>NW_028277037.1:7042500-8242500 GCF_059951505.1 Python bivittatus | reverse complement strand
AGTGTGTGTGCATGTGTGTGTGTTGTACTTGCTGGTATTGGTAAATCTCCTTGTGAGAAGGGGAAGGAGTATTGGATTCAGGGATAGACTAGTTTGTCTTCAAATTAAAGTGGCTGTTGTAATCTGGCCATAATTGGTCACCGCAGTCCCAGCCATTTGTTCAGATTGTGAGAGCACAGGAACAGAGACTCTCAGGCTGACGGGGTAGATCAAACAGGGTCTTAGTCAAATTGAATCTCCGGAAGAATAATATATCAAAAGCAGTCTGAATAAGCAGCTGCCAGGGTCAAAAGACAAAAAGGAAAACGCCGGGGATGCCTATGATGATTGGCCTGGATGTAGAAAAGGCTTTCAGTCCTGCCTGAGATGCACAGAAGTTGTTTTCAGCTGAATGGACTGGTGGGTGAGCATAAAGATATTGGGAGAGGAATGGACCCTTCCCTCCCTCCTTACACAAAAGATCAACCTGTTCTACCCTTCACTAGGCTACGTGATCATGTGAAGGAGGCCCCTTGGGGTCTCCACATGAGCTCATCTGTACAGGGTACCTCTACGTAAAATTTGGGCTCCTGGCTACTTACAGACAAGGAAATAAACAAGAAAGCGAACCAGCCATCTTTTGACAATGGCTGCATCACAACCACTAGGGCAGTTTAAGAATACAGAAAATAAACACAGAGACACCCTTGGAAGGGTTTTTTTTTTTAATGCTACAGGAAGAATTTTCTCAACAAGAACTGAGCTCCAGTAGTCTCTGAATTGCTGTAGTATTTATATCCACCCTATATAACCTAACATTTCCCAACCTGGGCAATTTTGAGATGCGTGGACTTCAATTCCAAGACTTCCCAGTCAATATGGCCATTATTAAGAATTCTGGGAGTTGAAGTCTATACATCTTCAAGTTGTTCAGGTTGGGAAACACTGATACAGACTATGTTTCTTTACCTAAAAAGATCTTTTTGTTCTGTAATATAATTATGTACTTTTTTTCAACACATTTCTTTCTATTTCTAGGGCTACTGCTACTCACAGAGGTCAAATTATATTCAAGGATGCCTTAGCCCAACAGTTATGTGAACAAGGAAGTAAGTGTGTGTGTGTTTATTTTTCTGTAATTTTCGTTTGTATTAATTGAGATCATGATTGAAGTGATGAAGCTACATCACTTGTTATAAGGCAGGTAAGGAGTAATATATGGTTTTTCCATCCTGTGTTGAAAGATTGGAAGTTTTCTCAGTTTATTGACCATTGCAAACTGAATCACAAATATTTGCTAGGTGCCTTTCACAGTAAAAAGAAAGTTTATCATGATCTTCCAAATGTCCACTAAACATTAGAGTGACAAATTCAAAAGAAATTATGCAGAAGAGAATTTTAATAGATGTAGTTTTTCTGCACGCAAGAATGATAGATTGAACCTGAAAATTCCATCTTTTACCCAACAATTAACAATACTTGTGTAATTTTCCTAGGAGTCACTCTACTAGAGATTCCAATTTACTTCCAATTGCCTATATTCTTTATATCCTTTTAATTGCCTATGACTTGTAATATTCATTTTCAGCAGAGGTATCTGTGGAGTATTTGTGTGTGTGTGTGTGTGTGTGTGTGTGTGTGTGTAAGAAGTCAAGATGGCACCCACAGCCATGCGATCAAAACCAAATAAATGTTTACACATATTAAAAGGGGGTGAAGCTTTGATCGCGTGGTTGTGGCACTGACTTGACTTCTTTCATACAGACACCCCTGATTTTCAGTTTTCATTCTGAAATTATTGATTATTGCCTCAAGTGGATTATAGCACTTTACTCATGTCAGTCGAAGACTGAGCATTTCAGTGATGTACAACTTCAGAGGCATACTCTCAAAATTGCCTTTTGAACCATCATGATTCCTAGGTTTTTTAAAGTCTTTGGTGGTGTTTCATCTTTTTAAAGTGCTTAAAAATCCTGCAAATGAGGGCCATATAAATTAATTAATAAATACAATTTACTTGGTATTTTTCTCTCGGTCTTTTTTTCCCCTCCTAATCAAAGTTAATTGTCCCACCTGACATTTGGGGTTGAGTCAGTTCTAGGCACTCTCTAGGTACTTCTCTATACACGTTTCAATTTTCAACCATTTCCAGCAACACAGATAAAAAATGGGCAGAAGGATGGAAGGTGTTAACATTCCCTCTTAAACGTGTCAGTGGAGATGCTGACCCTGCTCACACCTTGTTTTATTCCATTTTTTTCTCTCCAGGATTTTTTTTTAAGTTGGTCAGGAAGCAGCAGCCGCCCAGTTTTTCTTGCTCGAATGAGTGTGCAAATGGCCAGGACAAAAAAACTCATCTATTCCGTATTATGCACTTGAGTGTCATTAGAAACAAATTATGTCAGTATTTCAAACAAATTCCAAAACTCTGATTAAAAGCAAGTCAAGATTAGTTCACATCAGAGCTGGAAAGAGCTACTTGCAATGCATACAAAGTCTTATTATATACTCCTTTATGGGGGGGAATAGTTCAGTAATATTTAGCTAAATATTACGAAAACATATGCACAGAGACATGAATAGAAGCATTGCCAAGAATAATTGCATCTGTTCATCTTTAATAAGCATTGATTTGTTGATTTAAGCACTAAGTAAACCAAGCATGACTCTCTTGGTGGGCTTTTTGCCTTTATTAAAATGGAAAAAAGGGAAGGGGCTATGAAGAATGGTGACTATTGACCCCAGCTTGTAAAGAGATGCATGTGGTACGTTCCAGAGACCCAGGCAAACATAAGGAGTGTTTCCCATTCTTATTTATGAAAGAAGAAGCTTTATGGGATATGGGAAATGCTCCATGTGCATGGAAAATAGTTCTTTTCATAAGTGAGAAAGACAGGGTCCCTGCAGGCAACCATCACAACATCCATTGTTGATCCCTTTATTATGAAGGCCGTTATAATGACACCTTTTTCGGTATTAATGCGAACATTCCCATGAAAGAAACTTTTTTTTTTTTTTAAACCCTTGGAAATCTTCCAAGTTGTCTGAAGAGTTTATCAATCTCAAAAGCTGAAGACTCAGCTTTGACTCTTAAGAAAGGAAATTAGGCCCACACAACAGCATCAATATGGCGCAGCCCATCCATATCAACCAAATTGGCTGCTGGGGGAGGTGGGTTTAGTCCAAATTTAAGAAGACTATTGAGGTAGGTGAGAGAAGAAAATCAAGTGAGAAGGGTTCGTAGTGAGGCTTCTAGAGAAAGGAAGTGTAATTGTTTGTTCTAACCTTGAGAAGTCAGACTCTCTCACCTTCTCTTTTCAAAGTTCTTGTTATGTGGTTTAGTTCATATTCCAAAAATAAGTAAATTAAGAGTCCAAGGTTCTTTACGACCCATTCATTTCAAACTAAAAATTAAACATCCACTCAATTTTGCCAGATTGGAATTAATGGGATTTAAAGAAATGTGGGTTTGAATGAACTCTGCCCACTTGTTTTTTGGATTGATTGGGTTGGTAAAATCCTCACTTGAAGATACTGTGAAAAATGTTGTATTCAATCTTATATAATACTTTTGCTATGTGACATTTTGGGACTTTATTTAAAATATGTGAAGGTCAAAACTGCACCTTAGTGCAATAAAATATAAATTGTAATAAAGAAATGATTCTGAGGGCTATGAAAGTATGTTCATCACCCATTTAATGGTAACTTCATAGTTCTCTTATAATTTCTGAGATGAAGAATTAGAAATTAGATAAGATACTTGAGGCAAAGAATCTGTAAGGTTTTTCAGGCACATTAAAAAAGTGAGAAATTAAGTAGCTTTAGCGTTCAGTTTTATGACTAAGAAGTTAAAAACTGATTTCTGACACTTGCTGCTCAACCTTACAAATAATTTATTTCACAACCAAAATGTAGCCATAACTTTTGTAAGTGATATTTTTCTATGGTTGGTTGGTTGGTTGGTTGGTTCTGTCTGTCTGTCTGCCTCTCTCTCTCTCTCCCTCCTAATGAAATGTGTGCAAAAATATTCCCAATAGAATAAAAAGCAACCCAGCCAGATATTTCTACATATGCTAACAGGTAGAACAACTGCAACTCAAATATTCTATGGCCCAAGGAAGTCCCATGACTGTTTCACAAATATGGCTGGATGTACAAAATAATTGCATTGCAAAATATTTTGTGATGATGGAGACAGTATGGAGACTTTACCTGGGCTTTTATGACCCACAGCTTTCAACTCCTCCTCAGTTGTGAAGGTCACTAAATCATCCTGGCCAAATTCCTGTCCATGCAAGGCTATTATGAATTCAAATGATTTGGAGTTGAGGGAGATACTCTCATAGCACCTGCAGGCAACACTTTAATGTAGCTATGTCTTTTCCCGGGATGGCATGGTGGCAGCTTTACAATCCAAGAAAAGACATGTTTGATTTAAGGAGTTGGCAACAGGTGCTTTTTATACCCAGATGGACCACAAGTCACCTTCTCCTCTTCAAATCTGGATCCCTGCACACCTATAACGGGTATTAATATAGGCCAACTTCATGTAACCAACTTCCTTAACTGAAGATACTATTTATACTTACACCTTTCCATTTTTTAAAAGCTTTGCCCATTTCTTCAATATTTTAATTTGCAATGCCCAAAGTTTGCTACAGTCAAAGACCACCATGGAAAAAAATCTGATAGAGTTTAAATATACTTGCTTATTTGCTTTTTGTTCTTCCTTTGCAGGTCCAACAGAAGCTCCCTTACATCCTCTTTTAGGTAGGTCAATAAGTTACTGTTTGGCTTTTCAGATGGCAGTTCAGGTTGCCCTGTTTGGAATGTTTGCATTATGGCATTATAAAATAATAACCCATTTGAAAGTATTCATATACGTCAAAGAGAATGGAAAGAAAACTGGATATATTCAATTCTGTCACTGCATTTATTTATATTTCAGTAGGCTTCATCTTACATTTATAACCACTCAAATCTCTTCCCTTCAGGTACATAAAACAAGCCTGAGAAAACAACAAGGGGGTTGTTACTGTATTTCTAGATTAATCCCAGATTGTACTGGAAATCATAACTGAGCCTTTTCCAGCCTGTTTTGCGTCCCCTAAATGCTTAGCAAAAGAGAGAACAGATGAACCTAGCAGATGGCTCTCTGACTCTTACAAATATGTTTGTGCTCATTTGTTTATGACATTGGCTCTGTGCAGACACTAGGATTTTATCTTTGGCAGGGGTGCCTGACCATGTAGGCAAGAAAGAAAACTAGTGCTCAGCAGGCAAAACTATGATCAGGCTTAAAATTCAAATGTATGGATGTTGTTGGCTATCATGGAAATAAGATAAAGCGTGGGTTTTTGAAAAGTAGGAGGCATATACTTATACAGATAGTCCTCAACTTATGACCACAATTGAGACTGAAACTTCCATCACTAAGCAATGCAGTTGTTAAGTGAGTTCCACCCAATTTTGCGACCTTTTTTTGCCACAGTTGTTAAGCGAATCACTATCATTGTTAAGCGAGTCACATAGTTGTTAAGTAAATCCAGCTTCCCACACTGACTTTGCTTGTTGGAAGTTCCCTGGGAAGGTTGCAAATGGTGATCATGTGACCCTGGGATGCTTCAACTATCATAAATACATGCCAGTTGCCAAGCACCTGAATTTTGATCATGTGATCACAGGGACACTACAATGGTTGTAAGTGCGAGGACTAGTCATAAGTCACTTTTTTCAGCACCATTGTTACTTCAAACAACTGTTAAACAAATTGTTATAAGTCGAAGAATACCTGTAGTTTTATTTGTTCTTCTGATAAATTATATTGAAATATTTATCGCTGGGTTTCTGAAATAATTTCCAAGATGATAATAAAAGCTAAGTTTAATCTCAGAAGTTCTAAAGGAGTTTCTATGGTACAGTGATGATTGATTATGTGCCATCAAGTCATTTTTGACTCCTAGCAACCACATGGATTTTCTCCATGAACGATACAGTGGTAGAACTACACTATTCTGTAAAAACTCCAACAGTTGATTCTGGATTGTAATGTTTAATGTGATAGAAGGAAAAAAAGTTATTAAAACAAATGTGCAGTCTTCTAATTAATTAAGTTTAAAATTATATTAAAATCAGTTGGGTTTGGCCTGGCTGTACCTATTTTTGGAATACAACTTCTGGTAGAACTTCAAAGGCTGATATAGTTCTTGGTGCACCCAAATCATCCAGTCCGCTGTGCTTATCCTGATTACTAGCAAATACATGCAAATAATGAAGCAGAAACAACAACCCCCCCGCCCAAATCTCCATTCATACATGCCATTCAACCAAAGTTCTAGCCAGTAAATGTGATTTGTAGCCTTAAACAAACTGGTTTATATATTTAACACCATTCACAAGTCATATTAAGACTAAAAAAAATTGAACCAGATTGTGGCATATTGTAGTGTGATATGTGAAAATCACTAAGTCACTGGTCAAGGTCGTAGAAGGAAGAATATTAATAATAGAAGGCAATAGCTAATCGTTACTGTTCTTTTTTAAGCTGGGCACCTGAAGCTATGTTATTTTGTGGGATATTCCCTAAATAGCTTTTCAAAGTCTGAAAGTAAGAAGAATTGTTTAGAGATGGCAACATTTGTCCCATGGCTTCAGACAGAAGTCTTTCACAATTCTGTAGATGACAAGGGTTGGACTCAGGAGAGTTTGCATGTAAATAAACATTCCTTCGCTGTACAGGAATGGCTGGAAGAAAAGTAGCGAGGGGCTGTGCAATGCTTCATATTCATATTCAGTGTTTCATATTTAAAGGCCAAAAGATGCATCAGAGTATGCAGTGGCCCACAGGTAGCACCTTTTTGTAATCTTAAACCAACTATATCTTTTTCTGGGAAGGCACAATGGTTGTGGAGGATAGCTACATGATTCCAGGAAAAGAAGCAGTTGCTTTAAGAAGTTGCAGTCAATTGCTACATGAGTGCCTCTGCACATTCTAAAGCTTCTTTTCACCTTTGACTTGGAAAGGCTGCACAACCCTAAGATAGAAGTTCTTTCAGAAATGGCAACAAATGCCGGGTGCTTGAGCCGTTAAACTCTCTTTGAACTGCATTATCTTTGCATGAGGATTTCAAAAAGAAATATTGCACACATCTGACCAATTTAGTTTGTCAAAATATGCTATAGATTGTTTTCTGTTTCATTTCAGCTGAGATGCACAGCAACAGCGTTATATTACGAGATGACTTTGATTCTTATCACTTGCAAGGATTGAATCCTACCATGTGGTAAGTTTGGATGCATTTTTAGATTTATTTGTATAAATAAATACAAGTATAGGAGGCTCCCCCTAATTTTGTGCATAAAATAAAACTCCTCAAACTCCCCAGTGGCCTAACCTCTAAAAAGATAAGTGAATGTCTATGAATGAATGAATGATCAAATTGCATGGTGGTAGATGATTTTGACCCATGACTAACCAATGGATTTAGCCCACTTTCAAAACTTGCTGGGCTTTGCTGGATATAAAAGTGCACAATGCTCTGACCATCTTCCAGCTTTGCATGTGCAACCTTGTTCTAGTTTCTCTGAATCCTTAAAGTATAGTGGCCAGGACTCACCTCAGGTTCTCAGGCCATCATTTAAGGATGCAGAGAAGCTAGAATGCATGCAAAGCTGGAGCACATTTTCTTAACCAGTGACCCTGTTAAAACAATTTGTGACTGATAGCAATTCTAAACATGAGGAAGCTTCTGGTGGTTATGCCCAAACTTGGTGGCCCTGAAACAAGCATCTGCTTTTTCTTCCTCTTAGGCCCGTTTTCCCTTTCTAGACAGTTATATGTGCTACTGCCATGGGTTGGTAACAATTTCAGTGCCTGATACAGTGGCACACAAGAAATCTGTTGCTTTTTTAAGTTGCTGAAGTTACTGAAATTGTTGGTTTCAGAAGATGGTTTGATAAACAGTCACCTGTAATCTCCTTCCAGTTTGCCAGTTCATAGAAAGGCAGCAGAAAAGAAACTGATCAGGACTTTGCCCTTAATGATGTTGGAGATACATTTGGTTATATGTTGGGAAATAGTTCAATTGTCAGTACTCTTATAATTCTATCCATTTCTTCCTGATGGAACTGGCTAAAGAGATGCTGTGAGAATCACTTTCAATTATAGGCCGAGGCTAAGAGCCTGATAATAACTTTAGTCCCTACTCTGTAGCTGCCTGAATGACCTCCCAGCAAATGGATGGTGCATAAGTGACAAAGCGTGGCCCTGCTGGCACTCAGCTCCATTCAGAAAACGTTCATTTTCAGGGAAAGCAAATGATTGCGTGATGGCCGTGTTATATTGTGCAAAAGAAGAAAGGCCAAGCTGATATCCTCAGCCCAGGAAGGGATCAAACACAGAAGTGACACTGGGAGAACTTGCTCCAGACTTTACTCCCTGCTTTGCCTAGGAAACCAAGTGAATTTTGTCAGCACTCCAGTTTAGTATGCATAAGCCCCCTAAACTTTGCATCAGCCCTCAACGTTACCTACAAAGCCCAGAAGGAGCAACCTACAGTTCCTTGACCTGTTGACAACAGCAGCAAATAAAAGGAACAAAGCCCCCAACCCAAATAATATTGACAGACAATGTTAGTCTACTGCTGCAGATTGCACGTAAATTCTCTTTCCAGTGATTATTTCATCAAGAAATCAGCATTTGAAGAAAAAGCATCTCAAGAAGCAGGTGCCAGATATTTTGCACATCCAAAGGAAACACTAAGCATTGTTCCACTTTTACTGAATGGCACTCCCAGAGATAAGGAGTCCAAAATTCATTCATGTTAGTAGCCAGCTCATAGAATCTGGCACTACCTTCTTAAGATTGAACAGTTTTGTTTCTTGGTTTAAATCCCCAGGAGACAGTATTTTCCGTAGCATTTAGGTTTGGGAAAAAATGTTTCCTTAATGGGCAGTGCTTTTAATAACAGCATATTTACAGCCCCCTATTCTTGGATAGTCTTTTGACAATCCCTCTTGATACCGAGTCCATCTGTTGCAATGGCATCATGCCTGTTTATTAACTGATCAAGGCTTTTTGTAGAGTTTTCAGTGCCTGGTAGCTGTTGTGCAATCACTTCAGCAGGGGCTTGTTTAATCTGTGTAAGCCTAGAACTTGATGCACTTAATAGATGCTTTTCAGGAAACCAAAACCTGCTTTCTTATCTGAATGCCTGAAACAATAGCAATTCATAACCATGCTCTGCAAAGAGAGGAAAGATCAAGGAAGCAAGGATGACACAAACTCCATTAGGGTTCTTTAATGCTGGTGTTGGGGGTAAATCTGGAATCTTGGAAACTGCAAGAGGGATATCCCAGCTTAATTTATTAGTGAGTTCATTAAGACTGAACCTCTTGGAGTATTGTGTTATGAGTTATTTCTTGCCAGCTGGACTGAGTTGCTGTTTATGAGATAACCAACTAACAGACTCCCCTCCTGTCTCTCAGTTGTTTATGTCTAACACTCTTTTCACTACTCTCCCAGACTCCATACAATCCCTTACAGTTAGCAGAACACCTTCATTTAGAAACCAGCCAGTTAAAATCATCTACATTTTTCTCCTATTTGTATCATTGTCATCAAGTTAATCCTTTAATTTCATCCAAACCACATGTGGATATATTGTTTAAACAACAGTGGGCAAATATGGGATGCAGACAACTGTAAAACTGGTAGAGGCTTGGACGTTTTCTGGAAGATATGACTAGATCCTTCAGGACACAAATCTAACTATATCATTGTGTATGTTGCTGCAAAGTCTGGTGAATTTTTGATTGATCATTAGGCAAGCTTTAATAATTAAGAAAAACACATAGAGTCGTGTGATGTAATGGTTAAGATGTTGGGCTGCTAGCACTGAGTCTCTCCTCAAGCATGGAAACTCACTGGTTGACTTCCTTTCTTTCTTGTCTCAACCTCCCTCACAGGGTTTTTGTTGGGGGTAAAATTGGAGGACAGAGTGCTATATATGCTACTTACTCTGTTATATTTGAAGAGAAGAGTATGCATATCATTGAGAAAATGCTGTTCACTTGTTCTAACTCTTAACAGGATATTTTGTCATGTCTTGGATAGGGCGGGAAAAGTTTTACGGGGTTTAATATTTTAAAAAAGCAACATCATTGAGGCCCAGATAGATAATAATTTGTTCCTTAAGACTTTTAAGCATAATATTCCCTTGTAACTCTCAGCTGTTCCATGATGCTTCCAACTCCATTGAATTATTTTTCTTGCAGGTTTGAATGTAGCAACTGTGAGGTTGGAGAACAATGTGGTGTAATTATGCATGGCAATGCTGTCACTTTTTGTGAACCATATGGGCCAAGAGAACTAGTAAGTATCTGCTAATCGGACTGTTTTATGAGGTTTTGCTTTTTGAATGTTCTACCTGGTGGTGAAAGCCTGTTTGTCTTACGTTCCTCTTTACCCTGACATTTTTATAGACCTGCCTCCTTTCCTTAGCCCTGAACACATTTGTCTTTTCCCCCAAATGGTAAATTTTACTATTTTGTGATAGAAATGTTTCCTTTAAATTCTGCTGCCTTCAACATGCTTTGTAAATTTCTTTTTTCTTCAGCTTTTAAACCCTGGGAGCCTTGCAAGGGAAAGTAATCATACATGATCCTTGTTGCATACAGTGGTGCTATTAGCATTATCACAAAGTGAACAATCCATCAGATTTAGCGCTTGATAAAATATAGGTAGGCAACATGTAACTTTCTAGACCTCGCTGGACTGCAAGGTCTTCAGCCCTGAACGTTGGTTATGTTGGCTGGTGGGGAAAGGCAGAGGTTGACTTTTTTTTTTTTTTTTGCTTTAAGGAATGTTTGGTCATTTAATATTTTCTGATACAGTAGTGGATCCTACATATCTAAATCTCATAATCCATCTTCTCATCATCTTATTCAGTGAATGTGTGTATGAGCACTGAGCCTCATAACCACAGGCTTCTACCAGACCTTAGAAGACTACATAAGTATAGTCCCCCATTCATTCACTGAGCATATGGAGCAGGGCTTTAAGTTAGACCACAGAAGTGGAACTTTAGTGAATACACTAGATTAAGGAGCAGTGGTAAAAATAATGTATTTTCTCAGCTGAGGGCATTGCAAAACTGAAAATACATTAACACAGGCAGTTTTAGTAGGGTGGGTTGACATCTACTTCTAATTCATTGCATTCAGCCAGGAGGGAAGGACCATCTTGTAGTGATTTACATTCAGTATTTGGTGTCCTAGTCCTTCTAAATTAAAAGATCTCAGGAAATGTTTTATCCTAGATTAAATAGACAATAATTCCTAAATTGTGTCCATTGCAATGCCAGAATTGGCCTCCTAGCCAGATTTTGAATAGCAAAGTTATGCTGACTTAGTTCCTTACTCTTGTTCCCAATGATCCATGGTTAAATAGTCCCTGATGCTGGAGAGACAGCAAGTTAGCAAATAGTAGCAGAATTTATGTTACTCCTGGACATGATGTAATGGTCCACACGTGGTCTGTTGAAGAGCTCTACTGAAAGGTACCACATATGAAAAGACATCACTGCTTTGTTTTGTTTCATTTTATATGAAGTTTTAACCTTGTATGGCATCTTTCTTTCTGCATTGCAATACCTAAATTTAATCTTCCCTTCTTCGGTTTTTTAAAAAATAAACCAGTTTCCCTAAATCTGCCTTAATTTTTAATCATTTAATATCAGTTCAGATTTATTGAGCAGCTTAAGTAAAAACTGTGGTCTACTTCCTTACCTAAATGCTTCCTCACAATAAGTATTTCTTACTGTACATGTACAAATTATATGAATTTGTTAGAAATCATTTGTAGGAAATTCTAGCAAGGAGATGTTTTCGGACCCATGGACAGAAGGTACTCATTCTCATGTCTCCCTATCTGCCCATGAATAAGCCCTGGTAACCACTTCTTTGTTACGTCTTCAGGTTGTTGCTTTTAGCTTTTGTCTGCTTCTGTGATGGAATGGAACTATGAAGGCCAAGCTCAGGGAGAAAAACATTTTCTTTCATCTCCTGAGGCGCGAGGGAGATACAAGAGGAGGAGACTGGCACCTCCCTGAGGAATTCACAGTGTTGTGGCTGGCATTACTTGGGAACTGGGGTTTCAGTCTGGGAAGATTCTTGCTAGAGGTTGTAGCTAATAAACATAGCTGGACTGAATTTACATGGTCTCTTGGAGTTCCTTGGGCCAGGCCTGACATCAATCTTCCCAGACTCAAACCCCAGTTCCCAAGTACAGTGGTACCTTGGGTTACGAACGCCTCTGTTAACAAACTTTTCGGGTTACGACCAGCTCCAGCCACAAAAATTTACCTCGGTTTGCGAACTCCGCCTCGGGGTACGAACAGGATACGCGGCCATTTTCCACCCCTGACACGTGGTCCGCAGCCATTTTCCCACCCCTGACACGTGGTCCGTGGCCATTTTCCGCCCCGACACGTGGTCCGCGGCCATTTTCCGCCCCCAACACGTGGTCCGTGGCCATTTTTCTGCCCCCGACACGTGGTCTGCGGCCATTTTTCCGCCCCTGACACGTGGTCCGCGGCCATTTTTCCACCCCTGGCATGTGGTCCGCGGCCATTTTTCCACCCCTGACACGTGGTCTGTGGCTATTTTCCACCCCTGACATGTGGTCGAAGGGAGGGGGACTCTCCCTCCAAGCAATAGCCGCCTCCCTGTCCTCCACGCCAGAACAGATTAACGGTAATTACATTGAACCTTATGGGGAAATTTCCTTCGGGTTGCGACCAATTTGGGATGCGACCAGAGTCATGGAACGAATTAAATTCGTAACCCGAGGTTCCACTGTAATGCCAGCCACAACATTGTGAATTCCTCAGGGAGGTGCCAGTCTCATCCTCTTATCTCTCCCTCTCGCTTCAGGAGATGAAAGAAAATGTTTTTCTCCCTGAGTCTGGCCTTCATAATTCCATTCCATTACAGCTTCATACGTTAAAGACAGCTTAAAGTTGTCTTTTTTGTTTGTTTGTTTGTGTGTGTGTGCCTTCAAGTCAGTCTTGGCAACTACCTGGACTGGTCCCTGCAGTTTTCTTGGCAAGATTTTGGAAGTGGTTTGCCCTTGCCTGCTTCCTAGGGCTGAGAGAGAGTGACTGGCCCAAGGTCACTAGAACTCACAGTCTCCCGGTTGGACATGTTGTAGAATGTTTCATCAACAATGTTTCATTGTAGTTGATGATACACTCAGGATTTGGGTCTGCCTGGCTCCTGCTGGCCACAAGACTGCTGTGGGCTTGCCCCCTCTCCTCTGGCCACTGGTCAGTGCTCTCCATGGCCATTTTGGCCTGGGCTGAAGCACAGATTGGGCACCCTCTCATTTCTGAAGTGCTTCTCAGATCTTACATGAGTTTCTTAAATGCACAGGTATGTGCTTTTTTGAAAGACCACTAGACTTCTTTTTAACATAGGCTTAACGTAGCTCTATAGTGCTGCACAGAAGCAAGAAGCTTTCAGTTGCCAATGAGGAAATAGTTGAAGTCCAACTCCCCCCTGCCCCAAACCTTCAATGAGATTTCCTACTCTCTGAGACCTTGGTCTCCGTTTCTCCCCCATCTGTGATCAAAGGGGACAATGTTGGGAGTTGGGAAAAGGGAAAGATAGAGACAGTGATCACATGTAGTTGAATTGTCTAGCTCTGAAAGTAACAGTTGCTTGCATGGATTCATTCATTCATTTCTTCTAGCAATGTGGTGTGAAGTGCTTCTAGACAGGCACCTAATTTGTTGCAGGGATGACAGCAAGATGCAAACTTTGGAGGGAGGAAAGGAAGAGAATTAAACAAGATTTGTAGTTTGGGGTGGGGGAAGGCTGGGCATCTCCAGCTTTCCATCCTTGGGAGAGCTCCAGCCCATACTGAATGCCTCTCTTGGAGTAAGTGTCTCCCATCCTTTTCCTCTCTCTCCAACATTGAAAGACAGAAAAGACTGTGGTGTGGGGAGAGGAAGAACTTCATGAGCATAAGGGAGGAATAAGTGGCTAAGTGCCCTAGAGACTAAAGTCCCCAATTGATTTTCTCCAAGCTGGTCAGTGATGGGGATGGGGCGGGGGGACACTTCTAATCACTTGCCATGTGGCTATAAATTCACTTTTAGGCTAAGTTCCAGGCAGGGCATTGGAGCTAAAAATAAAAAAGTAAGTCAATAGGAAATAAGTTATAGATGTCTAGAATTGGAACTGCCATTTTTTTGTGGTTGTGTAGGCTATGCTTAACAATTTTGTGGAACTGATGTCTGCACTGAATGGGGCTAAGATGCTAAATGGGTGGGATGTGTGTGGGCCCATGATTTTGGGTTATTTCTGTTTTTCAGAGGGAAGGATATTATTACTACTACTACTATTATTGGGCATAAACTAGTTTTTAATGAGCTTTCCACCTCAAAAAAGCAAGAGAATGTGCCACAGAATCTGGGCAATTGGAAGGAGTTCAGAAAGTGGGTTTGGAATATACTGTACTCCTGGGGACCCAAGTTGTCTACCTGAGAACAATAATATGGAAGGGGGACGGTGGGAACTTTTTCTTTAGAAAGTGTTCCTCTAATTCAATAAGAGGTATCATGTTAAAAGAGACATTTTTCCTGTGTGAGAGTGAAGGCAAAATCCCTCTTTTATTACAGCTTCTCTGGTGCAGTTTAATAGTATTTATATTTTTAAAAACAAACGTGCTAATTCATTTGTTTTGCCTTTTTAACTAATTAACTAAATGGATTCCATTTATCAGTCTCGCCAAGTAATCAATGAAAGGTTGCAGGCCAAATTGTTAATGTGTTGCATTCTTTTGTTGTTGATCTCTGATGCCATCCATTCAGAAAACAGGTTGCCCATAGAAACATTGCCAGAGATGATAACCACAAGGCACGTAATTCCGCCAAAGATTCTGGGTAGGCTGATGTATTTCTGAGATGATTCTCCCCGAGTCCCTCCTTCCCTCTCTCCCTTTAGAGACTGATGTCTACAGGGTCACGGAGCAGCATATAAATTGATGCAGCAGATCACATAGTAAATGCGCACAGCTGGATCAGCAATAGCTTGGTTAGAGAGAATATTTTTGGTGGTATACCCACCCATATTGCACTTACTGTCTTAATTAGTAATTAAAGTTATTTCTACATTTTAAAACTGGTTAAAATGTGTGTGATAAAACAGCAATTGCCGAAAAGTTGAAGGAGGACATAATTTCTCAGTTTGTCAATATTCAGAATAACTGACTAAGTGTAATGGTATGTAGGAATGACCTTGGGAGACAGGAGGAAGACCAGACAACCATCATGCAGATGCTATCTCAGCCCACAGAAGGAGGAAGAGCATGGGAAGCATTTCAGAAGGGACCCTTTCTAGTTGTCTGGAGAGTAAAAGGAGGGGAGGAATACTTTCAGTGTTGCAAGATTCTGTTAATGTAACCTTACAATAAAGATAAAGTTAGTATTCATAGTTGAGCTTCTTGTCTGGACTACCTTGAAAGGCTAACAACAGGATACTAGACTAAGGGATAAAGATTCCCAGTTTTATGCTCAATAAAAGTATAGTAAGTAATGAGTTTGCTGGGTCAATTCAATGATTATTTTTTTCCCTTTTTCTTTTGTAGACTACCAATGGCCTTAACACAACTACAGCTTCTGTGCTCCAGTTTTCAATAGGTAAGTTTTTATGATGACTTTAAGTAAAAGACAAGAGAAATGCAACTCAAGTTTATTCAATTCACTTTATGCTGAAAACAGAGATGTGTCTACTTCTACCTTCTTGGGTAATTTTAAATAGTCACATTTTTTAATATTCCTTTTGGCCTAGCTTATTTTGTTTTTTTCAGATATGCATTATATTAATTCTCTTTAAAAAAAAAGAAGAAAAAGGTCCACAAAAGTGTTTATGTTTTAAGTGCTCAACAAAACAAAGACCCTTCATATATATTCATGCCATGTTATCCAATGAATTTTAAAACATTTAAGACATTTAGGAAAAAAAGGAAATTCCAATTGTCTACACACTATGCAGTTTTCAAGCAGGTTTTTGTTTTTTTTCCGGATCAAACAAAAGGGGAGCTCTTCAGATCAATGAATAATAGATGGAGAATTAGTGTATTTCTGGTCTTGGAGAACATGCAGTATTCATTTCATTCCTCCTCCTTTTGTCTCCAAATCATTGGTATTTAGTTTAAAATAACATAAATTTTAAAAAAATGAGATTTCCAATACAAAATTAATATGTGAAATAACTTGCATGCAAAATAGATTCACTGTAGAAATGGCCATGTTATATGAACTATCGCTATAGTCTGAGCACCACATCTCCAACTGTCAGCTGAACACACCAATTTCTTTCTGGAAAGATGCATTTGTGTCCAAATTTATGTTTAAATACATACATTTAATTGAATCAATTATAATTGTAAATCTATAAGTATATGATGTAGAAGCCAAAATAGTCCTTTGCTGATATTTGTATACCAGAGATTCCAATTTCTTATTCCATTTCTCTCTCTATTCTTCCATTTCTTCAACATTTAATTTAATTAGGATATCCAAATAGTATATTCAAATAACCATCTATAAATTGCTAATATAATCTTAACGTTTTATAATGAAGATGTTAGTCCTTTGATGCTAGAGGTCAGGGGTGTCCATAGGCTTAAATGGTGGCCATGACAGTGCAATCAAAGTGATGTACATAAAAAATGGGCAGAGCTTTGATCACACCATCATGACCACCATCTTAACTTTTTGGACTACACCCTGCGGACACCCTGCTAGAGGGGATTCTGAGCTACTTAGAGATGTTGCCCCATATGTAGCCATGAAATGATACTTTAACTGAAGTTATTGCCACAGTCCACTTTTTGGCTAATAATGCATACAGTAATCTTCATCTTGTTCTATTAACTGGTGTAAGGTAGGCACTTCACACTACATCCACGTTCTGCAACTAAGGGACTGCTTTGCTATTTTCAATTCTGGATTCCTCACAGTGTTAACTTGATCATAAGTATTCAGATGGAATATGTGGAAGTTGAGTCATGGCAACTGGACTTCTTATCTTTTGGTTTGATATGTTTTGCTGCTTGTCCATAGCCCTGTCTATAGATAAATACATAAGATATACTAGGATCTGTAAGACATTATAATAATTTAAAACTATCCTAACTTGTAATGAGCCTAATACTTACCATAGTCCTAGGATTTGATTGGGGTTACTGCAGTCATAACCCAACCAATTTGAAGTGAAATAATAACAAGATAAAACATAGTGTAACCGGAATGGTATATGTGTGTTACATTACAATGGGAAAAATTAAGAACTCTTCTAGTCTTTTTAGGGATGATATTGTACAAGTAACGAGCATGATGGTTTTGCAGGGCACGTCTCTGGTGTGCTGCTTGAAAGATGTTTGCCCTGATCTAGACCCATTGGACTCAGGACATCGGGGAGAGTCTACTTGGGGTGGCACCAAATAGTTTCCACCAAGAAGTCTGGAATATGTCTTGAAGAATAAAAAAATGCCAGACAGCTTGGGTTAAAGATGAGTTCGAGCCAGTAGCTAACAGGGGCTTTATGGGCTATATGAGTTTTTATTGGAAGTATTCCAGCCTTAGCCCAAAGAACTGAATTAAGGACACAACAAGGAACCAAAAAGAAGTTCCTTAAGAAGTTTGATTGAACAGCTTCTGATGGATCTAAATGCACATACTCAAAACCCGTAAGACAGCTGTGCTGCTACTTTGGCCTCAAACACTTTTCGTCCACTGGATATGTATTTACCTCCTATTGTGTGAAAAAAACTTACAGTGACACTTCTTCTGATCTTCTGTTTTAGAGATTGAATTTGGGCCTCCATGAGCCAGTAGCATGGAAAACAATTCCAAGTTATCTGAAGGCCTGAATTTGTTTGATATTATTCAAGTTTATTTGCCACCTATAGTAAAGGACTTCTTTGAAAAGTCTGTAATTTTTGTTTATGATACTTAATAACTGAATAGTTGTCTGTGCACTAAGAGGCACTAAGATTTTAGTGAATGAAGTAGAGATAATGGCTACATCATCTGCATATAGGAGTAATGTAATAGATCTACCAGCCAGGTCTGGAGAGTGATGTTCTAGCTTTGGAAGTCTTGCCATCATATCATTGATGTAAAACTTAAATAACAAAGGGGCTAGAATACAACCTTGCTTTATGCTTTTGTAGGAAGGTGCCAGGTCAGAAAGTTGACCTAGATTGTCAAGCCTGATTTGGAAGGGAGTGTTGTTATGCAACATTTCAGCGAGTGCCAGCAAATGTCTGACTCCAGTTTGGATCACAGTTGTTCTCTGGAGACTGAGTTGAAGGCCGTTTTAAAATCAATAATGTCACATATAAGCCCCCCTCTGTGGGAAGATATATATTTTTGAATTAGATGTTGTAAGACCAAGCACTGCTCCATAGCTGATCTCCCCATCTTGATATATAAAGGAATGCCACGCATGGTATAAAATGACCATGAGAAAACATTTTTCCCCAAATACTCAATTTAAGTGAAGCCCATCTACCCAAATCTTTTACTATTTCTAATAAATGTTTGCAGTAAGTGAAAATAACTTACATCACCAGCCTGAGTTGGAGAAGAAAGAAGCTGATCACTGCTCTAAAATTGCTTCCTGCATGTTAAATCAACACTTCTGATAATGGCTGAACAGTATTAGCAAATGCTTAAGAATCACAATTCATTTTATTAACCTTGGTCATAGGCATCACATGAGTCAAGATGGCAGCCGTTGCATCTGATGCCCCATCAGATGGGGCTTTGATTGCATGACTGTGGCCACAATCTTGATTTTTCTTACCACAACCCTGTGGGATGCTATGTAAATTCTGCCCCTTACGTCCTGCATGTGATGTCACTATGAAAGGGAGGGCTTGCTTTGTGATGTCACAAGGCACATTTTGTGCTTTTGGCATCACCATGGTGAGGAATGGATTACTTTTGATCTTGGTATGGAAGCCACAATATTTAATCTGCAAGCAGGTTCCTGTGTATGTTAAGCCATAAATCTCAGTCCTCGGCCTAGCTACAGGTGCTGAAGTTCAAGCATAGGTCAGACTATAAGGAATGTAAAAAGAGTTTAGAGAAGATCCCCTTAGTCCTGCCTTCTGTTTTATTTCCATCACATATATTTTGTTTTTCGTAGCATACAGTAGTTTTTCTGTCATGCCAACTATGTAGCTATGGAAATCATGTTGGAGTGTTGTCTTCAAATTATATAGACAGCTGTTAAATCTTACTATGAATTCTTCCAGAAGTGTGACAGGGTAAGCAAAAAAAAAAAAAAGCAAGTGGATTTTCAACACAAATAGGAAAAAAAAAGTTTTTGAGGAAATGATTCAGTTGTGTGTGGGAAATTAACCATTTGACTGTAAAGATAACTCAAGAATGAAGAAGCGAGGTGGATGCAGAATTCTAGAAATGTACTTGCAAATTAAATTCTCATTTTTTAACAACCATTTATTCCAGCTGAGTGTTTCTCAGTGGGATTGTGATTTTACAGTGGCGAACTTTATTGGAGATGAACACTGTCAGATTGACTCCCTACTTTGAATTAAATGTAAAATTCAGAAGGTCCGAGGAATGTATTTTATGATTGCATTTTACTTTGATTTGTTTTATTAATATTTTTAAAATACTAGACAAATAATAGCATTGGCCTTTTAGCTGGGTTGTTAGTTTCATAGTGAATTCTAATGTTCATTTTTCTTGTTTCCATAATACTTAGCTGATAGTTGTGATCTAACTGGATTTTTTATTTTTCTTATTATTTTTTATTTTGTTATTATTTTTTGCAAAATCAGTACTTCGGAACAGTCTTGTAAAATTTCTCCTTGGTCATACATCTGCAGAAATACCTTCCATCAAAACCTGTAGCCTTGCACTTAGCTGTTTCTAACTGAAGGAGTCATAAATCTGATCCATTGTCCAAGAATAGAAGTAACAAAGGGATTGTGTTAATTTATACTCAAATGTAGGTTCCGCCAAGTTCTTCCCATAATGCAGTCAAAATAAATGAAAAAAGCAAAAACAGAGTCAGAATCTCAGGAATTTATTTAGTATTACCTTTCTATCCTGCATTTTTCCATGGATCTCAGGGCAGTGAAGCTTTGTTTTTCCAAACTTCATTTTATCCTTACCACAATCCTGTAAGGCAGGCTAAAACTGATTGCAGGATATCTGCTAAGCTTTGTGTACAACACACAAAAAAACCAGGGGCCGCTTTGATCGCATGGGTATAGCTGCCAATTTGACTTTTTTTTTTCTTTTTAACATAGCCTGCAAACACCCCTATACCCCGAAATCTATGTCAGCTCCTCACCTGGAACCTGGGGGGTTTCCAGCAAGGAGGAAAAAAAAAATGCTTACTTTGTAAGGACTAGGGAATGAAACCGCTTTTTTTGACAGACATGAGCTTGCTTGTTTAATGCGAGGTGTTCAAGTCATATGGTCCAGGAGCAAGTACTCTGAGTAAACTTGACTGATCATCTGTTGTTTAGCGCTTGCTGTCTGCTTGTCAAAGTGTCTAATGCTCTTTCTGTTGTGACAGTAACAGATTGTCCTTTGAAAACCGTGGGCAACAGCTGAATGCCCATTTTTTTCCCCATTCAGCTCTTTCACTGCCAAAATGCCAGATATGAATCAAGTAATCTGAGCTGGAGAAATGGATAATGATAAGGATTTAACAATGAGAAAATGGCCCATATTGCATCTTAAATCCAAAAGCTTCTTTGACGCTGAATATGAAAGGATAACTTCCCTGAAACAGTTTTATTACATGTGGTTTTAGGTGCTCCTGGGTTCTTTCAAAGACAAATGTCAAAATATTATGCTGCTGTTGTTCCCTGATATTTGATAGAAGTGATGATCAGCTATTTCTGCTAATTAATTTAGATGCAGACTTATTATATATGAAACCATTAACCTTAAAAGATGGCTAGAGGCAGCTTTTATAATGTAGAAACTTTTGCATATTCAGATTATGATGGCTCGTTCCTTCCCTCCCTCCTTCCCTCCTTCCTTCAGATTATCTCAAATCCAAAATGATGTTCCACCCTGGCTTAGTGTTTGATAATTTCACATCTCCCTCTTCATACAGTTCTGTATGCTCAGAGTTACTATAATGTGCTACGGGATTGCTCCTAATTAAGATATTTAAAAGAAGTACCTTTGGGAACTTTCCAGCCAAAAATTTTAATTGCACAGTTTAGGGCCGAGAAAAGTCACCTGAGAGCTCTAAAGCTTCGCTGCCATGAAATATTAGTATGGCTCATTAGCCAAAATCATCTTTGCTTTACACTCTGTAAAAACAATGTGCTCCCCTTAGCTCTGGTCCTGAACTTCCCCAAATGTGATGAAAGGTGGATTAAGGACTGAACTGAGTATACAGGTAGACATCAGAGAAGAGGGAAAATGCTCTACCAGTTGGATATAAACTCTTTAAATGTAAAGAGATATTTTAATGTCTAAAAATTGGCAGACAACTATAAGAGTGTTTTCTGCACTGACTTGTGATTTGCAGAGATACACACAGGTTTGCAATTAGTAGATTTAGAAATTTGGGGGAATAAGATACAGGAAGAGCAGCTATCATACTACTCACTCCTACTCTGTCCCATACCTACTCATCCTTAGAGGTGATGATGCTGTTATGGCTATTTCATGTCAAAATATTCTTCCAAACAGGATGGAGATGGAGGCTCTCTTCTTCAGATGTGTCCTGCGGAATGCAGAGAACTATTAACATTTAATCAACTTCCAAATTATGGAAGTTGGCAGCCATGAAGCCCCCTGCCAGTTGCTGAAAGATGCTTAGGTTGGTTCAAAACCACCCACTTTTTTATTTTAATGATTAACAATGCAACGGGGAGTTATTTAGCTTGTGGCTTCCTGCTGCTCTTCAACTCAACCCAACCCATAAAAAAAGTTCTTTGGGTAGATTAATATCCCAGAATAAAAGGATAATAAATGAAAGTTAGGGGAGAGAGAACAGGCCAGACTATAGCAGAGTTCACACATGATCCTAAGTGATAATGTCATAGTTTTGTTTTTGGCTTTGTGCAGTGTGCTAACCCACCAACCGTGATGGCGATTTCTTCATGGCCTGTGGCTTATTGAGCAAACTGTTGCTAAAATAAACTTGGCTTAACGGTGGCAATAAACAGGTGTTGATTTTCAACTGTGTTAGAGAAATTATTTCTATCAGGGAGAGGCTATTAGTTTGTGTTGACATGCTAAATCTGGGCTAACAAACACAATTGCTGCATTTGCATACCATTGCTATCCACAGACAAAATATATTACAGTGTATTATGCAGTTCACAGTACAGTACATGCCAATTTACAACATTCCGGGTCCCATTTTAGCTAATCTAGTGCATTGTGCAAACCCAGGCATTAATTTGTATTTTTACTGTCCTTTGTTAACACCATGATAAGTTTAGACAGATAAGTCAAGATGTAAAGCCACACCAGTTTCCTGTGAGTCGATGTTGTTATTGCAACAATTTGAAGTTAACTGTTCTGTTAATCCTCTTATGTTAAAGGCTCAGGAAGGAGATGTATTGCCTATTGGGGAAAAAAAATCCACTTTAAGAGGAAGCTTACTTCCCTGATTTCTACACAAAGAAATTAATTGATTCGAATTTCAGGAATGAAACCGTGTCTTGGAGAGACTACTGTTAGCAAACACAGTAGCTACTTGTATGATATCTCAGAGCAACAGTATATGGTTACTATGTAGATTCAGCGCTGAAAAGCAATTTAGCATGTGGAGTAACACTGGTCTTTAATCAATGTCAGTCTGGCATTTTACTGAGCGTCTACAGAGAGCTGCCACACTTATTGTGGTGGTTCCTGCCAGGGTGAGATTATGGTCAGTACTGATCATTGTGGCCAAAACAAAAAACAGAAAACAGAAAATGCTAAGCCATTGGAAAGACCCAAAAGCAGGAAAAAAGTCACAGCCCATGTACTGAGACCCTTTCCAAATCTGGTGTCTTCCAAAGGCCTTGCTGGCTAGTCTAGAACATCCAGAAGGTGACAAGATAGGAAAGGATTGAGTAATATATTGAAGAATGCAACAAGGAAAGCTGGAACAGTAGGACAAGTTGTTGTATGAGCAGGTACTATATCAGAAGCCAGCAGAGGAGTTAAACCAGTGGATTTCCACAATGACAAGTTGATCAGGCATAGACCAAGTTCATAGAAGATGGCATCCGTCTCAGGGTAGGACTTCAGGCCTCCTGACTTCACTGCCTTGATCAGACCTGGCATTGCTTCACTAGGTGTGGTTAGGTAGAACTGGGTTCCCTGCTGATTGCAATTCCTACTTCGGGGCCCTCAGGGGCCACAGTTTAACTGTCAACTTTGTTTTTCCAAAATTCACAACTCAATAAGATCTGCTATTTAGGTGGATTTTAAAAAATGGCTCTGCTCTTGAGGCACTGAGGTCATTTGTTAAAGAAATCACAAAGAAATGGAGTGTCCAAATTGTTAGGGCATTTGGCAGCTGTCTAAAAGCAACAGCACGATTCTCACAGTCCCTTTAGCCATGTTTATTGAGATGAATGGAGTGAAGTTGTCGTGTTTTTTTAACTTCAGTGTTTCTGCACCATTTTAGACTGCAGAGGAAGAAAATAAGCCACATGAAACTGGAAAATTTTGGATAACACACAGCAATACATTTGAAAGGAAAAGTTACATCACAATAACCTGATTTACCTGTATCACTTTCACGTCCTACTGGGTTTAATATTTAAATAAATATCTTAACCATAGAATTTTTAAAAGAGCCAAGTTTCTGTTGGGCTCAGGAAGATCCAAAATGAAGGTACCACTATATCTAAGCTCTGTAGGCTTTTGGATTTGCTCTAGCAGGGCAGAAACTCCAGGACAGGACAGGACAGAACAGAATACAGTGGGGCAAAAAAGTATTTAGTCAGCCACCAATTGTGCAAGTTCTCCCACTGAAAAAGATGAGAGAGGCCTGTAATTTTCATCATAGGTATACCTCAACTATGAGAGACAAAATGGGGGAAAAAATCCAGAAAATCACATTGTCTGATTTTTAAAGAATTTATTTGCAAATCATGGTGGAAAATAAGTATTTGGTCAATATCAAAAGTTCATCTCAATACTTTGTTATATATCCTTTGTTGGCAATGACAGAGGTCAAACGTTTTCTGTAAGTCTTCACAAGGTTTTCACACACTGTTGCTGGTATTTTGTCCCATTCCTCCATGCAGATCTCCTCTAGAGCAGTGATGTTTTGGGGCTGTCGCTGGGCAACACGGACTTTCAACTCCCTCCAAAGGTTTTCCATGGGGTTGAGATCTGGAGACTGGCTAGGCCACTCCAGGACCTTGAAATGCTTCTTACGAAGCCACTCCTTCGTTGCCCGGGTGGTGTATTTGGGATCATTGTCATGCTGAAACACCCAGTCACGTTTCATCTTCAATGCCCTTGCTGATGGAACGTGTTCACTCAAAATCTCATGATACATGGCCCCATTCATTCTTTTCTTTACATGGATCAGTCGTCCTGGTCCCTTTTCAGAAAAACAGCCCCAAAGCATGATGTTTCCACCCCCATGCTTCACAGTAGGTATGATGTTCTTTGGATGCAACTCAGCATTCTCTCTCCTCCAAACACAACGAGTTGAGTTTAGACCAAAACATTCTACTTTGGTTTCATCTGACCATATGACATTCTCCCAATCCTCTTCTGGATCATCCAAATGCTCTCCAGCAAACTTCAGACGGGCCGGGACATGTACTGGCTTAAGCAGGGGGACACATCTGGCACTGCAGGATTTGAGTCCCTGGCAGCGTAGTGTGTTACTGATGGTAGCCTTTGTTACTTTGGTCCCAGCTCTCTGCAGGTCATTCACTAGGTCCCCTCGTGTGGTTCTGGGATTTTTGCTCACCATTCTTGTGATCATTTTGACCCCACGGGGTGAGATCTTGTGCAGAGCCCCAGATCAAGGGAGATTATCAGTGGTCTTGAATGTCTTCCATTTTCTAATTATTGCTCCCACAGTTGATTTCTTCACACCAAGCTGCTTGCCTATTGCAGATTCAGTCTTCCCAGCCTGGTGCAGGTCTACAATTTTGTTTCTGGTGTCCTTTGACAGCTCTTTGGTCTTGGCCATAGTGGAGTTTGGAGTGTGACTGTTTGAGGTTGTGGACAGGTGTCTTTTATACTGATAACAAGGTCAAACAGGTGCCATTACTACAGGTAACAAGTGGAGGACAGAGGAGCCTCTTAAAGAAGTAGTTACAGGTCTGTGAGAGCCAGTCATCTTGCTTGTTTGTAGGTGACCAAATACTTATTTTCCACCATGATTTGCAAATAAATTCTTTAAAAATCAGACAATGTGATTTTCTGGATTTTCCCCCCCATTTTGTCTCTCATAGTTGAGGTATACCTATGATGAAAATTACAGGCCTCTCTCATCTTTTTAAGTGGGAGAACTTGCACAATTGGTGGCTGACTAAATACTTTTTTGCCCCACTGTAGAATAGAATAGAATACTTTATTGTCATTTCACTATACAGTACACTACACACCAAGTGCATAATAAAATGAAATTCTGTCGCAGTTGACTCACAATTAGTACCAGTGTGGGTTTTGCTGCTGGCAGTGACAATAGTCTCCAAGCTTTCTGTGACATCTAGGAAAGATCATCCAGGTTTAGATATCCATTCTGAAGGCAGACTTCCCTCTTTGACTTCAGAGTTGAGTTTTTACTCTGTGATTTTTGGGGCACCTTCCAAGGAACTGTAGGACCGAGGTCACAGAAGACTAGCTGTATTACTAGTTGTAATACTTAGGTAGTAAGTCTTATTTAACCCAGTAAGAATCTTCCAATGTGTCAAAGTATCCCAGATCCTTTTATTCACTCTTGATCAATATCTCTGCTTGTCTTTGGGGATATTTGATGGATCTCATATTTAGTGCACGGATAATGAAAACACTTCTCTTAAATTCAGGGCCTTAATTATTTTGGGATATAATGAGCACAATATTCTATACACCAGTGTTTCTCAACCTCAACAACTTTAAAATATGTGGACTCCCAGAATTCCCCAGCCAACATGGCTAGCTGGGGAATTCTGCAAGTTGAAGTCCACACATCTTAAAGTTGCTGAAGTTGAGAAACACTGCTATACCCAATGAAGAGTTTTAAAGATTGATGTTAGCAATGCATGAACATTATCATCTATTTCCAAAGGAGTTAAATGTGCAAAAAAGCGCCCCCCCCCCAGCCTTCCAGAAGGCTTTGAAGAGCTGGCTCTTCCTGCAAGCACTGGGGTAGTATGAGGTTGAAGCCCAGGGAAATTGAAATGTGACTGTATGGAAGAATGTTTGCTTTTAGGGAGATTTTGTTGCAGTTTCATGATTTTTGATGTTTTTATTTTTTAATTTATTTTATGAGCTGCCCAGGGTTATGGCCTGTACGCCTAATAATCAATCAGTCAATCAATGCAATATTTTAAGGTTTCATTAATTGGTTGCGAAATCCTGTAAAGATGGTGCTCCTCCATATCCTTAGTATAGGACATATGAGGAGCTTAATTGTCCTATCAGTTCCATCTGTAGTGCTGCGATTATTGTGTTATCTTTACAGACCAATACCTCCTCTGTATGTGCTTTACTTAGCTCATTAAGCAGCAAGGTCAATAAGTCTAGAAAACGATAGCTTTAACCCATTAAAAACTCATACCAGCCAACCAATGGAGTGACACAAACCATTATATCAACCTCAGATACCTCAACCTACTTGTACCTGTAGAGTTAAAACAAGTGGGGATTTGTCATACATACAGTTTCCCCATATTAAAACTCTCCGGTATGTAACTTGTGCAGTTGTGCAAAAGGCTCCTCTTTGTCCAAATTGCATTCCAAGATCTGTTTCATTTGAAGAGCAGTAGAAGGCTGCTGTTTTGTTCGTTTCAACCCATTGAATCGTTTGCAGCCGCTCTCGAGGGATTCTCTCCAGGTTCACAGCATTACAGTACAGCCCATGGTAATGAACGTAAAATTCCTCTCTTTACAGTGACATCCTGCATATCTGGGTAAAACAGTGGCCTCTGTTTGATACTGTGGATTCCA
This sequence comes from Python bivittatus, assembly GCF_059951505.1. Classification (NCBI taxonomy): domain Eukaryota; kingdom Metazoa; phylum Chordata; class Lepidosauria; order Squamata; family Pythonidae; genus Python; species Python bivittatus. Next base: position 8,215,327 of record NW_028277037.1, on the reverse strand, counting down.
TACACGTGGCATAGGCAAAGGCAGTTCTCTGAGGCACCCACCAGTGACACTTCAATTAAATACCTCTGCCTGGTGTCTCAAAAGCATTCATGTACCTGGAAATATATGTCTCACTGAGGTTAGCAAAGTTTGGAAACAAATCCATCTGCAACTCTTTGGAGAAAGTCCATCCTTTAACTTGGTGTTTGCCCAAGTAATCAAAACGAATGTTCCTTCTAGAGAATGTTCCTTTGTTTCTGATGTTATGTAAAAAGTACAGAGAAAGATTAGCAGGAAAACAGTGTTGTGTTAAAGCAATCCAAAGTGAGCGCACTAAGATTCTGAAACAAAATAGCTTGTTACCAGCAAACATCTCCAAAATCAAATGATGTGAGACCCTCTTCCTCCACCAAGCCATTGATTGACGTGGATATACTGCTGCAAATGAGTTTATACAATCAGGAGAATAAGTAACAAAGCTTTTTTGTTCTAATATGCATGCACCTATAAGTTTAAAAAAATGCTCTCTATTTCTTTGTTAGAAGGGTATTTGGATTGATTTTATAAATATAGGCTTTCAAAAAGCTTTTGATAGGAACTCTCATCAGAATATGATCATAGGCTCTCTTTGGGATTAACTAATGTGGTTTATGCAACCACAGATTATATGATCGCAAGATTTTACAAGTCTTCATGAGAATACTCTAAAATGTCATCCTCATTTCCCAGTTGAAGTTATCCTTGTTCAATAAGATCAAGGTGTACCAGAATTTAGCTATTAAACTCCCAAGGAAGGCAATTTTCTCTGGTTATTCTGAGAAGTTTATGTTATTATATTATATAAAATCAATCCATTTAGAAATTTAGAAATAAAAGCTATTAGTACAAGAAAAATGGTTATGTTTTAAACAATTTTACAATCCTGATGTGCAGTAGTCGAATACAGTGAAAACTACTAAGATGGGAAAGGGGTGTTTAGGACGTGGATTTCCTGTGCCCTTGAAATGTCTACATGACAATGGACGTCATCCAATTAAAGTGACGTTTGACTGATAAAGAAAAAGTAGTATATAAATGTTTTTCTTCTTTCATTTGTTTTTAATAGTGCCAAGAAACTAACAGCTGTGTCAGAAAAAAAAATAGCTTAGTGGCAGTTGTTAATCAAATTATTTTTAAGAGCTTAATTGGGAACACAGTGTACCCTTGTTGATGCAACATTAATTAATCACAATGCTATTGTTTCTCTAGTCGCACAAAGATGTTGAGGCATATTGTACATGCTGGTAAGAGTTCGAAAATTTTATTTTTAACATCATTAAAATTTTCCTTTTTAAATAAGATGGTAAACAAGGAGAAAAAAGAAAAAGGTGTTATAACAGCTTCTGGTGTCTTTCCTGAGATCTATTTTTAGATGTATAGATAAGTGGAAAAATTATTTGCTGGAATAAAGCAAAAGTTATTTCTTTACAACTACACTATTTCACAACCAATTCACTGGATATTTTCTATAGAACATTGTAGTAGACACCTTTAGACTACATGTGTGATACTGCTGATATTTCAAAAACAAGGAAATTTTTTACTGTTGCAGTAGACAATATTTGGAGTTACTAAGCATAGTATTAAGAGCTTTATTTTTTATAAAGGAGCTCATTCAGTGTTCATCTTCAAAACAGAAAAGCTTAACTGAGAAACTCTACTGTATATGGCAAAATCCTCATCTCCTTTTTCTCCTATTTTATATATTTCTCTGCCATATATGTTGTGATATGGAATCACATGGAATCACATTTGTTGTGATTCCAAACTAAAATTATGCCAGCTCTAATCCAGCAGAGACTTTATGGGGCTATGCAAAACCTTTGAAAGAGGTGCCCTCCAACACATGGGAACAGATGCAAAGCATCTCTTGTTGACTCGTTAAAATAACTGTATCCTTTATATGGCTGCTTTGGAAGGTGTGCTGGCTGTCTTTAATTGCACAGCCACTTCTCAGGAGATGCTGGGATTTTCCTTTATTGGAAAATTTAAATTCATCAAAGATGTTTTTGTAGCAGAGCCACCATCCGGTCTGACGCCTTAACCTACTGGACAGTAGAGGACATATTTTTCTGTCTGTGGCGGGAGGTTATCTTGATTCTTTTTGAATGCATTTTTCCAGGTAGAATTCTCCTCATTAATAAGCCATCTTCTGAGGGAGGCTTATGTGACTTTTTGTCTGCTTAATAATAGAATCTCAACTCAATCCCCTTTTTCCAATATGCCCAAATGTCTGTATTTTTAGGAACGATATTCTCTTTGTTCTGGGTTTTCAAATACATACATATCCACCCAAAATACTGCTCCATTATATATAATTCATAATAACGTGCGCATATATTTTATGCTTCTGCTTTCTGGAGCCACTTAGCATTTTGACAAATCTATCATCTTGACTACTATTTTTTTTTTTTAAATGTTGGGTTTACTAGGTCTCATAGTAGACATTCATTTAAAAAGAACTGGAACTCTTGCTATTGTGGAAACATATCTTTCTGGAGCTGGAGCTTTCTGTCCCTCGCTTTTGTTAAAAAAAAAGGAGGAAGCTGAAAAAAACTTTTGAGGGAGTAATTTCCACTTTTGAAGGGTGTTGTTTCAACTTTTGAGGCTTTGCTATTGGCGGGGCTTCATTTAAATTATGCCCTGGAGTTGGCTTCGGACAGCAAGAAGCAATGCAAACTGGACAGCTACTTAGGAGGGTGATGCTACAGGGCTTCAATGCCATCAGTCTGCTTTAGATGAAGCGGAAGAGGAGAAAAATCTCTGTGGTAAAGAATGGCTGAAGCTAAGCAGGAAGCTGGCTAGAATGGGACTGAATCAGGGGAGGCTGCTGAAGAAGGGCCACTACCTAACTTTATAGCAATATTAAATTAATCTTCAGTTGAACAGGTTGCTGTCTGACTTGAAAGTAAAAGAATCTGGAACTGTAGCAAAGGCATAAGCTTGCTCACAGAGGAACTTTGAAGTTCAGTGTATTGAAAAAAAATCAGACATCATGATGTTACTCAAACTGGAACAGGCTGAGCAGAAAAAGCGGTGCTTTTTTTAGATTTTTTAAAAATCGCTTTATTATTTTTATAAATAACTCAAGGCGGTGAACATACCTAACCCTCCTTCCTCCTCATATTCTCCCCACAACAACAACTCTGAGGTGAGTTGGGCTGAGAGAGAGGGACTGGCCCAAAGTCACCCAGCCGGCTTTCATGTTTAGCAGTACCTCTGAAGAACTCAGTTGTGCTGATAGAATTCAGTGGTTCTAAATTCCTGATCCTTACAGTCTCATTATTTTTACTCTCAGTTGCATGGATGAAAGCATATTCTACCAATGGCTGTTTATGTTTGTGATCTACAGTGCTGCCTCATGTGTTTCTTCAGTCCTTGTGTGAGATCTGCTGGCTTTTAATTCTGGTTATTTATTAGGTTCCTGACTGTAAAACTTTCAGTTCATCAGCTTGGATTAGAGCATTACGGGCCTGGCTGCCCAAAAGTCTCTAAGGTGATGGGTTGCCCATTGGTGCTCATTATGGAATAATAGCTTAATTGAAAGGGCATGGCTTGGCATGGAAGAGATGCATGTTTGAGCTCCATCTCTGGTCTCCCAGGGCAAAGGGTTGAGAGGATGTGCTCATGCACTGACTTGCTTCTGGATGCAGTCTTCTAATAATTAGAATATGCAAGGGAGGAGGCTGAATAATTAGGAATGTGTTTTTCTAGCATTACCAGCATTTCAGTGCCTATTAGAGGTCAGTCTTGTCCTGCAGCAGGTTCATCTACTTCAGGAGGCCCCATAAATACATGTAAGGGGGTGAAAGCTAGGATTAGTATCCAGATGATAAAGCCGACCTTGCGAAATATTGGTCTTCAGCCTTAATAGATCAGGTTTGGACTCAGTAGCAGAATGCTGGGCTGGTATGAGTAAGTTGCAAGTGATGCTATAAACTAAGGTTTTTTTTCTATGCTTTTAAAGGTGACTCCTGTCCCAGTCCCATTTAGAGGCAGTTATACCTGGCTGCGTAGCCGTTAACAACACGAGAGGCCTTGGGTTGCTAGGAAGGGAAAACATGACGCAGTGTAGTTAGACCTGGATCAATGATAATCCTTCCTGCACCATCCTGTTCTCGGGGCAGTAATAAGTTGCTTCCACTTAGAAGGGGGAATCTGTAACCAACATTGTCCAGTGGTTCTGCAATCAGCTTCTCATTTATGCTTAAGGAACCCTGTCACGTCTTTCAGTTTTTCACTGTGTACCTTGGCAAGTATGGCACGTGGCACTTCATTTTTGCTAGAACATTACTTGTGTGTGCATTTTGAATAGGGAGTGTTTAGTAATTTATTATCCTCTCTCCTGGGAAATCTACCACAGATTATGCTGCTCTGCTGTGATTTATCACCCGTACGTTATTTCTAACTCAGGGAGCATGCATTATTATGCTTTTTCCGTCAACAACAGATCACAGCAAAATTCGCCATCAATCAAAAAATTTTGAAATATGGAAAATTGAGAATGGTAGCAAGGACTCACTCAGAAGAGAATGTCTGAAGGATAATGTATCACTTAACTGGGCTATAAATACTTCTCATGTTATTGTTCTCTGCAGGGTCAGGTTCATGCCGCTTTAGTTACTCCGATCCAAACATAATTGTCTCCTATTCGAAGAATAATTCTGCAGATTGGACTCAACTGGAGAAAATTAGGTTTGTTATAACTCTTTTCAGCACTGTTTTTCCTGCAGTGTTTTAAAAGTTGGATGCTTTATTTCATTTTTGCAGTTTTGCTTGTTTTTTTAAAGAGGCATTTTATATATTATTTAAAATGGTAAATTATAAATAATACATCTGAAATAATAAAAGTGTAGATTTGAATTTTTTAGAGGCGTGTATTAGAGGGACAACTTAGAGTGAGGCCTAAATAATTTTGTGGTAAACACCAGAACCAAATAAGTTATAAATATGCTGAATGAATGAATGAATGAATGAATGAATGAATGAATGAATGAATGAATGAAAGGAAGGAAGGAAGGAAGGAAGGAAGGAAGGAAGGAAGGAAGGAAGGGAGGGAGGGAGGGAGGGAGGGAGGGAGGGAGAGTGGAGCTTCTGACTACAAATAAACTCCAGTTCTCCAGTTCTCTACCTTTATTTTGCAAAGAAGACCAAATCAATTAATATTTCTATTCTTCTAGAAATTCCTACCATATGAATTAGAGAATTGTGACAAAGTTGGTACTATTACTCTATGAACTACCTTACGGGTCTCAATAACTAGAACAAGGAATTTCACGCTGAGAAAGATTCACATGTATGGAACTGATTTCTCAGTTTTTGTGGACAGGAAACTCCATTTACAAACTAGATCCTTTGTACCTCAGTGTGCCTCTGGGTTACATACAGGCCTGATAATTTTTCTCCAAAGAACTCTTTTTCCCCCCCAGCATCCTACAAATTATGCCAGCTGGCTTTGCAGAAATATCTCTGGGAATGAAGTGGGAGTGACCCTTCCGAAGCTCCTTTGAGAACTGCTTCTGAAATGGGAAGGCAGATAAATTCCTGTCCTCTCCTTTTATATTTGACTTGGCATCTTCCAATGTGTTGGACTGCAGCTTGCATAATTCTCAAGTGGCATGGCCATATTGCCTGTAAAATATGAGAGTCACAGGCCAGTACATTAGGAAAGGGTGTCCTTGAATAGGAAGTCATTCTTGATAGTATCTGATCAGTTAAAAAGCAGCATCCTTTTATTAATTTCTGTGTACCTTGTTTAATGCACACTTCTCTTTTGCACAGAAGTATCCTGAGGTTTCATTTTCTCTGATGATTTTATATATGTCATATTCTTGGGGCGGGAAGGGGGGAAGAGAGATTATTGCATTGTGTACTTAATGAATGGCTTTTCCTCAATTCAGTTTCAGAGTCCAAAGATGATAAAGTGATACAAACAGAAATTAGACCTGTCCCATAAAACAGCCACTGCTGTGTTTACCAATGCATGCATTCCACCAGGCTATGTATTGGATTGCCACTCTCTTTTCATAGCTGTTTTATCACATTCCAAAAATATCCATCTGTTTTCTAGCATCACTTTTAATCCCAGGAGAACCAGCAATTTTCGTGGAGGCGGATGGCAGCTTCATTTAGTGGCCTGCCCTACAGCATGAGTACATCGGTGTCTTTGAAAATCATGCCGTATTTTCTAAAGAAAGTAATTTTTGCTACAGCGACAGAAAGGATTTAGGAAATGCTTACTTACAGTGCAGCACACAGGATCATTTAATTGAATACTCATGTGAAATAAATATTACATTGTAATGAGGTATATTATCAACTTCAGAAGTATATTAAGAAAAGTAGAATATTTGTTCCTCTTCCTGATGCTCCAGATGTTCTCAATTATTCTTGTATATATTTCATTAATATGAATGGCACACTGACTCAGTGATGGGATGACAATGCTCTTGCCTTTCTGTCAGGGGTGTCCACAGGTTATGGTCAAGAAAGTCACGATGGCCATGATAGTGTGATCAAAACTCCTCCTGTTTTTGATGCATGCTGCACAAACGACACACATAAAAAATGAGTTTTGATCACACTGACACAGCTACCATCTTGATTTTTTTTACTACAATCTGTGGACACCCCTGATATCTGTCCTGCATAAGAATGCTTGTGAATGAGAATTTGGAAGCCAGGCACATTGGGCAAGTTAGTAAGAGAGCAAAGGTTGAGACATCTCTGTATAGTCTCCTGATTTCATGCACTGCTGAGCAAACATGGTGGCATGGAACAGAAGTGATTGCTCAGATCTGAGAAAAGATATTCCTGAGATTCCAACTCCAGGGTCTGTGGCCTCCCAACATATCAGACTCTCTGTCTGCCCTGCAAAGACACCTCAAGGCAATAACAGAGAAATGAGAATTAGATGATTTACAAGAGAAAGCCCAATGCCAGCAACCAAAGCCAGAAGCTCAGGAAATTAAGGAGTAAAGTTATAGAGCTGAAGTAAGGTTTGTTTGTTTATTTACTTAAATTATTTATACTGCTGCAACTCTGAGTGGCTTTTGTGACACACCACAAAGCAGCAAGCCACAAATATATAGGTAGTCCCCGGGTTAAGAATGCCTAGTTTAAGGACGACCCACAGTTAAGAACAGAGCCTATTGTAGCAAAATTCAAGTTAAATACACAATGGTTCGAGTTCATTAGACAATACTACTTGTATAGTATTATACAATAATACTGTTCCAGCTTACATACAAATTTGACTTAAGGACAGACCTTGGGAATGGAACTCTTTCTTAAACTGGGAACTACCTGTATTTCAATTCCAAAACAATTACAGGATTGGCTCCGGAGGAATGCCCAGGAGAAAAAACACATTTTCAGGACTTTATGGAAGGCAATCTGAACCTTGGGGAGTATAGTTTTCCATAGAGCAGGTCCTGAGACAGAGAAGGTACACTACCTGGTTCCAACTAGGTGACCTTTTTTCACAGAAGGGACTTGTAGCAGGGCCATCTTGCTGGATCTTATGGGATGGAATTGAGATAACTATAGACAGGTGGATTTGGAGCCTTGTGCTATGAAAGGCTTTATTGGTATTAACCGGTACTTTGCACCTGGAAGCCTACAGGGAGCCCCTGCACTTGCAGAGTACTAGTGTTACATGGTGTACCCATAACTACCTGCACCAGTGCATTCTGGACCAGTTTTAGCTTCTAGATCATCTTCAGGGGAGCCCCACGTAAACCACATTGCAGTAGTCCAAATGGATATGACCAAGGCATGGGTAACCATGAGCAGGGATCTTTCAATCTAGAAACAGCTGCAGATGACACACAAGATGGATTTGTGCAAAGGCCTCTTGGCCAGGACTGCCACCTGCTCTTCCAGTAGGAATTGAGAGTCCAAGAGGACATCCAAGTTGTGTACCAGTTCTGCCTGGGGGAGTGCAACCCCATCCTGAATTAAAGACGAAGAATCCTCAGAATCAGGGTCCTGCTGAATTCTTCCCCATCCAAATCCCCAAAGCCTACAGACACTGGGAAAGAACCTTGATGGCATTACTTGGTCAACTCAGGGTGGAGATCAGCATATGGATGATATCTGACCCTATGCCAGTGGATGATTTCACTCAGTGGCTTTATTAGAGAACAGAGAGCCCCAAGGAACCCCATAAAGCAAGGGTGTTGGGTTCGATATTTCCCCCCACAACAGTGGAACCAACTCCTGGAAGAAGGAGAAAAACCATTGTAATACCCTGCCTTTCACTCCTAACCCTTGAAGCAATGATTGATGGTATCAAAGGCTGCTGAAAGATCAAGGAGGCTAGGACAGACACATCACTCCTGCTCTGGTCCTGCCAAAAATCATCTACAAGTACAGTCAATGCTGCTTTGGTACTACATCTCAGTCTGAATCCCAACTAAAAGGGAGCCAGATCCTGGACAGCCTCAACCACCCAGGAGGGACATGGATCTAATATGCACTTACAGTCCCAAAAAACATATCCATTTCCTTAGGGTCAACCGGTGGGAACTCTTCCCTGGTAATCACACTAGAACATGCTTCAACCAACTTCAGAGGACTGGTAAAAACATTAAAAATCAGTAAACTGAATACTGTAATGTTAGTTCCATAAACCCACTTAATTTTCAGCTGTGCTTCCTTAAGTTTGAATCAACAACTGCTGCTTAAGAGCACAACTCCTGCTGTTAAGTAATGACTTGTACTGGGGAAGGGCACCATTTTGGTGGTCAAAAACAGCAGGTGACATTTTGAAAGGGAGTAGGAGTCACACCTACGGAGCTGAGTTGGATTTTGGGGAGACATTTTGGATGATTGTTGTTATTTAACTGCAATATTCTTATTTTAAGATTTAAATTAGATATTTCATATGTTTCCAATCTTGAAAAGGCAGAAAACTCTACTGTCAGTTTTCACCAATCATTGTCAGAGGAGTTTGGGAAAACTGGGCTCAGAAGCATCGGGGTTGGTGCTGCTGGTGCCACCTTTCCCCTTGAGAAGACCTATTCTTGAAATGCACATGTAAGCATCTGTAATTCATTCAAAAGGGTGAACGAAACATTGATCCTTTGCAGGTTCAGGCACAGAATTTCCTGAATTCAGGATAACTGGAGCATGAGCAGATACTTCCTGTTTCCTTGTTGCCTATTTCTAGATCAAGCAAAAGTTGTGGAAAGAACCAAGTTTGCTCTTCCTCTTCTGATGAAGAGTAAGCCTGAGAAGCCATGATAGTGGCAGAAGCCTGATCCATTTCCTCAGACAGCAGAACACCACTCTTGGACTGGATAATTCTTCACCCTCTTCCACCTCTTCGTTCAACACAGGGGCTATGACCGCTCACTTGATTTCCATGGGACTTGCCAGGATTCTTTCCTGCGGAATTTACCCCGGGTCAAGCTTCCTGCTTCATAGTTTTACGCTAAATATAAAATTCTTGGTGTTTACAAGTTACTTTTAGGACATCATTTCAGAAAATACAATTTCATTTTATTGAACAAATATTGAGAGGTTAACTCACTGTCTATAATTGAACTGTTTGATTGGAAAGATTGGATTTATTGTTTATCAAATTATTAACTTTATTTATTAAGATATATATTGTAACAGCTGTGTGAGTAACTAAAAAAATTAATAATATTCATTTTGCCTGTTCATATCATACAGAGCTCCTTCTAATGTCAGCACCATAATCCACATTCTCTATCTTCCTGAAGAAGCCAAAGGAGAAAATATTCGATTTCAGTGGAAGCAGGAATATGTACATGCTGGTGATGTGTATGAATCCTGCTGGGCGTTGGACAATATTCTGATCATAAATGCAGCTCACAGACAAATTATTTTAGAAGATACTTTCGATCCTGTCGACACGGGAAACTGGCTGTTTTTCCCTGGAGCCACTATTAAGGTTTGCTTAATTTTGGTTTCTAATTTGCTATTATTTGACTCCATGAACTATTTGGTTCTCTGCTGAGCAATAAACTCTGCTTGAGATGAAATACAAAAGAGGACAGAGATATGTCTCCTCTAATCATTTCACTTCTGCCCCCCATCACAACACAAAATAGCTTTATATTTTCTATATGGGGTTATCATATGAAAATTTAATTACAGAAAACTGCTCAAGTCCATCTGTGTAGCAAAGCAGCAATGAATTATTAAATTCTATGCATTTTCTAAATATTCTCCTCTACTCCCTAACAGAAATGGTGTTAATTATAGTTTTCCCATTACTTAGCTGTTCAATTTTCGTAAGATTTCATAATCAAGCTGTGATATTTAAAATTATACTTAATTAATAAGTCTGAGTAGCACTTTGGATTTGATTCTAACAAGGCGTTTTGGAGCACATGGGAACATGAAATTAACACCTGGCTACAACATTTTAAAGTAGCTATGTCTTTTCCAGGAATTGCATGGCTACTCTCTTCAGCTACCCCATGACCCAGGAAAAGACACAGCTGTTTTAAAAAGTTGCAGACAGGCACTACTTGCTCTGAACCATCTTTTTGGAATCAAATCCAAAGGACTAAATAGCACATTACTTAATAAAACATATAACATTCTACTTTTTCAGTTCCAGAGCGATTCCAAGCAACTTACTTAATAGAGTACGTAAAATAGCAAATATAAAATAAGAAAGCATTGAAAAGATATCAGTATAGAAGATCACAATAAAAAATGAAAAGTTTCTGTAGCAAATAGTAACATCACAGTTAGGACAATTTTTGGGGATAGACAGTATTAGCAACCAGAAATTTTGGACCTCTGTAGTCAAAATTCCTCCCTCCCTTCAAAAGAATTGGATATGCTGGTTATATAATTCATGTCATGCATATTCATAAGTAATGCCAATTGTGCTTAAGAGTACTTTGCTTCTGCTGCTTAGAATTGTGGTATATGCATAAATAAATAAATTTGCCAGAGGGAGTGAGATAGGAGCAAAAGGAAATTGAGGGAGACAGGACAAAAATTAGGGAGATGAACATCTTCTCAACAGCCCAGTATGTACCTAAAGATGCATAGGAGTATATAGGAGTAACATATAAAACATCAATGAAATGTACAAATGTTATAAATGTTACAAATATTATAGTTCTAACAACAAAAAGGAATTCTCGGCAGCAACATTTGGTGAAAAGTGACGTGTCTCGACACAGTCAAAGTGAAGAAATCCTCAAGCAGAGTTTTGTCGCCTTAAAATAGGGAATCTACGGCTTTATTCATTTTGAGTATTATATTCTGATTCATGAACAGTATTCCTAGTAATTTCACTGTCTCTCTTCCGTATGTGATAATGGTAAAGATATGTCTCATTATGAAGTATTTGTGGTTGGGTATTTTAAAAAAACACACACAAGGTCTTATCAAGATTCCTTAATGACATTGATCGTATTTTTGGCAAGTGGGAGAACGTAAGCGTGTCCTTTAATGCAACTGGTCTGGGTTTTTCCCCATATAAAATTCTTTATATTGTGGTGTCTGAATAGTGCTTCAACAACAGTATGTTTTTGAATGTACCTGAAATGCTGATACAAACATCTAAAGCTGTGTTGAAATATTTAGCATGCAATTTGGAAATGCAATTTTGCCAGCTGTGCCTCTTTTTATAATTACTATAGCTAAATCCTTTTGTAATATCTTTTACTTTACAGTGCCTTTTTTTCCTACCCACATTCAGGCTGTACAGTTCTATGGAGCAATCTCTCTTAATGGAATATACATGTATAACAAGCAAACTCTTAACTCTATTTAGTTGAATTACTCTTGTTCTACAGTTGCATGGATCTCTGATTAAGGCTTATATCAAAAGTGGGTGAATTAGAGATTAGATATGTACTGAAAGTCTCATAAATGCTTGTCAATATTCCCTTTCAAAATCAACAGAATGTAAAGCATGTATCAGTTAGGACAGTGGATTAGTTGATTAACCTTTTATCTCTCTCTATGTCAATCTAATCCCCATCTGACATTTATTCCCATTACACCATGCCGCGTGGAGCTAGGCATGTGTTTATGGAAATAGAAATCATATTGTTACTTTATTCTGATGTAGCTTTTCCTAATGCTAAGATTCTATTTTCTTTGATACCGCCCATTTTCTTTAAATCAGAACTTGAAAATTCTGTGTTAAATCACAGACAAAATGGATCATTTCGATCTATGTATTCCAAAGCCATTGGATCCAGTGGGACTTGACAAGGACCATTTGATGAATATGTTAAGTATGTTTCAGAAACTTGCCCCCCTGATAAAAAATTATGGCCAGAAGCCAGCAAAAAAATTCAGAAACATTGGCATTTGCTCTCTGTCTCCTTTCCTATAGTTCTATTGAAGTGAGGTTGCAGAAATCCAGACAGTTATAAGCTGGCATCCAAGTGTTAGTTTTCTGTGTCTCTTCTGCTATTTAGAGGTTGTATGGGTTTTTGCAGCCCAGATATGGTGGCCTGCTCTCCTGATCTGTTGTAGGATGAGATTTGGAAGCAGGAAGAGTTCACGCAGGTGTGAGAGTGACTTGGCTGGGCTCCAGGAGTCTGTATGGAGGTGAAACAGAACAAGCAGGGTGAGAAGGAATAGGCACAGCAGAAGAAACAGCTGAGTTTCTGGAAGCAAGCTTGTAAGAGTGTCTTCTTTCTCTTGGGAGTTGCCAGGACTATTTTTGAAACTTTACGACTAGGACAGCTTATGCTGCTACGACCATGGATGAGCGTATGAGAGAAAAGTGTGTGGTGTGAAAGAGATGGGGCAGAATCTGTTTTAGTGGCTATATATCTAACAATGCTTTTAAGCTCTTTAAACTGGAGATGCATTCAGTTACTAAAACACCACTGTGCATCCCTGTCTCCCTTTCTTTCCTGTGTCCTCCTTGGGTTTTTTTTTAATGGACTCCCTACCTAGACATCACAATTGTTGGAATTGGGAAAGTCATTACATCCAGGATTAAGTTATATAAGTAAAGATAAACTTACATAAATCTGCAGAAATGGCTTCCATGGTTGGATGGATACTTAACAAGTGCCCATCAATTTGTATTCAGCTCCTGATGACTACATGGACATCACTGCATTGGGGTTTTTCTGACAATTATATGGAAGTGGTTTGCTACTTTGATCTTCTGGGATTCCCTGATAATCTTGCATTCAGATATTAATTCCATCTGTCCCTGCTTAACTGTTCAAGATCAGCCAATGTTAGCTAGTTGTTAGCTGTGACAACTTCCTTCCTATAGACCACATCAACAGTAATTAAGCCTTTCATCTTAACTCAGTGAAGAGCAGTTTTTCGTCCTAGTTGGACATTCCTCTTAATTATGAAAACGCCTGAATTATTTACTTCATATTCTAATCTTGTTACCATTTCATTCTAAATAAAAGCATTACTGTTAAATATATGACTGTAAATGCATTAAGGTGTATCAAAGTTACAACTTTCCATCAGTCTGCAATCAGATTTATAGTGCACTATTATGTACCCTTCAGGAACTATTCCTTGCTTTCAGTAAGGGTAACTTTCAAATAGGTGGATTTCAAATTGCAGTCTTAAAATAAAATAAAAAACCCAGAAATCATTATAACTTGTTCCTACCAATGCATAATATTGAGTTCATGTTTGTGCACACAATACCATTTTAATTAATTTTTCCCATCTTAATTTTTCTTTCCTCATATTTAATCAGTTTGCACTGCATAGGTTTTAATTAAAAACCTCTTCTCTCTCAGGAACTATCGAAAGTGGTAAAAACAATCATTTAAAATATTACAGTGATTAAAAAATTGAGTGCCATTGAAGCATGCCATTTGATTTGTTGCAAACAATAGTTTAGCATTCATTTTAAAAGGCATTTTATTTTTGTAGTTGATGCAACCAGTTAATCTGGCTGGGTTGTTTTTTTTTATTTAATTTGCCTTTCCAGCTGGGTGGGCTGAATGACAACTTCTTAACAGAAGAAATTGACGACTCTCCATCAGAGTAAAGGTGCAAGTTGAAGCTGCAACACTTGTCAAGCTATGAAAGACTAAGAAATACAAAAGATGCATTGCCTTACAGTTATGCATATATTAAAAAAAATCTGAGATTTCAAACTTTGGGTGTAATGAGACCTTCAGTTTACAAGGGGTTAGCTATACATTCTATTAAGTTTAGAGGAATAAAGTGGTGGTTTCTTAATGACAGCTGCTGCCTCATTGCTCATCAGTATTTCATTATTTTACTTTGGGATTTACGCATATACGTACCTTATTTGATGCTATTCTGTCTGTTTTCAAATATGTTTCAATTTGCTGTCTGTGGGCTCAGCTGCAGCCTAGTTGGGCATCGGGAGAGGATTAAAAATAGGATTGCTTGAGGCCTTTGATTGAGAGATGTTTATTTCTATTTTTATTCTTTTTGCTTAGCTGTTTAGTTCTGTACGTCACCTGAAATGTTGCAAGACTATTATGAGGATACTCGATGCTTCTTATTAGAAAGGACATTTGATCCCCTCAGTGGAAGGAAGGCTTACTAAATTGTGGAACTATGCTTTGATGTCCAAACTAACTTTGTACCTGAAAAGTAAATCTGATGCAGAATTAAATTCAGTTTGGAAACCACTTCTAGTTTACAATTTGATAAATAGATTTGTAACACATCCAAGATTTTGGTTTCTCAATACAAAAACTTCTTAATGTTTCAGCTTTATTGGTTCTTTTAAATCACTTTTTATCACACGGACAGAATTTGCAGTAATTTATTTTATGATCTGTACTGTGCCAGAAATGTACCATTTCTGATACATATATTCTGTTTTCATGGCTCTATGTAGTTTTTTAAAACAATGTAATACACTCATGTAGTTTTTAAAATGATATAATACATTTATAATCAATTAATGAAGTATTGATAAAATAATAATTTCTATGACACATGTATATCCCTTGTCCAATTACTTTCTACTTCTTTTCCCCTCTTATTTTTCTTTAAAATCTTTAATAAAATTTTATTTTACAAAACGGAATGTATGAAAGAGTCACCACCTTATGGAAGTCAACATTGTGATATAGTAATTTATATTAAAATGAAAGCATGGTGTCTGCTGCTAGAATACAAACATTTTAATCTCCTTCATTACCTTCCTTGGACCTGCTGCAACTAAAATTTAAAATGCTTAGATCACTATAGATAAATTGGTACTCAATGTTTCAGGGATCGGTATGAATGAAAAATAGTTGAGCAGTCCAAATTTAAGATTAAGGGTGCAATATGGTCATACAGGGATATTTACCCAGGGTGTGTGTGTGTATGTTTTTAAAAAAATCAAGATGGCAATGCAATCAAATTCTGCCCTTTCTTCATGCGCATCAAATGCCTTGTGTGTGTACCTAGTTGTGTTTGACAAATGTGGGCTTGCCGTGATGAATAGTAACCAAAATAGGATAGACTCTGTAATGTAGGATAGAGTTCTGAACTGAAATGGTTGTGCTTGAAAAATGATTTAAAAGAATATTGATATAGAAGAATGAGATGCTCAATCTTTTTTTTTTTTAGTTTAGCTTCTGTAATCAGCCATTTGTTAAATAATATGATTTTTTTTCCTACAAAGCTCATGTACAAAATTAACTTAATAGATACTTTCTGTATGTGTTCCTCTGCAGCATAGCTGTCAGTCAGATGGAAATGCAATTTACTTCCATGGAACTGAAGGTAGCGAGTTAAATTTTGCCACAACACGAGATGTGGACCTCTCTACTGAAGATGCTCAGGAGCAATGGGCCGAAGAGTTTGAGGGTCAGCCAAAAGGGTGAGTGTTTACTCTTGGGATGGGTTGGTGAATCTTCAGCCAAGCATTTTGCTGGTTTTTAGCAACATGGGATATTGATAAAATAATGGATTTTCCC
Organism: Python bivittatus; assembly: GCF_059951505.1. NCBI lineage: Eukaryota > Metazoa > Chordata > Lepidosauria > Squamata > Pythonidae > Python > Python bivittatus. The sequence continues at coordinate 8,199,422 of NW_028277037.1, read as the reverse complement.
AAATTTTAACGATAAACTAATCAAGAAGGGTCAGTGGTTTCCAAGTAATAAGATAGTTTTCAAAACTATCCACTTTTCAATCACAAAAATCATTTTTGGCATTTTAGGAGAACATGGAGATTGTTCTACCAGATGCCAAGACTGAACATTGAAGGAATCTCCTGTGAAAAATCCCAGAGCAAAGAACATATTTGGGCCCTGTCATGCTATAATGCCCAAATCACTGAAAGTGGATATACTGATGCTTATCACAACCATTATTTGTACTGTATTAATATTGATGGGATTGGAACCCCAAATATACAATACATATCATGAACATTAGTTCAGCTGAGTAGAGATAGATTAGTTCCAAGGCAGAAATATCATTTAAATGCCAGTGTGCTGGATTACATGGTTTGTATAGTGTGTTTGGTTTCCTCTAGAAATCTGACAGATTTCTCAATGAAACAAATAAATGATTATAGGTAGGTTCAGTTTCCCCTAGAAATCTGACATTTCTCAATGAAACAAATAAATGATATAGGTAGGACAGTTGAAGTACATACAGTCATGGCTGTTGATATCACCTATCTTCTGGGTGCAGATGATGTTGACAATAAGAAATTCCTATGGCTGTATTTTAGCCTATTTTGAATATTTTGTCTGGAAACTCATTTAATTTTTTACTACTTCCACAAATGCTTTAGATCTTCAGTTAAATACTCAACATAAGCTATAAGAAGCAAGGTCTCTAGAAATGCATTCCTGAGCATCTCTTAATTCAGCTACTTGGTTCTCTCATACAGTCTCTTTACTGTTCATGTATCTGTCCTGGCATCTCCTACATTTGAGCTATAACCATCATTACAAACTATAAATCAGTCTTTTCCAGCCTCACACATTGAGGAAAGAGCTTGAGGAAAATAGCTGTGAGTCCTTTTACTTCAGTAACTGTCAGCTAGCATCTGTGGGCAATTTAGTGTAATGGTGTGTGGGAAAGACCTTGGGAGACTGGATAAAGAGATGCTGCCAAGGGAAAGGTCAGATAAGAGACAGCATAGCCCACAACTGGATAGTGGGCGGGGCAAGAGGCTCAGAAGAGACCCTCCCTAGTTTCTTGGGTTGTAAAGGAGGTGGGGGAGGAGGATTGTACTTTCAGATTTGCAAGATTGATGTCAGCCTCATGGGGTAAACCAAACAGGAATCACAACCAGATGAGCTAATTCTACTTTATTGTAAAGCTCATTACATTAACAGAATCTTAGAAGTCTGAAAGTACAAATCTCCTATTGTCTCCTTTACAGCCCAAGAAACTAGGGAGGGTCTCTTCTGAGCCTCTTGCCCCACCCACTATCCAACTGTGGGCTATGCTGTCTCTTATCTGACCTTTCCCTTGGCAGCATCTTTTCACCCAGTCTCCCAAGGTCTTTCCTACATACCTTTACATTTAGTATCCTCCATATATTTTGGACTATGATTCTGAACATCCCTCACCATCGTCTATGCTGGCTAAGGCTTAAATCTCAAATATTTAAAGGATGCTAGGCAGCCTACCTTGGTTGGTATAACATAAAATTAATTCTTGATTCTGTTGTTTCAGTATTCATAATTCACAACAATTGTTCACAGTCGTTACGATGAATACTTCAATTCTATGATCACATAATGTTTTTTCACAGGATCCCTGCCTCATTCAGTGCACAGGATGGGCCATGTTCAGAGAATGGGTAGCTATTCAGTGTTTCTTTCCATCCTTTCTTTCTCTGATATTTTGGAGCCTCATATTTATCATTATGAGGCAGAGATCCTGTGGCTAAGAATTGGATGTGGTCATATATCATACCAATTGTATAAGAAAAAATGACCTAGTATATTTGTCTTCAAGTTTTAGTCTTGCGGGTTTCAGATGTACAAAGTTTAGTTCAGCCTTAGTTTTCTTTTCTTTTCCCTTTTTTCTTCTTGACTTTTTCTAGAAGATTGCTGGGTTCTCCTTTGGCATGTCCTGAATTGTAGAATGAATCATCCAGTAACTATAATTTCTGAACCTGTCTTTGGACCTATTTATTTGTTTCTTCAGGCTCTGACCCTAACTTATTTTCTGTCACTTTTCATTACCTGATCTGATCTATCTTTTGCCTGCAAAGGATCTGCTTATGTCTTTACTATGGAGAAGATGTACTGGAGGTATCATCTTGGTCCCTCACCTGTCTCCTTGGATAACTTACAGTCATTTATTTCGTTCTCTTTGCTCCTGTGACCTGTTGCTATTTCTTTCCAGTTGGGAACAAATTGTATTCTTTTGTATATCATTCCCACCCAAGAGAGTTCTCCATTTCTTGGTTATTGCAACTTTTCTGTCATTCTCACTTTACAAAATCAACACTGTTTTTATTAGTGCTTGAGAATATAGCAGAAGTTAAACATTAACATACCACATCTATTAGGCTCAGTGGGATAATCTATATGGACAAGTAGATAACTAAACCTGAGTGATCATAATAAGGGAATGTGACACCTTAATTGAAGGCTGGAGCATATCAAACGAGCCTTCTTATAGCTTCTGTTGTTAATCAGAAAAACCCTTGTCAGTGAGCTGAACATCATCCCCATCTACATTTTTCTCCATCACTTCACTAGATGTTCGTGCTTTAGTGCTTTAAACCAATGCATAGATTCATTTCTGTGTCTGTCCCAGGCTCTGTAAATGATTGTCATGACATTGTGACAGCTATCTATGGTGTCACAATGCTCACCAATCTTTTGGATTGCAATTCTATTAAATTTGAACATCCAAAGATCATCTCATGTACTTCTCTGTTTTTGAAAAATATCTGGCTTGGAGCAGACGTGAGAAAGACAATAATACTGAGTGTGAAAGAAAAGAAGGAAGTTAAGAGATGCCACTGAAGATATCAGATTTTCCTTCCTTCCTTCCTTCCTTCCTTCCTTCCTTCCTTCCTTCCTTCCTTCCTTCCTTCCTTCCTTCCTTCCTTCCTTCCTCCCTCCCTCCCTCCCTCCCTCCCTCCCTCCCTCTTTCTTTCTTTCTTTCTTTCTTTCTTTCTTTCTTTCTTTCTTTCTTTCTTTCTTTCTTTCTTTCTTTCTTTCTTGTATTATGAGTGAATTTTACCCATCACAAGAAGTCCTATCTCTTTTTGCGTGCTTCTCTATTTTGCACTTGGATATCAGACCCCTGCCTCTTAAGTTAGAGATTCTATTACTAGTGCCATTGTATTTTGCATATCTAAGATGCATTAATGAAATGATTAGCAGGGTCACAGGTGATGCACCTATAGTTCAGGTTCAGTCACCTGAGTGTTGTCAGAGTTAGGAGTCAGAATCCATCAAGAGACCTGAACATTAAAAGCAATCCTGAGAAGTCATTTTTATGACTCTGCACTGTTGTCAAGGTTCTAGACCAGCTTATCTAAGACAAAAACTACGCCAAAGTAGAGTTTTAGGAAGGACAGTCCTTTTGATCTATTCAGTTCTACCAAACAATAACAGTGAAAGCTGTTGCTATGAGTTAAATTTAATCTTGTGCAGAAAAGGATCATAATTATGCTTTTAATTAATGCAAATCCCTTGTATTCCATCTATAAATCCTCTAAATATCTAGAAATAAATAAATTCACTTGGACTGATGTAAAGTATAGTAGTTCTGTATTGATGTTGATTAACGTAGCAGAATTTAAAAATTAATTTCTAAGCCTGCTACTGCCTAAAATATATTTAATGCAAACTGCAATTGAGTTATATCTCTGTAAGGATTTTGAAGAAAATATGCATGTCATTTGCAAGCAAATTTATTACATTATGTCCTGTTTTTATATTAAGACATTGAATGTTCTCGTCTTTCTTATTATGCTGCCTTTGCTCTTGTATAATGAGATCAAAGAAATAGGAGAAAGTGAGCATCATTATTTATTTTAAAAAATCCATCTCCAACCCTTTGACATTATGGTGATAGAAATGAACTTATGGCCAAATTTCATTTTCATACTTATTTTTAAAAAGCAATAAAATCTGCAGAGGTGGCACGGGTGTTTTCAGGGTATGGTAAAAAAAGTTAAGATGAAGGCCACAGTAGTGTGATCAAAGTTCTGCCAGTTTTCTGTGCAACACACAAAAAACAGGTGGAGCTTCAAACACACAATTGTACCTTGCAGGCATCCCTATTTCATGGAGATGTCTTTATAGATTTCTTGATGATACTGAAAAATCACTTTGCCCTTGCCTTCTTCTTCTATTTTGTACCTTTGAGTCATTGTAGACTCATGTCAACTGCCTAGACTAGTCTCTGCAGTTTTCTTGGCAAGATTTCAGAGGTGGTTTGCCACTGTCATCTTCTTCCTAGGGCTGAGAGAGAGTGACTGGCCCAAGGTTACCCAGCTGACTTTGTGCCTAAGGCAGGACTACAGCTCACAGACTCCTGGTTTCTAGCCCAGTGCCTTCATCACTACACCAAACTGGCTCTCTGCTTTCTTCTAAAATTTGTTTTTCACTTTCCAGTTGACCCTACATTCTTGTTATTCCGGAAGACCTCCTATCCAAGTCACTAACCAGGTTCGACTCTGCTGAGTCTTACAGCCTTCTTTTAAAAGAAAGAACTACATTTAGGAACAAACTGAGATTGAACAGAAGATACACAATAACTTAAAAATGAGCTTAACGTATTGACCAATAGTTCAGGGAATAATTTTTCATTTTATTTTAACAGTTTAGTAAGCTTTTATAAAGATATCTCTTGGAACTTTTTCTTTGGTTTAGGAATAATTGGAACTTGAGTTTGTTTCCAAATGTCAGGAATGCTTGCACATGGAAATATATAATTGAGACAGGTATAGTATTTTTTTTTAATGACATAATCAACTCTGAAACCATCCATATTTAGAGTTTCATGATCTTTTACATTTGTTGGCATTACATATTTCATCTTCTGCTATTAAGATAATATTTACCCTCATTATTCAAATTAGTCGTTTAGGATTTACTAGTGATCTCTCTAGTCTCAGGATAATTGGTTGAATAAATAGAATAACAATCTGCTTTCTCAGCAGCCCCTAGTAGTCTCTAGTAGCCATCCTGCGTACAGAAATCTCTTCTTTATTTGAAGGAACTAGATCAATTGCTTCATTTGCAGTTAATCTGAAGACAGCAATATTCTTCTTCCAAAATTTCAAACTAGCACTAGCTTAACACAAGTTTAAGAGGCAAAGAATATTCCTTTCTCTCCTTGTCCTTCCTCCTTTCTGCAAACTTTTCTTTTTTCACCTCTGCAAACACTGCAAACCTGTAAGGCTGATCACTTTTTGATCCTAACAGCTGGACCATTCAGTCATATATATATAATGATTACCATCTCTTTCAGAGTGACTAAAGTCCAGAATATAAAAAGTATCTTACTATTTAATGAATGTAGATATCAAAGATCAAATTTACACAGCCATTGTATCTGGTTGCCAATCCATTCCCCAGAATGTATGGATTGGAGAAGATCAGAAAGAAATTAACTGTGAATTAGAAATAATTGTGTCCACATCTGATTACTTGCAGTCTGGTCAGAAGTTAGACCACATTAGATCCAACTGTCCAGCGTTTTCACCCATTTGATCTTTTAGGTATAGTACATCCTAGGTTCTTTCCTGAAAACCCATAGTACTCTGAGGTTGCTATAGGAAGAGCCTCAGAATTTTTATTCAGGAATTGCCTTCTTGTGCTGAATGGATCCAAACACTATACATTCAATTTAACCTACATTGTCTCTGTTCCTCAAGATACTAGATTCTTAGAATATCAATGCAACTATACTATCTCCTCCAAATATATAGCCTGCCTGGAACACTTTCTCCTCAACTACTACAAATTTACCATTACTCCAAATCTGTAGGGAATTATGAGCCGTTAAAATGCTGCATTACATGCCCAAACACTCAACATTCTGCTGGCTTTTTGTCAAATGGACAAAAAGTATTTAGATACTTTCAGAAGCTGCCAGTGAACAAAGCATTTCCTAGATAAAACTTCTGAATTAATATTTCCATTACACACACCATCAACCTTTGAAGAATTATCTTCTTGACTTGATCACTGACCTCCTGGGGTCCAGGTTCTGAACTGCCATATTAGTAATGATGGAATTGTTCAGTGAAATCTCCAGTTCATTTCATGCTGTGACCACCAGACTGCTAAGAAAAACCCACAGCCGTTCATGCTGTGTCAGTTTACGGGAGAATTTCTTAGATGTAAGGATGCAGTTCACATCCACACTTGGTGCATTCTTTGCAAACACCCAATTTAAGCATATCATTCCTGAATGTAACAGCCAGACAAAAGAATGAATGCCACTCTTAATCAATACCTTAAGTGCCCCAAGTTGAATTTACTTTAATTCACACATCTCACCCTCTGAATGGCCTTTCTATACAGTGTATGGTTCCTAGCATCAATTCTTGATTGTCCAACTCAAACTAAACTATAGAAATTTAGGACAGTCTACTTTATACTTCAGTCCATTCTATACTTCAGTTAAACCAGGCAAGAACAAGGAATGCTATATAGAAACACCAAGTGACAGATCATCCTCTTCTTTGAATATGCTGCAGCAGAATAACAAGGGTGAAGTTAATGGTAAAGTTGGCCAGATAGAAGCCAGACCGCTGGCAAAAAGGAAAATGTGTGTAAGCTGTGTAAGAAGCCAAACTAACAGAAAAGGGAAATTGTTTAAGCTGTGAATGAAGGAATGAAGTCATCAGATTCTACGAACATCAGCTTTTAGCCTGAAATCAATCATTGCTGAAAGAACAGGATCCAAAGTTTGTTGAGTTAGGGAGGTGGACCAAGACATCTAAAGCTAAGAGAACTTTTAAAAATCAATGTTGTCAGTTTTGTGCTTTTCGACATATAGAGATATGGACTAGCTGATCTATAATGTCATTTCCAACTCATATTTTGTGTGATTTAATTTCTCTACCTTCTTAAAATTAGGAATATTGACAAATGGCACTCCAGGCCTAGTAAGCACTATTTTTTTTTTACTTTTCTTTTCCTCCTTTTACTTCTTTATGATCACACCTGAGTGTCTTAAAAACATTTGTAAAAGTCCTTGGAAACAAACAATGAGTGTGATTCTTCTCTTTCCCAGGAAAATGTAGCATTTTTTCAAAAAACATACAAAAAACTTTCCAGGGACTTTTAAAACTATTTTTTCTCTTTGACTCAGGCTGCATCTCAGTCTAATCCCTATGGTAGTTAGTCCTATTTGAAATATGATCCCTGGGAGTGGACGGGCCTTATTTTTGATACTTGCCTTTGGTTAAACTGACTGATTTGATCTTTTTAGGAATTGCTGGAGGCTTATTAAGCAAGACTAGCAAACACACACGATCGTTTTCTAATGTCCATTAATGTCTTGCACCACTTCTGGGTAGGCTCCAGAGCAGATTAATTGCATGAAGTTTGTTTTCCAAAACTGATCTGGTTGATTTCTAACTTTGCCCTAGCTTATTTGAAACCACGCAGAGCTGATATTTTTGCTTGCTTGCTTTATTTATTTATTTGTCAAATTTAGTCACCACCGATCTCACTCAAAGAGTCTCTTTAGCTCTGCCAACTTTAGAAATGGTTCATTTTCCCATTGGTGAGAACTCTGGCCTCAACCTACCTCCCGGCTTAAATTGCCCATTAGGTTTTTCTTTTCCCCTCCTATAAAAGTTTAATCTCCTGTTTCTGAAAGTTGTTTTCTCCTGCATTATTTAGAACATATCTTTTCCCTCAATCCAACTGTCTTACTAACATGCAACATAGTCATAGCTTTTGGGTAAAAAAAAAAAAAACAGCTGCAAAATTGCCAAGATATTATCATTTTCAGAATTCACAGGAGCTTCTAAAACTCTCTTTCATACTGTTTACCATCATATCACTCTTTCCAATTGGGTTTTTTTTTGAGGGGGGGAGAGAAGAACCGACAGATGTTCCCTAAATTTCCTCCCCTTTCTCTTACCCTTTAAATGAGGGTCAAGGATCACGCCACCATTAAAGGGCATGTCAAAGGCCTCACTGCAAACGCTGGACTGCATAAAAAGATTTAAAAGTTGGGAGAGACATGAAAGCAAAATTAATAAAATACTAGTGGTGTTTTTAATTAATTTAGGTCTTTAACTGTTTTTAACAAGCCTTCACCAACTTTCAGTGATTGCAACTTATCTGATTCATATCCGAATGTCATGAAGGCAAGGCGTAAAAAGCACTCTGGTATTTCTCACGCATAGGGTCCCACATATAGACACAAAAGCAGACGTGAGTCTCATATACAGAATAGGCAGTAGAATGGAGTTGAGAGACATAGTGTTGGCGTTGTTGCTGGTGAGTAATAGAATGGGCAATAGATGGGAGTAGTAGGGGTAGAAGTAGAGGTAGGCTTAGGCTATGCTACTTAAGCCACGGTTTCTCAGCCTTACCAACTTTAAGACCTGTGGACTTGAACTCCCAGAATTACCCAGCCAGCATGCTGGCTGGGGAATTCTGGGAGTTGAAGTCCACAGGTCTTAAAGTTGGTAAGGCTGAGAAACCCTGACTTAAGCTCTTATACTCTACATATCTGAATTTTGCAGATGCCTCTATTATAAGGCATATAAACAAATCCAAATATTAGTGCAGTTTTTCCTATATTCCCTCACAGAATTATAAAACTAACAGAATACATTTAGAAGTCAACCCTGGATGTAATTTTAGGTTAAATAAATATAGCCTACTGTCAGGGGTGTTTGCAGGAGGGTTCAGAAAGTCAAATGGTGGCCATGACTGTACGATCATGATCTTCAAGATGCATCACGTGCACAGCACACATAAAAAAGATGGGGCTTCTATCCCACTGTTATGGTCACCATCTTGACTTTTTAGACCCCTCATGGGCATACCTGCCCACAACAGCCGGCGGGAAAGAATCTTTATCAAGATAAAATAAGGATGAATAAGAGCTGAAGTGTCTGTCCTGGATATGAGAATTGAGATGTTGTAAATATTCAAGCATATTCATATTTTCTCTCTGAAATATTACAGAATATGATCTGTATATTGTTTTTTAATGTGTAAAGTACCAAATGCTTCTTAGGTTGTGGTTTAGTCTAGTGAACTTTCAGATCTGCCCTACAGCCCAAGGTTTTTGAGGTTTAGCTAGAAATTCACCGGTCATTGAACATGGAACTAAATGTGAGTATCACTGAACCATTTTGATTTGCAGAATGCATCCCTAATGGTTAAAGCTGATGGGGCAGCTGTTCCAATTGCCAGCCAACATTAGGCTAAACTGATTCCCTGGGAAATATTCCATAAAGCAGCAATCCTGATTGTTAGCTCATTTCAACACATTTCCTTTATGGAATCCGTGCATACTGATATAAACATTATAAATTCTCTCTTTAAAAGATTTTTTTGGGCTGTTTTCATGTGCGCTACCTACAAATTGACTACCTTTATAAGGTAAAGAATTGTGCAGTCAATGAGTGTATGATTGGATGTCTCAAGCAAAAACATGTTTGCATGGATACTAATGAGCTGTGCGTCCTTAATTTTTAATAAAATTACAGCATGGTGAGTATCACTGGTGTCTACGTGGGGAGCAAGAGTGCCTATAACAATAAAGGCATCATGGTATCAACATGCAAATTACGTAGCTTCTGGACATGCATCAGACATCATGATACACATACATAGTGGTGTCCTCTCCACGATGCCATCATGATTCATGTGCTGTTGTTTTGACATCATCATGGTTTGTGATGGACACCGATGGCCAGTGTGGTCAGGAATAACTTCTTCTCAGTTTATGAGCCATAGACAGCTATTCAGCCAAGCTTATCATAACCTGCCAGAAATGTCTTTCGAATACTTCAGCTATTCATTGATTTATTTATAAACTAACCATACCTTGGCTGTCAAGAATAAAGCGATGGGTCTATAATGCGGTGCTCTCTCAACTTCATTTATGTTTCCATATTATACTGTCAAATGTCCATCACAATTGGAAATTGGGAAACTGTAGTCCTTTCCTATTCTCTATGTACCATAAAAATACTTTCATTTCCTTGTCCACTCTTAATTTTTGTTATTTTGTTTTGGACAGTTTTATTAGTAAGAATTCATTTTAAAAAATTAAGACTATATATAGCAGTTATGCCTTCATGAGAGCATAGCTGGTATATATAGTTTGCTGAAATGGGAAAGTTATTTTAACGTTCAACTCTTTAGTTATGCATTCCAAATCTGTTTTCTTGATTAAAACTCTTTGTACCCTTTCTACCACAAATAAAACAAGTAAATACTTAAAAATGCAGAAACAAACAAAATAGCAATAGGAAATTAGGAGAAAAAAAATTAAACAGTTAACCAGTATTCCATAATTGCCCACCATTCACTATTTCTTCTGTTGCCTTATTATGTGTTCCCACCAGTTTAATGTTCTTGTGGTGATGGTGCAAACATCAGGGCTTTCTCAGCTGAACTTAAATAGAGGACCAGTTCATTTAGTAGGTGATGATCCTTTATAAACATCCTGTCTTACGGTACTTAAGATTGTAAAGCTAAAACCAAATATTTTTGAACTGAGTCCAGAATGAACTGTTCCTTGCATCTGGGTTGTCTTTAGGTGGGACATATCAGGAGCTGTCATTGGCACTGAATGTGGGACCTTGGAGTCAGGTTCGTCAGCTGTGTTCCTCAGAGATGGGGAGAGGAAACTATGCACTCCATATATGGACACGACAGGTTATGGAAATCTGAGATTTTATTTCAGTATGGGTAAGTATGTGCCATTAATCTTTCTTGGTTATGTGCACATTGGATCATTTCTTCTTTCCCTACAGTGGAGGAAGGTATGCTCCAATGAGTTGATCTCCCACTTGTTTCTCTAAGCAAGGCTTATGCAAATCAGACTTTTATGTACTTTCTCCTTCCAACTCCCCCAGCCAGAACTGGGGGTTCTCTTGGATTCAAGGCTGCTGCTCAAAGGAGCTCAAGGTGACATACAGAGTTCTTTTTCCACCCATTTTTCCACAACAACAACCCTGTGAGGTAAGATGGACAAAGAGAGAATGACTGGCCCAAAGTTAAACAATGAGCTTCCAAAGTTGAGGGGGACCTAAAACCTGGGCCAGTCCAACACTACAACTGCTACACCACATTGGCTGCCACATCAATACCAAATGGAATAAGAAATCCTTTAATTACATAAATAGGACTGTCTAGTCCTGGAGATACCATATAAATAAACAATAAACAAAATAACGCTATTGAGTGAAGCCCAGGTTATTTTCCATGGGCAAACTCTTCAGTAGAATTCAAAGGCAAAAATTTAAACCGGAGTGCCTACAGAGAAGGTTTGATGGCCAAATTACATGTGGCTCAATAAAATAATTTATTTAGTAACTTTTGGCTTCTTTTCAATTTCCAGCTAGATCTTGTTTATTTTTAGTCTTTAGCTGGAGCATGGCATTCCTACCATTTGAATTTTACCTGGGGTATTGGCTTCTTCAAAAGGAGAAAGAGAAGAAAGGGCAAGGCAAGCCGAACCATTTGTGGCTCAGAAAAAGGGGAGATGTAATCACTGACTTTTCATGAATCTTACCATCAGTGGGAACCAATGTTGAGATAAACAAAAAGGTTTAAATTTGGCAAAACCATGCAGCTGGCCTCCATAACATTTCCTCCCCCCCCAAATATTATTCTGCAACGTCCACAAATGGGGGCAAACTGTATGGGAAGCTCATTCTTTCAACACTACGCCCATTAACGCGAAATGGAAAGAACAAGAAAGGAAACAGAATGGATCTGTTTTCCCTGGTGAGGCTGTTTTTTCTGTCAACAAGGAAAAAAACAGACTTTCTTACTGGAAGGGAATTCTCTGATCTTCCGTCTCAATTGTCAAATCTCGTTTGTGATGTGTAATGGACCTAAAATGCAGCAGGAAGGGGAGCTTGTGATGTCCAGGGGAGTCACACCTGCGTGGAAAACAGGAAAGACACTTTTGTCAACCTTATGAACTCTGGGACAAAGCTGTTAGCTCAGCACAGCTTGGGTGATTTCACTGAAAACACTGATTGCATGAAAATGAGTTGGTGTTCAGATGTTGCTTAAAAAAAGAAATGCAAATGGATTTTATTTTGAGTTATTTTTTTATTTTTTTATTTTTATTATTTTTATTTTTATTTTTATTTTTTTTATTTGATTTTGATTTGATTTGATTTTAGAGCTATTTTTTTATCTGAATTATTTTTGAGTTAAAAATGCAAGTGCTCAACTAGCATTTGTTTAGCTTCATTGGCATAATCCTCCTCCGAGCCACAAATATACAAATCTCCATTATGTGAAAAAAATCTCTCGGCATGTATTGAATGAATGTATCAAGATGGATGGTATTAGACACTGCTACAGGTATACATAAACACTTCCCTTTTTAAAGCCATATTCAAACATGAGATCGTTTACCTGCAGTCTGAGGTGGTACAGTCCTACCAGGGCTGTTGCTGCTGTTGATAATTCGATTACTATCAACCTGTGCCCTTTTATGGAGGTTAAACCAATATCCCATTATTATTGATAATTTAAAAATAATTTAAAAATAAATTTGGATAATATACAAGAAATTTGGAATAGAGAACTGAAATATTTTAAACCCAAAAAACAATGGTCTCAGGATTTAAGAAATAAGAAGTAGATGTCTTCTGATTTGAAAACTAGGTTAATTGAACAACAAATTATTTTGCAAGTTTATTAGACTCTTTAATTGATATTTAATTGTTTTTCTTACACGGGAGTGTAGTAATAATTTCAAAGGAATGTTAGGGCACATAATTTGGTCTTGTTCTTGTAAATTCCTTCTTAGTTAACTATTATTACTTGGTGAACCAAATCTTTGAGAGGAAGTTAAAGTTTGAAGATGTTAATGGGTTGTTGAATTAAATCCTCCCAAACTGGAATTTGTATGCTTATAAAGAGCTTTGGATATATCGTGTTTCAATTATTACAAAAACATGATAATTAATTCCTGGAAGGACATGACTGTACCAGACTCTAAAAGTTGACTCTAAAATGACTTAATGAAATCTGTCAATTCTCAGTCTTTGAACCTGCTCTTTATGAAACAATTTGTTTCTGTATTATCTAGGTTTAATTTGATGTTCCAAAATTGATATATCATTACATATATAATTATGATAGTATTATTTTAATTAATTATTCGATCAGTTCTGATCCATTAGACTTCATTTCTACATGTCCAGATAAAGTATTTTTATTTCTTTTAAGATCATAGAGAACTCAAATTCTGACTAAGACATCTTTGAAAATGAGAATAAGGAAAATGCATAGGTTAGTTCTTCTGAAGGGGAAGTGAAGGTTCATCCAGTATGCTGCAAAAGGGCAACAAATAAATTCAGGCATGTCTTCCTTCTGTAAATATCAAATAAATGAAAAGATTTTGCAGGGTCTTAGCTAACCCTAACCATAACCCATTACCTTCACTGTAGGTGCCGTTGGCTAGTATCAATGGTATATGTTTGTTCAATTACATTATTATTAGCTTGTTGTACAACCGATAGGCTTGCAATATTTAATGTTAGAGACAAGAGCTTAAGGCAGTGTTGTCCAAACTTGGCCACTTTAAGATGAGTGGACTTCAACTTCATGCTGGCTGGGGAATTCTGGGAGTTGAAGTCCACTCATCTTAAAGTGGCCAAGTTTGGACAACACTGCCTTAAGGTAAAGGATGATTTTTTTGGGGGGGGGTATTTTTAATACCCAGGAAGTTGGTAAGAAACTCACTCATGTATATACTTATGATACAACCCATTGTACTATGTATATTATTGTTCCACTTGTATTAGAATTAAAGAAAGATGAGTATTCTATTAGCATAATTTTTTCCTATATTGGCCCACGTTACCTTAACAATCTCTGCTAGCCATAATTTTCACTATTAAAATACAAACAACGTTAATGAAATTGTCTTGCATCTTATTTCAGGTGGAAGCTGTGACGCTGGAGAAGCCCATGAAAATGATGTCCTATTATACGCAAAAATTGAAGGAAGAAAAGATCACATAACTCTTGATGTAATGACCTATGCTTCCTATAGGGTAAGTATTCAAAATAAATCCTGAAAGTAGGATTAGATAGATTAAAACAGCCTGACTCCAAGCTGTAAAGAGAAAAGTATCTCCTAACACCACTTTTTCAAAACTGTTTCAGTCAGTGTGGGGTGGCTTTCAAGGGCTACAAGGATGAAGGAATATTGGAAAATTCTGACCCATTCATGAAAGGAAAATTTAGTATCTAAATTTTAGGATCTGAAGGAAGTAAATTTAAACTGAGAACCAATGTGGCATAGGCCAGGAGACTATGAGTTCTAGTCCTACCTTAAGCAAGAAAACCAACTGGAGGACTTAGGAACAGTCTGTCCCTCTCAGCCTTAGGAAGAAGGAGGCAAGGGCAAGCCTCTTCTACCCCTTTTCTAGGTGCATTATGATGTCACGTGCACGTACAAAAGGGGTGGAGCTCGTGACATGACGACATGATGCTGCTTTCATCATTTTGACAAAAGCTCATTCTGCTGCTCTTCATGTTTTCTTGGAGCATCTGATTACAGCATCTCTAAATGATTTTATGCCAGAAATGCCACTTTTCAAAATGTATGGTGGTTCTTAGCAGACTTAAGTAAATTGCTACCTGCAATTAGATCACAAAAAGAAGGATATTTGTGTATCCTTGGGGGTCTCCCCAAACATTTAGACTAGAGTGCATTTATTAGAATCGATAGCCAATATGGCCAAGACACCTCAGATGGATTCAGGAAGACAGAACTAGAGTTTTGGATGGGATTGCAAAAATAATGTTGTTGCATTCCTCTAATTGCCACCAAATGCTCAAGCAAAACATTTGGCTTAAATCAGGAAAAGTATGTTTGTGAATTGAAGATAATTAACAGAGGAATTTCACAGGGAATTGTTGCAGTATAGATTTGCAGCTGCCTGGGATTAGGTTGTTCCCAGGGGGATCTGCATGTGGTGGGTCAAAAAAAGTCAAGATGGCTGCCATAACCTCACAATTAAAACCCCACCCCTATTTTACATGCACTGCAAGTCATCGTCATGACTTTTTTTTTAACCTCCCCACCACTGCCTTAGATGTATCTGGCACTGTCAAATTACTCTTGTAAAATCTCTCATGGATCCTGCACTTCCATGCCTTTGGGAAGTATAATCTAATAACAGAGTTATCCTGTGACCAGTATTCGTTGCTTGAAATCCTAATAGATTCCAACAAAATCATAGTTCTGGATTTCTTGCAGGCCTTTCCCCCAAAGAAACCAAATGCCCAATATACTTATTAACTTTTATACATCATTCTTTTGCTAGAGACTGGAAACTGTTGAAATTAACTGCACTTCTCTGATTTTTCTTATTTCTATCTAAGATTCCCTCTTTGGTCTCAGTGGTCATCAGTCCAGAACTTCAGACTCCAGCCACCAAATTCTGCCTCAAGCAGAAGAATCACCAAGGGCATAATAGAAATGTTTGGGCTGTTGACTACTTCCATGTCTTGCCAGTTCTTCCTTCCACTGTTACACATATGATCCAGTTTTCCATTAACCTGGGTTGTGGAACCCATCAACCGGGCAACAGGTAGAGCAAGCCAGCATGACCTTTTGTAAATACGGTTGGTTCTCTAATTTATAATAGCAGCTTTTATATAACTAGGATTTTTTTGCTTTCCTTTCTGGAAAAAAAAAGGAGTCGGTGCTAAATCTGTTCATATTGTGTGAAAAGGATCCCCAATATACTTGCTATGGGCAAGTTGCAATCATGTACATCGCTCTTCCCTTGAATTGTTAAAACTGTAACATTTAGAATTCTCAGTAAACACGTCCATGTATATTCCAGAAATATCTTCCTATCTGATCCTCATTTCAGACTTCTGCAAATTAAGTAGGTTAATAAATGTGTATGCGGCTTTAGGTGGCTTACATTTTAAAATTAAAAATCACAACCTACTAATAAAAATGAGGAAAAACAGTGATATCCAGCAGCTCATTTCGGAAGAACAAAATGAAACCCAATAACAGTCGAGGCATGAATCCAATTTCATACCAGGGAGAGGATTATAACTCACCCTGTCCCAGGACTGATGAAAGAGACAGATTTTTACAGTGCAGATGTTACACTAGTAAACTGCTCTGGTTCTCTGAATTTTGGAAAGCCTCATTGCACACGTAAGAGCTTCTGTCCTGTTATTAGACTATACTACTCGTCTAGAATACACTATTGGTGTATTGCTGCTCCTGTCTTAGAGCAAAGGGAGAGGCCTTGCAGACACAGCCAAAATAAGTAAAAAAGCGTCTTCTCAAATATCAGTGCAAACTTGCTATCAGGAGATGTGAGGTCCTCATGGAAGTGACCATCAGTTGTCCTTTTCATCTGGCAAAAGACTGAGATAGTAGAACTTACAAAGCAAGAGAACATTGTGAGGAGGAGGAGAAATAAGACCTAGATGGTAAAAATGGCACAGCATTTGCATGTACAGTTTCTCTGGTATCTGTAGTTAATAGCATTACATAGTTGCCTGAGATACCACAGAACCCATTCTTGTGGAAACAGGTAACATTGGTTTGGCCAGTTAAACGTTCTGCCCAAATGACTCAACTTATGCCAGACACAAGAGTGTGAGCTGAACATGGCAAAGGTAACAGTATTGACGTGCCTCCTGCACCTAAAAAAAATAAATAGAAACATAAGGGGAAAAATGGGAAGTTTAAATCAGAGCTTCCTCAGTCTGATGTCCCCAGAAGTGGAGAATTCCAAGAAGCTTGCTTATTAGATCTTCTGGAAGTTGCGATCCCAAATTCTTTGGTGAATGAGGTTGGTGAAAACCCACTTTGGTGGACCTCTTTCATTGCTGTCAGTCTTTAGAGTTTACTATATATTTATATGCAGATGAGGGTATTCTTCATATAGATACTTATTTGTTCTGCTGGTGCTGAGCATGATATCACAGCAGGATGGGGACCTAAATTGTTTCCATTTTTAGTAAGCGATGCTGAACAGAAATTCTAATATGAATAATTCTTTTTAAATGAAACTTTCTTTTAGGATACATGGATCAGCATAATTTTCTGCTTGATAGTGAAGCTTTCTGATATAGTCTTTGATCTCTTTTGAACTGTTTTCTTTGCTTCCTGTTCCCATAGTGCCTCAAACACCGTTTTCTTTTTTTATGAGTTGCTAACTTTCGACAAATCTCATCTGAATTTCAAAAATAATTTGGCAGCACACATTTCTTTAGCCATTAAAGCATTATTTTGAATAGCACTGTCATTTCATGACTGGGAATGTAAGAAACCTTGCATAAATATATGAAGTGAATATGGTCCTCAAGGTATCCATATAATTTCACCTCAGATGGAATCAGTGAAGCCTCATAAGCTATTTAATGCAAATTTAAAATACCATGCACACAATAACTGTACAGAAAGGCATTCTTCAAGGAAAGTCATATTCCAGATAAATGATTCTGAAATGGGTAAGCCTTATTTGGTGTCAAGCTAATGAATTATTAATTTGTTTTAATGCATCATCTGCAGAATTTAAAATGGGGCTGTTAGAATTAAATTGCACTGTTTACATTACTATATATATACATTTTTCAAGGGGGTAAATTTCTGTTAATGTTTCCCAAATTAGTTGACAGCAGAGCTCACAGAATATAATAAGACTCATGCTACATTTGAATGTATGTAACTGGCTTTCATTTTTAATAATGAGAGGCAGTAAACTTTTCTTAAAATACAGGAGTAGGTGTTGTTCTGGGTAAAAAAACACCCACAAATCTTAATTGAAACTGAAGTCCTCCCCCCCAAATCCCCCATCACAGGAATTGTGGGATGGCTGAAGGCGGTATCAACTTTCCTTGCAGGCATGCTAACTAATAGGTTTGTAGTCACTCTGCTTTGAGTGCCCCACACTTTATCTGACAGGAGATGACACAAGATGATTGAAAATAGAGCCCAGGGAAGAGGTGCTTTGAAGTGCTTCTGGCACTTTGAAGCAGCTCTCCCCTGAGAATGAATGGCATCACTGAAGATTGGGTCTTCAATTTTGACTGGTGGGGCTTGGGGCAGGATCTCACCATGTTCTCCCAAATGGCCTCTAGTGTATGTCTGCCTTTCCTGTTTTGTTTCTGAAAATGCTTATGTTGACTATAACATCCATGTACCACTTGACCTTTAACTCTGAACTTATGAAATATAAACAGCCTAACTCAATATCCAACTCAGCCTACTGACCCCTCCACAAAGTTGTTTGAGGAACCTATTGTTAGCAGAATCACATCAACCTTTCCTCTCAGTTTTTCTTAGTCTGGCTCTCATCTGACACATCAATAGTATATCATTTTTTAAAAATCAAATGTGCCTGCAGCGTAAGTAAGGCATAGAGACATTGTCAACACACCCATCAGCTAAACACTTTCTGACATGGGTAACCATCTTGTGTTTTAGTGCACCGTAGTTCATCTTGAATGTTCAGCTTTTCAGCACTCCCAGGCATTTCATATTTCAGCATCTGGAAGATCAATTATTTAATAAGCCATGATTATAAAGCTTTTATGTGTTCTTGGTACAAATACCAATTTACTGCAATTTAGTCCAGATAAGGAATTGAATTGTTCCATTTTATGTCTTTGTTTCATTTTGTGGCCAGTGTTAGCTTGGAATTCTCCACCAACCATGGCCGTTCCTGGTCATTACTTCACTCTGAATGTTTGCCAGAGACATGTGCTGGATCCCACCTTCCTCACAGTACAGTCTATGCTTCCGAAAACTACAGTGGGTAAGGGAGTTTTTTGTAAAAATAACTACCCGAAGAATGATGAAAAATTAAATTGCTCATGACTCTGAAAAGCAGCGAAGATAATAACCCCTCGTAATTTCTTCTCTGTGACAAAGGCAGTTAAATAAGGTACATGATGTTAAAAATGCTGTTCTCCTAAAATTAATAAAGGAACAGCCTTCCCTGTTCAAGAATTTTAGGTATGAAACTGGACTTGATAGAACAATATTTAGTTTTTGATAATCTGTTGAAACTAGTTTTATTTCTTAAGAAAAACCTAGTTCTAACCATATATGGTATTCTTAGAACAGTGTTGGCTGGCTGGGGAATTCTGGGAGTTGAAGTCCACTCATCTTAAAGTGGCCAAGTTTGGACAACACTGTCTTAGAAGTTACTCTTCTTGAAAACCTTAAAGCAACAATATGATAGATCTAGAACTCTTGCCGGAGTCAGATAGTTCAATAGTGATAAATTTACAGGGGTGGGGTGTTGCAGGCTGAGCGAGTTGAGAGGACACTGAGGCAGGATTTATACCGTCACATCTATTCCATATTCCCATAGAATTTAAGCCAGTATGGTAATGCAAAACTGTCTGATGTTGTCTGTGGATGGAACTGGAATCTCTGGGTTTCATTTAAGCTGATCACCTTTACATTTTAAAATCAACTTGTGACCTTGAAAGCCTGAAAACTCGTATGTTTGTTTCAGGTGGAACCGTATCACTATTCCCCTTCCAAATGCAGCATTAACCAGAGATACCAGGATTCGATGGAGACAAACAGGATCGGTTCTTGGAAACATGTGGGCAATTGACAACAGTTAGTACTATTTATTACCACCAATGTTATAGCCAATAAAACTTAACAGCTGTGCTCTTTTACCTTTAACTACTCTCTTGCTTCCCCATGGAATAAACTTGGAAGTCCAATTTTGAAACATTTTTTCTGATAGTTTGGTACTTAAGTGAACAATGATTTCCTAATCTAAACAGATTGCACAGTCACATGATAAAATGAGAAGTCCAAAGCAGACAAAACTCTAAATGGGAAAGAAAAAAAATAGTATGTTGTTAAAGCAAGTTTCCCACTATCCCTTTCTCCATATGAATCAAATTCTTCTCTTGAATCGCCAGTGCTTTAAAGTTCATTTTTCTAAAACTGCTGAAACCAAGTTCAGAATGAATCCATCTGATTTCATTTTAATACCGCTAAGGTCAGAGGGAATTCATTTCCAAGAGGGGACAGGTAAAGAATAATCGTTCACAATGCTACAGACTGCACCCATCCTGGTGTAGCAAGGTTTTAAGACCTACAAGAAATAAAGACTAAATAAAAAGGGTCAGAGTCCTTTAAAAACTAGAAAGGTATGATCAAAGCAGAAATATTTTACATGTATAACATGTTCCTTGTAAGTGACATACCCTTTGTTTTTATATTATTATATTTCAAATTATTTTATTTATATACTTCTATATTATTAGCATAATAAGCTAATTGTAAGTGACATATCCCTTGTTTTTATATTATTAGCATAATAAGAAAGCTGCAGATCTACTTTTGAGTGCTCTCTGGGCTCAAAGGTGGAATATTAATTGAATACATAAGTAATGTATAGAAAAGACAGTGTATTACCCTGTGAAATTACTGGATGTCATTATCCCCTCCATTTGAAACAGGAAATTGCCTACTTTAACTTGTGAATATATTTTTTTAAAGATTGTTTTGCTAACCATTTGAAAGAGAGCATACCTTTCCCCCTTAAAACAGGTTTAGCCCTGAAAAAGTTTGAGGCTTCAGTCATGTGGTCATGGCCTCCATCTCTCTCTTCCCCACTAGCCTTCAAACTCAGGAAGCCCCAGTAAAGGAGTGGGAGTGAAGGGAGCTTTGGATCTGAAATATCAGAGTCTTTCTCCAGCCCCTTGTTTGGTTGAAAAATGGATTTTGGTGTTGTTTAAAGCAGTGTTCCTCAACCTTGGCAGCTTTCAGATGGGTGGACTCCAACTCCCAGAATTCCCCAGCCAGCTGGCTGGGGAATTCTGGGAGTTGGAGTCCACCCATCTGAAAGCTGCCAAGGTTGAGGAGCACTGGTTTAAAGAATGAAAAGGTGAATGCTGTACTGTTTCTCCCCCCCCCCCCCCGCCCATTCTGGTGATCTGTTGCTTGCTAGGACCCATTGGCTGGGTGTGCATGACATCCCAACTGGATCATTTAAGGATGAAGCATGTCATGCAAACAGAGCAAGTTCATTTCTAGACTACAACAACTCCCAAAGTTCTCTGGGTTAATCAGGGGATACTTACTCTGTCCCCACCATTATGCATCAGAGGAATCTGGAAGAGAAACCTTCAGATACAGATGTGACATTAGAGTAGCCCCATTTAAACACTCCATGGATTTCCCCCCCTTTCACCTTCTACAGGCTCATGGGGATGCGAGAAATGGGAGCAGAAAGAAGGCTGGATGGGTAAACCTCCCCTCACTCCATTCAGGGTGATTTGACCTGGTTCTTATGATCTTCTAACTTAAAAAAAAAAAAAAAAAACACCAAAAAAATTACTCTTCTATTTAACAGGAAAAAAAAAACCACCCTTCTATTAGTTTTATAGTCTGAAAACACCTCTTGAAAAATGTAATTAATTCCTAATATGTTCTTATGAGGTTATTCGCTTCTTTATTTAAGCAGGGATTAACTGTTACTATTTCAAGGCAATATTAATTGTATGAAGTGCAGGTACCACTTTCCAGAAGTGAAGGAACATTAATACCAGACATTTCCAAACATTCTTATTCTCATGCAGTCATCCTGCTGGGAACAGAATCACGTTTAGGCTGGGGAATCCAACCACTTGCTTGGTGTTTCAATTAAAACAACCCAGGCAGATAACTGTCTGACTTCTACCTGAAGAGTCTTTGCTTGGACACATCTAGTGAAAGGGAGGTAGCAGCTCTCTGAGTAATTGTTTCTATCTACTGTCAGACTTAGGGTAGAAGTTTTTTAAAGTTATATACTTTAGTCTTGCTAGATACAGTTATGAACTTTGTATGCCTATCACTTAAAAATGTCATTCGTTCTGGAATTTAACTTCAGCACACCTATTTTTTCTTCTGTAGTTTACATTGGACCTTCTTGTCTCAAATTCTGCTCAGGGCGAGGTCAATGCAGTAGAACTGGTTGCAAGTAAGTCTGATCATAAAGCACTGTCCAATGTCTTTTGTGTTCTGTAAAGTTGCTTTCTAGGTTGTAGGACAGCCTGTCCTCTGGGATTATAGCTCCTCCTGGTAGCATAATCAGGCTCTTTAAAAAATGACAAATTCCTGCTTTGCTTAGATCAGACGTATCTCCATGGCAGACAGATTGCATGGGCTGGCCTGAAGTTAACACAACAGCCTTAATTGGAACTAGAGGAAAGGCTTATTTTAGGCTCCAGTTAATTCTTCTCTCAGTTGAATGGTTATTTTCCTACTTTTTTCTGAGTCATGAATGTGATAACTCTTAACTTTGGACCATTCTAATTTGAAACATATTCTTAAGTCTTTATTGTTCAACTGCATTGAGGGAATGTATTGTTATTTATTGTTCAGCTGCATTAAATTTTGAGAGAATCTCTCAGAGGAAAGATTGTCTATGACCACTAAGGAAGAAAAGGGAGGATTTTGAGCATAATAGCAAATAATAAGAATAACAACAGCAACAATAATAAGTACTGTGGGAATTTAGAATTCAAACAGACAAGGACCTGCCACATAACACCCCAGACTTAACAACTGTTGATAAGAAAGACAAAAAAGTCTGGATAGCGGACATTGCAATATCTGGAGACAGCAGAATAGAAGAGAAAGAACTGGAAAAAGTCACAAGATACAAAGACCTGCAAATAGAAATAGAACGACTGTGACAAAAGAAAGCAAGGATAGTACCAATAGTTATAGGCACCTTGGGTGCAATCCCAGAACATCTGGAGCACCACTTGAAGATCATCGGCAAAATCACCATCAGTCAATTGCAGAAGGCAGCTTTATTTGGAACAGCTTATATCCTGCGACGATACCTTTTACACCATTGAAGAACAACATCTGCCTATCCCAGATTCTTGGAAAGGACTCAATAGGTTGGATAAAAATGCCAAATCCAGTCTGAACAACTGGCTGACTCTGCAACCAACAATAATAATGGCAAAATCCTGTAGTTATAATTAGTTAATTAGTCATAGACTATTCAATTTCATCTTTTTTCTTACAACTTTGGAAAGAACAAAAAATGAAGAGAGGTGATACATAGGTATTAAAGTTTTGTGGTGTAATGGCTGTTATTTCTTAGGATCTCTTACATTATCCGTAACCTATTTCTCTCAAATGTTGATAATATTTAGCTGGCTTTTGCTTATTTCTGTAACAGGTGTGACCCTGGCTTTTCAGGGCCTGCATGCGAAATGGCTTCCCAAACGTTCCCCATGTTTATCTCGGAGAGTTTTAGCAATTCGAGACTCTCTTCGTATCACAACTTTTACTCTATCCGTGGTGCTGAAGTCAGTTTTGGCTGTGGAGTTCTAGCAAGCGGGAAAGCCTTGGTTTTGAACAAAGATGGGAGGCGACAGGTCGTCACTTCTTTCTTTGACAGCTCACAGTCGAGGTAAATAGGAATAAATGGAAACAATGCAGACCCATTTGAACTAGATTCTGGATATACTGTATATTGCTTGGAATGAATCCCCGGTATCTTCAGTTAAAGGTGGAGCTTCTGTTTGATAAAAATAATTCAGTGAGGTTGCTTGCTTCTTAATATTTTTACATTTAATTTTAGGTCTGAGAGTGCATTTCATTTTTTTTTAAACTTTGTTTTATTTGCAGTGCTAAGTGTTTAATACATTGGGGGGTAATTATATGGTGCCTGAGTTTGCAAACATGCAACATTAATATCAAAAGTGAGTGTCAGAGCCAAGTGCTAATTAATTATTTATGGGGTTGTATTTATTTTGACAGCTTGTGGCAGCTGATTAGATCCATTCAATAGCTCCTCCACCCCTCTGGTTCCTAATAAATAATTGAATGCAATAATGATTGGCACTTAAAAACAATATATGCCATACTACCTGGCTGGACTGAATAAACAATTTCAGCTCCAGAAAGGACTCTTCGATATTGTTTACCTTAGGTTCGCCTTACTATATAAGATTAAAAAAAAAAAGACAACAGCTTTAGGAAGATAATGCTGTAGAAATGGTAATTTACAACGATTCATACCCTTGTTAACTAGATTCCTCCAGTTCACTCTGCGACTTGGAAGCAAATCGGTTTTGAGTACTTGCAAAGCACCTGATCAGCCTGGGGAAGGTGTCTTACTGCACTATTCATATGACAATGGGATTACATGGAAACTGCTGGAACATTATTCCTATCTTAACTATCATGAACCAAGGTAAATGCATTGCTTTAATGTGGAATAATGCAGAGGCATCCTATTAGGAAATAATCTGTTTGACCACAGGCACAGAGGCTATTGAAAAGTCCCATTATTCTTTTTATAATATACTGTAGCATTCATTTACCTGCTTTCTGTCGTGCCCTTCTACCAAAAAATGTGAGATCCTGCAGAAATTCTTCCTGTTTTTATCCCTGTTGGGGGGACTAGCTATTCTAGCAATCTAAACCTGGATCTTCCCAGTCCTGACATTCTGTCCAGGAAGGGTGGGGAACATACAGCCTTAGGGATCCTTCATGTCCCCTGGGTTGCCTTCTGGAGACCGTTAGAGCCCCGCTTCACCATGATTGCTAGAAAAAGGATTTTTTTTCCTGCTATTTTGAGGCCAGAAAAAGAAGAAAACTATAGAGTAAACCTTAAAATAGACGCATACCAATGAAATCAAACTCTTCAAAAGTCATCCCTCAACTTGGTGTGGTATGTGCTATCCACTTTGCAGTCTTGATCCCCAAAACAATGTTAAATTGTTTAGCCCCTAAAATGATCCCCTCTGTAGCACATGTAAGCCAGGATAGATTTGGAATTATTATCTGGCTCTGTGGTCTGCTTCTCTCTGCTTCTGTGATCAACTAGATGATTTTGAAAATTGAAAGGCACTCATATAGCATTTGGGTAGTTACAGTTTATGAAACAAAGTCCCTGTCATATTATTTAAAGTTTGCATGGTAATAGAAAAGAACTTATGGTCAAACACTGTTTACATGTCCTCGTCTTGCCTTCCATGCAAAAAAGTGAGGGGCTCCCCTTCCCCCCACAAATATGGAATGGGATTTTTTAGACCTAGAATTATTTGACATTTTATGCAGCAAAGATGTGTAAACTTTCTCCCAACCCTGCCCCCCAAAGCAAAAGAATCACTATTCAGTTTTAAAGTGGGTTGCCTTTTTACACAGGTGTCTGCAAGGAGGGGGTCAAAAAGGTTGTAGCCACAACTGTGCAATCAAAGCTCTTCTCCTTTTTATGTCCATGCCATCTTGACTTTTCTAACCTCTCTGTGGACATCCCTGACTCCTTAGTAATCAGATTTAGTAGCTGCAGGATAAAATGCAGGATCTTTGGACACTGTGAGGCTATTTTTCAGCAATATGGGATATTGGTCACTCATACTCAGAAGTAATGTACAACTATCCAATAAGAGTGTAATATTGGAATCTGTTAATTTTTCCCAAATACCCCTCATTTACCTTTTCATGGATATGCCTGACCTAAGCAGTAACTCCTCAAAATTACTTCTTAATGCTAATGATTACTTTTGGCAATTTCATTGCTTTAGTAAAGTTTTAGGAGTGTTTTCCAGTGGAAGGTGTAATAGCAATGCACCTTCAGAGCTGTGGAAGGAATTAGTCCACATTAGACTCAATTACTGCTGTTGCTTTGCTGATAAAATGCATATAATCTGCTCCAGTTTCATTTTTGCAAAACCCCAGGGGCAGTTTCTCAGAGTGACCTATTTTTATGGAAAAGTTGCATTCCAGGTAAAGATCTTGGCTTTGTGTGGGGTTAAGTGGTGGTGCATGGCACATCATAAGGGAACTGAGATGGCTCATTTGCAGTACAATACTTGTGTCAGATATTCCGATCACTTTTCTTTGTTCCCTGTGTCTTACAAGAGAAACTGAGGAAAAGCTACTGTAGCTCTTGTCGGTCTCAAACTACCATTGGTGCAGTTGCTCTTGGTGCAAACACGTTTTGGGCAAACCCCAAGAAAGAGACTAGGTTTGACACCCTCAGTCTGATATTGAATTCTGGGTCCTCGCCTTAGAACTTCTCATGAGACTTATCATGTGGAGTCCTTGGTGCTCTCTGAGCTTGGTTGTTTGAATGCAGATGTTTCATTACCGGACTAGATAACACAATCGGTGCTAGTGAGTGTGGAGTTTGCTCCCTGTTTACATACAGTTATATGCAGTTCCCTAATCAAGGAAGTACCAAGAGGAAAACCACACCCCCACCAACACTGGCAGGGCAAGCTACTGTATATAAACAGGGAGCAAGCCCCACGCTCGTTAGCACCAATGATGTTACCTAGTCATACCTAGGTAATGAAAGGTCTTCAGTCAAACAACCCAGCTCAGAGAGCACCAAGGCCTCCACAGTTCAACCCTGAGCTACAGATATGGTCTTCTATTGGCTAATCTGTGTACTTGCCCTGACACCAGCAGCTGTCAATGTGGAGTCAATAGGAGCAGATATGGGGATTGACCCAGGTAAAACAAGAATACCAGTTTGTATGCAGAGCATTGAGACAGAATTCAAAAAGCATTTCATTACTGCAGGAAAAAATATCTAACACAGTCAGCTGATGATGTGCATCTCAACTATAAAACTCTTGTCGTTTTTTCAACCAAATACAATATTTTCCTACACACTTGCCTGGATATGTGTGTTGTGAAAGAAGGTTTATTTAACGATCGGTCCAAAGTCTTGTGAAACTCCTATCTTGGATTTTTCATTCTTCAGAAAAAGCTACTTCCTTCCTCTTCATTCCTTGTGTTAGGGGGAAAATGAAGTGCGTGTTCTTAGGAATTATCTTTGTTTTTTATGGCTGAACTTGACTCACAACATGTTAGAAACCAGACCACACACTATTCCCCAGATTCTTTTAATTGTCTGAAGTGTTTTTTCTATGACATCCAATCTCTCAGAATTACTTGTTCAGTTTCGCCATTTGATCTCCTCCTTGCTAATCAATTAACACGTTCTTCCTGCAATAATAAATGCGATATCACAATATGCTTTAAAGGCATATACATTGAAGTTCACAAAGACCGCATAGAAAGCACTTTGTAATGTGCTGTTTTCTGTCATAAGTGAAGATGCAAAGCTGTCTTTGCACATCTGGCACAAATTAAAGAGCAATAGCATGTACGGTGGTTATCGTTAGAGGGGAAGGGGAAACAAGGGGGAGATGTCGAAGTTAATGTACGAATTGATGTTTTTCTAGTCACTTGCTACTTGATTTACAGATTTTTTTAAAGGAAAAAAGACAAAAAAGACAGGCTTGGTAGGATACTTACAGTCCCTTTGACAGTATTTTATTGTACATTGATGGGGACAAATGCTCCTTATGCTGTTATGCCTCAGCCTTTGCCTGCATGTTTCATGTGGGCATCTGCTGTTATTGATTTATAGAACATTCACAAAGATGTCATTGCCATGGCAATTAATGTATGCTCCCCGTGGCTGTGTTCTGTAATTGCTCCTGGAAATTCAATATTATTCTTAATTTTCTTCACAGTTCATCAAATCTAGGTTTTGTTCTCACAGCTGCCAGGAGAGTTCTTGAAGACTCCTCGTGGGCCTGGCTCGCAAAACATGCAGCAGAAGACTGCTCACGGTCTCTTCCCCACTAGAATTCATGTTTGGATAGTCCTATTTTCTACCATTCTGCTTCCCCCCCCTCCCCCCCAATAGTGAGAATGGAAGTGCATTCAATTTCCTGCTACAGTAAGATACATATAAAAGTAAATTGCTTAATCAAGGAATAAAATACGTGCTTTGTGCTCGGTGCCAACACTCTTTGGCAGAAAGCTGACACACACAAGAAGGAAACAGCCTCTCCCACCAAGACATTTTTCTGTCCCAAACAGGAACAAGATGGTACTTGTGTTAATTGCATTTACAAAAGACAATTTGATTGGCAGTTGGGTCTGTCTTCAGTGGCGGCATTGGGCTCATCATTGTCCAAAATCCCTAGCAGATACAGACAAAGATGTAAGACACAGAGTCTTTTTGTCAAGATACCCAGCCCTGTTCTTCCGGTAGCTCTGGATAGATATCCCATTCCAATCCAATTTATATTTATAGGGAAAGAAATCATTCCAGGCAGGAAATTCGAGGGCACGTACAGACTATGTATTATTTATCTTGGGGACTGTTAAAAAGCTGCTGAAAAACTTAACAAAAGTTCTCTTAAACCCTGACAACAAATGGAGGTATTTATTCCAAAATAAACCTTCCCAAACATGCAACCAAAATAAAAATAAATGAGGAAAAAATGAAGTGCAGAGTTTGATAAAGGGATGATGACTAACCTGGTTAGAAACACAGCCTGAGGCATTTAAGAATTCTGTCTTTATCTTCACCTTCCCACTCTTGATCCTGGAAAATGCAGCTGTCAACTCCTAAAGTTAAGGTACTGTAGTCATATCTGGGCTGCAAAAATCCAGATAACCAGGAGATGGCAGAAAATAATTAAAATTTTCTGTATCTCTTTGTTGCCATCTAGTGGACAAACCAATTATTGTAGTTCCAACAGGGCAACTCTACGAAAGACGCAGAGTGAGTCCTTTATTACAGGGTCCCTCAACCTCAGCCACTTTAAGATGGGTGGACTTCAGCTCCCAGAATTCCCCAGCCAGCTGGGGAATTCTGGGAGCTGAAGTCCACCCATCTTAAAGTGGCTGAGGTTGAGGGACCCTGCTTTATTAGGTCTGCCTCAGACAGCAAATGGGATGACCACTTCCATCACGATATAATATCCGAGAGATGTAAAATATGAAGAAATAAAACATGAAGAATTAAAATATGAAGAAAGGGCAAATGATAACAATGCAATCATGATTTATTTATTTATTTGTTTATTTGTCACATTTATATGCAGTAGCCACTCATCCCACAATAAAGTGACTCTGGGTGGCTTACGATAAAAACAATTATAAAATCAAAATAATAAAACAACCACCCTTTAAAAGGCATCAGTAATATTATTAACAACGAGACAGTGGAGAAAATTGATGTTAAAAACAATGCAGCCATCTCATCAAATCGTGGCTTGTTCTTAAAATTCAGCTGAGTGAAATACATTCATCAAGAATTAGGTTTAATTCAGTTTAAGAACTATTAAGGAAGCCAAGCATAAGCCTGTTCAGTCTTTATAACCCAAGATTCTCCACCAATATTTCAATGCTGGATCCCAGAGCGGCTGCCTGCAGTGGTAATTTTACTGGGTGGAAAGGTAGGCCCTTGTCTTCCCAGAGCTAACATGAAATTTCAGTTTTTTCTCCACCTTACGGTAAAAGTGATATCTCTGAGAAAGGGGAGCGGCAAAATTGCTTTTTAACTTTATATCTCGCTGTGTTGCTCATTCCAAAGACTCTTCTCTTTGACCGCACTTCGTATCTTTCCTCCCACCGTACAGCAGAAAGTAGCTTTTTAAGAGGAAGCTTGTAGGCTCTATGGAGTGAGGGGGGACGCAGGTGCCACAGGGCATGGGGGGTGTCCATGAACGGCCTGGCATGAGCTGTGGGCTGGCGCTAAGGAGTGCGAGGGGAGGGCATGCTATGAATTACGAGATCCCTGGGATCCTTGGGATCTCGTACTCCATAGTGGGGCTCCTTGGGAGAAAAAGCAGCAGGAGTGACTTATGGGAGTGACTTGTGACCTTCCTTGCCAGCTTCCCCATTGACTTTGCTTGTGAGAAGCCAACAGAGAAGGTCCCAAATGACAATCATGTGACTGCGGGATGCTACAACCATCCTAAGTGTGAGCCAGTTGCCAAGCTCCCAAATCATGATCATGTGACCGCAGGGGTGCTGTGATAGCCAGAACTTCAAGGACTGGTTGTAAGTCCCCCTCATTCAGTGCTGTCATAACTTTGAATGGTTGCCGAATGAGTGGTCGTAACCTGAGGACTACCTGTATGTCTAGTTTGGTTCAGCTGTGGTCAGGGATTCCTTTCAGGCATGGCAAGATATGATGCTTATATACATCCGGGCATGAAAAGTTAGTGCCAACACTTTTGCTTGGACAAAATCTCTTCTTACTTGTGCGGATGCCCTGTATAAAAGTAAAAAATAAAAGTAACAATCATTACTGAATTTTATCATACCTGGTAACAGTGGCATGTTATGCCCATGTGGGGCCTTAGGCAAAATAAAATTTAGGGGCCCCAAAGTTTTGATGCAAAAAAAATTGATGCTCCCCCCACCTTCTCGGCCCCACATGGCACCCCAACTTCCTGAAGAGGAAAAGTGATCTGGCCGCTCCAGCACCAGTGCAAAAGGAGGGAGCTGAACTCAAGCCCAGGTGTCCCAACTGATGCCCTCTGAGGGTCCCCCAAGCAGCACCTGACTGCCCACCCACCTGCCTTCTCCATCCCAAGCCAGACCTGCTGCCACTGCTTTCTCCCCCACACGGGGCTGCTCTTTTGCCGGCTTTGGTTGGGGAAGGAGATGGGTGGCTTCAGGTGGTTGGAGCTCAGCAGGGTGGGTGAGGGCAGTACTGAGCCCAGCCTCTGAGCATGGGCAGAGTGCCAAGGGGCCTGGCCAGGCAGGTGGCACATTGTGTAGCTTAACGCCCCAGCCCCCGCCGGACTCTGCGAAACAGTCACTCAGGCACCTGCTGCCTCTGAGGGCACACAGGGGGCGCCCTGTCCCTCCATCCCACCCACTCTGCCCCCAGGAGTAACTCTGAAGTTTTGCTACTAGACATGGGGCAGGAAAGGGTCTCCCTTTTTGGAAGGCCCTAGGCCAGTGTTTTCCAAACTTGGCCACTTTAAGATGAGTGGACTTCAACTCCCAGAATTCCCCAGCCAGCATGGCTGGCTGGGGAATTCTGGGAGTTGAAGTCCACTCATCTTAAAGTGGCCAAATTTGGACAACACTGGCCTAGGCAAATGCCTACTTTGCCTGTGGTATAATGCACTACTACACAGCAATAAAGCTAAGAACAGTGAGAGAAAGTATCTTAAGAATGTTAACTATAAAATAATAATAAAGAAATCAAAGTATATGTTTGTGGCTACCTGACTTAAAAAGAATGATAAGAATAGTTGAGAATTTATACATATTAAATGTTCTGAACACTGAAAATATTGTCATCGTTCTTTCTTTCTACAAACGGTTTGGTAATTTTTGCTCAGCCTTATTCCAAATTTCATGTAATTATTTTATTTTTAATGCAATACACCCCATGGTAATGTATGCAACATTTTTTTAAAAATTCACCCAGGATAATATAATTGTAAGAAGATCCATAAAAGCTATTCAGATGTAAATAAAGACACAAATTAATTTGAACCAAAAGCATTACATGTTTTCAAATGCAGGAAAAGTAAGCATTTTAATTTCATCCCCCAAAGAAAGCAAAGTTTGCAGCATTTATAAATCTCTCCAGAAGGCACCATTATAGAGAAGGCTTTTGTAATAGCATAAAAATGTTTTTTTTTTCCCCACAATAGCAAAATAATAATAAAATGTAATTCTTCTATTGATCTGTACCTTAATACAAAGACAAAATATTGCAGGAAATATCCTTACAGAAAATTGGGCTCTATGACCTTTAGGGTTTGGAGAGGGTATGTCCTACTGCTGCTAAGTCTTAACTTAAATTTAAATTCCAGATACAATGGATAGTTACAATCAATTTAGTGATTTCTGTACTAGGCAGTTTCCATAAATCTGTTTCTTTGTTTTTAAAGAATAATTTCAGTGGAGTTACCAGAAGATGCAAGACAATTTGGCATTCAATTCCGATGGTGGCAACCATATCATTCTTCTCAAGGCGAAGATGTTTGGGCTATTGATGAAATCATTATGACTTCTGTGCTTTTCAATAGCATTAGCCTAGACTTCACTAACTTGCTGGAAGTTACTCAGTCTCTCGGGTTCTACTTGGGAAATGTTCAACCATACTGTGGCCATGACTGGACACTTTGGTGAGTCATTCTTCTCTTCTGCTCCAGATAACCTTTTTTTTTTCATAGTAAAGATTACATTTCTTTAAATGTTTCCTGGGGTACATAAAGCTCATTGATTGCCATAGAAGTTGCTAGCAAGTAAATAATATGTTTAGGGTAAAGACTGCAAATCTTTTTAAGTGAGGAGCATAATGGCAAGGGTACTAATGAGTGCTGGAGAGGGCTAATTGATTTCTGCAAATGATTCTCTTCCTAGTTGTTCATTAGAATTTTCCCCAGGGTTCAAAGCATGAACAACAGTTGTCTTCAATGACCTGTATGTAATGAGGGGTAAATTTAACACTGCACTGCAGTGTGATGTATACTGGGTGTGTGTTCACATAGTTTCTCTGCTTGCAACATTTTGGAAGTTTCTCCTGAACTGATCACAGATTTAAATTAAAGAATAATTAACTGCTTTGATATCCTTCAGTTACGATAATTAATTCATGCAAATTAAGTTAGACTGATGGGATACAGCACGACACATTTTAAAGCATGATTAATGAAGAATTCTCTGTGTTCTTTATCTGGTTGGTCTAACAGGACCTAATTCCACCCAAACCTAAGCAATTGTAAGGTCTGATGCAATAGGACATTTAAATGCTTATTTAATTCTTTCTTGCTGGTATTAACGGCTTTGAAAATGCTTAATATTGGCTCAGTTGGTTCCTAGCAACGTCCAGGTATAAAACAGTTTCTCACTGGAATTCCAAGTTCAAAAATAATTCTTAAATTGTTGTAGCTGTATTAGTGATGCTAAATTTGCTGTAGTTTAGGATGAACTGAAAACATCTGTCTGTGGTTTTAAACACAACTTTTTTTTAACATGTATGAAATATGTAGCTGAATCCCTTAGGATAGTATTTAATGGATTAATATCATTTTTATATCCTAGTTCTGCTTTTTAGTGCTTCAGGTTGCAAATCCAAGATGCTGATATGCCAAGATTGCCTATAGGGGCTTTTGTCAAATCAAATCAACTGTAGTTATTGACTGTAGCAACATCAATCCGCATTATTGCAACTGCACAGCATTCTGACCCATTTTTTAATGTTAAAACCAAAGAAATATACTACAAAAGCAATACAAACTCTCCAAACCCAACTCTTTCCTGAAAATCTGAGCAATGACAACATGTGTGATGTCATCATGCTATCTTTCACCTAGTTCAGCTGTCAGTCACCCACCCTCTCTGCTTTCAAAAATTGCTTCGTTTGCCTACTATAGAATGATAAAATATATCTCAGTGTGTGTGTGTTGTATTCAGTTTTTAGGTTCCTTGAATATTGTCAATAGATAAATGGATTATGCATTTCTTAACAAGAACCAAATTCCTTCATCAAGGAATACTCAGCAAAGGAGGTATTCATACAGCAAAGGAAGACATCTCAAAGTTGTTTTTAAATGAATTCTTGAATGTTTAAACCTTTTCATTACACCTGTAAGAGCTTTTAAGTAACCCTTTTGAGAAAACATGCATAGGTTACATTTTTTGCTTTATAATTTGGATATGATAAAACCATATTATATTAAATCATATAATAAAGTACAATAAAACAAAAATAAATGACAACAATACAATTATAACAATGGAACAGAGTTATTTGATTACATTGTGCTCTGTTTCACTGACCTTTGAAGTTTTATTGCATAAAGAATTTGTATATAGGCTGAAAACCTATTTCTCATTCACCGCCAGCATTTGCCAAAATGCAGTTGAAAGATGTCTTTATTCAGACATTAAGGAGTCAGGCACAGTAATAACCCTACGCTGAATTTACTAGTTATAAAATAATTTGCTGAGAGAAGCTGCAGTCCCAGTGATTATAGGGGAAGGAGTAAATGTACAATCGTCCCAAAGACCCCAAGAACCAACATTCTGGGCCTTTTATTAACAAGCACATTCTGAACAGCCTGGTGGTTTGACTTTCAGATCAACCCTCAAACTAAAAGGAGTTGACTTAGCTGCAAGAACAACACAAAATGTGTTCTGGTAGTGATAATGAGGCTGTTGAAACAGCATTAACCACTTTAATAAGGACAATGGAAGTACTCACTGCTCATTAAAATGAAACAACGTGGGTCAAATAAAAAGCTTTTAATGCCATCATTTTGCCTCTGGTCACAGCATATGCAGGGTGTGGTTTTGGTTTTGAGGATTTTTTTTTTTAATTAGATGGCAAGATCAAAGGTTTTTTTTCCTTCTGTTTTTCTGTTTCTTTTTACCTGTACAAAAAAGCCAGAAACAGCAGGGCCAATTATTCTGTAGTTCTTGCTGGTGGTTGTTTTTTTCCCCCACCAATGTTGAATTGGCCAGAAAAACCCTGTGGACTCTCAAATGACTGGACTGTACAAGCAGACGTCGGGAGCTTTGTGCCGCGTGAACTACTCCCTTCACTGACCTTCCATTTCTCATGGGAATTGTTTTAACTTATATCAGGTCTGAGCAAATGACTGGTAGTTAAATTAATTATTGTTGGCTTCTCCCAGCTGTGTATCCATTTGCTTCTCATTTTCTAACTCCTGACTTTCCATGAGTGTGTGTTGGGGGAGCACAGAGAGTGTTCTCCTGGGAACCCTCTGAAAATTGCGTTTTCATTAGAAGAACTGTAGTCAATATGCTATAAATCATTTTACACCATGTCATCTTAAACTACATTTTCAGGGGAAAAAGAAAAAAATCCCTGTACGGTAATTATATGGTAGGTTTCTTGTCATAGACCTGAATTAGTACACCAAGATTTCTTTCAACTTCAAGATTTTAGCCCCATCACTTGTAAAAGATTGAATCAATTTTCTTGCTGATAAGATTTCCTTTCCTTTAGCTGTTGGATAGTAGTAAATTAATTTAACTATAAAAGAACTTGTTGCATTAACTACATGCAGTACTTGAGGCTGGTATCTGGAATACACTCAACAAGGGAGGTCACCTTCTAAAGTTAGAGTGGCTGAATTGCACAGTGATGTTATATTTATGGAAGTATGGTTCCATATAATTGTGATGGAGTTATTTCTAATTATTTATATAGAGCAATAGTTACCTTTCTTTAAAATAAACATTCATTGTTGTTCAACAAATGCATTAGAATAAGAAGAGAAAGGGAGAGAAAGAAATTAACCCTCATAGTACCTCCAAGGTCTGCCAACCATGTCACGATCAGTGAATAATTGATTTAATCTCGCTGTTCATCTGTCAGTTGGGGTCTGAAACAGTGTTTGTATAGGACTGTGTTGCTTTGTATCGTACCTTTGTTTTCTTTTCACTTTTGATTCGATGCCTCTTGGTCTTATATGTTAAAGGTACAAAAATACATAAGATGGATTGATCATTATCGTATTCGTAATTAATTATTCTAAGAAGCCAGTGTTTTTATCTCCTCTTTCCCTTCCCTCTCTTTGTGTAAAAACAATGAAAGGGTCTTATGGAATATCTAATGACAAGCAGGCAGTTGGTACTTGTAAATAGGAATTTGATTTAATAATCACAATATTGTACACGTTACTGTATTGTAATTTTATTCTGTATGAACTGTGTGTATATATATATTATATACGTATATATATATACACGCACACACATACATACATACATACACACATAGTTTGACTGTATCTGGTTCAATATTTCCTATGGTTTAATTCACTTTAACTTGATACTACCCTAGTATAATTGCTGCTCTGATCATAAATAGGTGCAGTTCCCTGAATAACTTTTAACATTACATACAAATGTCATCAGCTGTGTATATAGTGTTTATTTCTATAGTGTTTATGTGTGCCTGGTTCAAAAGTATGTACACCTGTACAAGATTCCTTTCCTTAAGTTCCCCTTCATGTTTTATGTACAAATGCACGTAACCAATTATAAACAAGATCATGTACGCTATTACTGTAGTGGTGTTTATCTGTATGGTGCTACCTGTATTTACTTTTAATTATTAATTCAACAGATTAAAAAAAATTAAAATAATTATAACATGAGTTATCATAGTATCACAGGCAAGCAAACTGAGGAAACAGGATTACTTAAATTTCTTTTTGCTGGTTGGGTATTGTAACAGAGACTTGAAAGCTTGTCATAGCTAGTCTCCAGCTTAACTAGCATGATTTATTGGAGTTACTCTTTTTCATGTTTCCCTCCTGCCCTGGACTTAAGAATCTTTCCTGTAACAGTCCTATATCCGCGGGTAATGATCTTTCTTCTTGGGTATGGGGCAAGGAGGACTCCCTAATTACAACCAATGTAGTCCAGGGAATTATAAGCCTTTTCAGAACTAACATTGGAAACTCTCTGGAGCTTGCAAAACTTTCCTATGCCCACTGAGAAGATGTATTCAAATCTTTCAGATATGACAGAAAAAGAATACTTTGGTAAAAAGAGGGAGTTTGCTGCAAAAATGTGGATTCTGCCTGTTATGTTAATATGCTGGATTTGTCTAACACAGTTCATTTGTATCCATATAGTTTACCACTGTACTTAAAAATAGATTGCAAAGTGCAGTAATTGTAAAACTCCTATTACTATGCCTCACCAGCTACAATTATTGGCTGGCACTTACTCTACTATCATTCCCAAGTGGAGCAATTAGTCTACAGCTTGCAGGGGAAGTGATTACTTTGAGAACACCCATGGAAGCTGACTATTTCTGAACATGCACATCATTTAATTAAATGCACAAGTACAAACCTGTTCCCCAAAGAATGTTAATAACAAACCTCCTCTTGATTCATTATTTCTGGAGAGCATTTGATTGCTCTTCCTTGATGATGCAGTCAGTATATTAAGCTACCTTCTGAAGGTCTTCAAATTGATTCCAAGCACATGTTTCTTCAGACAAAAAAGACGTACTAAAATTCTAGCCATGAAACACCAGTAAGTGGGTGCTCTGGAGAATTATTGGAGGAAGACGTGATGGAGACTTAAGGTCTATAATGCAGCTGAATTATACAGCCAATCTCTGCACAACCTATGGAGATGAAGAAGAACGTATGAAGAACTTGCGTTTCAGAAAATCCACTCCTGACTGATACTTATTTTTCTCTTTGCCTAAGTCACTTCCTTTAAAAAAAAAAAATTAAAGAACTGGCTTGTGAAGCAAATTATGTCTTTTCACTTTTATTCTGAATAGAAAATCAATAAAAAATTAGTTGTTTTTCTTCTAGATCTGTAATTACTGCAATAACTTTAATAAGCTAACAGCTCGTTCAGGACTTTGGGTTTCTAATGGCAGCTGCTTAATCTGCTTTTTATTGAAGTTTAAAAATACAAAGATAAAACTACTAGAAACTAAGAAAGCTATAAAAAAGAAAAAGAAAAAGTGCAGAGAGAAGAAAAAGGAGGGAGAGGGAAAAAATAAAGAAAAAAGATATACAGTGGAACCTTGGTTTATGAACTTAATTCTTTCCGTGACTCTGGTCGCACCCCGAATTGGTCGCAACCCGAAGGAAATTTCCCCATAAGGTTCAATGTAATTACCATTAATCCGTTCTGGCGTGGAGGACAGGGAGGCGGCTATTGCTTGGAGGGAGAGTCCCCCTCCCTACGACCATGTGTCACGGGAGGGAAAATGGCCGCGTATCCTGTTCGTACCCCGAGGCGGAGTTCGCAAACCGAGGTAAATTTTTGCGGCCAGAACTGGTCGTAACCCGAAAAGTTTGTTAACAGAGGCGTTCGTAACCCGAGGTACCACTGTATAAAGAAATGACTTCCCCTTCATCAAGACTGGTACAAACAGTTTCAGTAACCTATCACTTTCTATAATATTTCAGTCAAGAATCTCTTCATCTCCTATCTCATCTTTTATCTATTAGCAAATAATAAAGCCTCATCATTCAGTTTTATTCAGCAAAAGTCCATTAAGAGTTATCAGAATTAACAATATGTATATTTTAACCTTAAACAAGTAAATCAATTTCATATTCCTTTACTTTACACAGTGACTTATCATTTTCTCTAAAAATAAAAAAAATCTCTTCCCATATCTTATCTCATATAAACAAATCTTTAAAGCCTCATCATTCAAATTTAATCAAGAAAAATTCCATTAGCAGCTACCAGAAACAACAACATATTGAAAATCTTTAATTCCTTCAACTAATGTTCCACAAATTAATTTCTTATTATTTTCTCTTTGTCTCCCCTCAAAAACGCCTTTGTAAGTTTAACACTTTCCTTCAATTTTAACACCATACCTTATCACTTTCTCTAAAAATAGAACAAAAAAATCTCTTCTTCCCATATCTTATCTGTAAACAAATCTTTAATGCCTTGCCATTCAGTCCTGGTCAAGAAAAACCCATTAAAAGCTACTAGAAAAAAACATATATGTTTTAACCTTGATTGAATAAGCCAACTTTATAATCCTTTGTTTTGCCTTTAACAGTCTTAATGTTTATTCCTTTTTAAGTAGTGTCCCAAAAGCTGATTTCTTTTCATTATCTCTTTATCTTTTCTCAAGAACTCCTTCATAAGTATAATGCATCTCTTTTGTATATCCAAAATAAGAAAGTTGTCCAAGTCGCTCTGCTGAGTTGAAATCCACACATCCAAGTCACTATTATTTGTGTGTCCCTTTTAGCTATTAAAACAGGCAATTTCATTTGTAAGTCCTGTGTAACATCTTTGTCAGTATCATTCTTGCCTGTAGCCTCTCATTTTTAAATCCAAAGCAGCCTGATTCTCAGTTGTATCCTCTGCTATCTCCTTTTTTAAACCCACGTTTATTGTAGCAGACAATCTTAAAAGAAGGTTCTGAGTACTTTGTTGCCAAATATCCTTGAATTCTTCCAGAGTTAAAATTATTTTCTCCATTCTGTATTGGTGGGTCTTCTCCTTTAACTGTAATCTTCAGTTCTTTCTGGTTACCCCTAGTAACCAGCCTTCAAGGTCTCCTCTTACCATGTTTTTCTCTAATCCACATTTCCCATAGAAAGTTTTCTCATACTTAGTTTCAAAATCTTCATATATTTTTTAATAGGTTTTTAAACAAACCACAGGAAGGATTCTTATAATTACCTTCAAAATCTTATTTCCAGTCAATCTGACCCCTTATTCTGTTTATTAACATTTCAAAATCAACGTTCTAATCACTTTTGCTGCTTATTTCTGAATAAAAAAATTGTTCTTTAAGTTCTTAAACTTATATGAAACTTCTTGCACTGAGGATTGAAGGAGTATCATCCAGTGTGATGAAACTTGTCCTTCTGAAGATTCTTAATATTCAAAAAGCCATTTACAAGCCATTTACAAAAGTCGTTAAGAGAGGAAGTTGGTGAACCCAGTGTTCCTTTGAAGGCTCTGAACCATGGCTTGGGCAAAACTGACTCTCCTGTCTCCCAGAGCTCTAAAACCCACTGGAGACCACTGTTTTATGGTCTCATCACGGTGAGCATCTGTATGTAGCACTATGGGTGATTTCAGGTCCTCCCCTTTATCTGGGGAGGAATTTTGAGGGGCCAATTTGTTCTTTGGCTCCTCATTCTGCCATGGTTGTCAGCTCCGCAAAAAAGAGAAGCCGTCTTCAGTGCGCCATTGCTTCCCCAGAAGTCAGCAGCTGTTTAATCTACAATATCAGTTCCCCCATCAGTTTTGGATGTTTTCTTCTAATTTTGGACAGCTCTATAATTTAGTTGGGGATGCAGTGGCGCAGCGGCTTAATGACGCTGAAAGTTGCTGGCCAGAAATGGCTGACGCTTCGGTGGTTCGAGTCCAGCCTTCGCGCTAAACAGGGTGAGCTCCTGTTTCCTCCCCAGCTCCTGTCAACCCAACAGTTCGAAAACTCACGTGAGTAGATAAATGTGTACTCTCACTCCGGTGGGAGGAAAAATGCTGGCGGCGCCTTGCACGGGAGTCGGGAGCAGCTGCCGGTAAGCGCGAAACCGCGCTCGCCCAAAAAAGGGCGCAAAGCAACGGAAACCCCGCCTCCTGCACTCGCCAGCTGGGCTCTGCTCTAGGAAGGAGGCTCTGGCAAACCACTTCCGAAAAACAATTGCCTTGAAAACTGCAAAGGAGTCGTCCAAAGCAGTCACTGCAGAGTCAGTAATGACTGAGCGCAGACAAAAAAATAATAATAATAATTTAGTTGGTCAGTGGATAACGATATTAGCTTTCTCTTCATAAGCCACAGCTTAATAAAAGCTGAAGATGGAAACAGCTTATTGCTTAGGCTTCTATTTCCATTCATCACACGCAGCTTAGTTGTGGGCCAGTTTTGCAGATCCACCAACCTCTGATATTACTGCCCAAACAAGCTGAGACTTTGGATTGAAAATATAAGAAGATAATGATTTCTTTGGATTTACTTCCTCCAATAGTTTAGAAACACAACTTGTTTAATAACGGGGCATGTTTAGTAACAAGAAAAAGGGGATTTTTAAAAAATCTAATTATTTTAGTTGGACTTGAACATCTTAGCTATGGAAGGTGAGGGGAGTGTCTGCACCATAGTTTCAACGTATGTCTTCTGGGGATCCATGCCATTCTGCTTTCTCTCCCCCCCTCCTTTTTCCTACTTTTTTGAGATTTAGTGGGTGAGTTGGTTTGGGGTTTGGATTGTCAATGGAGTTCTTAAAATGTTTGCTTTCTTTTTTAAAATTTTATTTGGTGTTTTATATTTTTGTTTGTACATTTTTATGTCAACATGATTTCAGTCTTATTTAAAAAACAATCCTTTTTACCTTCTTTTTGACCCGTGGAAATATTGGCTATCCTGTATATATGTTTTGTATATTCATGTCTTTTTTTTATAGCTTCCTGGAATGTGGAAGTCCTCAAACATCCTTCCAAGAGAAGATAGGTTTTTAGTAAACTAAATTCAAAATTTGAAATTACTTTTTTGCAAGAAATACATGTTTGTATTCAGCACTTGTGGAAATCAATACTTGAAACCCTGACAGGGGTTCCCCTCCCCTCCCTCTTATAGCAGAGAGAGCCAAGGTGGGGCAATCTTGAGTTTCTTTCTCTCCCCTTCCTATTTTTCTAGGCTTATGTTCATGTTGTTCCAATGGTTGCTGCATGTCTTCTTCAAGGCCATTTCCATACTCCTCTACAGGGGGAGATGATTCCGAAGGGTGAGCACTGCTATAGAAAAAACATACTTCCTAGGTCCTACCAGATTACACTGGTACAAAGAGGGGATCTGGAGCATGTCCAGCCTGGAAGACCATGTTGGGCAGAATGATATAACTGGAGACAAGCAATCGTACAAATTATCTGGTTTCATTTGAGATAAGAAGATGGATGCTAGGAAAAGGTAGCAAGAGAATCAATTCGGTGTTATCAACATGGCATCTTTAGACCTCTTAAAACTGTCTTACCGATCTTTCTCAGAAGATCATAAGGGAGATACAGATGAAAGATTCTGTATATTGGAGAGAAAAGGAGAAGAGATCTAGACTGTTTGCTTTGCATAAGTTGCTATTATAGGCAGATGTTTTCACAAACAATTCTTCAGAATTGCTTCATTGAAAAAGATGAGTTCGCTCATTAAAAAGTATGAGACATGGTGTCTTATATTGTTCTAGACAAGTCTGCATGAAATTAGTGCCTTGGAAGAATAAGGCTTTGATGTATGTTTGTTCATGCATGCTGTGGGGGAAAATGGAGGAAATTGGAAGTTGAAGCTCTAAAAGGAAGAAAGTTCAATGACTGATAGGAAACTTGATTCAAATAATTTGTTCACTGCAGTGCACCATCAGTGATTGGATTCATTCACTGCAGTGTTTCTTATCTGCTGAAACCCTCTCCTTTCAGGATTTTTTCTCTATGAAGGAAGTATGATGGGTAGTTTTTTCAAAATTGAAGAGTTTTTCCACCACTTCACTTCTTAGATTTTCTCTTCTGTCTCCATACCTAACAATAAAAAACCCCACAATACCAAACTAATTATTTTCTTGGGCTATAATTATTGATTGCAATTTGTGATCCTCCATGTGTTCATTACTCCACATGTTTATGAACTTTGATGGAATTTATGTGGACATGCTGGTCTATGACTATAGTAAGTTCTATCTTATTTATTTTCACTATATGTTTGAACTTTCATGCTGTGATGCTAAAACTCACGTTCATGTATAATTGCAGCTTCTCAACTATTTCAAAAATAAATATTTACTTCTTTCCTATTCTTTTCAGTTTTACAGGAGATTCTAAGTTAGCTTCTAGCATGCGCTATGTAGAAACACAATCTATGCAAATTGGAGCATCATATATGATTCAGTTCAACTTGGTGATGGGCTGTGGCCAGCAATACACTCCCCACATGGACAACCAGGTGAAATTGGAATATTCCACTAACCATGGCCTTACTTGGCATCTGGTTCAAGAGGTAAGTCTGATTAAGGGAGATAACTCTTCACATAGAACATTTGTGAAATAATTGTGATTATTAGAAAGATAAATAGATAGACAGACAGACAGACAGCTGGCTTTCATTATGCAATAGTGGAGTGATATAAAAGCTGCATAACCAACATACCACAAATTGGTTTTAAGTCAGAAATAGAAACTAATGGAGGAATTGTGACAATGCTAGAAAGTGATTCAGCCAGAAGTCAACATACACCTATAGGTTCAGCTCAAACATAAGGCTAAATCATGATTATGTGCAGAAGTCTCTTCAAGTTTCTGGTTGTAGAGAATCTTCTTGGATTGTGGTTATAAGCAGAAGATTAGAATTTTTATTTTATTTATTTATTTATCAAACTTATCCCTGCCCATCTCCCCCCAGTGGGGGGGACTGGGCAGCTTACAGCATATTCAAACAATAAATAAATATACAGTTAAAATGTATAAGAAAACACATTTACACAGAGTAAAAATTGAATTTAAAATTTTAAATTTCTTGTTTAATGCTAATTGTTGTTTATTTCTGTCTCCAAAACAAGCACATTATAGTTAGGTTATTTTATATATTTTTAAATAGTTAACTTTTATTGATGGCTTAGAGACACCATAGTCCCCAAACTATCCTGTTACTACTGGGTATTGATATAATTGATCAACATATGTATCACTTTCCCTGTCAAACATTTTTCAGTAATCAGCTTCATTATATTTCCATCAATGAGAAACAGAGTACATTTACTCTGACCCCAAATCCTAGTATCTGAAATATAAAAAGTTTCCAAAGAATACAGAAGTTAGCAATCCCTGCACAAAATAATGTTGCTTCCGTATCTTCTCAAATACTTTATTTGTTGCAGAAACATCAAGTGATTGTATCAGGGAACTAAATAACACTGTAATTCATTGTAATATCTTCCTATGGATCTTCATATACTTGTCTGTGTGTTTGCTTAAGGAATGTCTTCCAAGTATGCCTAGTTGTCAAGAATTTACCCCAGCAAGTATCTACCACTCCAGTGAATATACGAAGTGGAGGAGAATCACAGTCCTTTTACCCCAGAAAACATGGTAATACTGTAACTGCTTAGCTTTATATATGTACATAGAAATATAGGTATGTTCTCCATTTGAGCTTGAATG
Organism: Python bivittatus; assembly: GCF_059951505.1. Lineage (NCBI taxonomy): Eukaryota > Metazoa > Chordata > Lepidosauria > Squamata > Pythonidae > Python > Python bivittatus. The sequence continues at coordinate 8,155,921 of NW_028277037.1, read as the reverse complement.
CATATTTCCTAGTAAACACATTATTTGAAGCTAAAATGGGGGATACCTGGTTTCCTTTTGAACTTGATTATATTTAGAACGTTATAATTACGTCATATTATCCTGTTCCTTTATTTGGCCATTTAGCATTATTATCCTTTGCTTACTTTCATACCAAGTGCATTATAGCACTTGGAATATATCAGTACAGTTCTTCATTTGGTCTCTGTCATACACAGGTATGGGTTTGATTCTAGATCTTCCATTACATTCAATGTAGTTCCATATAATGGCATAGCTGCTTCAGTTGTGGCTCATTACTTCAGCTCTTCCAATGTGTTCCTCATTTTCCTGGATATTTGTTATAGTGTTGTTCTTTGTGTCACATTTCTTCGGTTGGTCCTATGTCCTTGAAGGCCCTCTTTCACAAATGTCAACACAGCAGGTGGAAACCTGCCTTCCTTCATGGACATAGTCCCTGTTCTACCTTGGAGAAGAGCATGTTGTAGACTCTGCTGGACCTTTCCAAAACAAGCTCCATGAAATGGCTCTTCTCATTTAAGAACAATTCTTTGGAGTAGGCATCAAAGACTATCAGTTCTGGGGCAATGGAACCATGTCTCGAAGATTTCACCTCCCATTTTTCAATCTTAGGTACCAATAATGATGCGGATGATAGGAGATGTTTATATCAGGTGATTCCTCTAACTTGATCAAGGTTAACCTTCCTAGTTGCATACAGTTTGGGTGACCAGAATGCAATATTATTGCCATTGGGATAAGTCTCTGGATAAATTTATGTACCCATCCAAGGCTAACTGGCAAAAAAGATGATGATGATGCATGATTTGGACCTCACTTGAAGCCACTGTTTTTTCCCCATCCAGTTCAGTCTTCAACACACGGTTCTCTTATTCCTTCGATACCACTGCATGACTGCCTGAGACTTCTACTAAGGATCTGCAGATTTCCCCAAATAGAGGAGAAATGTTCTCTGGGTGATCATCCATAGGATGAGTGATTTTCAGGTGCTTCTAAAAAATCTTCAGTTGTTTCTAATGCCCCATCCATCTCTTTCTTGATTTGCATATTGGACATCAGGCACTTCATTCAGTATCAGCGATCTTTCAATCTCCCACCGAACAGATGAACAAATGAGAGCAAGTTTGGTGTAGTAGTTAAGGCATCAGGCTAGAAACCTGGAGACCATGAGTTCTAGTCCTGCCTTAGGCACAAAGCCAGCTGGATGACTTTGGGCTAGTTCCTCCCTCTCAGCCCTAGGAAGGAGGCAATGGCAAACCACATCTGAAATCTTGCCAAGAAAACTTCAGGGAGTTGTCCAGCAGTTGTTGGGAGCCAACAATGATTTGACTGCACCAATACATATATATACTGATCAGATGCTGAATGTAGACATAGAGCCACCAGATCAGGTGGCAGAAGATCCAATTTATCAGCTGGTTCAGATTTGGCAGCATTGCCTGACCTGGCTTGCCTGATTAAAATTAACAAAGAGCTCATGAATTAAGCCTTCCCGATTGTCACCTAACTCGAGAAGTGTGCAAAAGAATATAAGGCTTTCTGGCCTTACTAGGTTCTGGCAAAAAATAGGCTTCTGCAGCATATTCCCTTCCATGAACAGCAATCTGCATTTATTCCATGTTGATCTTTCAGGAGATGCTACATTTGGAGAGCCACTCTTTCTTGTTTATGTCCTTGTGCGCACCCAACCTCTTCCAGGGTATAAGCGACATTACCCACGTGTATGAACCACTGACCTCACAATGAAGAAAAACCAGTTACTTACCTGAAACTGTGATTTTTTTGAGTGGTTATTTGGGAATTCTTAATATCTGCCCTCCTTCCCCATTTCCATGTTTTTGATCTTAAACAACCCATCTGTCTCAAAGCTTACCATACCAGTTTCAGAAAGTGAGGTTAGTGATGGGGGGGGTCAAAGGGGAAGGCTCACATACCTCCCCCATAGTTGCATTAGGGACCGTGGCCCCTGCCAAAATTTCTAATATCTGTAGGTTTAGAATGGGACTCTGGAAAAGTGCAGAACCCATATATGAATTCCGGGATAACCACTATAAGAACCACAGTTACAGCTAGGCAATCCATTCATTACTTATTTTTTTCTCTGTACAGTCAGTCATTTAGATGCACCTCTTTTATATATCTTATCCATTTTTTTTTTCTTCAAGGGATGCCATTATATTATGAAAAAAAATGTTGAATATTTTTGGTAGATGAGCAGCGGTTGAAATGTTCTCAGGGTCTTATCAGACATAGCCGTTTCAGCCAGACATTGATGGGGACCAGAATTTAAATTCATCTGGCACTCCCCCCCTTTTTCCTTTATTGTGTGAAGGACTAAACAAATTAACCAAAGAAATCTGACATTTATGTGAATGGATTCTGTGGCCTTGAAAGGTCTTGCAGATTTAGGGAGATCCCATCTTTAAATAATGCATGTGCTTCCCAGGGGATCCAAATACTTCTCCATCCTCTTTTCCCTGCATCCCAACAGTTCAGGTAGGTGATGTCCTTGGCACGAACCATCATGAATATCTTGTTGGTTTTTCAGCAACACAGGTACTTGCAGGGCATCTGAATCTACCAGCTTTTAGACTGTCCTTTTTATTACCAGACCAGAGTTTGAAAAGAAAATACATTAGAAAATATATGGCACTGGTAACTTGTACTAGAAGTATCAGCCAGATGCACCTGTTTTCTGGACTTTATTGTACATGACTTATATGTTTCTAATGCTGATGAAAATTAATTTCACTTTTATGGAAGGCATTAACATAAGAACTGGCTTAATGAGATGCAAACAGCTGCCAGTTGCTGCCTTCATAAACAAATCAACACCTAATGACTGAGCTGCAGGATAATTGGATAAATGTAATTAACAGTTACTCAGAAGGTAGAAAACATAATTTCATTGGCCCTTGGTCCTTTGGCTTCCTTAATAATGTACAAAAAAGATAACATTACTCTAAATTTATTGAGAAAACATAGCTTGTACTTTGCTTGAAGTGAATTCTATTTGATGTACTTAAAAACTGGAATAATTTAAGACTCTGTAGTGATAAAAGTATGAGCAAAGTATGAATTTGACATTGACTTGATTCAGTATGAAGTGAAGTAAGAAAACCAAAAGGATATTCTAGTTGAGAAAAACAGTTTTCACCATGTAAAATGTAAAACATTTTTTTTTAACATTATGAAATGTGACATATATTATTGTAATTCATGTTTGAATGGAATTTTGATATTGCCACACAGGCTTGTTCTATGGTAATTGCATAAGCAACATAATTGTATCATTAACAGTGCAGATGGTAATTTTTCATTTTTAGTTTCTTAATAAATATGACCAGGTAGGTTAACATTTTTCAAGTATTGTATAATATAGTCATCATTGTATGCTGATTTCATCTGATGGTACCATATAGCTCTGAAAACATGAGGGAAAGACAAAACTTCAGAAATACTGCTAGTGCTCATAGCATGGTGTTGTTTCTCAAAATTCACTGGCATTGATTTTGGAATGTATCTCTCCAATTGTATTATCTCAAACCCTGTGATAATTTTTCATGAAAATGCTGAACGTACTTTCCTTAGGTTTCTGTAAATAAGTACTCAGCTGATTTGCTTGCCTTCATATATACACTGCGTTGTCACATTTAAAAAACTTGAAACCACTGAAAAAATACTTGAATAATAAAGAACTGGGTGTTTCTTATCACTTGATAAAAAAGTGAACAGGATCTACAACTTCTGGTCATTTGGATATGAACCTTTCTTAATGTTTATTTCACTTGGATATTCATCTATGTATGTTCCAAATTTTTTTGAGATGTACTAGGTAAATTAGGGGTGCATCTTCTCCTCACATTTTTTTGGTGTTGGAATAGCTAAAATAATTCACCTACCTCTGGAACACCAATAATTTAACATAGATAGGTTGGTTAGATAAAGAGAAGACAAGCTGTTTGACATACTTCCCTCTATATTTCACAAACTGTATTTTATCAGAGATACGTATATATCCATCATATTGTTTCCTTTTGGGTAAGCAGTATTCTGCAAAAAAGAATAATGCATAGTAAGCAAAAGCCATTAAAGGCAGGAGATAAGAGAAAAATAATTAAATCTAGTTTACATCAACACCATGGAAGGAGAGAGTGCTTTGTATACCATCTTGGGCTCCATGAGGAAAGGTGGAATATAAATTCAATAACAAATAAATATATAAATACATAAATAGACCTCTCCATACCTTTCTCTGCTTCCATCATGTCTGCATACTAACATATTTATTGTCTTTTGTTTTGTAAGCTTCTCACTTCTCTCTTTTTGAAGATAATGTCAACTCCATCTAACTACAAGTCGCTTGACCTTTGTCTTCCTCTCAGTCCGTTTATACTTCCTTCATCTATTTGTTTGGCAACCTGATTTTCATTCATTCTGTCTATATAAACAAACCATCTCAATTATTTTCATTCATATTGGTCACTCAGCTTCAATCCACATTCATTGAGCATCATTCATTCTTGACCTTGTCTCTTCTTCTTTTACCATGCACATTTCTTAAAGAACCTATTGCTACTGCATTCAACTTACCTTTATGTTTCTCCTGACATACCTCACTCTCATTTCCATGAAACGAAGTGGGCAGAATCATGTAATTCTGTTCCTGAATGGGAAATCTCCCATATGCCCAGTTTTCTGCTTCAGTTCTGATCTACTGAAGGGACTTCTTATTCTATATCCAGGAATGATTGAACTAAGCTAAGTCACAAATCAAGCCCACCATTGTTCTTATGCAGATGTTGATATTTCTCTTCAGCAATTCTTTGTAAATCTCTCTATAGCATAGAACCATTCTAGAGTCAGCAATTCCGCAGGGTCAAAAAGGAATCCAGGAGTAGTTCTATGCTATAGAGAGATCTACACATTTCTGTCTGTGCCACAGATTGATCATCTATAGCCTGCAGGGTCTACATCTTATATTTGCCACTGAAAACCTTGTAGAAATTGTAGAACAGATTCATAATATTTTCGCTTGGAAAGATTTTCCAAAGACACAAAATAAAAAAATCACCAGGATAATCTCTGTTGATATATTGTGACTTTGAATTAACACATTTTCTCAAATTACTACTTTTTAAAAAAAATGTTAACCTGTTCGTTTAAACAAAAACAAATCAAGCTGAGGAACAATTAAACAATATGAAGTACTTTTCTTGGAGTTCAAAATGAAAAACAGACTGCATTTAATACACAAACACTGTTATATGTTTCTCACTGGATTTGAAATGATACAGTTTGTGGTTATTCTCTTTTAGCCTCAAGTTGTAAATTCAGCTCGTTCACTGAGCTGTGCCTCTCCTTTGGAGTACTGCAGTGACTTCTGAAAATGCTACTGTAAAGCTATAAAAGACCTCTAAGATAGGAATCAATGATCCATTATCTTCAGATCATTGACAATATAAATACTAGAAGTTTCTGATCTGTTGAGTCTATATGTAGTTAGGGATTCCTTCACATATGAGTAACCAATGCAATCGACTAGAATTAGTCATTTATAACCATTATGAGCAACTCTGATACACTCCATGCTCCATGGAATGTTAAATCTAGATAACTAACCCTACACATTAACTCTGCATCTATAAGGATGCTTTGAACATTTTCTCCTGAAAAACAGTAGCTGAATATTGATTAGAAAATGCCATGGAAAGTGAAAAGTTCATTCTAATTTATTTTTCCATTTTAAAGCTTGGGGCAATAAAGCTGGTCTAGAATAATTCAACAGTTGGAAGCTAACGAAGCAACATTATTCACAAGTGAATACTTTAGTTTTCCAAATGATGGTCATTGAGAATTTCTGAGGATATGTATTCAAGCTTATTTTCCTGGACTGGTTTCCTTAACGTCCTAAACTGTCCTTTTTGTCTGACTGGCTAAAGAGCAGCAAAAATGGCTTTTTCTACATATTTAACATTCAACTTTGATGTACTTGAATGACAATACAAGTAAATCTGGTTATTTGGGATTAATTTTTGAAAAAGGATGCAATTTTGTGAGACCATCATAGAACTCCATAAAAGTATACAAGATTCTTCCTTTGGTAAGGGTTTTCTTACCAAATCTTGTACATTATAGAGCATTATAGAGCCAAAATGCTGTTCAAATTTCTATTTGCCAAATGTGTGTGCCTTTGATTATTAATTACTAATAAAGCATCACTGATAAAAGTAGAGTCTGACTCAATCTTCACTGAGTTTAAAAGTGTTTAGGAAAGTATAAAACAATAATAAGGGTAAAATCCCTTAATGAGTTGATTGTAGTAACGTTTATTGTGACATTTCAGAATTCATCCTCAAATACTTAATGAAAGGCATTTGATACACCAGTGTAAATATTATTTTAAAAAATTAATTTAGAGTCAAGAAAATGTTAAGAGAATGGAGCCTTCTTGCAACGCTACTGAATTACATGAACACGTGCAACTAATTCTATTGCTTTAATTTAGAAATTAAGTTTATCTGTGATTCTCTCTGGAGTTCTGCTGGGAATATTCTAAGCTGAATGTCAATTTGTATCATTATGACTAGAAAACTTCTCTTTTGTCTTGCAGATTTATGCACACTTTTAGTGACCCCACAATTTTTACTCTTCTTTCAAGGTCCAGTGCAACACGTTTCCGCTGGAGCCAGTGCTATTACACTGCTCAAGATGAGTGGGCACTAGACAACATCTACATAGGACAACAGTGTCCAAACATGTGCAATGGGCATGGCTGGTGTGATCATGGCATATGCAGGTATCCCATGTTTGTTTGCTGTTAGAGAGGAAGACTTTGCAAGTGCTTGTTTCAAAAAATAGAGGTCCGAAGGAACCATTTTTGAAGTTAATTTATACTAGGTATCTTATCTCTCTGATGCTGTTTTAAATTCAGACAATCAGCTGCGGTGAATCTTGGAATGATAGAAAAGGGCAAGGGTGCCCTTGCTTTCCTTGACCCCTGCTGCTGATGTCCTTAGCATTTTTCCCACTGCCCCCAACCATGAACAAAACAAGGAATAAAACAGGCCTGTTTTGTTCCTTGCATGGACCAGCCTCTCCCCACCCCCAATATAGGTGTTGGGTACAAACCACCACCCTAAACCAGCTGTGGATCGATTTGTCCATGACATTTTTGCACATGTTAAGCAAAAGTAATATTTAATTGCTAAGTTATACCTATGGTTCCATAGTTTATAGTATAAAGAGATCAGTATAGTATTGTAGCAGGACTGTGATGTGAAAATAATTACGTATTCAACACAACATGATTATGTGATGCTTTAATGGGAAAGTATGACCAAGTTATATTGACCAAATATAAGAAATCTTCCCTCCAGAGTTGCCATCACTGCGGCACCAGACATACTTTTGCCAGGACTGTTCCTCTCTACATGTAATTTTGAAGTATACTCAGATTTGTACCTCTTCAGTCTGTTTCAGTATTATATTACTGGATTCTTTATGAAAAACATACCTAAGAAAATCTTAGTTTGCCATAAGTAGCCTGTAGATTACAATGTGCCTAGTACACTAAATGAGATTTAGATTGTAGGAGAACAAATCTGCTCACACTTTGCTTACCTCATATGGTGTGACGAGCCATCTAACTCTGTATATTATACATGTTCATATCAAAAGTTACTTGCATATTTATTTGTTCATGCCGTAGATACTTGCACGTGCATACAATGTATTTGTTCTTCTCTGCAGATGTGATTCTGGATATCAAGGTACTGAATGTCATCCTGAAAATAATCTACCTTCAACTATCATGTCTGATTTTGAGAGTCTGAACACTTTGGAAACCGAATGGCAGGAAGTGATTGGCGGAGAGATTGTAAAACCAGAACAAGGCTGTGGAGTCATCTCATCTGGATCCTCTCTTTATTTCAACAAGGTATATCCATATATCCATTGAATATAATGCAATTAAAAAGAAAGGTAGCAGTGTGAAATAGATGGTAGATAGAATACACACAGAGAACATTCTTGCATGGTCTACCTTTGAAAAATGGGAACTCGCATTTAGCATATATTAACAAGTATGACATGCTTCATCTGTATTAAGTGATCCTGTGTGTACATTCATCACTAAACCATAACCTAGTATCCAGAATCTTCTGAATGGGCTGTATTAAAAAAATGTAGGTAAATAAAAGTATATGAATGCCTTGCTGAATCACATCAAGGTCAACAACTTTAGGAATCTGTGCAACAATCCCAAAAATTAAGTTGTCCACACATATTAGAGATCAATCATTATCTACTTCATCTCAACCTGTCTGATCCTATCCTATCCCACCTCAGCCTAAGCTATTCTTGACACTCACTCACACAGACACATATATAAAATAACATGATCATTGTTACTTCAGTTAACAAAGTTTCATTGCCTTAATTTAAGATTTGTGTTGAATAGATACTGAATAAATAAAAGGCAAACAGCAAGCTACTCAGAGGATTGTAGAATGGGAAAGGAATGGGTTTAATAATAAAGTACCAGAAAGCTGAAATTTGAATAAGAATTATGTTACAACAAAGGAATGGCCTGAATCTATTTAAAGTGGGGTGCATGCAAAGAGAATTTTAACTGAGATTGTGGTCAACATTTTGAACTTAAGGCCATGGATTTGGAAGCCTAGTCAGACCTGGTTGCCATACCCAAAAATGTGTTCTTGGGTAGTCATTCATCTTTTTTCAAGCTGGCTAGATATCTAAGCCAAATAATGGTTCCCAAATTCAGAAGAGCCCTTATTCTAGCAAGATTTAATGTCCTCCCAACAGATGTTCTTGAGGGGTAATTATGGGGTATCCCATTGGAACAAAGACTTTGCCCCGGTGGTGAAGGAGTTGCTGAAACATTAATCCAAATTTTGTTACATTGCTCCCATCATAAAGATGCCCGGCTGCAGCTAATATCTCCCCACCTAGTCAGATCTCCAGGCCACCAGAATCCGTTTGATTTACAGTTGCTGCTATCTAAGCAATGGGATTTCATTTATCTTAACGTGGACCAGTTTTGTTTTACTATTTGTAAAATACGTCACATCTTGACCACACCAATTTTATAATTACTGGGTCTTACTGTGCTTTTTTCTTTCTGTCTCACCCTTTGTTTCTGAGCTGGTCCATAACTGTAAGAAAGTATCTGCCTATCATTTTGAACTTAGAAGAATTCCCAGTCTGTCTGAATTTGATAAGCAGCAAAGAAAATCCCAAGATAAAATTTGGGGTGGTGTTTATTTTCCCTTTTTGGAGGTACATGAGTTACAGAATAATCCCCTGCATAGGTCAAAATAAAACCTTTAGGCTGTGGTCGGATGTTAACTGTTTTGGGGTGACTAATGAGGACAGAAGACGAGCAAGTAGGTCAACGTATGTGCCTACTGGTATCTCTGCACCAGTAGAAAACAGTAGTAGGAGTGATTACTAAGTCTATACTACTTGCCTAAATTTTGTTCTTCGCTGGATAACTATTTGTCCTCTTTCACCAGTCTTTTGCTGCTCGCTTCTCTGCTTCCAGCAGACAGACTGATAATGCCTTCTTAAGCAGCTTTGTGGCAGTAAAGTAGCCTCATTATTTCAGCTTGCTCAGATCTTTTCTACAGTGGAGGCAGATGGAATAATTAGCCACCTCAAAGTCATCCCATGCTGTGTTCTTCCTGTTCTATACCAACCCAAATTCATTGTCTAAAGCAACCACAATAAAAACAGGAAATATCAAGGGGTCCCCCAGTAACTTTTAAGTTAAATTCTGTGCTCTGCCAAAATCTTCAGTTTACCTCTTAGCAGTAATTTAAGAGCACCAGTGGTGAGATGTTCAAAATTACAACAGGAGCTCCTGACTGGCAGATAGGGAGCATATTGTGAAAGGTCTATTCAGGAGAAGAAGATAAAAAAGACCCAACTTTGACCAATAAACCAGCAAAGGATCAGAAAGAGGAGAAAGTTGAAGCTGTTGATATAAATATCTAGTTTTCTCATAATGTTTGCAGGGTTTACAGCTCCCATGTTGCTCCTTGTTCCCTGTCTTGGTATCCAGAAGGCTCACTGACCTCTGTCAATCAGCTGTTACATCACACATCACCCAAGACTTCTCTGGAATCCTGGAGTCTAGCAAGAAATTCTCTTCTGCCTCTTCTTCTGCTTAGAGTTGCTATTGGACAGTCCTGTTGCCTCCTCTTTAAAAAGATAAATTTCTTCAGGATAAACACCTAAATAAAATCTAGATTCAGGCTTTATTCATATCTGATGTACGTACCAACAAATTTAAATGCAGCTTTTGGAAGCTTCATAGCCATAAATCATTTTTTTCTCACTCGAATGTGAATTCTTCCTTATAATCACCCAGGTTGCAAATGAATGTCTAAATTTGTGAATTATGATTTGTGGGCAACTACTGCATCTTTACTTGACCTGCAGACCATTTACATCTTTTAAACTTAATTTTTGTGGCTGAAATTTGTAGCTCAGTATAACTCCACTCCAGCATCTACTCCAGTCCATTGTTTCTTTCATTTTTCTTTTTTTCTCAGACAGTCCATTTTCATTTGCAACTTCCTAATATATTGAGCTTCTGGGAAGAGCATATGGTAGGTGAGGAAGAGAATTTGAGTGTGCCTAGTGGGTAGAAGAAAAAATAAGTGCAGGTTGTGGCTGGTGAGACAGAGGCAAAGTTGGGAGAGCGAATGGTAGAGAATGGTAGAGAAAGTCTGAGCGTGTGCACTGGTTGTAAGTAAGGTTGAGAGCCAGCATGGTGTAGTGATTAAGGTATTGGATTGGCACTGGGGAGACCCAAATTCTAGTCTACCCTCAGCCATCAAAGCTCACTACGTGACTTTGGGGCCAATTGCTGTCCTTTCACTCAACCTCAACTCAATCCTATTTCACAGGATTTTTCTTGTGAGCAAAAATGGGAAGAGAGAACATTATGTATACCACCTTAAGCTCCTGAAGGAAAGATGTGATATAAATCTAACAAATAAGTAAATAAATATGATAGTTGGGAGAGATTATGGATCTGTAGCACATGCTAAAGTTGAGAGCACAGGCAGAAGAGGAAGAGAAATGGAGGTACTTGGAAGAAAGATAATGGGAGAGGGAAAACTCAGGAACAGTGGGCAGAAAGCACCTTACTCAGTGCCCACTCCTCACCATTATTCTTCCTGATGTGAATTTCCCAGATGTAGTTTTTAAAACTAACCCCTCCCTCCCTCCCTCCCTCCCTTCCTTCCTTCCTCTTCTTAATATAATTATTTTCTGCATGCAACTTTCAAAATCATATGTTCCTCTTAAGAATCTTCTGGGCCATGGGTAGAGTCCATTTTTCCAGTATGCTCTCACAGAAATCCATAGGATGTTTCTTCTACACATTTAACTGTTCCCAAGCTCATTTTCAGTGCTTCTTTTTTTTTGCTAATATCCATCCATCCATCCATCTAAAATTCTGGCATTCTATATTTCTTAAATGAGAGAAGATAGCTTTCCTTTAGGGATGTCTCACAATTCTATCCTGTATGGGGTCTACTAAGAAGTTACTGTCATTTAAATCATTGGGATTATAAGCTGCAAGAGGATGTTCAAATGAAAAGCATGCAGTCTTGAGCGAGGGGGACATTGACTGCATTTGGTTCTTGTGAGGACTGCTAGGCATGGAAGACAAGATGAAGTGCTCATGGTCTTATATAAAATGCAAAAATGCAAGAACACAAACCAGTCTTACATGGATACCTACAGCCCTCTCACTCAGATACATAGGCATACATGGACTTTATCCCAATTATACGTCTCCTTCAATAGACCACATAGTTTTAACTGGGAAACTGTCAGCATTTTAGAGCAAGTTAAATCCAAAAATGCAAGGGAATTTTTGGAAGCCTGGTATTCAGACAAGGCAGCAATCAACAGACACACAGAGATAAACAGCATCTACACACTATTCAAAAGAGACAATAGAAAAGAAAACAAAAGACCAGAACATCTCCTCACCAGCAGTCATCCCCCAGATAAGCAGAGATTAACACCAAGATTACCACCAGACATACAATCAAACAGTGAACAATACCCTAATCAAGGAACTACCAGAGGAGCAAAACAAAACCCCCACCCCCACCAATGCTGGCAGGGCATGCCTCAGTATATAAACAGAGAGCAAACCCCATCCCATTCTAGCACTGAAGATGTTACCTAGCCAGGTAATGAAACATTTGCAAGAAAAGAACCAAACGCAGAGAACCCCAAGGACTCCACAGTTCAACCCTGAGCTACACATATTTGTCTCTATTGGTACAACCTAGTCATCAAGAGAGCTGAAAGAGAAGGGTGTGGTATGGAGAAAGGAAGCAGGACATTTCATATAGAGCATGAAGTTTGGGGGAGAAGAAAGAAGAGGCTCAGTCAGAGAAGAAGGAAATAGGAGTGGCTTCAAGGAGAAAATGTGGCAGCTGGACAACTACTTATGAGAACATGCAGATGGGGAGGTGATAATGCCAACAGATGGCTGTGGCTTAAATGTAGACTGATCAGTCATTGCTTGGATGGGTGGCGCAGAGAACCTGATGAGGCTTAGAAAGAAAAGAGTATTTCAAAAATATAACTAACAGAAGTAGATGCTTCAGCGTCCCATTTATTTGGGAAAAAACCAGTCCTTCAGTCTGCTCTCTGGGAAGAAGAGGTTCAAACAACTCACAATTCATTCACCCTGCCTGAATGAATTCACTCATAAAGGAGAGTGGGAGTGCTGCTTTTACAGTTTCCAAGGTTCTGTATTCTAACGCCTTGTCTCTTGACATTCAGCATCATGAAAGAAACTGTCTGTGAGTTTTGCTCCCCTTGTGCTCTGCTTCAGGGGCTCGAAAGGCAGACAGAAAGCCACTGCTGTCTCTGCAAGCTCGCAACAGATGTCAGAGATTGATTTTGTTGCTCTAGTGTTCGATGATGTACAAAGTCCAGGGGGAGAACAATTGCCGTTAATCCTCAGTGGCCCCTTGGATGAGTTGGAGGCTGCTCCTTAATCTGCAAGGTCCAGGTGTTAGGCTTCTCTTGTTGAAAGCTTCACTCACTGTCACTAACCCTGACAACAGCCTTACCGCAACGTTTTTAATCAAAGACTATTTTTTACACGCAGCTGCCTTAGGAATAGTAAAAAAAAGATAATTTAAAAAATGTGCGAGAAATGTATGTTTCAATCTTAATGATTGCAACCTCTCATTTCAGGATCCAGTTCTAGATTGTATTGACCCAATTTATTTTATGTGCTTGTAGAGTTCTTTGCAGAATATTGCTTTTTTAATTAGTCTCCCCCCTTTTCCTTTGTGATTTCTATAACTGAAGGCTTTTTAAAAAATTAAATTTAATGATGTACTGAATCATCCCACTGGTGGAGTAGATTTTGTGTTTTATGCTTTGGCAGTGACAACAAATCTATCTGGAATTGTATTTCTGCTCTTTATGTGGGGATCAGGATACCTGCATTATCTTAGGGAATGCAGACTGCTTGAACCCAGAGCCAGAATGTCATGTTTTCTAATATATGGATCACCCTATCAAAGGCCAGATTTCTTCACTAAAAGGGAAGGTGGAGTAAGAAAGACATTGTATAGCCTTTGATGAAGGAATATTAATTAATATTGATATTAAGGCATCAGGCTAAAAACCAGGAGACGGTGAGTTCTAGTCCCACCTTAGGCATGGAAGCCAGCTGGGTGACCTTGGACCAGTCCCTCTCTCTCAGCCCAACCCACCTCACATGGTTGTTGTTGTGGAGAAAATAGGAGGAGGAAGAAGTATTAGGTATGTTCATCGCCTTGAGTTATTTATAAAAAATAGTAAAGGTGGGATAAAAAAATATACTATATACATACACATACATATACACATACAAACTCGGGCCTTACTGTTTCCTTCCTTCTTTTTTGTCCATATTTTAGGTAGTTCTGGAGTCAGACTATATTTTAAAATAATATCCACGTCAGTGTTGTACCAATATACATTTTACAATAGAAATGAGCTGATTTACAATGAAAGAATATGGGAGAATGGGAACGCTAAAAAGAACTAAAAACCGAAAAGAACATTTTTAGATGCTGATTTATCTGCTCGGTAAAAGAGCATAGAATGGATTTCAATAGTCCTCTGAGAAGTAGTTAAACCCAAATCAATTAATCCCATGTCACATATGCCGACAGACTTTGTCAATGCCTGCCAACAACCCTTACAACTTTCCAAGAATAGCTTCCAAATAGTTATAGGACAAGCGTTATCCAAATGACAAAAGATTTGTTACATGCTTTGAAATAATTAATTAGCCCTTCAATCTGAACACCTTTTTAAATAACCTTTCCTAATCAGCCAAAGGAAATACCCCTCACTATTACTCCTAGATGTGTCTGTGTAGCTATTCTTCATCTGAATGGGAAAAAGATCCACCACTGTAAAAAAGAGGATAACATTCATGCTTGTATAACTTATAAAATGTTCACGTAGTCAATTCCCTAGCTAAACCACCAGTTTAATTGATATGAACACTATTTGTGCCAGACAGGTGGACAGACAGACCTATGGAGTCCTTGGGGTTCTCTGAGCTTGGTTCTTTTCTTGCAAACATTTCATTACCGGGCTAGGTAACATCTTCAGTGCTAATCACCAGCAATCATCATCCAGATAAGCAAAGGTTACTGCCATGCACACAATCAAGCAGCAAACATATGCTAATCAAAGAACTATCAGAGGAGCAAAACAAAACCCCCACCCCCACCAGCACTGGCAAGGCAGGCCACAGCACATAAATAGAGAGCAAATCCTCATCCCATTTTAGCACTGAAGATGTTACCTAGCTGGGTAATGAAACGTTTGCAAGAAAAGAACCAAGCTCAGAGAACCCCGAGGACTCCACAGTTCAACCCTGAGCTACACATATTCACCTCTATTGGAGACAGACCTATACATGTGAGGAATTCACACATGCACACGCACACACACACACAGAGTTTTGTTTTGTTTTACTGAGTCTCCCAAGCTGACCATGGGAGCCAATTGAAAAGCTCCCACAACCAAGTTTTTTTAGCTGTTTTTGATAGGGGGGTGGAATTTTAAGAGGCAAAATAAGGGTTTTAAGTTTTGCAGAAGCTTATGGGACTCATTTCACTCCTTAAAAAGATGCATCCCTGCTTAGATTGGGCTGATTTTACTGTATGGAAGGAATATCATGTCTTGAGAAAGTGAATTCAACTAACAAAAACATTTTTATTCCATTTTCCACTCTCTGCGTGGATTCTTCCTCTTTAGATCCCGCTCACTAAGAGCATCTTCTTTTTCCTCTCTTGCTAGTATCACCCTACAGTCAATTAAATTTTTACAGCAATATAAAAAACTACCAAGCTCAAAACTTTCAAATGGATCATTTCTATGCTTTGCTGTTTTATTCATTGCTAAACAGAGAAACCTGGCGATCAGGTTCTTACTGGGAATGATGCACTGTACAAAGTAGCTTGTGCAATGTTGCACAATACTGAAAAATGAAAGTTAGATCAGGCCTGTACAATTTGTGATCTGCATTATCAGTATTACCCACCAGCTATATTTTGGAAGCTCCACAATATATTTTTGCTGACTCCCCAAGTTACTCGGTGGTTGCTCCACTGCTTTTTATCAGAGAGATCATAAAATGGAGATTAAAATGTAGACACAAACAATGAAGAGGCAAACGATGAGTCCATTTGCAGCTTATCTCATAAACTGCAACTTAGCCAGGTGGCAAGAAATGTGGGAAGAAGCATTGCATTCCATGCAAATACTCCCCATCAGTTCTTTTAAAAATTAATTTATTAAAATATATGGTCGTAGATCACAAAACGACAAAAGGTGGAGAAAAGAATACAGAAGACAAATATCGAATGAAAACTATTCACACCTGAGACTGAGTGTACCTAGAGTACAGTCAGGTTGAGTAACTTCTGACTATCATTACAATAGCACCAAATTTGATCACTGTTCTGGAAACTTCTGGTTGTTTAGAAGGTACCGCATAGTTGCCAAGTGAGATCAATCTGGGTACTTTCTCATAAGAGGGGAGATTAGCTCTGCCTTCCAAAGGTAGTAAATAGGGCACTTCAGAAGTACATGAGATACTGTCTCTGCTTTGGAATCTGACCAGATACACAAACACTCTTGATAAGGAATGCCATTAAATCTTCTCAGCAATACCAACCCCATCAATGGTGTCTGTTCATTCACAGAGAGGTCTTTGTCTTCTAGAGTGCATGCTGGCATCCTCTCTTTATTACTACCATTAAAAAGAAAGCATAATTAATTTATCATGAGGGACTTAGGAAACATTAATGGAACTACCATGATGAATTTAAAAAGATTTAATATTTCTGATGATTTTTTTTTTTCTGGCTGTGATCTCCTTGTTTGCCTTTTATTGCTTAATCCTTCTTATTTTCCTGTATAAATTCAACTGTATTTAATGTTGCTTGCATTAGAAATTAAACAGAAGTAATTGTGCTAGGATTTATTTGGTTTTTTTTTTCCAGTAAAAATGTTAAATATCCCAGTAGATTAACTTTGTATGTGTGTGTGAGAGACTGTGGAAAGGAAGCGAAGGCAGGAGGAGGTTTAGGGGGGAAGAGACGATGAAGCCAGATGCGAGAACTGTGGGAAGAACATGTTTCAAAGAGATTCTGCCTTAATTAACTCACTGTAAGTCTGATGGGGAATTTACTCTTACAGTTTTCAAGGTCATGTTGTACCCCAAAGTAGCATTAAAGATGCCTTCCTGAAATCCCTGCAGTTTTTGCTTCTTTGAGTTGCCCACTGTGTGAGTCTTGATGGTATGTTATGCTTGTTTCTTGTTCCATATATGCTCCAGGCTGGGAAGAGACAATTGGTGAGCTTGGATTTGGACACCACGTGGGTAGACTTTGTCCAGTTTTACATTCAGATAGGTGGAGACAGCCCTTCTTGCAACAAGCCCGATAGCAGGGAGGAAGGGGTCCTCTTGCAATACAGCAACAATGGAGGCATCACCTGGCACGCGTTGGCAGAAATGTACTTCTCTGACTTCAGCAAGTCCAGGTATTAATTCACACGATGGTGGAAGAGTTTTGACGTATACCTACAACAGCATTATTAGCCTTACTTTCATAATGTATCCCTTAGTTGAATGTTACACATCAGCTCTCAGCTTTCAAAATAGCCTTGCATCAAACGATACGATTCCATAGAGCCTGGGTTTAATTTACTGTTTCAAAATTGAATAATATATTATACCATTATCCTTTTGAAACCACATAAAAATGTGTTTTCTTTTTCTCCCTTCCCTGCCTTGCTTTTTGTTGTATAGTCTTGTGATAATACTGTAAATGAAATGGAATGTAGCAGTTTGGTTTGTAGCAGTTGTTATTTAATGATCTGTATTTTAACTTGTATTGGTTCAAACAGTTTTTCCCCTGATCTCTTTTTTATATGCATGCACACGTCCCATAACATTTTATGTGTTGCTTTTAACATGTGAAGTATTTCTGCATCTAGGTTTGTCTATCTCGAGCTTCCTCCTGCTGCAAAGACCCCCTGCACTCGTTTCCGCTGGTGGCAACCAGTGTTTTCAGGAGAAGGGTATGACCAGTGGGCTATTGATGACATCATCATTCTGTCTGAGAAGCTGAAGCAGATCATCCCTGCT
Organism: Python bivittatus; assembly: GCF_059951505.1. NCBI lineage: Eukaryota > Metazoa > Chordata > Lepidosauria > Squamata > Pythonidae > Python > Python bivittatus. The sequence continues at coordinate 8,138,175 of NW_028277037.1, read as the reverse complement.
GCTAATCCCACTCTGCCTCAGGTAAGAGTATGAATGATACTTACACATGCCTTGTGGAAATGTTAGTATAGACCAAAGTTTTTCAAACTTGGCAATTTTAAGATGTGTAGACGTCACCTCCCAGAATTGTGGGAGTTGAAGTCCACATATCTTAAAGTTGCAAGTTTAAAAAACACTGGTATAGACAGACAGCAAGTAGGGCTGCCTCAGATCTTCCAAATTCAGTTGCCATGTGATTTAGACAAGTATGTCAGAGAGAGTCTTACAGAAAGCTGCATTTTTTGCTCTGGCATTTTGGGGGGCCTCTGGAGCATCCCAGGGGGTGTCTCCTGAAACAGTGACATCACCGGAGTTCAAGGAAGTGTACATAACACCTCTTCTCCTATTTAAAAGCTATGTTATCGTAATGGCAAATAGTGTGGGTATCATGTATGATTGAGTGGGATGTTCTGATTCCTGCCTGGAATACAGAGTTCTGCATAGTTTTAATTCTTAGGTTCCCACGCAGTGGCAGGATTTTCAATAATGATGTAGAGAGGCTTCTAGTCATCCGAGCATCATTGTGCCGATGTAACAGGAATGAGGGCAGGCCTTACATCCACTGCTTGATGGCTTGGTGATGTGTCAAGTTCCAAGTGGTAAAATGATTACATCCCAAGGAGTAAAATGGGTCAATAATTGGAATCTCTTGAAGAGTAGAACAATCAGATGCATGTGTGTACATGAATTAATTAAGAGCAGATTGTAATTTTGTAATTTTAGTTGATGTTAACTGTTTTGTAAACTGCCCAGAGTCATTCAACAAGATGGGTGGTGACAAATTTGATATATAAATAAAATAAATAAATAAATTAGGCTTAGCTGAAATATATTTCCACATCATGTTCTTTAAAATCACAGTATATATGCTTAAAGTAAGTACTATACTTAAAATCAAATTGAGGATCAAACTGAGAAAATTCTCCTATAGTTCTCATAATAAGGTGTTCTTTCTATTTTTTTTTATTCCAACTAGAACTTTTATGAGAAACCAGCATTTGATTATCCCATGAACCAGCTCAGTGTGTGGCTAATGTTAGCTAATGAAGGAATGCCCAAAAATGAAACGTTCTGTTCTGCTACCCCATCAGCAATGATATTTGGCAAATCAGATGGTGATCGATTTGCAGTGACTCGGGATTTAGTACTGAAACCAGGTTACGTCCTTCAATTCAAGGTATTCTTTTTTTATATAGTTTAAATTAAAAGGCAACTTATTTTCTTAAGATATCCATATAAAAAGCTTGCACATTGACGTAAGATTCTAAATAATCCATTAAAAATATCCAAATGTGAAAGTTTGCTTTTATTTCAAATTCATTTATACTCTCTAACCTTTGTACTGGCCCTTTTCTGGCTTCTTTAAAAATATCAAATCCTGCTCTACAAAATATGAAGAGTGTGAAAGGTGAAGGGAAATTTCGGAGCAATTAAAGTGCTTGGTAGTGTAGCAATGAAGGTCTTGGAAAAGATATTCAGATATCATGATGTGTCTGTCTACAAAGATCAGAATCAAGTAGGCAACATTTTCTCTGTGATACTCTATGGAAGCAGAGTATGCTACTTCTTCAAAATCCAACTTCCATAGAGTATCTATGTGATACTCTATGGAAGTTGGATTTTGAAGAAGTAGGATAGAAAGAATATTGACACTTCTGAAATTTGGTGTTAGAGGAGGTCCAGAGAATAACATGGATAGCCAAAAAACTAAACAAAAGGATCATAGAACAAATCAATCCAGAGTTCTCATTCAAGGCACAACGAGAAAGAATGGGACTCATCAGCTTGGAGAAAAAGTGATTGAGGGGACACGACTATAAAATAATGAATGGCATGAAGAAAGGAGATGGGGAAAAGTTTTTCTCCTCAAAATACTAGGACAGGAACTATCTAGAGATGCTGACTGGAAAGAGATTTAAAAGGGAACACTTCTTAACAAGTGGAATTCCTTACCACAAGGTATGAACATTAGTTTCAATGGATAAATTTATGGAGGACAGGTCTACCAAAGACTACTTGTTGAAGACTCAGTATTACCTCCAGATTGTGAGCAGCATGTCACCAAATACCAGGTGCAGGAGAACAATGGTAAAGGAGATTTACCTCTGCTGGTGTCAGGCCTAGCCCAAGGAACTCCAAGAGACCATGTAAATTCAGTCCAGCTATGTTTATTAGCTACAACCTCTAGCAAGAATCTTCCCAGACTGAAACCCCAGATCCCAAGTAATGCCAGCCATAACATTGTGAATTCCTCAGGGAGGTGCCAGTCTCATCCTCTTGTATCTCCCACGCTCCTCTGGCGAGCTAAGAAAATGTTTATCTCCCTGAGCCTGGCCTTCATAATTCCATTCCATCACAGTTGACTACTTGCAAGCATCCCAGATCAACAGTGTCTGTGAAAGGTGGGGGTTGGGTTCAAAATAGGCAGGACAGTGGATGCGGTATTACAGTGCAAGCCCTCCACCCATGCCAATGTTGCTGCCTTAGCTGTACCTGGAAGGCTACTCTGAGCAACCAAATACTGGATTAAGATGGACCTAAGGCAGATCCAGCGAGGCTCTTCTTATGATCCTATAGAAAATAATCACATTGTATGTTAATTATGCCATTGATCTCCCAGATTTGAGGAATAGACAGTGGAAATCCTGGAGAAACAGTTACCGTACAATATCTGTAACATATAAACGATTAGGTCTTAGATTCAAAAGAAAGCTTATTCGCTTTAACAAGCTGCTGTTTTTCAGTTCCAGTCAACACTTCATTGAGTTCAGAATTAAATTCCTTTGGAAATTCTTGGGATCAATTGCAATAGAAATTTAATGAGCTGATGACAAATACATGGACCTTACATAACCGCTGAGTGCAGGCATTGAATAATTTGCAAGAAGAATGATTAAAAACATTGTATGTTTACAAGCACGTTTTCAAATATAATTCCCACTCTTCTATAAATAGGGAAGTTGGCAACAGCAGAGGGATTTGTAAAATAATCTCATTCTGTTTTGACATTACATTGATGAAATGATATACAAACTGAGAAACATTCTGTGTTACATATAATGTTTATTGCAGGTTTTTCCTAATGTAATCTTTAAAATGTGGGCACGTATAAGTTATTTTTGCAAAATGATGCAGCACTGTAATCTTTGAAATAATACTAATATTAAATTGGAATAAAAGTCAGTCGAGATCTCTTGAAACTGTACACAATAACCTCAATACAGGAAAGAAAGAATTGTAGGCTTAAATCTCCTTCTGTCTCACTGCTAGCTTTTGAGCTGAGAATCTCTTTCTCTCAACAGCAAGGTTGCTCAGGGGAACTTATAAATAACAAAGAGTAGGTTAAGTAATAAGGCAATCAAGATTAACGCAAATGGATTTGGTAGATGTACCTTATTTTCCTAATGATAAACACACTATGGAGAAAACATTTTTTGGGGGAAGTGGAGAGCATGTATGAGTAGCTTGTGCATTATATAAAGGTAAAGTATTTATGTGATGTAAACTCTATCTAAGAAATATGCCATTTGTAAGTCTAAACATTCCAAAAATATAATGTGTGGGTAACAACAGTTCATTCTCTTTAAGCATGTTTGAACTCTTGAGTTAGTGCATTTGAAGCAGAATTCAGTATTCAGAGAGAAGGAGAATGAAAATGAAAATGTCTCTTTTGTCATCTGAAGTCTGCACAATGCCTACTTAATCTAATCCTGTTAAATTACCTCTTCTAGTCTAGTGATTCTCAAAGTGTGATCTGTGGACCACTGGTGGGTTGTGGAAGTCCATCAGATGGTCCACTGCAGCTTCCCCATGTTCATGGGGAAAGCCCACTTGCCACCTTAGCTCCATTTCCCCTGCTCCCTGCCTTAACCCCACCTCTTTGTGTGCTCCAACAATTGGTTGGTTGGCAGTTGACTTATCACTGATGCAGGAAGGAAGTATGATGCCTACATTTACTTCTCCTCCAACATTTCATCTACCCAAGGTAGAGTATACATATTCACCATTGGTGGAAGTGGGATGAGCCTGGGAGCATTTATACCACTCTAGGGTCCAGCAGCTACTATGAGACATAGGCAAGTGCTGCTTTATGAAGAGATGTTGGATTTGGCTCACTTGGCAGCCAAGGTGAACAGCAGGCTTTGTCATTGTGGACAGTGGAGCCAACTTGTTGTGCACCATTTGTTGGCATCAAGTGATGCATACACTATCTGAATGTAAATATATCCCCTTCCCTGATTTTTGGTATGGTGATAATAAAAGGAAGAGGTATTTTATACACCCTTAAATATGCAGCCTGGATGCAATGCCAGTTGCATGCTTATCCAGTGGTTCAAAAATTCCAGTCTCTGTAGCTATGTATGAGGGCCCTGAATGCAGATTGCACTGTTCTTTCTATCACAGGATGTTTTGGAGTTAAATATTTAAGCAAATTTGTGTTTTATAGGGAAAAAAGGGTCTAAGCATATGTCATTTTTTTTTTAAAAATGCAAGTAATTTAAAAAAAGGAATGGAATAAAGGTATGTATCCAAAATCAAAACAGATTTATGCATGCCTGTGTATATCAGTGTTAAACAAAATGCAGGTACTCTACTTAACAATTAGGTTCTCTTCTACACCTTCAACATTTTTTAAATTTTGCAGCTCAACATAGGTTGCACAGATCAGTTCAGTAGTTCTGCTCCAGTTCTTCTTCAATATTCCCATGATGCTGGCTTGTTCTGGTCATTAGTGAAGGAGGGCTGCTACCCAGCATCTCCTGGGGTCAAAGGATGTGAAGGAAGCTCCAGGGAACTGACTGAGCCAACCATGTATTACACGGGAGACTTTGAAGAGTGGACAAGGATCACCATTGTCATTCCAAGATCTCTGGCAGCTGGGTAATTTAGTTATTTATTGATTTAAACAGTTTACATGACTATCCATCTCACAGCAGTGACTTTGGGCAAATAGAAAATTAAAACCAAAAAACAAGAAACCACAGTTATTTAAAAAGAATAAATAACAGCCACAATCACTGAAATGCATGCCAGAGGTCTAAACAATCATTCCATTTTACAATCAGTAAGAAAACAATGAGAAAATCAGTCAAGCGACAGGGCTTGCCTAACATTCTGACCCAAATGCCTGAGGGAACAACCAGGTCTTTAACACCTTATGGAAGGCCAACATGGTCAGCGCCATCCAGATCTCTGGGAGAGGCTGTTTCACAGGGAAGCTCTGCAACAGAGAAGGCACAACTCCTGGCTCCCACAATATGTCATTCTTTAATAGAAGGAACTTGGAGCATGTCATTTAAGTATGTATGTATGTATGTATGTATGTATGTATGTATGTATGTATCTATCTATCTATCTATCTATCTATCTATCTATCTATCTATCTATCTATCTATCTATCTATCTATCTATCTATCTATCTATCCAATTTATATAGCTGCCCATCTCACCACAGGAAACTCTGGGTGGTTTACAACAAAGCTAAACACAGTCAATAAATACATTAAAATATAAAAATCAAAATAGAACAGAGAATAAAAGGATGTTAAAAATAAGGGAGCCACCTCACTAATTCCCCTGTCCCCTGGGGTCCCCAGGCCTGCTGGCACAACCAAGTCTTGAGGGACCTCTGGAAACCCAACATGATGAGGCCAACCTCACCTCAGGGGGGAGAAGATTCCACAGCGCAGGTGCCACAGCAGAAAAGGCCCACCACCTGGGACCCACCAAATGTAGCTCCCTAGGCAATGGAACCCGCAACATGCCCTCTCTGCTGGATGTGGTAGGATGGGCAGATGAAATCGGGGAGAGGCGGTCCCTCAGATAGCCCGGCCCAGTGCCTTACAGTATTTGCTGGTTTATTAATAATATATATGCTGCAAAATCTATGAACTCCCCCAGTTTTCAACTGCCCATTTGTTCGTGAAACCCAGGTTACTTTAAGAATTATTTATATCACATGGTTTTAAATATAGTAAGATAATAATAATAATGATTTATTAAATTTATATGTCACCTGACTCCCAACAACTCTGGGCAGCTTACAATTGTTAAAACATTTAAAAACAAAGAACAATAGAAAACACACACACACACACAAACAACACAAGACAAAGGAACAATGATAGGAAGGAAAATAAACCCAAAAGGGAACAGAAAGAAAGGGGCATGGTCATTCTTTTGGAAGGCCTCCAGAGATTAAGTCCATAAGCAATTGTTCCTGAATGGAGAAGAAAGATACTGTGAATGAGCCATGTCATTCATGGACTTCTCCAGGGGGAAATTATATCACATACATCAAGACATCATCATGCAAATAACATTGTGATGTCATTGTGGCTTTCAGTGGACAGCTATGATGTCATGGGTTGCTGCTGATACATCAAGAAAGCTTTTCCGGGCAGAATAGTCAACCCATATCCTAGAACAGTAAAGTAGAATCTCCTTAGTTCCTCCTCCAAGATAAATTATGATGATGATAGATATGTCGTACTGAATCAAAAGTTCTTACCATATACACAGCTGCTGTATATACATATGAAGAAAACAGGCATACACTTTTCTCAGTCGAATAATCCAAGTAATGGATGCAACCAGCTACATGCCAGAATAGCATCATAGCTGATATAGCATTGTGCTGTTGTGAGGGTCATCCTCGTACCCCACTAACTACACCATGAAAACGTGTTGCGGACCATTTTTACATGACACAACCTTCATCTTATACCTCGCCAACAGTGGAGACAGCCTAAATTCATCCTTAGATGTTCCAGTTTTAAAGCAGTCCCTGAACAAATCTTGCCGTGTGAATGATGTACAATGCCCTATTCCCACTCTGAGGGGTGACGTGATCAGGAGCTGGCATCTATTAAACTTCTGTTGGCTGATTGAGGTTGCTGCAGGCACTTCCCTCCCCTCAAGTCACTAGACCTTGCCCTTCAGGACTGTTTTGTTTTAGGCCGCAAGAGATATTTGGCAACTTATTTCTATAGAGGCATCTGCCTGTGTGAGGTCTGACTTATGCTTCAGGCATTATGCAGACTGCTTACATGAACTAATATACTAGTACACTGGACTTCTGAAAGACCACTAGTCTTGTATTAAACATGTACTCAGTGATCTTTTTTGAAAAAAAAGACCTGCTGGTCAGTTTAAACCAGGAAAGAGATGCATCACCAATTCCAGACTTTCTGCTGTTTCTGCCAACAAAGGGTTTTCCACCGTAAAACCCTTTGTTATTCTGGGAGAAACAGCATCATTTGACCTAATTTTTATCCTTTTTTGTATATTCTATGGGATGGATCCAGGTACTACCAATTTCAGCCCGTTGCTGTCTGCACTGCCACTAGTTTGTAGCACATCTATTTGGGGAATTTGGGAGTTGTAGTGAAACTGACAAGGGTTCTGCCAGTTTTCCCTTCTAGCACTAGTGTCCAGAAGTTCCTTAAAATATCTAAAAATAGCCCAGCTGATAGTTTGATGGGGCAAAGAACATGCCTGAGATGAAACAAGAAAGAGCCTTCTCAGTGCATCAAGCAGTTCCCTTCCTTCCTCCACATGACAGAGCAACAGAGGAGGGAGCTTGGTTTGTTGATAAAAGATGATGGTTTACAATAATATAGAAACAACACTGGAAGCCACCATAGCTGCATCAATTAGGTCACCATATTCCTTGAGATGCTCAGACAATGTTAGCCTTTCCTTTTCTCTACCCTGGGCAGGTAACTATGTCTCAGAGACTAAAATCCTTTACAATTAGTTTCAGGTATTATTTCTGAATGTAAGGCAGGAGAATCACAACCAAGATCTTATCCTCTTCACATACATTTGTACAGTAGCTAGAAATTTAATGAATCAATGTACTTGTGATTCTTATTTTTGCTTTGTACCTCTTCTCCTTTAACAGCATGGCCAAATGTATTTTATCTTCTTCTCTAAGTGTTTTTAGACAGGCTCCTCCTGTTACTCCATTAACAAATACTTACAGCGCAAGGCATGCTGTGTAGTGCAGAGAACTGAAGTCTTCATGGTGAGGCTGAATCACATAATCAGTGAGCATTCTGCTTAAAGTATTTTCCTTTAATTAACCAACAAACACAATTGCCAAGTACACAGACACTAATGAGACTGCTTTGCCCAGCACAAACAGAACCAAATCAAGACTGGCAGCCTGTTTCGCATTATGTCCTGTCATATAACTGGGACCGGGCACCAAAGTCGAAACAACATTTCTCAACTCCCAAAGAATGCTAATTGAGCTAATCAACATAATTATATTCATCGATTGCAGTTAACAGATGGGATACTGTTGTGTGCTTTCACTGTGTCTGTACTATAACAGTGGGATACAACTTTAACAGATTTGCACCCTGATCTAAAAATATGCACTTGGGAATCAGTTCCATTAATGATAATGGAGTCTATTCAGAGTTCTAGTGTGTTATTGGATCATTTCTTCATCATACGTAAACTCTGCCTCCAACCTGTTCAGAGCAATTTATAGATTTTCATTTGGTATTTCCATCCATATACTAGCTAAATCCATCTGTTGAATTTCATGGATTATAGTGTGCTTGATTATACCAAGTTTTGTTTGACTCCTTCAATTTTAGGACACAAATGTCTAATTCAAAATATCCAATTTGGGGAGATTTTTTTTTAAGAATAGACAGTAAGATGGCACTGCCTGCCCTACCACTGAGACATGCTTGTGCATGTATGATGATAGGATAGGATAGGATAGGATAGGATAGGATAGGATAGGATAGGATAGGATAGGATAGGATAGGATAGGATAGGATAGGATGCCAGTTTGGTGTAGCAGTTAAAGAAACCAAGAGACTTTGAGCCAGTTACTCTTTCTTATCCCTAGGAAAAAGGCAATGCCAAACCACTTCCAAAAATGTTGCCAAGAAAACTTCATGGACTTTTCCAGGCAGTTGCCAAGAGTCAAAACAGACTTGTAGGCACAAAATAACAACAACAACAACAATAATACCAAAATTCATATTACCAATATACCTAGTTCTGAATCATATGATTGCATTTCTAAATAAAACACTGGCTATAGACACCTGGGGTCCAGAGGCATCTTTGGGGAAAAGCTGTGGAGAAAAGCACTTTGCTTTGCAGCACTCTTCAGATCCATTTATTTATTTTGAATGTCAGAGAGCAGAGAGACTAGGGGGTGCCAAGTTCTGCATCTATCGGCACGCTGGTGCCCAAGGATACCACCTAGCTTACTCTGTGCTAAGCTGACATCATCATACTGATTCTGCCATTCAAACACAGTAGCTTAAAATAATGTTTTTATGGGTTTTATGAATATACAGTCTTATTTTTTGCCAATAACCAAGCAAATAAAGATGTAGATGATCATTACTGGCATCCCGTTGTCTCACAGAACATGTTCTGTGGTTGTACTAGAAATATATGAGCCCACCGAAGAACTTGGATATGGCTTTTGAGAGTAAATAATATTCATACATGCTGTTACAAAATCTGATCTAGCAGTTTGCTGGGTCACAAATGTGGAACACATTTTCAAAGAAATCAACAACGCCTTTGGTATCTCTGTCCATATAGTAAGACCAGATTCCGCTGGATACAAGAGAGCAGTTCACAAAAGAGTGTGCCTCCTTTTGGCTTGGATGGAGTGTACATTTCGGAGCCATGTCCCAACTACTGCAATGGTCATGGAGATTGTATTTCTGGTGTCTGTTTTTGTGACATGGCCTATACAGGTAAGCTTTAATGTATATGGTCACTGTGAATAACAGTATGAAACAGTTTGCTCGTTCATTCATTTCCTCACTCAGGGTGGCATTTCAATGGGCCTCCTTCTCTGTCTCAGGCTGGATGGTGGGTCTCCAGCCCAAGTGGGGTACTGCTGCATGATGAGAGCCTGCTGCCTAGGGGGATCCTGTTGCCCGATGGATCCTCAACACCAACCACTGGTTCTGCCATGCTTATCAGAACTTCTAGTACTTCCTTTCTTACTCGTTTAGCTTTTTGGTGAAAGCTCAGGTTCAAGTCCTAGGCACCTTAGTATGCCAAGAAACTCCTGATTGGCTTTGAAGTCCTGGGGACAAACTTTCCTTGTTGGAGAGGTTCCTTGTCATTTAAACATTCATGGGAGTCTGCACCATCCCACCCCTCCATCATGTGGGTTGGGTTTTATATCTTTCTTTTTGGCCTTATAGTATCCTGCCCAGAGTCTCAGGATTAGGGCAGGCTATAAATATTATAAATCAGTCAATCAATTTTGACTGTGTATATATTTGGAAGGAGCCTTGTAATGGACTAACAGCAACAAGATTATCACAAAAGAAATTACATTTAAAATCTGTTCAGCTTGTCTCATCAAACAATTGATCAGTACTTTCACAATGTTTTCAACCCAGCATTACTCATGAAGTATCCAGAGCTGAATCAGTTCAGAATCCCATGTCTAAAACCACTATTTGCACACGAGCTTTCTATTGTAGTTTAGGGCTCTATAAACACAAAAGTTTGCTGGACTTGGGATATGTTTGTTCTTACAAGCTTCTGGGAGCATTTCTGCTCATATTAGATGCAATGGTCTTCCTCTGCTTTCATTCCTAAAGGGCATGCCTCCCTGCCCCCAAATCCAAGACATAACTAAAACCAGTTTTAAAAAGCTCTATAATTATTTTCCCTGTGATTCACATCAATGTCACTGACTGTTCTTTTTGATGTCTTACAAAGGAAAGTTAGAGAAGAGTCAGAGAAGAAACACACGTAACTGGAGAATGAGGGGTTTGCAGAAAAAAGGGAGGTAAATGTGGATGATAGGACGTGCTGATCTTCAGCTTTCTCAAGAGATGCTAATATACGTGACTAATAAAATGTTTGTTTGCCAACTGCTGGCCTTTGCCATTCAACACTTTTTCAAAAACATATCTCCCGTATATATATATATATATGTATTTTTCTTCCTTTTCTGAAGCTTCACATGGGACCTGTGTGTCTAATGTGCCTAATCCCAGCGAGATGTTTGACAGATTTGAGAGGAAGCTGAGCCCCCTTTGGTACAAGATAACTGGAGCCCAAGTTGGAAATGGCTGTGGAATACTCAGTGATGGGAAATCTCTTTACTTCAGTGGGCCTGGCAAAAGAGAAGCAAGAACAGTCTCTCTGGATACCACAGGCATCAGGTCAATTGTATATTGTGTTTCTAAAAACTGCATTTTGCCATTGGTTTTGTAGGTGTGATGGAATGGAATTATGAAGGCCAAGCTCAGGGAGATAAGCATTTTCTTAGCTCACCAGAACCGCGTGGGAGGAACGAAAGGATGAGACTGGCACCTCCCTGAGGAATTCACACTTGTGGCTGGAGGACTTTGGGAACTGGGGTTTTAGTCTGGGAAGATTCTTGCTAGAGGTTGTAGCTAATAAACATAGCTGGAGTTTGCATGGTCTCTTGGAGTTTCTTGGGCTAGGCCTGACATCAATCTTCCCTATGTTTATTAGCTACAACCTCTAGCAAGAATCTTCCCAGACTAAAACCCCAGTTCCCAAAGTCCTCCAGCCACAACAGTGTGAATTCCTCAGGGAGGTGCCAGTCTCATCCTCTTGATCCTCCCACACGGTTCTGGTGAGCTAAGAAAATGCTTATCTCCCTGAGCTTGGCCTTCATAATTCCATTCCATCACAGTAGGACAATGAAGAAGATTCAATTCATCTTCTTTATCTATATGCAGATAATGTAGCTGTTACAACATGTTAGCATGATATTACATTTCCATTTCCGCATAGTGAACTTCCTTCAGAATTACAGGACAGTCCTATACAAGTCTAATTAGTAGTAATTTACACTCATTGCCAAAGATATGAATATAACATTGCAATGCAGAGAAAAGATTGTTGTTAAAATTAAAGGTAAAAAGCTTTATTATTTATAAAATAGAAAGTCTAAGACAAAGTCTAAATTCTTTCAGTTAATTAATCAAACAATGAATTATATTTTTTCACGTCTTAATAGCAATTGTTTCTTTTTAAAACAATTTGAAATAAATGTTAAAACACACTCTCTCTAGTCAACTCTAGCAGCATTGTATCTGGATTATGATCTGGCTTCAAAAGCTTCATATATTATCCAAGGGTACAGTTATTCAACATATAACAGCAAATAAGAATAGTTTATCTTGCCTATTTGTTTCTGTTTAGAGTATTACAACCTAGTTATATTAAAAAAAAAAACCTATGTCATAATTAGATTGGCTCAAATGCAGCACCACTGATCTGCGGTTGGCTCTTATCTGAGAGCGTCAGATAAAAATCTGCCAAACCAAGTGGCTGCTTTCCCTTAACATCAATAGATAGGATTTCAAAATTGATTGTGATAATCTATCATTAATCATCTCGCCACAATCTATAATTTTATGACTGAATTATTTGTTATTATATAATCCATCCAGTTTATTATTGTAACAATATTAGTTGACTGAGCAGAGATTGTAATATATTATAATAAAACTAGACTTAGTCCAAACCTTGGTGCAATCATCAAACCTGGCTTCCAATGAAGTAATTCACGTTTTTAACCCAATGCAAAACTTGCAGAAAAGGGAAAAGATGTTAAAAGAGTGAAACAGTGGTTTTTATGCAAATGAACAAGAAAATTGACTATCCATGTCAGGGTGAATGGGAGACTGTATGGTCCAAAAAGCTTGGAGAAGTCATTGCAAAATCATAATGCAGACTTCATTCAGACAGCTGTCAGAAAGGTTTACATGTTTTCACTCAGTAGTAATTTCAGTTGTTCTATATAAGAATAACTGAACTAAGGTCTGTATAAAATTAAATGCTAAATTATGTTTGGGTACTAGGAAATTCTGTTTGATAGAACAGTCCCCAAGCTTTAAAAATGTTGTTTTTTCTTGTGAACTAACTTTTTTAACTTTTTAAAAAACAGATTAGTTCAGTTTTATGTACAAATTGGAAGCAAAACAGCTGGTACAGATTGTAACAAACCCCGAGCCAGGAATGAAGGTAAATTTATTTTTATTTTGTTAGCAATATTGCTTAGTTAAAAACATTGTGTGGATTCTGTGTGTTCTTTTTATAGAGGTCATAAAGGTTTTTTAAAGATAAGAATAGCAGCTGTCAGGGCTTTGTTGCATCTTATTTGACTCTGGCAAAATATCCATCATTACTATATTGATGGAAGTCCATAATTTTGTAATCGTTTGCCAGATCAGGAATATACCATGCTACATCCCTGTTATTAGGGTTGACCAGAGGCATTTGTAGACTGTCAAAATGATGTAATGAGCATCGCAACACTGCAATGCAAGCGCCATACATTACTTACAAATGTGTGATGTCAATGCTGCATGTACAAAAGGGGTGACGTTTGTGTTGCAACCAGTCAAGATTCATTTCATGACTGGCCCCCCATTAAGCCCTTCTCCAAATGCCCGTGCAGTGGACCCACTAAATGTAAAAGCTGGAAAAATCAGCATAAGGTTGCCATGTTATGTCATTTAAAAAAAAAAATTCCCTGTTTTCTGTTTTTTATCCTTATTTTTATCTCCTGCTTAAGCTGGAGGTGTTTATTTGAGGTTTATGCTATAGCTGAGATAGTGATCCTGTTGGGTTTTAATCAGACCATGGATGTAAGCTGCCAGGAGTAACTTGACTGTAGCAGGGTAGAAGTTTGCTAAATTAAATAACCAAATAAATAAGCGTTGGCAGTGGTTTACTCTACTCAGTGAGAGAGAATAGTGGCCACCCTCTTATAAGGGAGAATATTTAAAAGCAGTACCCAATGAAATACTGGAGAAAGAGCTAATTTTGTACCCAGTGCTCTATCATTTAACCATGTTGCTCCTATCTTTGTCATAGCCCTCATTCCATCTTTTGTTGCTGCATTAACAAAGAGCAGCCTTTCCCAGCCCTACAGTTGACTGTCCACATTTCCCATAACACCCCACGAGCACTGCCCCATGAGTTAGGAAGTGGCTTTTATAGAAGCCAATCAAAACATTCATAGTATTCCTTTAGTTCATCAAATTTCAAGGTTGCTCAACCCCTTGATGGCTCTGGGTGGCTTACAAATAAAAAGCAGTACATGTAAGAAAAACACAACTGACCGGAAGAGCAGAACACCAACTATAAGCCGCCCGTAACAAACCAAAACCACTCTTTCCCCAAGGCCTTGGAGAATAGCCAGGTCTTCAACAATCTCTGAAACAACATAAGGATGAGAGCTATGTGAATCTCAGGAGCAGTGTTCCTCAACCTCAGCAACTTTAAGAGGTGTGGGCTTCAACATGCTGGATGGGGGAATTCCAGGAGTTGAAGCCCACTCCTCTTAAAGTTGCTGAGGTTGAGAAACACTGCTCTGGAGGGACATCATTCCAGAAGGCAGGCGCTGCAGCAGAACATGCTTCCTGAGTCCTGCTTCCTGAGTCCTGCAAGATGACATGGCTTAATCGACAGGACCTGGAGCACGCCCACCTTGCTTGAGCATACCAGGCTGGCAGAGGCAGCAGGCAGGCTGGAGTCCACCAGCCAACAGTCTGACTCAGAACTCAAAAGGGATCAAAAGAATCTGGAATGCTGTCAAATCCACTAGAGCAAGGATAAATGCATGTGGACAATCAGAAGCAGAGCCTCAGCATCTCATTTACAGAAGGGAGAAACCAAAGATGGAATTCATTAAATGCCTTCAATTTCAATGAGCTGGAACAGAACTGAGGGCACAGAAATGCTGAAGAATAAGTATTTCTACAAAATTGAACTAATTTGCTGGAGTCAACCTTCATCATTTTCTTACCCCTGTCACTCTGTTTGCCCTGTTCCTTTGCAATTTTGGACTGTTGGACTCTTGTTTGGCTGAAAGCCCTAATATTCTTTCAATTCTTGTGATAGCCTGACTTTTAATCTTTGTTTATTAAAATACTTATGTACTCCTATTGCTTCCTGACTGAAATTTCTGGCCAGATTGATCAGCCTCAGGCAGGGCAGTTTGATCTTTCAGGATGAATTTATAATCTCCAACATTCAACATCTTTGCTAAATGTAACAAGACAGGATAGGCAAGGGTCCAAGAACTTTGTCTACGTCTGCATCCAATGCTACTGGATTGGGCAGTGCTCCAAGCAGTCCCAATAAACCTGAAATGTTGGATATCACAGGGACATCCAGCCTCATGGCAATCATAACATATGGATGGCCTCTCTTAGGTCCCATATTTATTTATTTATTCAGTTTATATGGCTGTGCATCTCAAACATATGACTCCGGGAGCTAACAGAATAAAAACAAGATAAAAACATCATAACAAAACAATAAAGTAATATATACATCATGAGATTGAAAACAAACCAATACAATCAACATAACCATGATATGGGCTCCGCCACATACCTAGGGCCCCAGGCTCGGTAACAGAAACAGGTCTTTAAGGCATTAGAGAAAGTCAATAGAGTCAGAGCAAGTCTAATCTCCAGGGGAATTATGTTTCAACATAACAATAGAACAATACTCCAACATATCCACAATGGGCATTTGTTGATCTCTTTTGAATTACCTTCAGCATCATTAATATTAACACTGAATTAACATAGAATGGAATCTTCCTGTCTGGTCTGGACATCTAGAGAGGGCCTATTAGGGTCTACCTCTTTGTGATTTATATGAAGTGTGAACTAGGAGGCAGGCCTGCTCTGTCATAGCCCCCCATTCTATGGAATGCTCTCCCCTTGGAGTTATGGATGACTCCAACCCTCCTTGCATTTTGCAGGCAAGTTAAATCAATATTATTCCAAATTACTTTTGGCACTTAGTTGATTTGGGGCACCTATCATAGTTAATTTCTGTGTATTTATATTTTCTGTGTATTTCTGTACATTACAGCTTTTGCTTTGTTCATAGAATCCATTAGCATTGGGGAAGGTAATAAATATTGTTAAATAAATGCAATCTTATTGACTTATTCCTACATTTTCATGGTAAAGAAATTCTTTGTCTAGGGAAAGTTAGATCATACGGAACTATAATCAGAATCTTTCAGAAACTACAGTTGCTTTGTCATGGCAGGACTTCTGCTAAAAATGATGGGAAAGCAATGTAAGCATTGATTATTGGCTGCTGGTGATTAATTATGCTTAGTTATTAGTTCTCAAGTTATACAGTAATAGCACCTCTCTATTAAGGTTTTGTATGTATGTATGTATGTATGTATGTATGTATGTATGTATGTATGGCCATTCATGGATATTGAAACAAGTGTGTTGAACTCAATCCACATGAGGTTCCAAATTACTTTTGCTTGATTTACACTCAGTCCTAAAGTCAGTCATCATTTATTCATGAGCAACAGAAGCACCATAGAAACAATCTTGTATAAATAAATGCAAGAAACAGCCACGTATTCTATTGCAACTTGGAAATCTATACCCTACATAAAAGAGCTGGCTTCAGGTGTAATTCTCAGGCTGCAGACATCTCAGGTTTAGTACAATGCTGCCATTTTAAATATAAATCTCCCTAAAGTAACAGGGTATTCGAAACCATGAATTAATGGATTCTGCACTAGTGAACTATGTGCATCCGTTTGCATTATTGACAGGTCTAAGATTGGCTTTAGATCCCACTTTTTCAACAGAGCCTTAAAACGGTATTTTATTTCGTTTTGATTCACAGGACTTGTGGTCCAGTATTCAAATGACAATGGAATAAGCTGGACTTTGCTACGAGAGCTGGACTTCTTGTCTTTCTTAGAACCTCAGATTGTATCTATTGAATTGCCCCGTGAGGCCAAAACATCAGCTACCGCCTTTCGATGGTGGCAACCTCAGCATGGTAGGTAACAGGAATATGTTTCTTTACAATTACATATAGTGCATATATAACTTTTCAGATCTACTAATTAATAAAGACAGTATCATTTGGGTAAATGAGTATGAATATGCTTATTCTACATAAAAAGACATCGTTAGTCTGTTAACTGTTCAGGGTACAATGCAATGAGTCACTTATTCTTAAGAGCCACTGAATTTGTTCTTCATTGATTTTATGTTATTTTATTTTTCATCCATAGACTATAGTTCAGAGCATCACAAGTTCCCTGGGTTCCCATTGTTTGCTGTGGCAGAATAAACAATATATTTAAAAACTTTCCTCTTGTGTTGCTGGTACTAGGAAATTGCAGTGCGTACTTACCGAACTATCTTCCATCAAAGTAATATGAAAAGTATTAGTTCTGGACTCTAGCCAAACCTCCTTAGTTAGCTCATACAGGTAGTCCTCAACTTATGACTACAATAGGGACCGGAAAATTCATCATTAAGTGGTGCAGTCATTAAGTGAGGCATCACATGACTGCACCTGATTTTATGACATTTTTCGCAGCGGTTGTTAAGTGAATCATTGCAGTCATTAAGGGAATCATGTGGTTCCCCATTGATTTTGCTTATCGGAAGCTAGCTGGGAAGGTTGCAAATGGCGATCACGTGACCCCGGGATGCTGCAACCATTGTAAATACATGCCAGTTACCAAGTGCCCAAATTTTGATCATGTGACTGCAGGGACATTGCAACATTGTAAGTGCAAGAACTGGTCATAACTCACTTTTTATAGTGCCGTTTTTTTCTCTACTGTATTGTAAATGAACTGCAAATGATTGCCCCATTTGAAAAATGAATTATTTGGGGAAAAGAGGTCAATGCAATACCATAACTTTTTGTTGTTATTGTTTTTGGTGCCTGTTGACTCCTGGCGACTGCCTAGACAGGTCCCTGCAGTTTTCTTGAAAAGATTTTTGGAAGTGGTTTTCCATTGCCTCCTTCCTAGGGCTGAGAGAGAGTGACTGGCCCAAGGTCACCTAGCTGGCTTTGTAGTCCAGGTGGGATTAGAACTCACAGTCTCCTGTTTTCTGGCCTGGTGCCTTAATCACTACACCAAACTGGTTGTATACCATAACTTAAATAAAATAATTTCGCGTATAAAGAATAATGACCATGTTCTTTCTGTTTGTTTATAGGAAAGCATTCAGCCCAATGGGCTTTGGATGATGTCCTTGTAGGAATGAACGACAGCTCTCCAATGGGTTTTCAAGATAAATTTGATGGCTCTGTAGATTTACAGACAAATTGGTACCGGGTTCAAGGGGGGCAGGTAGACATCGATTGTCTATCTATGGATACCGCTCTCATCTTCAGTGAAAATACAGGTAAGGCTCAAGTTGAGCAAAGGGCATACTTTTTGCATTTTTGGTTTTGAAAATTGCAATATTTTGTAGTACAGTACCTTTCAAACTTTTCAAAGTGTTGAAACTGGATGCATTCATATGTTCATATCCATTACGCTAATTTCCTTTTGCAGTAGGCAACATTATGCAAAGTGCAGAAAAGGAATAAGTAATGGTAAACCAACAGAGGTGTCCAAAGAGAGGGGTCAAAAAAGTCAAGGTGGCAGCCATGACCTTGTGATTGAAGCTTCATCTGCTTTTTATGTGAATCATGGCTACCATCTTGACTTTTTGGATTATACCCTGAAGATATCCCCATAAGCCAAAGACATTAAAGCCACAGGATAAGAAAAAGAAGATGAAACGTAGCTAAATCTTGTTTACACTAATACGATGTCTTAGGTTTCTCCATACCTTTCTGCCTCTACATAACATCCTTGCTTCCATCTCATCCAACCTCCCCTTGCTTTTGTTTTTTTTAATTCAAATCAGAAGAAGAAGGTGACATTTTTCTGCACCTTGTTTTTAAGGAAAACCTCGTTATGCTGAGACCTGGGATTTCCACGTGTCTGATTCTACCTTCATGCAGTTTGAACTGAACATGGGGTGCAGCAAACCATTCAGTGATTCCCACGGCATTCATTTCCAGTATTCCCTAAACAATGGAAAAGACTGGCATTTGGTGACGGAAGAGTGCGTGCCGCCCAGAATAGGCTGCCAACATTACACCGAGAGTTCAGTTTACAGTTCAGAAAGGTTCCAGAACTGGAAACGGATCACCCTCTCTCTTCCACCTGCAGCAATGTAAGTCTCTAATGTGGCTTTTTATTCTTAACATCTGGGCTATAAAAGTAGGTATGGACATCAGCTGGATCTACAGCCTCTTCGTAAGACATACTGTGAATAAACAATTTTTAAGGTTTCATGAAATCAGATGTCTTTTCTTACTCGCTGGAATGCTTACCAAAAGGGCCACCTTGGAATAAAGGGATTTTTCTCTTTGTTCCCAGCCCCCAAGATTTTTTTAATGTTTTGGCCAAATCAGTTTGTCACATTGTTTATCTTTTTCTGAGCTAAATTCTTTTTCCAAAAGGGTGGAACGAGATGTGATGATAATGCATATTTGCTGCTGAAAAAAAATGTCATGAGTTCTGCTCTTTTGGCTGTAAATACGGTGACTGCACCATACTTTTCCCTACTGGCTGCTGTTGAGGATTAGAGTTAATGAAAGAGATGATAGGGTGATGTTGCATCCATAACAATGTATGGATAGAAGAACCGCTAATGGCACAAAAGAGCCAGATGGTATGACTCTCTGTATTCCTGCTTAAGCATAAGCTGATGTTACAGTCTCATACCACATGCCTCTTCTTTTGCTCTTTCTTCTATAACCTCGTGATCTGATTCTTCTGCTCTCTGCTCTTCCCAGGTCTCCCAGAACACGCTTCAGATGGATTCAACATGATTATACTCCTGGTGGGGAGACATGGGCTATTGATAATGTCATTCTGGCCACCGGATGTCCCTGGATGTGTTCTGGCCACGGAATCTGTGATGCTGGACACTGTGTGTAAGAAAACAAAAGCTCTAATTTTGTTTTTGTTTTTTTGGTTTTTTTAGGAGGGAGAGAATCTATTCAGGCATAATGTTAAGATACTGCTGCTGAGAATTCTGCTTTTTTTTTCATTCATGACTTTATGGCAGTACCCAACTGCATCCACTAAATTAAGCAGAAATTAATGAAGAAGAAGCAGTCCCCTGTTACATCCGAAACCATATCCTGGCTTGTTTGTTGAAGCCGTAGCTTCAACTCTAGATTTATTAAGGGAAAGACAAGGAAGAATATGAGTTTGGGCACAAGAGGCAATTCTGGCTTAGCGCTTCATCCAAAACGGTCCACACTCATTAAGCAGCCAATAATGCTCTCACCCATTTTACTTCAGGTGTGACAGAGGTTTTGGAGGGCCATATTGCGTGCCTACTGTTCCCCTCCCAACTGTCCTAAAAGATGACTTCAATGGTAATCTGCATCCTGACCTTTGGCCTGAAGTCTACGGAGCCGAGAGAGGGAACCTGAATGGTGACACCATCAAGTCTGGAACTAGCCTCATCTTCAAAGGGGTTAGGAGTTATTGATATTCAAATGTTACTGAATTCTAAATCATCTTTGTCCCATTTCAGTGCCTTTTGGTGGTTATTTACAAAAAACAACTACCATTAATTTTTCATTTGCTTTCTTCAGACCCAGTCTCCTTTTATTTCTCTTTATTCATAATGGACTGTGCGATTAATTTAGGAGAAGGTTAGCCATTTGCAGACAAGTCAAAATATGCTTAACTGAGATGATTACATTCCTAGGAGGGGATTATTTTTCTAAGTTTTTATGTGGTGGTAGGAACCATTTGTTTGATAGCATACCTCATTTAAAACTATTCACATTAGAGAAAAGGATTCCATTGGGGATTTTATTATTAAACCCAGAGGAACTTTCAAATAAGCCCCAAGTGATATCAGAGTTATCATGGTCTTGGTTAAACAAGTTTGAATATGTTCTTAGTTCCGCTTATGTCTTTTCAACTTTGAAATAGTCCAAAGGACATTTCCACATAAGAATTATGTGCCAGTTTGAAAGCACCTCTAGATTTCTATATTTCCACAAGGTTGGCAGTGTTGGAGATATGAGCTAATTGATTTCTTGGTCAACTGTGGTGTAGCTGAAACTACTGCAAAACTAGATCACTACTGTTATTTTTATTTTTTAAAGATGCTATGGTTTTATTTCCCCTTTGGAGAAAATTCTTGCCTCATCCCCCTCTTCCCGGCTCCTGAACTTCAGATCTTGTGGGGTTTGCAGCTTCTTTCAAATGCACAAAAGGAGTAGAGGTGCAATGCAGGTCCCCCTTTTCTTTAGAAGGGAAGAAGCATACAAGGCTGGGGGGGGTAGAATGGGGAGTGGGGTTATTGCTGCAAAAGCTTAGGATGCACAGTGATTGTTCCATGCTTATAAATCACTTCAGACTTTCTTTGGAGAAAAGAAAATGGGGACAGATTACATTCTGATTAGCTCTTTTCCTTCATTTCTTACAATGTTTGCCCTTTGCCTACCGTCATCCTTCTCACTGGATATACTTCTATATTACTATTTCATTTATGCATCCATTTCCTTGTATTAT
Organism: Python bivittatus; assembly: GCF_059951505.1. NCBI lineage: Eukaryota > Metazoa > Chordata > Lepidosauria > Squamata > Pythonidae > Python > Python bivittatus. The sequence continues at coordinate 8,116,742 of NW_028277037.1, read as the reverse complement.
ACGGATATGAGTGGCCCACAATGGCCAATCAAATGTCAATAAGACATTCATAAGGAGAATACTAGTAGTATTCTTTCATTTACAATCATAGCCATCTGTCTCTGATGTTGGAGATAGTATATTTCATCTTAGCTAGTAACCACTGATGAAATCATAGACCTGGAAAGGCCAGTTTAAACGACTCCTTGCTCCATGGAGGAATCTAAATTAAAGCATTCCTGACAGATCATTCCTAGACCTCTTTTGAACACAATCAGTAAAGGGAGCCAATCACCATTCTGGGTATTGGTTCCATTGTTGAACTGTTCTTACTATTAGGATCTTATTTTTTAATATTCAGCTGGAATTGGCCTTTCTGTAATTAAATCCATTAATGTTTGTCCTGCATTCTGGGGTTATAGAGCTATGTCCCTTGTCTCCCAATTCTTTCAGGCTCCCTCTGGCTCCCTTGGAGTCTTGCTTTGTTTCTCTTGGAACTACCAAGCCTTCTGCTGTCAACATCACCTAGAATCCATTTTAGGTTGTCAGCTGTTACCTTGTTTTCTTCTTTCCTCAATCTTTCTTCAAATTGCATGGCTATCTCTCTCTCTCTTTGGGAAAAATGTTTTCTTTCTTCTTCTCCAAGCTTATCAGCTAAAAGAACAGGGTGTAGGCCTGCAAGGTCATGGGACAAGTTATCAGACAGACCACCCTTAGCTGCTGCTTACCTTCATACCCCAGAATAATGGGAAATTGCCAGTAAACTGGTCACTTCACTGCTTGCCCTAGTTCCAGGCTATTGTATAAGATTACTTTAGTGGTTTTGAATGAGTTTTTTTTTTTTTTAAATATCTACTGGACTCGTTTGGCAAGAAAGATTACCAAAAATGTTAATTAACTCCATGAAAAGTAATAATACTACCTATTCTCTGTTTACAGGAAGGGCTGAGAATGCTCGTTTCAAGGGATTTAGATTGTACTAATACAATGTATATTCAGTTTTCATTCAGATTTTTAGCTAAAGGTAAGTATTTTTCTTCGTTTCACTTTGGAATTCTATTTACCACTGCATAATGAAATAACGCTGCTCCCCTTTAGCCAGTTTTGACTCCTGGTCACTCTTCCTTGTGGTTTTCTTGGCAGCATTTTTCGGAAATGGTTTGCTAGAGAAGAACCAGCTGGTTTTGTGCCTTAAGCAAGACTAGAACTCACCATTTCCTGGTTCCTATCATGATGCCTTAACCGCTACACTAAACAGTAGCAATAATAAATTAATATAATCCTTGCTGATATCCAAAAACAGAGCTAGTTCGCAAACATCCAGTTATGACTCAGAACCAAGACACAGTGACAGTGACCTGATGACAGCTGGAAAGATGTTAGCTTGTGCTCCAATACCTCCAAACTGTAGTATTTTCCCCATAATCTGTTGGGATTTACACTAGAGTTTGGCACTAAATCACAGCTCTCCAGACACTTAATCCCTTATTCAGCAATAGGCTTCTTTGGCAGAAGACTCTCAGAAATGACTCAGCTAGATTAGACTCTTTGTTGCAGGCAAGAATGAAGCCATATCCACATTATTTGTCTCCTGCAATATAAAGCAGTCAAAACCTTAGGTAGGTCTGTGCTCCAGAGTTTCAATTCTAGCCTTTTTCCTCCCCCCTTTCTGAGTTAATGGATACTTGGCAGTTGACTCGGTGACTTTGGGGAATTTAGGTTCTCTCTGGCTGAGAATTACTGATTGCTGCCTTACTAGATTTAGCTCTTAATAGAAATTAGGATCAGATATCCAAACTGTTTTGCTGTTTTGCATTAATCTTATTATTATAGAAGTTTTGCCTGGGTCTGTAGTTAAACAGAAAACTCTCTCACCCAAGACTACAACAGGCTGCACTTCTCAGTATGTAAAATTTGTCTTTATGAAATAAAGGGGATCCAGAATCCAAATCCTTGAACAGAATAATATTTAACGTTGTATCACATTTTTGGAGGAAACTGGTGTTTTCTTAAAATTCAGAAAACAAAATGATGGATTCTAATATGAATGTTAGGGTGGTCCATCTCTCTCCATGAACATTCCATGACATCTCAGAACCTTGTCCAGTAACTTGTACCATCTTCAAAAATTAAGGCAAAATGTACATTTCTGCAGTCAGGTTTTGTTTCATTTTAAAATCTGTGTTATATTTTTTACTATTATATAAAGGCTATTTTTAAAAAACAATAACTCTACTTATGTTCATAGTTCTGCAGCCAAGATAAGCTCTCCTAATTCATTTATCTTACCTTTGTTGTCACTCCAACTTCTTCAACTTCTGTTCCAGGTACCCCAGAGAGATCTCATTCTATTCTGCTTCAGTATTCCATCAATGGAGGAATCACTTGGCACCTGATAGATGAGTTTTATTTCACCCAAACAACTGATGTCCTTTTCATTAATATCCCACTGCCATACTCAGCACGAATCAGTGCTACACGTTTCAGGATCTGGCAGCCTTATAACAACGGTATAGAACAAAGAATCTAAATTTTGATTGCTTTGAGATACATTATGACTCTGAAAGACAATTTGAGCAGCAAGCAAAGTTCACTGGCATGTTTTTAATTACTGAACAAACTCAATGCCTTGTGCAAATGTGCCTAACACAGAAGCATTAATTAAAGTTATCTCCTTATGTCAACCTATCATTATTACGTTTATCATTTGGAATTTACATATGAACATATTATTGTTCATAATCACTTCTTAAAGCATTTTAGGAAGCACTGAATACTCTTAGTAGCAACTAATTAACTATTCAACTGCGTAACATTATTTCCTAGTGGTCACTAACAATTAGATCAGTGGTTATGAGGGTTTTATTTATTTATTTTACTTTTCCTAGGTAAGAAGGAAGAGATCTGGATTCTAGATGATTTCATTATTGATGGAAATAACCTCAAAAACCCTGTGATCCTTTTGGATACCTTTGACTTAGGCCCAAAGGAAGACAACTGGTTTTTCTATCCTAGTGGCAACATTGGACTTTATTGTCCATATTCATCCAAAGGAGCACCGTATGTATTAATATATATATATATATATACATAGTGAGACATGTTTCAGGAAGAAAAGTCATTAACTAAAGTTAACAATTATGTTGTGAAATATCACTTTGCTTTTGTAACAGAGAAGAAGATTCTGCTATGGTATTTGTTTCAAATGAAGTTGGAGAACATTCAATTACAACAAGAGATTTGAATGTAAATGAAAATACCATAATCCAGTTTGAGGTACTTATCTTTGCTTTCTTTTCTTCTTGCTTATCAAAGTTGTTTTTTTTTAAACCTTGCTTTAGCATTTCTCTACCTATGTTACATTTTTCTAAGGATATGGAAGAATTGCGCTAGTACGATTTATTCTGCATCAATTACTAGGAGCTGCCTAATCTGTAAAGGTTGGCAGACCGTTTAATTATTGCAATGTAAAAATCCACAATTATCATCTTGCACGTTGTTACAATATGAAATCTTATAATTATCAACATGGGCCTCAAGGTTGAAGACAAGATGGACAAGGGGTTATATTTATGAATAGTATGGCCTTGTTGAATTCTCTCTTTCTCAAGGTATATAAAACATTTACATGGGCTACAAAATTGTCCTATTATCCACCAGACAGTAATTAAACAAAATTTTAAAAAATGCAGAAGACCTCTCATATAACTTTACCATACAACAAAATACATGTTTTGTTCTATTAAGAAAATAAGGACTTGAGAAAGGGGATCTGTCGTGATTATAACATTGTGATGTATGTTGTCATATGCGTAGATAAAACACAGGATAGCCAGACAGGAAGAACAACATCCACATATTGAATTGAAATAAGTAATTGCATCCTCAGTATAGCTCCCAGAGAATATACTGTATTTCAAGGGTTTAAATTTAAAATCACAGCTGAAGCAGAATGCACAAATACACACACGCACACACACACTATCATGTATATGCAAATCATTAATAGTCCTAGCGCATTCTTGTGCAGTTGTAAGAAGCCACTGGATGCTCACCTTGTATATTCTTAGAAAAATCTGCCTTGAATGTTTATTCATGCACGTTTCAATTTGTCATGACAACTAATTAATAATATATAGAATGCAAACTGTTTTATATTTTAAAATATAGATTAAAAGCATGATCAACAAATGCCTTTGAGGTCGCATTCAGAAGGAACACATTTTCAGTGTGTTTACCCCAGAAGACCTATACTTAACATCTTGGCATCTAGGAAAGGCATTTTACTTTTTTAAAAAATGAAAATATGTTTACTGCAAGGTTAGAGAGATGCTGATAAACAAGATGTTATTATAGATAATGCAGCAAAAGTTGACATTCTAGATTTCTGAAGCTAATGAACCAGTTCATGTCCTCTTGATTCTAGATCAGCAGTAGGTTAGGCCTAATAATAGGAAGGTCACATGCATTATGTAGTAAGGCAGCTGTTTTAGTCTATGGTGATAAAAAAAATCAGGAAGAATCTGGTAGAACCTTTTCCAGCCAACACATTTTATTAAAAGACATTATGGTAATTAATATTATGCATTTAGCATTTATAGATAGGAAAAAAAACTTGGTTCTCTGTGTATTTCAGTATTAATTACATCTATAGCTTATATTTCCTTCAAAAAATTCAGGGGAGAATGGGAACAAAAGATAGATTTTTGCAATACAAATAAGTAGATACCACTGGGATTGCCTTTATCAAATTCTACGAAAAGCTAATTGTAGTAAGTTATAACCAGGGGCTTCCTTGGAAGGGGGGATGAAAAAGGTCAAGGTGATGGCTCCAACCATGTGATCAAAGCCCCATCCCCTTTTAACGTGCACCACACATGGGTGCATCGTTGCAGCCACCCCTCTTGACTTTTTTGATCCTCCCCTTGCAAATGCCCCCGATGATAACATTTCTCTGAAACAAGAATCTGAAAAAGCAGTTCCCCATAACACAATTCTCTTGATAAAGCAATTCACCTATCCAGTTTGTTCTGATTGCTGTGCTTCTGTCCAAGCCCAGCATGCCTATACCAGCCTATAAAGAATCAGGATGTTTTTTATGAGTAAGAAGTTGTACGTGGTACTAAGCCATTGTCACTTATTTTTGAGATATCTTCAGTATTTTCTATAAAAGAAAACACTGAAAGTATCTGAAAAATAAATGCAGAGGAAGCTTGCACTGATGTCCACGGTGCTTGAGGGACCTTTGGAATTTACAGTTTTTCCTTCCTTTCCTTTCTTTTATTTCATTATAAAAATTTATATCCCTTTTGCATCATAAAAAAACTGTCCCCAAACCAAAAAGGGTTGTTACAGTTGTTTGGTAGCTGTACAAATCATAAAATGCTACCAACTCTGCAGAAATTATATTTATGCCAGCACCGAGACCTAAGGAATAAATCTGAGCAGGAAAAAGTGAAAAAGCATTAGGACACCATGTCCTCCAGCTAATATTTGTCTAATATGAATGCAGTACTTCTTGTTTATCCTTTCCTTGCATAAATTCATGGCGAAACATCCTGCACAGTATTCACTTCCACTCCAGTGTGAACAATGTGTCATATTATTTCAAGACTCTAATGCAGTGTTGTCCAAAGTTGGCCACTTTAAGATGAGTGGACTTCAACTCCCAGAATTCCCCAACTCATCTTAAAGTGGCCAAGTTTGGACAACACTGCTTTAATGTATTCCCAGGCCATCACCACCTTAGAGAGGAACTGAGCCTCTGGAATGGAATCACATCTGAATTCTTACAGAAAGATTCAGGTTTTTTATTTTTTGCTATGCCTAAAATGTCCATAAATTCAACATGGAGGGTTTTGTTTGGTTTCAGATTAACATTGGATGCACTACAGATAGCTCCTCTGCTGACCCGGTGAAACTTGAATTCTCACGAGATTTGGGCGCAACCTGGCACCTGCTTCTTCCTTTATGTTATAGTAGTAGCAGCTATCTCAGTTCTCTATGCTCGGTTGAGCATCATCCAAGCAGTACATACTATGCTGGAACAACCCAGGGTTGGCGAAGAGAGGTCATCCATTTTGGAAAGCTCCATCTCTGTGGGTAAGTGATTCTCACCTAGCTTCTATCCTTCTGCCTTTCTACACTCTATGACAGTGTTGTCCAAACTTGGCCACTTTAAGATGAGTGGACTTCAACTCCCAGAATTCCCTAGCCCTAGATACCCCAAGAGGACTCAACTCTTGATCTGGGATAAGAATTTGCAGTGCTCCCTGAATATTTTCTTCTGTGGCCCTTTTCTAGGTGACAGTGTATCGCCACTGTCTGGCCAACAGAGGTAGCTGTGGCAACTGACTGGAAAGTTGAACAGATGACTTTACACATTTTTGTTTCAGATTCAGATTTTGTTTTGTTTTAGTTTAAAATAAATAAATGGACTTAAAATTGTTCTTCTGTCCCAATCCCCAATGAACATCGATGTTTATGTGACATTTGTTTCTTAATGTGCAGAGCGAGGAGCTGGACCCTGAGCAGGCGAGATGATAGCAGAGAGCAAAGCTTAACGAAGGGAGACCCCACCCCTCCTTGCAATACCCACCCCATTGGAAAATATGTGGGGCAGAAGCATAGCTGCAGCTGTTCTTACAGAAGTTCCATAAGAAGTTTGCAAGGATGGTTGTGTGATCAATGATACCTCAAACCTTCCTATTTGGGAAAGGGGAATGATCAGGGGGGAGCCATACCTACAGGTATTTCAGATGGGACACCTGTAAGCTGTTCTTACAGAAGTTCCATAAGAAGTTTGCAAGGATGGTTGTGTGATCAATGATACCTCAAACCTTCCTATTTGGGAAAGGGGAATGATCAGGGGGGAGCCATACCTACAGGTATTTCAGATGGGACACCTGTAAGCTTTGATGAACGGGAGCAACATTTCTCTCAAGGGCTTGTGAGACCAGTGGGCTGGCTGTGCTGGCTGGAGGTTCCCCACCCTTGTTAAAGATTAGGATAGCGACTTGGAGCAACTGGCATGTTTGAAATACCATTGATATGTTACATCTGAATGCCTACATAACTCAAGACCTACAAAACTGGATGCTTTTGAAGGGCTGGGGCTTATTTTTACACATCATTTTACCAGACATTAAGAAACATCTCACATAAGACTTCTGAGATCTTTAAAACAGATTGTGATCCATATCCATGTATCTACTGTGAGAGAAAGCATTTCTGCCGAATGACCTCATATTTAATAGAAAATACAGCGGACCTTATGATCCATTGAGGAACTGGAGCAAAGCTGAGGAACCCCCCCACGGTTTAATAATTAAACAAAATATTTAATTTTTAAGTGTGAGATGCATTTTTTATTATCTTTAATCCTAGAATGTTTAGCATCCCTGCTGTTCCAAGTCACATTCTCAAACCTTTTCTCTCATTTTCCAGCCGATCGACTGAAGAGGAGACCCAAATGTGTAGCAGAGATTTCTCTCACCAAAGTCACACAAGCATTCCCCAGATTCTTTCTTTCTTTGAGATTTGTTTTTTTCTTTGCCTGCCTTTCAATGTAGATGTGGGGTAGTTTATTTTCTGACCACTTTGACCTACCATGACCCCCACCCCGACACCCCTGAGGCAAGAATGTTCAACAATAAAAACAGAGAGAATCATATTTCTCACTACAACTTGCAGCGATGCAAAAATGCGTGTATAAAAAATAAACGTTAAGCTAACCCCAGCTCATCTATAAAAGCAGTATGGGTCAAAACCATCATTCCTTGCCTTTGCCCTTGCTTTTCTGCCCAGTCTCTTTCTGTAATAGCTTGTCTTGTAGCAACTTTCCAGAAGTTAGTAATACTGGGCTAGAGACTTCATATTGCTGCTTGAATAATGCTCATAAGTCTTACATTGCTTAGAACTACTATGTCATGACACCATGAACTTATTTTATCTTTTCAGGTGGATGGAGAAGGTATCAATGACTTCAGTCCTTGCATAATACAATAAATTTGCAGCTTGAATTTTTCACTTCTTTCTGAGTGCAGGGATAAAAGTATTGCTTATGGTTCTGCTGGTATTGCTGCCATCAATGCACATATATGGAACAATCCTCAGAGCACTTTATGCCATGCAATATAACAGGAGCTAACGTAGCTGTGTTGCTTTGCTTCAGGTTGGTGAGATTCAGATGGTACCAAGGATTTTATCCTGCTGGGTCTCAACCTGTGACTTGGGCCATTGACAATGTATACATAGGGCCGCAATGTGAGGAGATGTGCAGTGGACATGGGAGTTGTGTCAATGGGACCAAGTGCATCTGTGACCCTGGCTATTCTGGACCAACTTGTAGAATAACCACCAAGAACCCTGATTTTCTCAAGGATGATTTTGAAGGTATGGTGACTATACTTGGATGTTGTGAAAAAATGTTTTGCTGCCAAACCATCAAGTTGATCTAATTTATTCAAACGAAATACTCCTTACTTTGTAGACAAGATAGTCCCACTGACTTCATGAAGATGTCACCTAATTAGACTTTGCCACCTCCCTGTGCTTTCCCTATCCCTGTTCAGTTGCTTTGTTTCTTTGACTGTTGCTGCTTTTCCTTGTACAAGAAAAAAATAAGTGGATTATCCTATCCCTTGTTGTAAAAAACTGTCAAGGATTACAAAGAATGGAAGTTGGGAAAGCACACGAATATACTTTCCAATTGTTTTCACTGGCTGAGAAAGATTCTGCTCTGTCTCTGCGGCAGGACTGTCCGCAGAGGATGGTCAAAAAAGTCAAGATGATGCGATCCAAGCTCCACCTCTTTTCTATGTGCATCACATATAAAAAACAGGCAGAGCTTTGATAACTCCACTCAGGCCGCCATCTTGATGATTTTCTTAAAAACAGAGTCCAAAGATTTCAGTTTGTGTAGACTTCAGATTATCCAGACGTGTTTTCCCATTTGACAAGTTCTAACCACAGAAACTTCCATGCCAATCTCTTCTGAGCAATGGAACAAACCAGACCCAAATCTAATTCGGCTCGAATTGCTCCCTTAAAGGCATTCCATCAAAATGAACATCAGCTGTCCCATTAAAAATTATTTCTAGTTTTTTCCTCATTTGCTGCCAATACACTAGGCCCTTTGATATTTCTGGGAGGAGTTGCCCCCCTCTGTACCTTCATGAAGCACATGCTAGGCATTACAATTTGGGGTATTTCTTTTAAGACGTCCAATTGCAAAGCAAAGCTTTTTTTTAACTACCCCACTAATGCAGAATATACTGTGGGAAAACGACATTTTTGTATTGACATTTGGAATGCACTGTATACTATTACTTTGGATCTAAAGTAATTTATTTCTCACATGAAAATACATGCCCAGATCTGTTCCATGGAAAATCAGGGCCTTAACTCTGCCCGCTAATGCCTTTTCATTACCGTCAAACTCTCTTATCTCTTTTCAGGACCTTCCTTCTTCATTAAATATCAACTGGGGGAGCATTACTTCCGGCATTATACTGTTGATACCTAAAAACACTATCTCATCATCATACTAGTATTAGTTTAAAAGGGGGAGGGTGAGAAAGGAGTTTCCATTTTTAATTGTGGCTTTGTAAATACTAGCATAAATATTAGTGCAGGCAGCATCTGTTGTAATGAGTTATGGATATCCTTGTGCAAAGTCTTGCTAGAGATGGTGTAAAGTGTTGCTCAGATTATAGTTTGGTAAAAACTTAACAAATTGGTATTTCTTTAGCAAGTCATGCTCTTGGCTGTTTTCTGCTTTTTCTTGTGCTCTGAACAAAGCAAGTGCTACATATACATTGGAAATATATAAGTGGGAGTGTGGTGTGTTTGCATATGTGCTTGTGAATGTATACTGCTGTTTTCCCTAATGCCAGTCCAACCCTTCAACCACTACATTGTAGTGGCTGTCTGTGTACCATTCTTCCCTCTTACGTACTATTCTTGCTTACCTTGAAAATTCACAAGCTAACTTTAATCCACTGGACAGAATGAAGGTTTATAGGAAATGGGTTAAAATTGGAGGAAAGGGGTTAAAACTGGAAAAATGCTTGACCAAGCATTTGTTCACTTCATACAAATGGCTTAGTTATTCCACACTGTTTCCAACTTCTAGCAGAAGTGCTTCAGGGTCAATCCTAAATCAGTGTGAATCTGTATTTGCATTCAGGGCAACTGGAGTCGGACAGGTTTTTACTGGTGAGTGGTGGAAAGCCCTCCAGGAAATGTGGCATCTTGTCAGGAGGGAACAATCTCTTCTTTAACGAGGAAGGGTTACGAATGCTGATGACGCAAGATCTGGATTTATCACAAGCTAGGTAACCTGCTTTCCATGGTTTACAAATATGCAAAGTACAATTGTGTCAACTCCATTTTCTATGGCCTGAGATCAGGAGGTAGTTGAACCCAAGGGAAAATCTCCCAGTCTTCTCTGAATTCCAGATGTTCTTCAGTGGGGTGATCATGTGACTGTGATCAGTGCAAACTGAGGTCAGAATATACTGGCATTTTGTGGGCCTAATCCAGCCTAGTTCTGGTGGACTTCTTCAAGCAGCATAAACTGGAGATGTCCTCAGAGAGTCTGGGGGGAGGGGGCAAATGACAAAAGCAACTTTATTATGCAAACTCCACCTCCTTCATACATATGTTGTGCCACAGCAGAGCAATGCTGCTTTTGTCATTTTGGTGAAAGCATCAGATTATGAAGATGCCTCTGAACCGGATTTATATATTACATTAAGCTATGGTTTGCTTTAGCCATTATTTGTAGAATAAGCTGAAGTGCCTCGATTCATACATAACATTAAGCCCTAAGCCAGCGTTTCTCAACCTTGGCAACTTTAAGATGAGTGGACTTCAACTCCCTAGTTGGCTGGGGAATTCTGGGAGTTGAAGTCCATTCCTCCTGAAGTTGCTATGGTTGAGAAACACTGCCCTAAGCTATGGTTTATAAACTGGAATAGCTGGGTTTGCTTAATGCATTCTGTTAAAACCAAATAAACCGCATTGTAACATCTGAGTGTTTTCCAGTAATATTCCCTCACTGATGGCACTGGGGGATTTGGACCATTTTCCCATGTGATCCTGTTGTTAGAAAGAGTGAGGCACCCCCCACCAAGAAACGCAGGGCTGACATTTGAAAATTTTATTTATTGTTATATTTCCATCACATTGCCTGTTTGGTGATAGAACATATTTGGATTTCTTTTTTATGGGTTTTTTTGCCTCTGAAATATGTTTTGCATTTTTCTACAAACTGAAAAGCAACTCATTCTGTAAATCTTTGATCGAGTTGCCAATATGTGGTTCTGCAGGAACAGGGAGGCCAACATCTCTTGTAGTATAAATAACTTTTTAATCTTATCAGATTGAACTCTCTTGCATACGAATTGCTCAATGAAGGGCCGCTCCACTGTGAACCATGATTGAAAACGCAGCGTTTATTGCCAAGACAACTTCGGGTACTTCATTTTGAGTTCCAGAATATTTGCCGCTTGCTTTGAATTGCAAACATTCATTTACAGTCGGTGACTGGCAGATTCTGATCCAGCTGATGTCGAGCTATTTGAAATAGCAACTGTTAAATTCTAAAGTTTATGTCGTGGCTTTTGCGCCTGATGAGAAATTCTTTGTTGAGAGAGCTTGCGTCTGAAATGTTAAAATAAATTTAAAAAAAAGTAAACTAGTTTGAAGTTAAACTCCTGTTTACAAGTTATTGGGTGGCCCTGAAATTATCCTCCTCTGACTTTAAAATTTTTTTTTAAAAAACCCTTCCCGTTTTCTTCAGCCATGTATTAATCCTCAGTATTTTGCAATGAAAACTTTATTACAAACTCTGCAGAAATTTCATTTTAATATGGTCTTTATGTCTTCTGGACTTCTATTATTAACATAAAGGCTTAACACTTTTTTTCCCCCTGCACACTCTCATTTTCTGCTACAGGGCTTAATTTATATGTATTGCATTTTCCCAATAAACAGTAAGCTATACCCATAAAATGAAACCACTGGAAAAATACAGTATCACAGTTTTGTTGCATTTCCAAATTATCTATTGAAAAGCAAGAGGGGTGTTATATAAGAGCATGGCATTTGAATTTCTTCTGTGAAATGAAAGAAAAACTCCCAATTTTCCTTCTCTTGTGGATTCAGATAAACTAATCTTTGTTGAGAGTTGCGTTTTATGTATGGACCAACTCTACCTCAAATATAATGAAAAGAATATGAAAAGAAACACTGGGTCCACATTCACATTTTAAATGTAATAATATTATTTTTTTATTGATTTGAGATATATTTTGGTTCTCTGTTGATTATTATTCTTTGGGATAACTTTGAACGTTGCAGTTAGTCTGTCATTCTATGTACTTAATGAAGCCAGATTGTTTGTTTCTGATTTCAGCCCAGAATAATTGCTTAAATATTTTCTTAGAACCATTATCCAATCATTTGGGGTTTTAAAGGGCTGGATTTTGCATCTCCTGGAAAGCTCAAGGATTATATTTATATTAATAAACAAATGAATGTAGCTCATAGCTGTATTTTATGTTTTGTCTTTTATATGCTGCCAGGTTTCTGGCTAAAATCATGAAATTTCAGTGCAGAATCAAATGTATTGGAGTGTGCACTCTATAAGTAAATCTATTTATTGATTCCATGCTCATGCCCTGAAGGATAAATAGCTTTTTTAAGTTCTTTTGATGCTGCTCTAATGGATAAAGAAAATACAAAAAGTAAAGGCAAGTATTGCATTAAAAAGGTGTAAGCCACACTGCTACATACTCCAGAACAGAATGACACTATTCATTATGGCAAAAAGAATCAAGATGTTTTGTACAGTCTAAAGCAGTGTTGTCCAAATTTGGCCACTTTAAGATGAGTGGACTTCAACTCCCAGAATTCCCCAGCCAGCATGGCTGGCTGGGGAATTCTGGGAGTTGAAGTCCACTCATCTTAAAGTGGCCAAGTTTGGACAACACTGGTCTAAAGTAATAATATATTCCTTCTAACTATGGCTCTTATATTCTTAATGTAGATTTGTGCAGTTCTTCATGAGACTAGGATGTGGCAAAGCCGTACCTGACCCCAGAAGCCAGCCAGTGTTGTTACAATATTCTCTTAATGGTGGGCTCACATGGAATCTGCTTCAGGAATTTCTCTTTAGCAATTCAAGCAATGTTGGGCGATACACTGCCTTGGAAATCCCTTTAAAAGCTCGCTCTGCCTCTACACGTCTCCGCTGGTGGCAACCTTCTGAGAATGGGCATTTCTACAGCCCTTGGGTCATTGACCAGGTACGTCATCCTTTTTACCTTAAAACATAAGAAGTGGTTTAAAAGTGCTGTGCAGTTTTATTTGTAGAGTGCCATTGTTCTGAAAAATGTGGATCTGAAAGCGGGGTGCTGATATCCATTTTGTTTCTTTGCCCTTGATACTGTATAAAAATTATTTCGTTCCTTGGTATTATCAGGTTACGCTCTTTTCTTCCCCTGTTGCCATATCATTCCATTAAGATGATATTAAGAAATGGGATAAATGTTTGTAGAGGTGATCAGGAAAAAGAAAAAAAAATATTCAGGAATTCCTGAATACATACATATTGGGTATGGATTGTCTTCAGAGGCTGCTTGGATCTTCATGTTCATGTTTGTGATGGATTCCATTGAGGAAGCAAAAATGAACTGCTCTGCAACTTCAGGGAGTGCATTCTGGCCTCAGTCAGCCTGAGACTAAGGGAATTTGGCAGGCTACGCCTTCTTCCTCTCAGGAAGAATATCTTAATATGGGGAAGACCAGCTGTTGACTAGAAAGGAACATTCTAGGCAATTCTCTTCTCCCTGCTAGAAAAAAGCTGACCTCCAATTGCTTCATTAGAAAGTAGAAAGGAAGCATCTTCTGGCCCCATCAAGCAGCTGCAGGAGGACCAAGGGCTGTTGGGTTCTCATTTCTGCCCATCCTACCAGATCTGGCAGGATGGGCTTGCTCCTGGTCCCTTCTGTGAAACAGTGTCATCTACTGGGATCTTAGAGGCATGCTTTCTCTGTTGCAGCACCTGCACTTGTTGAACCATCTCCCTCTGAGGTTAGGATGGCCCCAATCCTTCAGGATTTAGAGTTAGGAGTTAGAGGAGCAGGTTCCTATTTTTGCCCTGTGTTGACTGTGGAATTTGTGAATGTAACAGCATTAAGAGCCAAGGATAGTTTGCAGCTTCCTGTCAGTTTTCAGTTATCTGTTAGCAGATGATGGTGGGGACTCTCAATCAGCAGACATGATGCTTTTTCCAGGGTACTTATCATCAGTCCTTTTCATTCCCCTTCACAAGTAGCCTTTCCCAGTGGCTTCTGCATGGGAAGTCAAAATCTGCAAGTGGTTGGGCACAGCATCATGATCCAAGCCCTGCTAGTTGTGTAGGTGCATCACAACAAACACTGAGATGGCAACAGCGAGCTCACAAACTTTTGATCCCATTCTGCAGATGGGCACTCCTCTCAAGCTGATGCCTTACAAATCTGTCATGATTACAACTATAGTAGATATGGCTAATGAGGAACTCAAAAAGTTATAATTCCACTACATCTGAAGACTACAGGTTGGGAAAGATTAAAATAAAGCAGAACTTGCCGTGGCCAAAAGCTTCGATTAAAACAGGAAGGACTTGGAGTAATTATGTTTTATATTTACATATTGTGATGTTTAATACTGAGCCATCTGCCTCTGCTTAAAATTCCCCAAAATATTTGGATATCAAATTCATGGCAGGAACAAATGCCAGGAATACAAATATTTTTCCTTTTGCTTACAGGAATAAGAGTGTTTAGAAGTTCACAGTTACTCTCTGTTAATTAGATATTATCAGAATAAATAATATTAAAATGATTTCAAAAAATAGATGAATAATTAATTTTGACGGGGAAAAATAGTACACTAGTTTTCATTTCAGTCTAAAAGCAGTGGTGAAGCATCTACTATTAATTTCAGCCTGGAATCATTTGCATAATGCTGAGTGAGTGTAGGAGGATTGTTCTCAGTACTTTTCAAATACAAGTTTGGTTGCAGTTTTATACAATTTAGAAGATCTTAGCAATTTAGCAATATAATTGTGAATAATAATTGCAAATAACTCTTTGCCTACAGAGCATTAAGAACCATTTATGTAAAATTTACTGCACCTCTTAACCTATTTATGATGGGCTCATACAAAAAAATATGTTTTTCTAAAATTGCCTCCCTGCTAACCATATTTCAGGTTCCCATATGTTTATGAAGTTGCTTGTCACATGGAATATACGTTGTTTATAACTGCAGGCAATTTTTTTTTTAATGAAGTCACAATGAATTTAGGAAGCATTTAGCATACCACTTTATCAAAATTCAGAGAAAATTAGAGGATCTTATTAACTGATTTTTATATACTGGGTCTCCTGTTCCGTAGCCTTGTTCAGTCACCTCTTGCTAGTTGAGAGATTCTTAATAGTCATACTAAGATGATGGTGTTATAGCATAAAACAATCCCTTCATCATTGCTCTTTATTGATATAGACAATTCCGTTTTTTATTCTGTAATTTCAGTTTGAAGGGGAAGATCTTGGACCAGTGGAGTGGTTAGTTGTTGTCTAAATGACACCTATTTTCATTTGGGCTTTCATTAACAGCAAGTACAAAATATGAAAACTTAGTAATCATTGGATGAATCAGCAATCACTCAGGCATGCTTGTAAAAAAAGTCATTTCAGTTTGACTTCCCCGCAGGCAGTTAAGTCAATGTTTGCCATTGTATTCCAGATCCTTATTGGTGGAAACATTTCTGGCAACACAGTCTTGGAAGATGATTTTACTACCCTGGATAGCAAGAAATGGCTTCTCCATCCAGGTGGAACCAAAATGCCCGTGTGTGGTTCCACTGGGGATGCTCTGGTCTTCATTGAGAAAGCTAGCACTCGCTACGTTGTAACCACCGATATTGCGATCAATGAAGAATCTTTCCTCCAGCTGGATTTTGCTGCTTCTTGTTCGGTCACCGACTCTTGCTATGGTAAAGGCCCTTTCTTTATGCTTTTGATTTGCTCAGCAGAGTTCTTTAATGAAAGATTCAGAACTGAAAAAGAGATTCTTCTCCCACACCAAAGAGGTCATTTCTTATTTCTGTCTTCTCACTCTAATGCTTTCCCCTTCAACAAGTTATGTATTGATTTTATCCATATATAACCATAAGAAAGGTATATTGACTGGAAGTGGTGATGTTAATGAAGACACGCCTGCTTGGGCAGCATCCAGATTAATGAACAAAATTAGAACTGAACATGTACAGTTGGAATCACAGTGAAACTATTTGTGAGAAATAAGTTTCAAGGTGGGGTGAAAGATTGCTTCAAATATTGGTAGCACTGAAGTTGGATGTACTTACTTGATGAGGGCAGGAATCAGCCCAGTTTACTGTATAGCTTCAGTTGTAAGATTTGCTTTTTAAAAAACATCTCTTTCCAGAATTTGGAATCCTTTCCTATTTCCTTCTATGGTGTACACATGGATCTTCCAGTGAATTCAGCGGGATGCCCTCACTGGTATATAATTTGCATGGATATTTTACAGGACGTTCTTTGCTCTTCTGGATAATACACATCCAGAACAAAAGAACTGGACGCTTCTCATACAAAGCTCCCATCCCAGCGTTGATTTCACATAATTTCTTGTTTTATGGAGTGTTGTGCTGTGAACGATTACAACGTCTGTAACTCAAGAAACTGAAATGCTACCTTACATTTTCCTTGCACTTATGTAAGTTATATTGGTCTACTGCAACGCGCTCTACATGGGGCTACCCTTGAAGAGTATCCAGAAGCTACAGCTGGTGCAGAATGCGGCAGCGCCGACAGTTCTCAATGCCCCTGGGGGGCACATATAACACCGCTGTTGCGTGAGCTGCATTGGTTGCCAGTTTGTTTCCGGGTCCAATTCAAGGTGTTGGTCATCACCTTTAAAGCCCTTCATGGCACAGGACCAGGTTATCTGAGGAACCGTCTCGCCCTGGTTATTTCAGCCCGCCCCACTCGGTCCAGCAGAAGGGGCAGGTTGCAGACCCCACCAGTCAAGGAATTTTGATTAGTGGGATCTAGACAGAGGGCCTTTTCTGCTGTGGCTCCCGCCCTATGGAGCATCTTGCCTCCCAAGGTCCGGTGTGCCCCCTCCCTCATGGCCTTCAGAAAAGAGGTTAAATCCTGGCTCTGCCAGAAGGCCTGGGGGCCAGATGGGGGCTCGCACCTGTGGAGATGGCTGGTGGGGTGATGGGTTTTGGCTCCCCCTCCAGCATCTTGAAGGTTTTAGTGCTAAAATATACAGGGGGGGGTTAGGACATTTTTAATGTATGTTTGTATTTTAATTATTTATGGATTTTAGTCACTACTTGGAGGGATTGGTGTGTTTGTTCTTTTTTGTTATTGTGAGCCGCCCAGAGTCACCCGTTGGGGGAGATGGGCGGCATACAAATTTAACAATAAATACATAAATACATAAATACATAAATAAAGGCATATAGCTAGTTTAAATTTGACTAGAAGGAAACTTGATTGTGTCTATCAACTAAATGCAGACACTTACTTCAGAATTCAGCATAAAAATGGAAATGAGGCCTAAAGAAAATCCATAAAGCAGATCTCTAATTTACTTATAAGTAACGAAGCTGTTTCAGTGGAGTGGGAAATTAACAACCAGCCCAAAATACAATCATTACACTTCATTTTAAAGTTCCAATTCATTCTAGTATTATAGTTCATCTGTCAGCAGTCTTATCCATGATAATTATGCCATTTATAATCAGGTCATCCCAGCTTTGCCTCTGTGTGTGCATGCACAGGCAACATTTCTGCAGAGAGCCGGGAGCAGCTTCTGAAGCAACCGCATGAACTTCCAAAGGATGGGAGTGCTTAACTTCTTCAAGGAGAGTCCTTCACTCATGCTTCCCAATGCACAGCTTTAACAACAAAATCCATCCCTTTGTTCCTACAGCAGCAAATGAAGAGTTGTATTTGGGTGTGTGTAAAGGTTGTGTCACAGGTTTAACACAGAAGCAGCAGTCTGAGCACAATATATTTCGAAAGAGTCAGAATACATAATCAGCTGCTAATCATCAAGTGTTAAGGAGTCGGTTAGTGAAAATAAAGTGGTACAATTGAAAAGAAATTGGCAATGGGTAGAGATACTGCTTGATTACTCTTTTGTTCACTGGTTATGCTTTATTGTCTTTGCAGTTGCTGAAATTGCTCTATAAATATTAGCAGGTTCATATATAAACCATGTTTTGTTTAACTATGATTTGCTGAAGAAGCCATGGTGGTCTAGGCTTCAATATTGTGCTGAATCAACAACATTCATAGAATGTGGAGTGTTCTGCAAAATGACAAAACGTGCTCTAAATCCTGTGCATTTGTGTAACATTGCAATCATGTACAAAAGTGGTAGAGGTCACATTGTGATGTCACAATGCACATTCTTCATTTGCTTCCTCCTCTTACTGCCTCTCTCTGGATGCCCATGTGCTGAGTGATACCTGATGATCTAAAACCATAGTAGCTGGCTTCACATCATGATAAGCTAAAGGCTATATTAATATAATTAGCACATTTAGGTGAATTTCATAAAGCAGATAGAGGGCTGAGGTTGGGATAATAATGACCTGCCTAAGATCACTTTGAAAGAGAAGAACCACCTGAACTAAGAATGGGTGCTAGCCCACAGTATATGGTTTCAGTTGCTACGCTATATCAAATTTCAATCATTGTGCCTATCTCAGAATTTCATGATCATTTCTATCAGCCTATCAATTTAGTCATCAATGCATGCCAGTGAACATCTCAGTGGCTAGATATCCAACTGTGCCCTACAACTGATTTATTTTTATTTTTATTTATTTAAGCAATTCATAAGGCCGCCCATCTCTCAAAAGTGGGTGGAATACAAGGGTTAAAACCACAACAGTAGATAACAAAATCAAACGCTGGAGGCCATAAACAGAATCCAACTCATAAAAATAACAGAACTGCATTAACCAGCAGAGCTCACCTTACCACACGACCCAAATGCATGGGGGCATTCACACACTCAGTTGAGTTCATTTTCTTTTTCAAGTCCTGTGGTCTTGAAAAGATACTAAATTAGTTCTGGAGTGCTGGATATGTGTACCTAGAGGTAATGCATCTCTCCATGTAACTGCCAACCTTGCTCTCCACTTTTAGTGGAATTCACAATGTAGTAGGTATCCTTTGAAAACAATGTAATACTCATACAGAACACAAGACACAACATTAGAATCTGTTCGCGTACAAAAGCCATTCAAGTTATTTGTGCATCTTCACATGTAATATTTTAATGCTTACCTATTTTAAATGAGCCAGTCATATAATTTTTGCATTTCATTCTTTTTAGCTATTGAGCTAGAATATTCTGTTGATCTTGGTCTGACATGGCAACCAGTGATGAGAGATTGCCTTCCTACTAATGTAGAATGCAGCAAATATCACCTCCAGAGGATCCTGGTATCCGATACATTCAACAAATGGACAAGAATTGTTTTGCCACTTCCTCCTTATACCAGGTGAATTAGATTTGACATACATTTATCCAGCGTAACAGGTTTTCCACTGTATTAGGAATTTGAAACAGTGGTCTGTCTTCCATAGAAGCTACGTGTGTCTAAAATTGTTTTCCTGAGGCATTATACAAGTTGTATATTTGTCCTTAATTAGTTTCATTGCTTATTTAATTATGTCAAAAGATGTATCAAGCTAAAATTATCTAAATAAATAAAATGTTGTGGGAAAGAGCAACATAATTGCTTTGGATCCAGAGTTCTTTTCTTTAACTAGAATGACCAAGGTATCAAGAAAGTCTTTGGTCAAAATAAATATATCTTAGAAGCCAATAAAAATAACTTGGTTCTACAACCAAGTTTACTAATTAAATTCATACTTATTTGACAAAATAGGCTTCAGAAAGTTATTTTTGCAGAAATCTTGCTATAATTAATAGTATTTCCCAGGAGCATATGGTACTCTTGTGTCTTCTACTTTGCTCAAATGGGGCTGCACAAAACTTTATAGTGGATCATGCCGTAAGTCAACAAATACTAATTGATCATGATCTCCAGCACTTTTTCGTGACATAGTGTCCTCAAGATTTGTTGAACTTCATCTCCTAGAATTACCAAACTGTCTAGAAATTTGAGAATTGCACCTCAAAAACATCTGTGGGGTAAATGGTTCAAGAAGGCTGAGCCATATATATCTAATCTTTCAAATGTGACTGTGAGAGAAGCTGGTACTTTATCATATCTTATGATATATTAATTAAGATCTTTTTAAAGACTTGAGTATCTCTGTAATGCCTATTCTCTGCAGATTCAGCCTCTTTCTATTCCAAATGAACAACAGTGAAATAGGATATCATTTGAGTACATCATATTTCTCAAGTGCCTCCTATATATGGTGAGGGAATTAATCTCAATTGTCACAAAATCAGCTGAGAGAATGCAGAGTAATAAGAAAAGGGATTTGTACTGAACCATAAATCTACTTCAGTTTTTTTCTTAAATTTGCTTCCACTTTATCGGAAATAGTTTAAGATATAAAATCAATGGGTTGAATTCAAAGGTCACCCTAATGTGATGAAGAAAGCCCCACGGTTGGAGGAAAACCATCAGAAAAAAATGTTGAGGGTACAAACTATAAATGGAATAAGCAGATAGGTTGTAATCTGCGTAATACAGTAGAAGACTTCTTTGCTTGGTGAGCAAACTTAGCTTTAAGTTTAATGCTGCCATCTACTGTTTATTGTTTTTTAAAGCCACAGTCTCCAATTGATTGATATCATAAATAGTCATCACACATGGAACTTGCTTGCTCTCATGCTTTAACTCCAGAAGCATTTTTTTTAATGTTTCATCTTTCCTAAAGGTCTGAGGCAACTCGTTTTCGTTGGCACCAAACAGCTCCATTTGACAAGCAGCAAACGTGGGCTATTGACAATGTCTACATAGGTGATGGCTGTGTAGATATGTGCAGTGGTCATGGGAGGTGTACTGAAGGGAACTGCCTGTAAGTATTAACTCCACTGAGAAAGACAATGTTAGAGTCACTACTCCTGAAGACAACCAGAGAGGAGGAAACTGAAAATTTAGGAACCGGGCCTCATATAATAGTCAGAATACCTTCTGGACTGAGAATGTTCCATATATTATGTCCCTTCATTGTAAGATTGTACCATTTATGTATGGATTGTAGAAGAAAGCTAGAGTTGTGAATCTCAGATTGTGAACTTTAGACAGTGTGCAATATGTTTTCATTCCGATCCTGGATTTTGATTCCAAAAAAAAGTTACGATTTAATGTCTTTCTTAGGACACATTTTCTTTCCAAAAGCAGTGAAATTGAATCTTTCCAAAGGCACTGAAATTAAATTGAAATTTAAGCAGCTACTTATTTTGTAAGGGGTAAGCATTTTGCTGCATATGGTGGCATAAGGAACGTTTCTTCCATTTTGCTTATTTGTTTAATGTATGTTTGTTGCTCGGGAAAGGTAGAGGATGGTGGAAGAACAGAGAGTGTCTTCTGATAGAAAGAAGGGGTGGGGAGAATTGAAACAAGCAAGATATTCCAATGGCAACAGGAAAGGGAAGATGTGGGAGTCAAGTAAATCTGAGATACACTGCATTCAGCAGATATTTTTTGAAAATTATTAGTAGTAATACTGTACAACATACCAAACCATTAAGTATCACAGAAGAAATGGGCAATATATGGTTTTCACTTACGGTGTAACCATTTGAATTGGATTATTGTTGGAATTCAAACTAAGCAACTCACCCATTTAAATAAACCTCTCTCTCTCAAAACAAAATCTCTCCAAACCATGAATGTCTAGTAATGAAGCTGAACAATTCTGAGGAGTCATAAAATCAATAAAACTATACCGTTGCTCATAAAAATAATTGGCTGCGTTATTTTGCAATCTTTGTGCTCTTAAACGCTTGGCCAATTTTTCAACTAGAGCAATAATCCAAAGCTATCATTGATATCAATTATCATCGATCCAGTGTTAGCTTTGATGACAGTTTCCAGATCAGTATCACTACTCATCTCACTGCTAGGAAGAAAAATGTTACCAATTCCTTTTGCGTCATTATTTCAGCAACATCTATAAAGAAAGATAATAGAGCCATTTTTATAGTGCAACAATTAGGGGAAATATTACAAGTATATGTTTTACTGTAATGGATTAATGTACCATTTAGATGTGATTTTTAATGTATTTTCCCTGGTTTTTGTGGAAATGAATTGAAGAGGTTGATTGTGCCAAATTCATTTTGGTTATTTAGAGTCTTTAAACATGTCCTTTCCCCAAGCACACTTGGATGCTATTACTTGTGAATGTTTATAGTAATTAAAATATGTTGTTCAGTTAATATTAGGGCACATGCAGGTTGTCTTAAAAGTACTGGATAAAACAAAAGTGAACATTTTAATAGATCTGTAGCTAATCTATTTTTTGTGATTTTCAGCAGCTCCTTTGATTCCCTGGTTTTGTTTTATCTTTTGCATGTAAAACTCAGGTCAGAACAAATCCTTTGACCTCCAGTGTTATGTGTTATTTATAGTGTAATAGTAGTAAAAGTAATAGTAGTAATAACAGTAATGACTATTGTTATTACTAAATGTAAAATTAAAGAATGCAACCTGCTTTACCATTTTCTCCATATACTCAGAGTTACATATAAAAGGATTGTCAAGATTTTATAAAACTCTTAGCAAACATCTCTTAATAATGTTTGTTTCACATCCTCTTTATGTTCCATCTAAACCCAATCTTTTTCCAAGTTGTTTCAGTTGGAATACTCATAATAATAGGTTATATTTGAGATGTCCAGATCCTCATTTTCCAAAGTCCTTATACAGCCTTTTTATTTAATCCTGATCATTTTTCACTATATATAAATTATGTATACAAATACATACATTAAAAATGGCCAAGGTCAGGTGAACGAAACATAAACTCTGTTTATTATTTATTTATCTTTATACAGTGTATAATATTTCCAACCTGCTCCATCCAAGGACTCTGGTCTGCATATAACAAAGTCTACATATACATTTTTTAAAAAAGAACAAATCAACCCACCCTAGATAAACAACATATTAATTAGGACAAAAGGCACAGTGGAATCCTGTAAAGTTGTTTTTTATTGCTTTATGCAATGCTGGAAGAGAGAATGCTAAACACACCTCTGTGAGGAGCAAGTTCCAGAACTTGTAGAGCACACTAGAAACACCCCCCCCGCTTTCTAGCCTACCATGTACTTCTTGGAAGTGGAAGACTCTTAGCAGGACTTCTCAAGATACTTGAACCAGATAGACAGATTTAATTTTGTCAAGTCAGCAACTGAGGTATCCTGTTCCAACAACTTAAAATGCTTTGGAAATCACCACTTTGAATTGGGGCCAGAAGCCCACTGGTAACTTCAGAATCAGTATTATCCAGCAAGGTTGATCCCCATAGGTTTTTCTGGACCACTTGCATCTTTTAAGTCAGCTCTGAAGGCTGGCCCCATGTAGAGCATGTTATAATAATCCAGGTGTGGATTACCAATGCCAGAGTATCCTGGGCCAGGTAGGACCAGAATTGGGCAGTCTCGCCTGGCTTTGGCCTTGTTGTGCTGCTGGAATGGGAGTCATAGATCTAGATTACAAACTAACTCCATCGGGGGAACATAACCCATCAAGAATAAGTACTGCGACTGAAGCTACTAGATGTTATTCATGGAGATTTTAATCTGAGCTTCTTTCACTCCATCCAGACCCTGGCAGCAGCCAGATGTTTGTTATGGTTCTCCACAGCATCTCTGTATACAATCCTCGTGGACGAGAATTCTACAAGTAATCAAATATTTAAAATAATTAAACCATTTCATTTCAAATAAAATCGACAACATAAAATTGTAGCTAGGACATTGAGGTGATCAAAGCTTCTCCAGTTTTGCAGACAATGTAACAAAAATTAGCCACATTTAAGGAAACGAAATTGTACTGGTCTGATTAAAGTAATCACACATAAAATAAATAATCACTGTCTGGGTATTTTGCCAGATAAGGAGTTACAAAGTGGGCCCGGGCATCCTTATAGAAGGAATATAGCAGGACTTGACCTGTGGATTCAACAGATCCTTCTCCACAAGGGCACAATCTTAGCTCGTAGGAGACTTTTTTGTATTTTCCCTTAAGAACAGCTGTTGCCACAGCATTCTTCGCTTGGATTAGAGGATGCTGTATAAGTGAAAGTCACCATTTTACCCACATTGAAGCTTCTTATGGGTGTCAAATAACAGGGCATTGTGATTGGTGGCATTCTGCACTGCAGCAACCAAGGACTGGAGTTCTGCCCTCCCACCCTTGACTAGACTCATAGACTAGAATCTTCTGTAGTAAGATTGAAACTGAAACTGAAACTTCTCCCCCACTTTCTTGTTCATTGCAACAGTCAAGTCATTGCATGAATGAATGAATGTCTGTTGATTATAACATTAATTGCTCTATCTGCAAGAACCAACCATTCACTCTCACATACACACATCACCGTCTCATTCATATACAAGACGCACACATCCTTATCTCCTTCCTTCTAATAAAAACAAAATATAAGAAGAGAAATAGGAAAATGCGGTGTTAGACGAAGATATGTAACTGAATAGGAAACAGAAAGGAAGAAAGCAAGAGAAGAGACATCTAGATGTTAAAGTTGAGCAGGCAAGGGCTGATCATCCATGCTTTTCAACAGCTATTATTTTTCACCTTCTTCCCATCTGTTTGTTTGCAACAGCAAATCTTCTTTCAGCAAATGTAAAACAAACCTTGCCCTCCACCTGTTACATGTCATTGTTTGCAGGGAAAAATCCTCTCTATAAATATATTTTCTTGTAGCACTTTCACTATTGTGGGTATTATTCATTTTATTCCTTGATTTTTGCCAGTTTCTCTCAATTTATATATCAAATATCATGTGGTCAAGGTGGTGACCACAACAACACAAAAGCCCTGTCCCTTTCTAGGTGCATCAAAACACATGTAAAAAAGGGAGGAGTTTCCATTGTGTAGCTACAGCCATCTTTACTTTTTTGATCCCCTGATACCCCTGGGTAAAATCAAACTAAAAATATTTTAATTTGCAATACGTTCCCTTTTTTGTTTTTCTTCTCTCATATCTTCCTTCTCAATCTCTTATTCCTTCATCTAAGTTTCCTTTTTCATGTCTACCTCTTCCAAGTTCATACCTTCTTCATTTCTGAGTTTTAAGACATTTAGGATATTTTTAAAAAACCCTTGTCGATATCATTTAAATATCTAGTTGTGCCATTTGAATTAATAATGACTTTGTAGGTGGAATCAACATTGCAGTACTCTCACTTGTTTTGTGAAACACTTGGAGCTTTTACTTTACTCAAAGTTTTTGACTTTAAGATATTAGACCCATTTTATCTCTGAAATAGTGAGAGGGCAGATAGTAAAAATCAAACCAAAAAGAGGGAAAGAAATGTCCCAAGTGCTAGTGAAAATATTTTATTGTGTAAAAACCCAACACATTTCAGATAACATCTTTTATCCAGGGCACTCTGTAAGCTGGCTAAAACCTGTTAGATTGATGTCACTAGAGAGGATTTTTGTATGCCAAGTTTAATATTTTATATTTGGTGATATAATTTACAAATCTGGCAATAATATCTCTTGAGAAGTTGCCATTTTGTGGTTTCATATTACAACTCGGTGATCTCTCTCTACAGTCCGTTTTAAATTACAGTTCTGAAAATATTTCAGAAAATGGTTCTGTTAAGAGTGTTATTATATTCTGCTCTACAGCTGATTCTTTTACTCCATGAATTCTCAAATTTGGCCTCCAACTGCAGGTTTTAAAATCTTCCATATCATATTCATGTTGCCTTTCTAAAGGCCTCTAATTTAGCTTCTTGTATAATTGTCACTTCCAACAGCTCATCTGCTTCCTCTGAAATGGTATTAACTTTATTTGCCAAATCTTTTTTTTTCCCTATAAAGCCAACAAAGTCCTGCCAATTTTGCTTGATTCTTCCTTAACCACCTGCAATTGACTGCTAATTTCAGGTGCCCATTGTCTTCCCTCCACTTTCATCATTTCCACGCCAAATCTTCCGCCAGCTCATCATCGCTGGAGCTTACTAAACTTGGCAGGTTGAATCTGAAGCTGCAGTAAGATGTTTTAAGGTTTCCCCCACTCTTTCTAATGCACATGATTTTAGCTGAGGTTTAAACATATCCACCTGGTTTGATTAAATCAATATTGCAAAAGAGAAAAAAGATGTTCTGCACCATTCAGTCATCTTCAACAGTGATTTCATGTTTAACCGTCCTCTAGGAGATCTGTCCATCTAGCGGTGTATTGAAATTTTGTATGCACTGTCCCCGAAAAAGCAGAATACCTTTGAGATCCCCATTAATAATTGCTGACCACTCTAAAATGACATGCTGAATTTTGATGTACAGTTTCATTGGCTGTCTCTGTCTGAAGAATAATCTTTCTTTGCATCAAAATCAAGAATCTTCCAGTGAAACAGTTTCCATAATGGCTTCTTAAAGAGAATGAATGTTCAGCAAGACAAAATCATGTAAACTCTCCAAGCAGTTTCCTAGATGAACCCAAGGAAACCTGATATTGTTGATGAAACCCATTCATCTTGATGAAATGTTTAAATACAGGAGATTTGTTTTTATTTGCGTTCTCTGACTGCTGTTCTTCACAGGTGTGATGAAAACTGGAGTGGGTTATACTGCGATGAGCCGGATGTATCCCTCCCCACTCAACTTAAGGACAATTTCAATCGTGCACCATCTAGTCAGAACTGGTTAACCGTCAATGGGGGAAAACTGAGCACTGTCTGCGGTGCCGTGGCTTCTGGAACGGTTCTTCATTTTAGCGGGGTTAGTATTTTGCTTTTGTACACGTTGTTCATTTCAAGCAGGCCTTTTCTTATCGTTCTTTTTCCCATCATTTAATTTTCTTTGTGGAATGTATGTCTTTTTCTTTGTGGCTGCCTCTGGCTTATTGTAAATATGTGTTATTATTATGATGCACTGGAGGTGCACACACACAAAAAAAGAAAAATATTTCCTTTTTTAAAAAATGAAAGAATTAAGACACAGCCACCACTCCCAACCCTAAGTGAAAAGTAATGACTCAAAATTGCAAACTCCTTGAATGTAGAGCAGGACTATAAACTCCTAAGTGTTTTCATATAGCTTTAATCTATGGCCTGCTTTCACAGCCACTGAGCATAGGCTGATTGGGGAAACAACTTTTGATAAGCCAAGTTGTGTTACTGCAATAATACATTCTGCTGGAAACATATATAAATGTTAGCTGCTTAACTAATCATGATTAAGCAGTCATGATGATTTGTAGGATTATTTAAGGGAATGTCAAACTGATGTTGGGAAAGGAAGGGGCAAGCCATTAAGGGAGGGGCTGGCAAAAGAGATTACATTGTCCTGAGAAAGTTGGAAACATGAGAAAGAAACTGAAAATTTGATTTTGTTTAGTATAAAATGGGACAGAGAAAGAAACTTGGACAGACTTTCAAAATTCTCTTATTTTACCATACTCTAATAAACAGCATGCCTGGAATCCCTGTTTCTTGCCCTGGTTTACCTTGAAGGGCTGACATCAGTCTTGAAATCAACACCAAGAGTGAGGGATGCTGGGAACTGTAGTTCTGCATCAACTAGACAGCTACATATTAACAGTGGGGATTGTAGCCAGCAGTTTTCTTCTATTTATTAATAATTAGGGCTGTGCAACACTTGGATTTTGATACCTGAAAGGTGCTTTTGAGCATGCAGGGCAGGAAATGTAACACCTGCCTGTAGTTCTTGAAAGCAGCGGTATCTTTTCCTAAGATTGCACCACCACCCTCTGCAGCTGCTATATGTCGTAGGGAAAGATGTGGCTGCTTTAAAGAGTTACAGAGAGGTAAAATATTCACACTGCTCTCATTTGTTCCAAAGTACCTGTTTTGAGTGAACCAAAAGCAGTGCATAGTCCTATTAATAAACCCTCTTAATCCTGGTTTTGCCATTTGGAGAAAAAAAAATAACCTCGGTTCTGCTTTTCTAAGCATATCAATTAAAAATACTGAAGTGCCTGTTTCCCCCTTAGTGCTCTCAATTTTTTTTCCTTCTTTTCTAAGGGATGCAGCCGTTTGCTAGTCACAGTAGATCTAAACCTAACTAAGGCAGAATTCATTCAGTTCTACTTCATGTATGGATGTCTGATCAGCCCCAACAATCGTAACCAAGGGGTTCTCCTGGAATACTCTGCAAATGGTGGCATTACTTGGACTCTCTTGATGGAAATATTTTATGATCAATTCAGCAAGCCTGGGTAATAACTATATTCATGTTGCCTATTTGCAGTAACTGGTAAAAACTTAACTCTGTCAGTGTGAATACACTAAACTAAGAATATACTTTACCTACGAATGCAAGTTCTAGTGTTTCAAAACTCATTGATTTTTTTTTTCAGATTGCTCCTCACTCCTTTACTGATGCTTAATCTTGAATTAACATCCTTATAGTAATTAGCAATTAAAATAATGTCTTCCATGTCCTTATAATCAGCACAATAGCAATGTACACATAGAGAAATTGAACTATACAGTAGATCCTCTCTATGAATAATTCTCCATATTCCTTGTTACGGAGGGGACACAGTTTAGCAAATAGGATTCAGGTGGTTAACAAGACCAAGACTTCATTTGTTCAATATAAGGAAGGCAGCATTGCATCCCTGTCTCATAAGCCCCGCCCCTTTTGGACATGCAAGTGTTATCACAACACACATACACAAAGGGCAAGGCTTGTGTTGTGATGCTGCAACGCTGCTTACCTCAGAGCGACTGGCTTGACCCAGATGCCGCTGTAACTGTCCGTTCCAGATCAATTTAATTAAAAAAAATAAAAGTTTTCCCTAATGCTTAGACAGTAAAACGTGATTTTTGATTTAGTAAAACGGCGACTTTTAGATTATCCTTTCGTAAGTGATATGTGTCATAATTTTATAAGTAAATAAAGATATATTGAAAAACTGTAACCTCCATGGTATTTTAGATCCCGTGGTTACTTGCTTGCATTCTGCTTTTGTATTTTATTCTTTTTATGGGTCTTTCATGTTTCATCATTCATGTGCTTTCCTAAAAAGTTCAATTCAATAAATAACATGTTATGTTTCTCGATGTAGCTTTGTGAACATTCTCCTTCCTCCGGAGGCCAAACGAGTGGGAACTCGTTTTCGCTGGTGGCAGCCGAAACATGAGGGTCTAGATCAGAGCGATTGGGCTATTGATAATGTGCTGATCTCGGGTTCAGCAGATCAGAGGACCGTGATGCTGGATACGTTTAGCAGCGCACCATTGCCCCAGCATGAACTCTCTCCTGCAGATGCAGGACCGACAGGCAGGATTGCTTTCGATATGTTTGTGGATGACAGGACAACGGGTAAGCACTGATATAATTGCGAATCAGCGGGAAAGTCAGTTTTACCGGTGTTTTTTTTTTTCTTTAACACTTCTGTAATAAGAAGAAATCAGACAAAGACATCTTCCAAAGAGTGATAAGAAAAGCATCAGCCGTCCACTTCTTTCTAAACATATAACAGTTCAAAAGACAGGAATGTAGACATGAGGGTGGGAAGAGTTGATAGCCCTCAAACTAGGCATGGGGGAAAAAACTAGTGTTATTGCAAAGCTCAGCTTTCTTTAAATGTAGGAATCTAGGTAAAGCCTTGTGTTTGTAAGAACATAATTAATTATCATATTATAATCCACTAATCTTTCAATTATCCAAACATTTGTTTTCAGTAATTAAGACAGCCTAATTAACCTTTTTAATTATGAAATACTGGGGTTTTAAGATACTGATTTGAATATTGTTCTCTTAAGTGAACGAACACTGGATGTTCCACGATGACTGTTCTATTGAAAAGTTCTGTGATTCTCCTGATGGAGTCATGATGTGCGGTAGCCATGATGGCAGAGAAGTATATGCCATCACCCACGATCTAACTCCTACAGAGCACTGGATCATGCAGTTCAAGGTAAAAGCCGCTTTTAAAGAATGGAGATTTTATGAACCCCTGAATTCATAAACAGCTTTCCAAAAGGAAGTCTGTCTGTCTAAACCACAAACTCCTGGCCGGTCTCGGATATCTTCAGTAGGCTTATCAGTGTATCTGATGTAATGATGCGCTAAGTGCTGGAGTGCCAAGTGAAAAGATGTTGTCTCCTGGTGGTATAGATTTGTGGGCTAGCAACCTTCACTAATAGCCCATGAAAATGTTTACTAATTGAGCATTAAAATAGCTTAAGGTGTCTTCCAGAGGAGCGTGAATGGCCCCAGTTAATATACTCCTAACAAGTTGTAAAATGGTTTGTGCAATTTCTTAAAGAAATAAAATAAAACTGAAATAATTAAAACAACATCCACTTCTTTCTTTTTTTTTTGGTGACTTTGAGTCAGTGTTGATTCTTGGAGACTGCCCGGATAAGTCCCTGTACTGAATTTAAAAAACCCGAAAACGGTACAATTACAATCCAATAATGTATCATTTTTAAACAAAAATTCTCAAGTCTGATTTGGAAAGCAATATAAAAATGGATTCAATAATGAATAAGTAAAAACATTGCAGAATATATGAACATTTATCCTATGCCAGAGATTTGTCAATCTAAAGATAAGGTAGATATAATTCTGTAATTCAGAATCTCTCCTGAAAACTGTTCCTAGCTGTGGATAATCTGGTGCCCTTAAATGATGGCATCAGTAGATTGTAGGATCCTGCAATATTCACATCTGAGCAAGTATTTCTTCTGAAACCATAAAGGGCTTTAAAGATGAAATGAACTGCCTTAATTCATGTTTAGACACATATTTTACTGAAAATAATCTTTTCTCTAGCTCGTGTTGGCTTCCAAACATATTAACTTGCAATGCATGGAAGTGATATTTAGCAGGATTGGAATCACATGGCTGCTTAAGCTTCAAAATCCAGAAAGCTCTTAAAATCTGGCTTTGGTCCCAGGCCTGGGGTTGATATATTAATGTATTATTGTATTGGGGGGGGGGTGTTTTTTTAAATTTGTGTTGTTTATAAGATCGTTTTAGTCCCGGCTGTCTGTTAGGTTTCATGCTTTATCTGTTTTTATGGATTTTCCAGTTTTATATGCCGCCCAGAGTCCACTGGAGTTGGGCAGTTAATAAATTCAAATAAATTAAATAATAAAAATAATAAAAATAATAAAAATAAGGTGTACATTTTTCACAACGTATAAAATTATTCATAATACTTTGCCAGTTTATCAAATGCAGAACTCAAGTACTGTGCATTTTTCGTATGAAACTTCTGTGCCACTTAACTGAATTTCACATGTCAATGCAAAGGTAGGCTTGGTTGCATAAAGACTAGCCTGGTCTTTAAATCTTCAGTCTTTAAATCTTCAGTCTTTAAACTCAAAATGTCAAGATTTCTGACTCTCTCACTGACATACTATAAAATCCTAAACAAGGCTCTGTGTGCCTCACAATTTCCCTTTTTAATGAAACAGACAATATTGTCTTATGCATCAAAATCTGAATTATTTTTGCTCATTTTTAAAAAAAGTTTGAAACAAAAATGTATTTCTGTTTTTGCACCCATTAGATTTCTGTTGGATGTAAAACCTCAGAAAAAAATGCTCAAAACCAAGTCCATATACAATTTTCCACTGATTTTGGAGTGAGCTGGAAATACCTCATACCTCAGTGTTTACCTGCTGACCCTAAGTGCTCTGGGGGGGTTTCGCAGCCATCTGTCTTCTTTCCGACCAAAGGATGGAAAAGGATAACGTACCCCTTGCCTGAAAATCTGATTGGAAAGTAAGTAGGAAATTATACTTAAATATGAAGTATAGGCACGCCTTCATAAAAAAGGGAAAAAATTTAAAAACCTGCATGTGTATGCAAGATGGAAAGAGTGGAACATGATGCAAAATCGTTGAAAGTTTTTGCATTTCCAAGAATTCTCCATCAGGCAAGTTGGTAAGAAGCCAGAAAACTGGGACCAGAAACATTGAAGGGCTGATTTCCAAAACTTAGGTTTATCAAATGACATTTGTAGAAGGCGTGAGGTTTGAGATACTCAAATGGAGTTGTATTGCTTGGGTTTCACGAAGAGCCTCTCTGAAAGCATGCTGCAAAAAAGATTCTTCTGTTTTCCACTGGCCAAGACAGTTTCTTATCTCACAAAGGATGGAAATAGTTTTATTTAACAACTAGAATTTGGATTTTGAGAACTGGAGGAGTTAGAAGCATTTGCTTGTTCTTTCTTCCAACTTTTCTCAGTCTTTTTTTTCTCTGGCTTCTGACCATTTTGTTGAACAAAGAATTCCGAGAAACGTAAAAAACCAGCAATTAGTTTGTAAAACTTCAGTTGGCCTGATAAAGTTGTACTAAAATAATTTTCTCCATAAGTATGCCTGGACTGTTTCCATTATTGGAAAACTCATTTTTAGTATTAATGCAGCTCAGCTATATATATTTTTTCATTCACATAATAAGATTTGAGTAGAACAGTTTGTTCTTTTTTACATAAAATAAACTACAGTAATAATCATATTTAAAGTTTGGATCTAAAATGCTGTGCATGTTGTAAACACATCTACATTGTTTATTTCAGGATTTTAATTTATTCATATTCTGGTTTTTTAAATATGTCACTCTATAAGGCACCATACTGAGTGGAGAGATGTAATATATATTTCAGAAAGAAATGAAATGTAAAATATAGAATAAAAAAATTCAAAGGACAGCAAAGGTCACTTAATCCAGCTGTTTGCTGGTATAAGGAAATCCTTTCCTGGAACATCATTGGTAATTGCCCATTTAGCTTTAAAAATGTCAGTGAAGACAAACTCACCACTTTCAATGTAGCCCTATTAAACAGTTCATATATGTATTTTTTGTATAAATACTTTCTTTTAATTTGAACTCATATTAATACAGTGGTACCTTGGGACACGAACTTAATTCATTCTGCGACTCTGGTCGCGACCCGAATTGGTCGCGACCTGAATCAAATTTTCCCAT
This sequence comes from Python bivittatus, assembly GCF_059951505.1. Taxonomy (NCBI): domain Eukaryota; kingdom Metazoa; phylum Chordata; class Lepidosauria; order Squamata; family Pythonidae; genus Python; species Python bivittatus. Next base: position 8,083,561 of record NW_028277037.1, on the reverse strand, counting down.
AAGGTTCAATGTAAATACGGTTAATCCGTTCTGAACCATATGTATTTTTTTAAAACCACAAAAATATGAAACAAAGTACAGTACAGTACAGTACGAAGAGAGAGAACACTAACCTTGTTCGAGGCGACTTCTGGCGTGGAGGACAGGAAGGCGGGTGGGGAGGCGGTTATTGTTTGGAGGGAGAGTCCCCCTCCCTATAGGAAGCCACGACCACGTGTCACGGGAGGGAAATGGCCGCGGATCCTGTTCGTCACCCAATGCAGAGTTTGCAAACAGAAGCAAAATTTTGCGAACGGTGCTGTTCGTGAACCGAATTGTTCATGAACAGAAGCGTTCGTGACCCGAGGTACCACTGTACTTACAAAGCTTTCCACAACTGAAAAATTATGTCTTCTAGAAGTCATGGCCTATAGCCATTAAGATGTGTGTAATAATTTCAGCTTCTTTTTATGTGTTAATGCAGCCCAGTACGATTCAGATTTTATCAGAAGTACTCTGATATGCAGTGGGCCATTGACAATTTCTATCTCGGGCCTGGCTGTGTCGAAAACTGCAGAGGCCATGGAGACTGCTTGAAAGAGCAGTGCATTTGTGATCCAGGTTTCTCTGGTCCAAACTGTTACTTGACTCATCCTCTGAAGGTAATTAAACATAATCTGTTTGATAGGAAGAAATGCAAATAAACTAAATAAACATCTGCATTCAAAATAATCACAAATGATTATAAAAGTATGGATTTAGATTATATTTCTGCAGAAAATATAAATCTAGTATTCCAAAATCGATTTCAGTTGTAAAATAAGCTTTGGTATATTATGGGGACAAGGAAAGGGAAGGGAAGGGAAGGGAAGGGAAGGGAAGGGAAGGGAAGGGAAGGGAAGGGAAGGGAAGGGAAGGGAAGGGAAGGGAGGAATTGTATTTCCCTGAACGTTTCACCTGAAAGAACAAAACTGTCCGTTAGCATATTTTCATATCTTACAATCCCTCAATAGACCTTCCTGAAGGAGCGCTTTGACAACGAAGAAATTCGGCCTGATTTATGGATGTTTCTGGAAGGCGGGCTGGCTTGCCTGGAATGTGGGGTTCTAGCAGAGGACACAGCTCTATATTTTGGAGGAGCTACCGTGAGGCAGGCAGTCACTCAAGACTTGGATCTGCGGGGCGCAAAGTAGGTCAGCTTACCTAATAGAGGTGAACCTAGCTAATCCATTTCAATGAAGGCTAGTGATGAATAATAACAAACATGCCCTCTCGAAGGCTGGAAGAACACGCAACGGTACATAAATCTTTCATTCTTAAGTGTCAACCCAAGAAGGAAGGAAGGACTTATTTCCCCAGCTGACCACATCCGTCTGCTAACCTCGTGAAAAGTTATTAATAATTTAATAAGTTATCCGCTGTTTCAAAGCTGAACCATGTATAATTCATTTTGTTTAAGGTCTCTCACTGCAGCCCTATGTGTATTTTTTGATCCCTTTGTTGAAAGGGGTCATCTTTAATTTATTAAATAAATGAATGGTTTTAGCCCAGAAAATACAAGAAAAAGAGTAGGGGTGAGAAGGAATGTTTGGAAAAGCCTCCATATAATTGCTTGCGTAGATGGCTAACACATTCTAGCTCTAACCAAAAATCTAGTTTCTGAAATTCAGTTTTCCCACAGTGATAATATCAATGTTTAGAAATCAGATTAGGAAGTTCAGCATATTTAAGTAACACAAGTAAGTCTCATGTTGAGCCCCATGGTTCCCTCAGAACAACCTTTAGAAATGAAGGTATTCAAAACTAAACACACATGCAGTTTCTTCCAGTACGTTATTGAAATATATACTTAGCTATACATTTTTATTCAGGTTTCTACAATACTGGGCAAGAATAGGGAGTGAAAACAACATGACCACCTGTCATAGACCAACATGTCGGAAAGAAGGCGTTCTACTGGATTATTCAACAGATGGAGGCAAGTGATTTATATGATACCTAACAAATACTGTATTTCTATTAGTTTAACAGTCTAACATTAGAAAATATGGAGAGAAAGGAAGTTGACTATAGGCAAAGATATATTTTGCAACAGAGTTTAGCTCTACGTCTTAAAATGCAGTTCTCTTGATGTCCTAATTTCTAAAATTGCTGGTTTCAACAATGACTCCTTTTTTCCAATTTTTGTTCTAGCAATACATAAATGAAAAAAAAAAAAGCTTAGATACATGATATATACCAGTGTAATTCAGTGTGGCTGATTGAAACTCATATGCCCATCCAGATATTTTGAGTTGCATAAATAACATTCTGCAAGGTTCAAGATTATGTTTTTATATTTGCTTTATTCCTGCCCTTGAAAGATACTTTTCTGCATCTAGAAGAAATAGAATGAAACATTCTTCCTTGCATGTATTTATATTTCTTATAAAAGATTCCAGCACTGATTATTCTTAAGAGATAATCAGATGAGTAAGCAAAATAATTCTCTTAGAAAATCATAGATGTTAAGTTTGTTTTCGAATACATTATTCGGAGGCTTCTTTATTTTTTCATTATCCATGGATAAAATAAAACAATTATTGCTTTGTAATTATTATGCTACATGTCATGAAGTTGTGCACGCAATTTTCAGATGTTATTCCAAGGAACGTATGTATGGAAATCTTTAGAACTATGGTATACATTGGCAGGTAATATATATTCCACGTTCATAACCATTGTTGAGAGCAGGAGGGTTATTCTCATTTTGTAAAAGGGCAGCACTCAAAGAATCATAATAAATTAGTTGTTCAGACCTCAGCAAGGAATTTCAGACATTTATTGGTTCTTGCTTTATCCTGAATCATTGTAATATAGGAATATCGTGGACGTTGCTCCATGAGATGGATTATCAGAAATATATCTCCATCAGGCACGATTATATTCTGCTCCCGGAAGATGCTCTAACCAACACAACCCGCCTGCGCTGGTGGCAGCCATTTGTGATTAACAGTGGAATTGTCGTTTCGGGTGTTGATCGTGCTCAGTGGGCCCTGGATAATATACTGATTGGCGGTGCAGAAATCAATCCAAGTCAACTAGTAGATACATTTGATGATGGTAAGAAGCAAGTAGAGAATTCACTTTTTACCCAGACATTAAAGCCCTACATTGGTTATAGCCCGGTTATCTCCATAGTTGCCTATTCCACAGTGAACCTGCTTGTCCGGTAAGATCCAGGGTTCAGGAGAGACCCTGCCGAAGATCCTATCCCCAAGAAGATGCTGTCTACAGAGAACCCGTGGCAGGGCCTTCTCAGTGGTGGCCCCTTCCCTCTGAAACAGTCTGTTCTCATACAGAACAATGACTTCCTCCCTAACGAGTTTCCATAACAACAGTTATGGATGTCAGGGGATACTTTTGCTTTGTTTGTTTTATAGAATTTATTTTTATTGGTCAATGACTGAAGTAAAGTTTCTGTCTGTCTGTCTGCCTCTGTCATACAGAAGTAAAAATGTCTGAGAAAGCATTTGGGGGAGAGAGCATTTGGGGATGTTAGGTATTGATATCTCCCTATTTTGATCAGTCCAGTATCATTCATACTGTTGAGTATTGTTGTTTTTAATCTGTTTTTTTTTCTCTGTTCGCCACTCTGAGCTGTTGAAAATAGAGCAGCATTGAAATGCTAGTAAATTAATGAATGACATGAATTGAATGGCTTTCAAATACACATTTGCATTTCTCTTTCAAAAACGTACAGGGAGCTTTCTCAGAGAGTTTGCTCCGAATGTTCCACTCACTTCTGTTGTACAACTACTTTGCAGAGTTACTACTCCTACTACCAACAATTATAAGAAATTTACCTATCTGTAAATATTCCCACCATATATTGAAGTAAGAGGTTACAGTCAGAGCCAATCGAATGGTTAGTCTGAGTGTCTTTGTGGCACCCAGGGGGGTGGGGAGGTTATTGTTTTTTGTATTTGGGGTTTTAATTCTGTAAGCTGTCTGGAGTCACCGTGTGTGAGTTGGGCAGCCATATACATTTGTTTAATAAAGAAATACAGTCAGTGTATACGATCTCACAGGGCCATCACTGACCATGCCGTTTAAAATGGGTGGGCAAATAAGAATGCCGTGAGCAGGAGCAGGAAAGCTTTTGCTGGCTAGCAGCCACTCTTTCCTCTTTTCTAGTGCCAGAAAATATAAATAAATATAAATATGTTAATGAGGCTAAATCATGACTTACGAGTCTGTCTCTCCCCAGTTTTATCTACCCATTGGAAGGAGGGGCACGCTCCAGGTCCCATCTATTACAGAGTGTCATCTGGCAGGACCCAGGAAGAGAGTCTTTTCTGTCACAGCCCCCACCTCTGGACGCCTTTTCCGCAGAGATTAGACTTGCCCCAATTCTACTGCCTTTCCATAAGGCCTTGAGGACTTGGTTTTGTTACTGAGCCTGGGGCCCTGGGTGTATGGTTGAGCCTATATCGTGGTTAGGTGGATTGTGTTGGTTGGTTTCTGTGTCAACTGATGTATATGTTATTTATTATGTTGCTGCAATGCTTTTATCTGGTTTTTATTCATTGTTAGCTGCTCAGAGTCATATATTTGAGATGGGCGGCCGTATAAATCTAATCTAATTAATTAATTAAGTGAGGGGCAGGAAAAAGTAACAGGTATTTGGGGGGGGAAGCATTATGAGGGCTATACACAGTCCACGGACTGCTGGTTGACCTAGAAATTCATAGGGCGATTTGGATGGTGAATGTAGAACACTCTCTTATCTTTTTCTGATATTCTAATAAGATGCCTCTTCTTTTGCTCTTGTCTCTCAGCATCTCTAACTCTCTGAATTATACCCCATCTTTACAAAGAACACTGATGGGATAACTGGGAAGATGTTCTTATTTATTTATAATTTGATCACATGGGGATACATTGTGCTGTCTGTGATCTCCCTAATGCTTTGGAAGATAATTTAGCTTCATATCCTGAATATACAAACACATTTTAACAATTGTGTATGTATTTGCATGTAATAAATTTCCTGTTAATTTTGTCTCCTTGATGTTTATAGAAGGGATTTCCCATGAAGAAAATTGGAGTTTCTATCCAAATGCAGTCAGGACTGCAGGATTCTGTGGTAACCCTTCGTTTCATCTCTATTGGCCAAATAAGAAAAAGGATCAGACACATAATATCCTGTCCTCTCGGGAACTCATTATACAGCCTGGATATATGATACAGTTTAAAGTAAGAAGATATTTCTGTGCATTCAGAGTAAAACATTGGCTTAATCTAATTTGTCCCGAAGCTCTGATAGCATCAGATTAACATGAATACATAGATGGTGGGTCTATTGAAAGAGTACTGTCCAAGCCTTATGAGTAACTAGAGGACAGAACTATCTTACTGATTATGAGAAGAAGCATATTCTTATCCAAAAGAACCAGAAGTGGAATACTGTGCTACTACAGTGGTACCTCGGGATACGAACCCCTCTACTAACAAACTTTTCGGGTTATGACCAGCTCCGGCCGCAAAATTTACCTCGATGTGCGTATTCCGCCTCGGGGTACGGCCATTTTTCCGCCCTGACACATGGTCCGCGGCCATTTTTCCGCCCCTGACACGTGGTCCACAGCCCTTTTCCCACTGCGTGGTGTGGTGCCCGGCCGTTTTCCTGCCATGCGGCGTGGCGCCCAGCAATTCTCCCGCCGCATGGTGCCTGGCCGTTCTCCCGCCGCACCGCACAGCACCCGGCCGTTCTCCTGCCCCGCTGTGCAGCGCCACGCCCGGCCGTTCTCCCGCCATGCCGCGCCCGGCCGTTCTCCCGCCATGCCGCGCCCAGCTGTTCTCCTGCCGCGCCGCGCTGTGCCCAGCCGTTCTCCTGCCCCTGACGCGTGGTCCGCGGACACCAGAACGGATTAACGGTAATTACATTGAACCTTATGGGAAAATTTGCTTCGAGGTGCGACCAAATTCGGAGGGCGGAACGGATTAACCGGATTTACATTGAACCCTATGGGGAAATTTGCGTCGGGTTACGACCAACTCGGGATACGCCCAGAGTCACGGAACGGATTAAGTTCGTATCCCGAGGTACCACTGTATTGCCAAAGTTTTGATTGATTAAAGCTCAAGAATTTCTGGGGTTATCTTTTGGGTTGGCTATTTTGGAATAACATGTACGATGGTCTATCAGAATGAGACTAAATTGTTCCAATCAAGAAAGAGAGAGAGAAGAAGAATGACAAAACTGAAGGGAAAATGTATCTCACTTTCATTATTTCAGATTGTGGTTGGCTGTGAAGCAACATCTTGTGGTGACCTTCATTCAGTCATGCTGGAATACTCCAAGGATGCTAGGTAAATTATAAAATCTATGGCCACAATTGAAAATATTGTGGACTTGAAGATTCAAAATACCTATATTTAGAATTGTTTAACATTTGTGTGAATATAAATGTAGTATTTATAAATATAAATAGATATGAATGTAACATCTGCTTTGATTCAAGTTCCACTACTGGAATTCATAAACGTGTCTTGTTTATGTGCCTTGGTAACAGAACAGATACAAAATTATTTGGTTGTTGCAATTTGGTTTTTCCAAGTGTTTTTTCCAATTACTTAGTGTAGCTAAGAGTTCTGGTGGTCTCTTGGCCAAATATCCAAGATCCAACAGGCATGAACACATATAAACACACTCATACCTACACAAGTTTTAGAGATGCCATACATACCTGCATTAATATATCCTCATCAATAAAATCCCTCCCCTTTATCAAGTAATCTAAACATAGCTCTAAGAATAGAAAAGTAGAATGAATGCCTGAGATGTTAAAGCCATCCTAATGTAAATAAATCATCACCTATTTATTAGAAATGTCAATACAAGAGAATATATGTAGCTGAGGGTTGAACTGTGGAGTCCTTGGTGCTCTCTGAGCTTGGCTGTTTGTTTGCAGATGTTTTATTACCCAACTAGGTAACATCATCAATGCTAGTGAGTATGGGGTTTGCTCCCTGTTTATATACAATAGCTTGCCCTGCCAGTGTTGGTGGGGGTGTGGTTTTCTCCTTAGTACTTGAGTCTGTAATGGGTTTAATCTATAGCTTTTGGTCCAGACATCCCAATTCATGGTTAAGTAAAAGTGTTTGAATAAGTGGAGAAGGGAACGAAGGCTGTGTGCAGCAGGCTCATATTGTTCATACTTAAACGGTACTTTAGTATGATGTCTAAAGGCAACCAATAATTTTTAATATCTAGAAGGGCATCTTTTTCATTGGCCTCTGCATGCCAAAATTCAGTATTACAATTAAATTATGAGCAATAAGCCATTAATATACAAAGCACCAGTCTCATGAGCATAAAGCTGTTCACAGGTAATGATTTATCCTGCTAGACCCACGCCTTTCACTTCCCAACCTTCACGCATTCATCCAGAAGTCTGAAGGTGAGGGAAAGCTCTAGGCATGCTTGCTTGCATATGCTGTTTCTTTTGCATGATTATGGTCCCGGTTCAGCAGACATGTTCTTGCATTCAACCCAGTGCACATACAACTCCCTTTCAGACTTCCCAGATGAACACATGGAGGTCAAGGAAAAGAGGTGAAAGGCCCCATCCTGTAACCAGATTCAGATCTGTGCCTAAAGAGTGCTACGCCTTACTTCTATGCAATATACTATGCCACTCTGTTGCACATGCTATATGATTAATATCCTGTTCCTGCTCTACTTCCCTTCCACTTGCTCTTATCTCATATAACTGTATCTTTTGTTGTTGTTGTTGTTGCTCAGTCGTTAAGTCGTGGCCGACTCTTCGTGACCCCATGAACCACATCGCGCCAGGCCTTCCTGTCCTTTGCTGCCTCCCTGAGTTTGCTCAGTTTCATGCTCATTGCTTCAGTGATGCTATCTAACCATCTCATCCTCTGCCGCCCTCTTCTCCTTTTGCCTTCCATCTTTCCCAGCATCAGGGTCTTTTCCAAAGAGTCCTCTCTTCGCATTAGGTGCCCAAAGTGTCTGAGCTTGAGCTTCATTATCAATCCTTCAACTGTATCTTTTACTGTATCTTTGCCTTGTTCTAACTTTAACTGCCTCTATGTCTGTTCCCTATCTTTACTCCTGGGGCAGGCTGGTCCTTTTGCTCCTTTCCCCTGGACTTTGGTTTGTCATCCAGCTTTGGACTCTGTCTTCCTTGCACTTTATTCAAGTCTCTGCCATCCAACGACCAACCAGTAGACAGAGTTCCTGTGTCTGCCTCAGTGTCCTCAGCCTTTTTTACGTTCCTCACCCCGGCGTGGCCTTGAGGCTTCTTGTTTGAAAGCACGTTTATTTATTTATGCCACCGAACTCCTGGTGACTCTGGGAAGTTTACAGTATTTTTTTATTAATCTTTGTTTGAGTTGGAGGGGTGGTGGGGGAACAAAGAACAACACAGCACACCCTTCCAGCAGCTCTTTCCCAGAGTTTGTCGCTCAGCAGAGGTGAGAACGCTACTGTTTTATTGGCAGCTGTTATGTCCTTACGCTGGGAAAAGGCTTAAAGGGAATGGAGGTGTTTGCCGATGCCCAGGCATTCTCTCCCTTCCACACCTAGCAACGTTATTTCTTTTGCTTCCTTCAGATTAGATTCATGGCAGCTTGTCCAGACACAGTGCCTTCCGTCCTCCTCCAACAGCGTTGGCTGTTCTCCATTTCAGTTTCATGAAGCTACCATATATAACTCGGTCAATAGCTCCACTTGGAAGAGGATAACCGTCCAGCTGCCTGATCATGTCTCCTCCAGGTAGGTTATTCTCTGAAATGTGACCCCACCACACTGCTATAACGTTTCATGTGTTTAGCAGGCAGGGATTCATATTTTGAACAGTACTTCCTATGTGCTGGGATTACAAATAAGTATTTGAGCTCTGCAGTCCTTTGGATTCCAAGCCAAAAAGGTGCTTTGAGGTATGCAGAAGCATGTCGATAGATTCTGTCTGCAATTCCTTCAGCCAAATGCATCATTTCCTGGGGTTACCATCCAGATGTTGAGGGCAGTTGCACAGCCCCAGGAAAAGATGCAGCTGTTTTAAAGAGTTATTGATAAATATTACAGGAGCACCTCCATATACTCTAAATGCCTTTTTGCTTTTGGGTCCTAATTCCAACAAATATTGTGGAAATATTCCCCCTGAGTTCTGCTTAGAGCAGTGTTGTCCAAACTTGGCCACTTTAAGATGAGTGGACTTCAACTCCAACATGCTGGCTGGGGAATTCTGGGAGTTGAAGTCCACTCATCTTAAAGTGGCCAAGTTTGGACAACACTGTCTTAGAGAATATCTACCAGCAGAGCATTAGCACACATAACGTCCATTGACTTTGGTGTATTGGAGAAAGGGAGTTTTAATACTCCTGTAGGGAGTAGGAAATCTCTGAACTGTTATGCACAGAAAGCAAGTGAAATAATCAACCAAGGCTGTAGGATACAAAAACCTTCCACTTTCTTAATAACTATTTAAGATGGCTATATCATATGCCAGAATAGTGCATGACAATTATTGGCATATTATCCGGAAAGCATCATGACATCTTGTGTCTACACGTGGGCAATTTCGTTTCTAGTGCAACTCAGTTCCGGTGGATTCAGAAAGGAGAAGAACCAGAAAAGCAAAGCTGGGCAATAGATCATGTATACATTGGAGAAGCCTGTCCCAAACTCTGTAGTGGCCATGGATACTGTACTACTGGTGCCATTTGTATTTGCGATGAAGAATACCAAGGTCAGATTATAATCTTTTAAAATAAAATTAAACCTGCTCCACATAAAATGGTATACTAATAAAACAAACTCACTAAAATTCTGATCCATTTTAGGATTGGATAGAGTCAACCATTCAACTTCCTTAAGCATAAATGAATCATTTATTCCTAGACAAACACAGCATAAGTAGAATCAAATAAACTGGAAAAGATACGTAATAGGGAATAACCTGTGTGTTTCATATACAGCTAAGCCTAAAGGATCCCCATATTCCACCTCCTTTTATAAAGAAGGCAGTGCTTGCTGACAGAAATCATAATACTATGAGACACAAATAGCCCGAACTTCATATTTATAGAACCATTTCTGTTTTCAATTTGGAACTGGAAAAATTCAATCCTGCAATAGGATAGCCTATTTCAATAGTAGAGAATATATGTAGTTCAGGGTTGAACTGTTGGGTTCTTGATGTTCTCTGAATGTATTTGTTTTCCTGCAGATGTTTTGTTACCAGGCTAGGTAACATCATCTGTGTATGGGGGAGTGAAGTTTGCTGGTTGTTTATATATACAGTAGTAGCTTGTCCTGCTAGTCTTACTTGGGATGTGGTTTCTTTTTTGATGGTACCTTGGCTAAGGTGTTGTTTCTTCCCTCATTGTTTATCTGGTGCTGTTTCCTGCTTATCTGGGTATTGGTTGCTAGGGAAGATGTCCTCTGGCCTGTTCCTTTCTTTCCTTTCTTGATTTTTGACTGTATCTTTTAAATGGTATGTTGATGATGTTTATTTCTATGTGTCTGTTAATGGCTGATTAGTCAGAAGCTTCCAGGAGCTCCTAGCATTTCTTGTTCTAAAAGGTCAGCAGTTTCCCAGTTGAAATTGTGGTTGAATTTGATTATGTGTCGAGAGATTAAGGAATTTTCATCACGTCTGCTGGCTTCCAGTCGATGTTCGTGGATGTGTTCTTCCAATCTTGTACCTATCTGTCTTACCTGTATAGGCTGTGCTGGGAAACATCCCAAGTAAAACAACTTGGATGGAAACAAGAACAGAATATATATCTTTCCAGTATACATAATAATTGAATTAATATTCATATAATTGAGTATGAATAATCAAGCAAAGTTACATTATGTCATGGACACATTACTCTTCTAGAAGATTTATGGCACATGCATTCTGGATGGACATTCTATTTGTAGATAAGGACCAGTTCTGATCAGTTTGGGACTAAGGTAGTCATGCTAACTTGTAAGGTGACTTTCTTCAAGCCTATCTGGTTCCTTTCTGATTATTTCTGTCTGAATAATCTGTGTGCTTCATGTATTTCCCTTTATTAACCAAGCTCCTTTCACAAAGTGAGAAGCCAGCAAAGAACCAGGGTATTTGCGTGAGATACATTATTGCATGCTGGATAGGGAATTCTGGGAGCTGAAGTCCACACAACTTAAAGTTGCTGAAGTTGAGAAACACTGCATTATTGGAATACTTACCTAAGTGGTCAGCCCCCCAGTGAGAGTTGAATGATTGGCCTTGTACCACAACACCACTGGTAGTTTAAAAAAAAAAAATCACAGGATTGTTGTTTTCCATTTCAAATTGCATACATGCTGTAAGAGTAATTAATTTCTGGTTCTTTAAGCATCTGTTCTGTATGCAGAATAAAACTCCTTAGGAATTCGCATAACCAATGGTCACGTTTTTGCTCTGGTGAAAAAGGCAATAGTTTTGGAATTACCAATTCTAGCTGGCAAAGCCAAAATCGATGAACGGAATGAAATCATAATTAAATATCTGTTTGAAATTGATCTGTCCCTTTAAAAAAATAATGAATTTTTTCTATATATGGAGATAAAATTAGGGAGGCAAGGTGGGGCATCTACTGGGACATTCCCTGGCTTAAAAGCGCTGCCGTTTTTAATCTGGGTGTAATGGGTGTGATGCGTATTAAAAAGAGGCAGGGTTTTGACCACTCAATTGCATCCGCCATTTTGAAGCCAGGGGCCTTTGCTGCAGATGCCTTTGGAGAAAAAATTGTGATTTTTTTTTTCATTCTTACTATATGGCATTTGAAAATAAATGTTGGGTGAACACAGACAGGTGGGAAAAGTCATTTTCAATATGCTAAAGCTTCCTTCCCCAACCTCCTAAGCTCCTAATGAACTTCATCTGGCACCCTAGAAACGGAAACCTAATGCATCTGAGGGATGCCAAATTTGGAAAGACTGTTCTAAAATGTGAGGAGAAGAAAAATTAATACATTCATAAATCTAAAATATTTCACTACAGGTAGTCCTCGCTTAATGACCATTCATTCAGCGACTGTTCAAAGTAACGACAGCACTGAAAATGGAGACATATGACAGGTCCTTGAAGTTCCAGCTGTCACAGCACCCCTGCAGTCACATGATCACAATCTGGGCACTTGGCAACTGGCTTGCACTTACAACAGTTGCAGTATCCTGTGGTCACATGATCGCCATTTGTGACCTTACCTGCCAACTTCCCAGAAGCAAAGTCAATGGGGAAGTCAGCAGGGAAGGTTGCTCACATCCTCCCCCACCTGGCAGCAGCCACCCCCAGCCCCACTGCACTCAGGCTGTGCCTCACAGGCCACTCACGCATCCTCCCCCGCCCAGCAGCAGCCAGCCCCAGCCCCACCACACTCATGTCACACCTTACCTGCCTAGCAGCCTGCTTGCAAACCTCCTAGAACTTGCTTAACAACCTGCAATCCTCACTTAACGACAGCAATGGGGAGTGCTGGGTTTGCCATCAATAAACGATGTGGTCACTTGATGTTGCACTTTACGACCACATCGCTTAGCGATGGAAATTCTGGTCCCAATTAACCCATTAACCGAGGACTACCTGTACAGTATGTTGAGTGTCCCTGTTGCATCCATCCAAGTTTAAAGACATGAGCTGATGCACAGACCATTCTTAAAACATGAATATAAATTTGCAGTTGCAATAACTTAATAACTGTTGACAGAGATACTTTTATTTATTTGTTTTAGGTGATGACTGCTCCGTTTTCAACCATGAACTTCCCAGCTACATTAAAGATAATTTTGAATCGGCAAGAATTACTGAAATAAACTGGGAAATTATTCAGGGTGGAGTTATAGGGAATGGATGTGGACAGCTAGCCCCGTATGCTCATGGTGATTCTCTGTATTTCAATGGATGTCAGATACGGCAAGCTGTGACAAAGGCCCTGGATTTAACCCGAGCAAGGTAATTTTAGGTATCATGAATCTGAAATGCTTCCTCATTAAAGCAGTGTGATAAAATGTAAAGGCATTCAGGAAATGAATGGCAGTGAAATTGGGACTAATGTTAAGAAGTAACATTGGAGAGATCATTCGGTAGTACAGCTTCTGTTCAATCATTCAGGCATTTGGTCTGTATGTGAAAGAGGAGATCATTGACCCTGTCTGAACATTGCTATTCCATCCTTACTTCTGTGGATTTTGTGAGTTTTCAAAAAAGCAATGTTTTTAAGGTAATGCAATACCTCAATAATGCAAGATTCAAAATCCTGGAGAGCAATAAACCCAATGCTCCTTTTCAATAGTAACGCTATTGTGTACAGACTAGGACCTGTTTCCCAATCATACTTAGACGAAACACATAACAAGGACTACTGAATATTTTTATAGGGTAAGCTCACAGAAGTCAAAGCTCCCAAGTTTGGTGGTATATGAATGTGTTCTGAACACATGGAAAAATTGATCCTAGATGGTATTTTTGTGCTAGCTAGATGTTAAAAACAAAAACAAAAACCAAGGGTCACATGAATTTTGAATTAAGAAGTGTAAAGTGCAAGGTATCGAATTGAATGCAGATGGGAAACACTTCCACTTGGATGCATTCAGATGCTCCATAACTCAAGACATAGAGCAAAATGGGACCATGGAAGACATAATAGATTCCATAAGACCATAACTAGATGTTTATAAAAGACTTAATAATAGAAACACCAGGAAGAAAGTTACCTATTGCAATAATTGAACTGCTTGTGCTAATTACTAAGAATTCTAAAGTTTTAATTGGTGTGTGTGTGTGTGTGTAATTGCCAGTATTTGGGTAATTCTTTTGTTCTTGTCATAGATCATGAATTAACTCCTTTTCTTTGATATCATCCTTCCTCCTGCTTTTTCCCCTCCCAGCAAAATAATGTTTGTTTTGCAAATTGGAAGTCTTTCACAAACTGATAGTTGCAACACTAATCTCAGTGACCCCAACACTGTGGACAAAGCTGTGTTGCTCCAGTACAGCGTAAATAATGGAATTACATGGCAAGTCATTGCACAACACCAACCAAAAGACTTTATACAAGCCCAAAGAGTATCTTACAATGTACCACTGTAAGTATGCAATTATACTACATTTCTCTTACAGCGAAAATTCGTCTAACCCCCGAATAAAGTACAGATGGACTCTGGTTTTGAGAGAGGTAGAGACACGTGGCACTTGATTACTGAAAGCCTGCCGTTTGAATGTATCACAAAAACAACAAAACACATTCTTTGAAAATGTGACCTTTCTATGGAAAAAACATTATCCAAACCAATTATTAGTTTTAGTTAACGCAACTTCAGTGAACATGAACTGGTTTGATGGTTATTTATTGTATTTCTATCCTGTGTTTTCTTCAGAAGCTCCAGACACTACACATCATACTCCCAATTTTATCTTCACAATATTCCTGTGAGTTAGGTTAGGCTGGAGCGGCAGTGAGTAGCTGAGCATTTCTCAGAAACAAACTCAACTCAGCATCCATTTCTAGAGCTGCTGGAAGATATACTTACAGGCGGATTCCTTGATAAATTTTAAAATAGCTTTGCAGCTCAAAATAGGATCAATTAATCTAGCTTTTATTTAGTATATACTGTTTATTTCCGGCAATAACAGTATGACCTTGATCTTTAATAAAATCCAGGATGTATTTTCATGCTTCCAGCAAGAGCAGCTTCAGATACAAACCAAACCCAAGCCAACCTCCTGCAAATGATCTTTTCAATGTGTGTAGGGCCTGAGCACCCTTCCCGGGAGGGGATTATGGGAACTGAAGTCCAAAACATCTGAAGGCCATCAGCTTCAAAGAGAGGACACACCCAAACCAACCTTCTGCAACATGATCTCGTCAATGCGTGTTGGGCCTCAGCACCCATTCTGGCAAGGGATTATGAGAACTGAAGTCCAAAATCTCTGAAGGGTATCAGGAAGCTGAGATGAAGATTCTTTTCTGTTCTCTTACTGTGTCATCTCTCATTTTAGGGAAGCACGAATGAAGGGGGTGTTACTTCGCTGGTGGCAGTCCCGCCACAGTGGCACAGGCCACGATCAATGGGCTCTGGACCACGTAGAAGTCGTTCAGTGAGTATAAAGCATGCCCTCATATGACCGCCAGCCCCATATTGGAAAGTTCTGATTTTCTTTCATCAGGATGGAAAATTTCAACTGAATAATGATCAATTCCTATTTAAATGTGGGGTTTGAAAATATTTAATCTGCAAAGCAGAGTGCACTGTCTATTGTGAAATGAAGGAGGGGAAGATAGGGGCTTTTTGAAGTACAAGGGGAAGTATACATTAGGGCATTAAGCATCAACACTGTAAAGGGAAGTTCAGCAATATAAACCTGATTTCCATCCTTTGCAACAAAATACAAGATTGTTAGTTTGTGTTGCTCTTAGGTAGAGTAATATTGCTATTGACTTTGCCAAGTAATTCCTTATTCAATTTTTAAAGTAACAGAATACTGTTGAGAAGTAAGGTTAATTATATATTAGGTTCTGTGGCAGAGAACATTATATTCTTTCCCCCAACAGTTTTACCAAGTAAAAGTGTTTTTGTCTGTTAATTTTTCCCCCACACTAAAATGATCTCATGGTAGAATAACCACTTTATATGTATTACATCACAGGAAGACGATTCACTTTTTCTCTAACAGTTTCCTGAAATTCTAGTGTCATGCTGGCCTGGGAGTCATCGCTACGGTGGTTGGCTGACAGAGATGTGCTTACCCAGTAGATAGGTTCCAATGTTACTTGGAAGAATCTGCCTGATAAAATTGGAGTGTTAAGATAACCTCTGAAAATGTTGATTAACTATGAAACTATCAGTTTCTTGGTTCACATTTAAATTAGGGCTGGAAGAACAAATTGATACTGAGCTTCAGTTAGACTATTATTTTCCTTTGCAGCTATTGGTTTTTAACAACATTAGCTGTGGAAAGTGCCATTGGTTCAGAGGCTGTCCATGGTCTAATTATCATGATTAGTCCTGCGTTCTTTGCAGCTATGCCCAAGTAGACCAAGAAGATGTAATTACAGATAACTTTATTTGGCTTAGGATTGTTGGCTAAGACCTAAATCTCTTGCTCCATTCTCCTCCTTGCTTAGCCTCCCACCCAAAAATGAGGGGCAGGACCCTCTCAAATTCCATATAGTGGAACACTGGAGATTGCAGTCAGCTTAACTGAAATTACCTTGTACAAGTTCTGGTTTACACAAGGGGCCTCAGACTGACTGTTGCCAACTGTCCCTTGTCCTAATGTTCTCCGTCCCTACATCCCATGCCATTCTAGGTGGTTACCTGATTGTTGGGAGGAGCCCCTGAATGGGTGGGGGGGAGGCTCACCCAAATCAAGCCATTGGGTTTAAGTTGATGTTAAGGAAAGTTTGCTTTGTGCATTAGCTGACAAAAATCTCATCACCACAGATACATCTTCAGGCACTAATATTTAAATGAAGCCACTATTGATCTGTTCCAAAGGAAGCCATTCAATTCACTGTCAAGAAGCCTCTATTGACAGCCCTAATTTAAATAAGTGAAGATGACAAGAGCAACTCAAGATTCCTTCATTTCTACTTGATGCTGCTGTATTTTGCACTGAAAGGCACCAGCTTGCATGGCATCCATGCATACCCAAATGATAGCCTTTATCCAATATTAAGTAATTATTCACGCTTAGCTGCCCTGCCTGGTTTGTTTTTTTAAATACACTCCTTGCTGAGCTTGGCCTCCATCACATCAACTTCTAAGTTTAACCTAACACGGGAATAGGCCTTATTACTGATTAGCCTTGTGCCTTTTATGCAGGTTAAGGCAGAAAATAATGTTCTCATCGCATAAATTCATAGTTCTTGAGCATTTGTTTTTTCTGTTAGAAACACGTTAGGGTGTTATGATTTAGGCAAGATGTACAAAGACAAAAAATAATGAAAGAAAATGAGGGAGAAATTGAATTTTTACACCCAAGTTCAACATGCAACTCTGCCAAAGTATATTTTGTCTATATTCTGTTTTCCTGCTAAAGAGCCCCTTAGAGTGGGTTACAAATAAAAATATCATAAAACAGATTTAAATTATTCAGTTGCTCTCTCTCTCTCTTTCTCTCTCTCTGTATGTATATTTGTATGTGTGTGTATGTATGTATGTGTGTGTGTGTGTGTATGTATGTGTGTGTATATATATGTGTGTATGTGTGTGTGTATGTATGTGTGTGTGTGTGTATATATATATATATATATATATATATATATATATCAGTTGCTCTATATCTCTATCTATCTATAAAATGTTATTTGATTTATACAGTTTCCCATCTAGCCAAAGCAACACTGGGCAGCGAACAAGTTTCAGAGTTTAAGACAATATAAATAACTGTAGAAAAACACATCACTCTATCTATCTCTCTATCTCTCTATCATCTCAGCCAAATAGGCACCATCCAGTTGCAAGAGGGAAAGCACTAAAATTGGCAAAAATATTGAAAAAAAGGAAGAAAAAATCCAAAACAGCAACTTCACTGGCCATAGAATGCTGACTGACTACTGAGGGAGAAAACTAAAAACTGGGTGATGGGAGAAGTCGAAAGAAGTACCTGGATATATGATAAATGTATATATAAATACAGTGCATTCGGAAAGTATTCAGACCTTCACTTTTTTTCAATTTTGTTATGTTGCAGCCTGATACTACGATCGTTCAAATTCATTTTTTTTCTCATTAATCTACACTCAGTACCCCATAATGTCAAAGTGAAAACAGAATTTTAGAAATGTCTGTAAATTTATTAAAAAGAAAAAACTGAAATATCACATTGGCATAAGTATTCAGACTCTTTACTCAGTACTTTGTTGAAGCACCTTTGGCAGTAATTACTGCCTCGGGTCTTTTTTGGTATGACGTGACAAGCTTTGCGCACCTGGATTGGGGGACTTTCTGCCATTCTTCTTTGCAAATCCTCTCAAGTTCAATCACGTTGGATGGGACTGTCGGTGGACAGCCATTTTCAGGTCTCTCCAGAGATGTTCAATAGGGTTCAAGTCAGGGCTCTGGCTGGGCCACTCTAGGACATTCACAGAGTTGTCCCTAAGCCATTCCTGTGTTGGCTTGGCTGTGTGCTTAAGATTGTTGTCATGCTGGAAGGTGAACCTTCGGCCCAATCTGAGGTCCCGAGCGGGGGGGAAGGTTTTCATTGAGGATATCTCTGTCCTTTGCTCCATTCAGCTTTTCCTCAACCCTGACCAGTCTCCCAGTCCCTGCTGCTGAAAAACACCCCCACAGCATGATGCTGCCACCACCGTGCTTCACTGTTGGGATGGTATTGGGCAGCTGATGAGCGGTGCCTGGTTTCCTCCAGACATAACGTTTAGAATTGAGGCTGAACAGTTCGATCTTGGTTTCATCAGACCAGAGAATCTTGTTCCTCGCAGTCTGTCCTTCAGGTGCTTTTTTGCAAACTCCAAGCGGGCTTTCATGTGTTTTGCACTGAGGAAAGGCTTCCGTCTAGCCACTCTGCCATAAAGCCCAGATCGGTGGAGGGCTGCAGTGATGGTTGTCCTTCTGGAACTTTGTCCCATCTCCACACAGGATCTCTGGAGCTCAGTCAGAGTGACCATCAGTATCAGATTGTAGTATCAGGCTGCAACATAACAAAATTGAAAAAAGTGAAGGGGATCTGAATACTTTCCAAATGCACTGTATATACATTTTAAAGCATTGTGAGAGTCAACTAATTCTGTGACGCATTTCCTGGTTCAAGGAGAAAAGGGTTGGTTAAAGGAGTTGTGGACAGGTGCTGCCTTTGTGTCCCTTTTAGCGTAGCTAGGATTTGTCACAAATTAAAGGCAACCAAAAATTATAGTCCTTTCCTGAAACAGATAAGCAGGTAGCCGGGCACAAATTCTGAAACAAAAACTTTCCTCCCGTTGCAAGAAGTACAAAGGGCAGTAGGTGCCTTGAAATTTACCTTGAAACTCAAACTTTGAATAGTACAGGGTGTCCTAGTGCAGTTTTAAGTTTTAACAACTTCAGAAGTATAAATGCTACAGACTTAGAAAAAGTAATGTTAGAAAAATTGATGACTTAAATGTTTTAAATAGTGATACATTTCCTGTTAAAATTCAACATAACCACAGTTTTGTGCTATTCATCGCTCTACTTGATTTTCAAACTTTGAAAAACTTTCATCAGCTCAGTGACAGAAAGGATTGCATTTGTAACCCTAGCCTATCCCGGTTTCCTTGATTTTTTTTTATCCAGCTATTAATTAAATTTCTGTGGGGACCTTCCATCTTATAATGGAAAGCAAATTTTCTCCTTACTGCTGTTGTGGACTTGAGTTCCTCCAGCTAGAGAATGCAGTTGACTTTTTCTTTGATGCTTGCCATCTTCAACTGGGGTCATGAATTAAAAAAAAAAAAATTATAATATTCCAAATTCACAAAACTGAGTAAGTACAAAAGAACTTTAAATAATTAAACTTTCAGATAGTGTTTTTGTCAAGTGCAGCATTTATACTTCCGAAGTTATTAAAGCTTAAAATTGCACTAAGAGTTTGGGATAAAAGCAACTGTGCAGTGGTGTCCAGAGGTTATTAGACCTCTAATTCAACATGGGTTGACTTAAAAGATTGGCCTATAGCATCCTGATATTTTATCTGTGGCCTTTATCCCAATAGAGCCAGTTGGCAGAGAAGGAACAGCATATACCAGCCTTAGAATGCAATTCACTATTGTAATTTTGCAGCGTAGGTTATATTCCAGATTTGGATTGTAGGGCCTTGATGAGTAGGAGAAAATTATTTCAGCAAATCTGTAAGGTGGTTCACTATTGATTCTGTCAGTCAGAAACAAGGCTGAGGTTTATTTGGATTCCAGCTAACAATCCTCGCTGTTCTTTTGTCTCTTGGACAAGTTCCCAGACTCATTTAGAAATGGAAAAAAGAGAACAAAAAGAGTGGGGGATATAAAGTAAGACATAAATTAGAGTGGTTGGTGCCAACCTTTTTTTATAACTTCTCAGCCACAGGCTCAGGTAATGCAATCAATATACTTGTTCTTTTGAATTTTTCACATTCACACTAGCAGAATATGAAAACAGGGCAGATTGTCAACAGGGCTGTGTAGCCATAGAACATCAAAGAAACAATTATATATAAATATTATCTACTGTTTAGACTTCCTGGAAATGGGCTTGGAATGTGAACTAGATCTAGACCCTTTAGATCTTTGGGCCCCTGTAAAACACACCTCCACCTTCGACTGGTCCTCAGCTGAAGCAACTGTGTTTCTTTGCTTTCAAGGAAAAAAATAACCTTTATTATTGAAAGGTTAAAAATTACCTTGTGCAAAATATCAAGCAAAAGAGATGGTTAATACATTGCTACTTGCTATGAATCTTTACATGCATCTGTTACACCAACATTTCTTGCTTAACAAATAAGTATCAATCTTGAATTCTTATAGATGAATTTTGGGCTAAAGAATTAGAATTGAGACCTGTTTCTTAGAAGGAAGATAGATCGGATTGATCGATCAGTAATATCCTCCAGCTCCTGTAATAGATTTTGGAAAGCTGGTTGGAACCAACATTGTATTTAGTTATATTTAAGTAGGTTTGATGGCTAATAGTTGAATTAATTTTGTTAAAATAAAATTATAGAGGCTCCCAAGAAATTTGTTCCATTAATTTTACTTTAATGGACTGCATTTTTGACTGCAGAATAGTTTTTTGGAAAGTCCTCTTTAGGGACATACTAGGCATTTTTTTAACGTTATAAAGACATGCTCAGCATGTCCACCCAGGGTACCAGGGGTGGGTACCAAACCAGTCAGCCTGATGAAAGCAGCATCCTGCCATTGCAATGCAAGCCCCGCCCCTCTTGTACATGCATTGTGACATCACCCGCAAGTCTCAAAGAGGTGGAGCTTGGAGCAGAATGGCGAGGCCCTGCTTTCATCACTTTGATTGAAGTAACTGGAACCTGCAAGACATCTATAGACATACCTCCTTTTTTCTAGATTATTTCTTCTCTCTGTGTGTGTATTTATTCTGTAGGAATAGTTTACAATTGAAATGATACTTCCTGTGCATGTCAGTTCTTCCCTGATCAAAGCCCACAGCCTGCCTGCTTATAGAAGATGCCAGCACTCTTTTCTGATCTCCTGAAGAACTATTTCACTATAAGTGTGAACATTTACGTCTTAATATAAGTATATTAAGACATAAAGATATTAATAGAAAGCTGAGGTTCAATCTCCCATTCCTAACTGTAATTGTAATTGCACCTAAATATTAATTGCACACAAACTTGAGAAGAGCCTCCAAAGTATTTTTATATTATTTATCATGAAACTGAATGCTGGAATCACAATATTTTGAGTAAGTGAGAGGCATGCAGTTAATCTTCAGATACACGTTGTCACCATGCTTTTCATGATTAAGATTGTTTCATCTTTTGGCACAAGAATTTTAAAGGTTGGGGGATTGCAAAAATTTTGGGGGGTCTTTCTTGAAATATTTTAATAGTAATAAAGTGCCTTCATTTAAACACCTATCTTCTTTTGCTTCACCTCTTTAGTCCATAATCATGTTTATATATACACAAAATAATATTTCTACTTTAGCCTAGAAAAGAAAATGTTAGAGTTTTGCAGCATTGTGCTAACTTGCCTATTATTTATGCCAACTTTTGGTGTTATATTGTAAGTTGTACTTCTAGAACTTTTCATAGTGATAAAAATATTTGAATGATTAAAAATATATAGATATACTTTCTTTTAATCAGAAAGTAATTTGTTCAATTTTTATTTTCAAAAGAGATGAAAAATCCTATATTGCCTCTAAACCTCATCAGGCTTTTATGACTAATCACAGTGCTGCATGCATTGAAATACATTTTCTAATTTGTGTTGTATTTCATTATTTGCTGTCATTGGTTTTACACTAGAGTAAGGTAAGTAATTTCATTACTGCAATATCAGTGCAGCCATGTCTTTGCAATTATCAGTTCATTCACTTCACTAATACTGATATTGTCGTTTGAAGCTGAAATCAATCAGCTTCCGCTGCCTCTTCAAACATGGGACTTTGAGAACCTTACCGAAGGGTATCATGGTGCTGAGTTGCTTGAGGCTTTTGATTGGAATTTTGCAATATGTACTAAGACTGTTGGGTTGAATCTGTCCCATGTGTAAATGCTTATAGAAATTCAGAAGGAAAACAGAAAGCACAGATGGGAATCAAATTAAGAGAGCAATAAGAAGTCAATTGCATCACATAAATGATTTTGAAACTGTCTGTTGTACATCACTTTCTGACCAATCTCCTCTGGGCTGGGAAGCTAACCAGAGTCGGGCCTAGAAGACCACCAGGGGAATTCTAGGGTTGTGGGTTAGAACCAAAAGAACATTCCAGAAGAAGGCATTGGCGCACCAATTCCACACTATTTCCAAAAAGACTCCATGGACACCATCAGGCTCAATGTGAGGGTGCTGTAATGGTTTTTTTACATGTTGCCCACATAAAGAACACTCTAAATCTAGTGTGGTATATTTAAATCCAGGCTGGATTGTATCCAGTCTTACAGATGCCCATTTCAAGTAATGATAGGGGACAAGATTTTTGTGGAGGAAATTTTTGCCACTTTTCTCAAAAGCCTGAGCTTGGCCCCATCATATTACTGGTATAAAGAGATGGGGATCAGCGTAGACACGTGCAGTTCTTGCACACAGAGGCCTATCACTCCCTCTTTTGCCATGGACTCCTGTTCTTCAAGCACAGAGGATGATCGAGCTGCACCCACAGTTGTCCCACGCAGAGCCCCCAAAGTGACACATTTATTGCTTTGGCTTCCCTACACTTTTCCTGAAGGAGGAGAGGCAGGGATTGCAGAAGGAGCATCTACAAGCATCTTTGGCCAAACAGAAGCTTTAAGGAAGGTGCTCCAACTCAGAGGCTGGAGGTGCTAATTCCTCCTCCGTGGATTTAGTTGGGGGTGGAGTGATGCTGTATTTCTGGTAATACCACCTGCCTTGCCCTTCGTTAGACCTCCAAGAGTTGTGGGCTCACAGGTCCCTGTGATGGAATGGAATTATGAAGGCCAGGCTCAGGGAGATAAGCGTGTTCTTAGTTCACCGGAGGAGCGTGGGAAGATCAAGAGGATGAGACTGGCACCTCCCTGAGGAATTCACGGTGTTGTGGCTGGCTGGCTTGGAAGCTAGGCTTCAGTCTGGGGAGATTTTCTGTCTAGAGGTTGTAGCTAATAAACACAGTAGAACTGGATTTGTATTGTCTCTTGGAGTTCTTTGGGCTAAACCTGACATCAAAGAAAATCTCCCCAGACTGAAACCTAGCTCCCAAGCCAGCCAGTCCGGTGATAAATGCCTAGTTGGCATGAGGTAGTAAGCCTGTATCTGGATTGTACCACTCTATATTATAGATGGGTTTCAGTAATTTAATGCTTTTCTGTATTGGGCAAGTCCTGGAACAAGTACAGAGGAGCCCTAACATCAATAGAAAATTCATAGGTTAGAGAATATTCTGTTTTCAACATTTGGAAGGTCTTTTGGTCATGTGAATGCTCATTTCTAGGAGGAAATGGTACATCCCAGACCTACTTCTCAATTTTTCAAAGAGGCCCTTTTGTCAAAGAAGCAAGAAGCATCTTGTTTTGGTCTTTGGCACAATGTTTACATTCTGCGTATGTCTAGTGCCTTATTGCTTAGAAGGTGGATCATCTTCAGCTCAGTGGTGTCTTGAAGAGATTTGCTAGGCAGCTACTCAGCCTAATTCAGTGATGAGAATCAAGAAACAACACCTAAACTTTCCCTCCTGTAGTCTCTGCTGCAAATGCAGCATGGCCAAAAGGTAGCATCAACTTCTGTAGCCCTGTCCTTTCTTCCTCTCTCTTCATTTTGAACCCAACTCAAATCCCTTGTCATCACTTTGCCCATCATGTCCCAAACATCTTTCCCAAAATGCAGCTATGTTAATGCCAGATGAAGCTCATTGAACCCATTTTGAAATAATGCATTTTTTTTTCTTCACACGTGGGCTATTTAACCTTGGCCATGTTTCCATGAAAAGATCACCTGATCAGATCAGATCAGTTGGGAAGAGCAGATGCCCCCAATCCTTAGCCAGGTTGTATTTATTGAATGCAACCTGTGAGCCACACCATCTAGGAGATAGCCAATAGCTTATCCTGAGATTGGGGAGATTAGATAAAGGCCTATCAAAATAATGGAATTAATCCTGATCCTCTCTTTGGTCTCCTGGTTTGCACATTTTGCTTGTCCAATGGAGATAATTCAAGCTGCTGAGGAGAGGCTGGTTCTAATAAATATATGTTGCTTTTCAATTTACCAATACTCCTCATATTCTCTGATGAACTGGGTAAAAAAGATGTCTGAAAGGGGCAGCCTTTGGATGAAGGGTCTCTGAAGACACCCTGTGGGATCTGTCAGTGGAGAACAAGTTACTCTACAGTAGGGGAGGAATAGGTCTTAATCTGATCCCAGAATGACTCTCCTTTATTCTCTGCTAAGGAGTGAGTGAATGCCATTTTCTGTTGCAGCATAAAATAAAAGAGTGCATTGTATACCACTGGGTATAAGGGTGAAATCTGATTACTTAACATGATAACTGCCACGTGAGGGTAGGTTTTACCTACACTTTGGCGAGATCACAGAATTCAGCCTTTCCATTTATAGAATTATTGGCCACTCAGAAGCACTCAGAAGCAGTGCTGGGCTACCATCTAGAGGATAAAGGGATGCATAGCCACACCAAGGAATTAACTTTTAAAAACATCTCGCTACCGTTCTTTTAGCAAGTACTCATCGTTGATTTTATAGCGACTCAAGCCATCCCCAGGCAACCAAATGAATAAACTGAGATTTACAAAACTGGATCCATGTGGATAACGTAAAAGTGCTTCAGTCATTGTAGCCATAGCTAACTGATTGTAGAATTTATCTACTTAAGTCAGCTGCAAACATCAGCTACTGTATACCACAAGGCTGCAGTGCTGCAATTAATCAATTTGTGTTGCTCAGGAATCAAAGAAAGGTTATAGCATAAAAGTAAGCGGCTTTCTGTTTGGCATTATTCTTTGCCCATTATATATTTAGCACTCTAGTGTGTTTTGCGTTCCCAATATTTCATTCTCTTTTTAGTAACTCGATTTACCCCCTTAGTATGTTTCAACCCAGGAATATATATGTATATATGGATTTGCAATCATTAGATCTAAGATCAGACAGTGTATAATTGATGAAAGGCTCTTGCTCTGTTTCTGAAATGAATTGCGATGAAATCACAGCAAGGGTTAACGATCATGCAGCCTATTTAAATTTCAAGGAATTAGCTAAGGAATTAACCTTAGCACAAAGAACTTAAGGGATAGGACTCAAGGCAGGCCAGTGGGTCCTG
Source organism: Python bivittatus (assembly GCF_059951505.1). NCBI lineage: Eukaryota > Metazoa > Chordata > Lepidosauria > Squamata > Pythonidae > Python > Python bivittatus. The sequence goes on along the minus strand of NW_028277037.1, from coordinate 8,058,114 downwards.
CTCTGTACAATTTGAAATATTTGATAGTGGGTACACCCAATACATGGGTAAATAAATAATAAAAAGAATGGGAGGATTGTATATGAATGTAACTGACCACTTAAGGCGATGTTCGTGTGGGTAGAGCAGTGCGGTCTTCACATTTTGTATTTGAACTCCAACTCGTAGATGAAAGCAAGTGACGTTGTCCTCTTCCGTCCTCTTTCCACTGAACAGCACTCGCAAACAAAATTACATGATGAATTTTTCACGGCAACATGGGCTCAGGCATTTCTACAACAGAAGACGAAGGTCACTTAGGCGATTCCCGTGAAGAACAAGACATTCCTTTCCGTTCCTTTCCTTTCCTTTCCTTTCCCAACCTGTGACGTGTCGCTTTTCATTCTCCTCAATCGAGCACCGCCATTTGGTTTCTGAGGACTTTTTTCCCCCTCCTCGAGGTATATTTTGAAAGCCTCCATCAAGACAGAAAGTTACACCCTGTTTTTCGCACTGTGATCTCATGGGAAGTGACTTATTTTCTCATAGGTAAATGTTTTGAATGTTGTTGTGTCTGTGAAAAATTGTGATCTGTTGTAATACCCGTTACAGTGGCAGTATTGGAAGTAAGCAACTGTTTTTAACAGGGGGAGAAAATGAACATGTAAGCACAAAAGACTTAATATTTTATGTCAGAAACTACAATATTAAGTACAATTAAGTATTTAAATGCACTGTATTTTGGCTCTGTATCATATTTTATATGATTAAGTTATTCTTGTCCTCTTTGTATCCTCTTCTGCGACTTGACACAATGGCACTGCATTAGCGTTATAACCCTTTGCAGATGACATCTGCGCTACTTAAAGTTCAAGCTATACATAAAGCAAACACACACCTAACCCAAAAGGTAATTTCAAAAGTCATTGTACAAGACCATGAAGTCCTTCATTCTTTCTCCTTGTCTTCCTGTTAATCATTGTTTTGTGGGCAAGAAATGCTTTGGGTAACCCACCTCCAAACAGAAATTCCTATTTCCTTGTTGAAAAGTACAACCATTCTCTGTGGATAATTTACTTACAGTAGCTGCCATTTGCTCTCTGTAGTAATGGAGTGATTTGTAAACAGTGAACGTTTGTTCTTCGTGTTTCTTTGTGGTTTCTTTCTTTTGGGGGGTCGTTCTGTATCTTGGATACTGTTGTGCCTCCACCAGCAACACAATTATGACCCTACAACCCGTAACTGTCTGTAAACTTTCAACTCTACAATGAACCAACTAAAATTCAATGCTTCAATAAAGATGTCAACAAATTATTTATGTGGCATTCTTTCCCACCCCCCACAATTTTAACCAAGAGGAGGAGCTGCATCTCCTTCTGAGAAAAATCAGCTATATGCCGATGAGGAAATTTGCATTAGGCAAAGAAGGGAAAAGCTGACCTTCCACAAAATATTGTATTAGCAAGATCCGGTGGCTGAAGACATCAGATTGCCCCGGGTGTGATACTTTTCCCCACGAGCAAATATAATTGTGGGATCTCTTCGGAAGTTCTTCATCCGTCCAGCTAATCTAGAAAGTTGAGTGTGGTGAAACTGGGAGAGCTTCTACAGATACAGGTCATAAATTTAATCTCTTTGTGATTAAGATCATAAACTTAAGAGATACTGTACACCCCAGTATCTCTTGATTTCCCTAGCTGTTAGAGAGCAGAGTGGAGGTGAATTTCCTCTTCGCAGTTCCTCAGCCTGAAGAAAAACGTGTTACACAGAATATGCCTCTATTTTCTCTTTTATGTTAAGATGACTGCTAAGCTATTAATTGCAGAACGCACTGCTCGTTAAGTCAGTGTTTCCAAAGGACAGTTCTGACTTCAAAAGAGCTCGACCTTGTAGTCAAGGACATATTAAAAAAAAGCCGTTGAGAAATTTGTCTTCCTGTGAACCAGAAAGATTTCCTGTTTCTGCTGCAGTGATACAGATGACACCAGTGGCTCCAGAAATATATTATCTACATTTGCCACACTACAAAATGTACATATCTGCTGATTTTATAAATTGGAGGTAGAAAGGAATAGAAACTTATCATTCGGCTGAACTTTTGAGAGTATCCTGTGTGACAATGGTGCAGTGAGGAAAATAAAATACTGTATGAATGATCATAAAATAATTTGATAGAATGATGAGAGTGCAATTGCTAAGCAAGAAACATTCTTCTATTTATTTTAATTCAAGGTGGGTCAGGCACACATTGCTTAAGGAGGCTGTACTTGACCCAATCAAAGCGCCACCCCTTTTGTTTTTGTTTTTTTGTTTTTTTTTATCTGCGCTCAGTCGTTACCGACTCTGCAGTGACTGCTTGGACGAGTCCTTGCAGTTTTCAAGGCAAGTGTTTCGGAAGTGGTTTGCCAGAGCCTCCTTCCTAGAGCAGAGCCCAGCTGGCGTGCGCAGGAGGTGGGGTTTCCGTTGCTTCACGCCCTTTTCGCACTTACCAGCAACTGCTCCCGACTCCTTTTTGCAAGGCGCCACCAGCATTTTTCCTCCCACCGGAGTGAGAGTACCCATTTATCTACTCACGTGAGTTTTCGAACTGTTGGGTTGACAGGAACTGGGGAGGAAACAGGAGCTCACCCTGCTAACGCGAAGGCTGGACTCGAACCGCTGAAGCGTCGACCATTTCTGGCCAGCAACTTTCAGCGTCATTAAGCCACTGCGTCCCCACATGTACAAAAGGGGTGGGGCGCCAAGTGCAAAGCTGTGCCTGTCATCTTGCAGATCTTGATTCCCCACCCCTGGAGACACCCTGCTTGTCACCACACAATTTCAATGCTGTGATGAGACAGAATTATGAGGTTCACAATTAGTGTTCTGTTTTATTAAAGAGTTCTACAGATAGTCCTCAGTTAACAACGGCAATCTGGACCGGAATTGCCATTGCTAAGCAACGTGGTCATAAAGTGTGGTGTTACATGACCACGCTGCTTAGTGATGGCAATTCCAGCACTGGTGGGTTGTTAAGTGAGGATGTCACATGATCACCATTTGCGACCTCTTGCCAGCTTCTCCACTGACTTTGCTTGTAGGAAGCCGACAAAGAAGGTCGCAAATGGTGACCACATGACCACTAGGATGCTGTGATGGCTGGAACTCTGAGGACTGGTCCTAAGTACCATTCATTCAGTGCCATCGCAAGTCTGAATGGTCACAGAACAAGTGGTTGTTAAGCGAGGACCACCTGTATTTATTATAGAGCAAAATTCAGAATCCCATTACTGTATTGTTAGAGGAGCTGGGAAGTTCAGCATGGTTTCTCAACTATGCCAATACATGCCTGTCCCATGCATGGGTTAGTGTCTCAGCAACCTGGTGTCATCCCATCTTTGGGCAACTACCACAGGAGTAAATTTTCAGGGAGACATAGGCATAAACATAAGACCTAGACAGTCATTTCCACACCCTCACATGTAATGTTTACACAAGTAAATGGTGTACACTTAAAAATCCAATGCAGATGACCAAAAAGAATTCCTCAATGAACTTTTAACCCTGTTGTCCATACTTAAACATCCATAATTTTAGATTGTTCCCAAATTAGGGAACGGACTTTATGGATCAAGTAGGCTTATTCTCCATTTTATACCAAGATTTACAGAATGTGCTATAGTGTTTCACCTAATATGAAGAGAAATATCTGTAGTTTCAGAAAAAATAAGCATTTCTTGGTTTGGTTTTACTTGCAGACCAGCAAATCCGAATATACATACTGTGGATTTGACTTTACAGATCAAGCATATAACACATTCGTCCGATGTATTTATATAACATTAATCTCCTTAAACTGCCAGTTGTTTCAGGAAGGGGGAGGAAACCTTCTAAAAATGACTTCAAAAATCATTTAAATTCATTAATGGAATCTCAGAAGTACATGAAACATCATCTGGTGTATTTAATATAAACATTACTCTCCTTGAACTCTCATTTCTTTCATTTGGGTGGGGGAATAGGCCTCCTGAAAAATGACCTTTAAATTCATTCCTATCAGACTCTCAGTAGTACATGAAATATCATGCAGTGTGTTTAATATAAACATCATTTTCCTTGAGCTCACAGTTCTTTCACTTGGGTGGGAGGATAGATCTCTTGGAAAAATGGTTTTAAAAATCATTTACATTCATTCCTATCAGAATCTCGATAATACAGTACATCAAATACTGTGCAGTTCCAAGCACCTTAAACCTATGGGTTTTTTCACTCTGGGTCATAATATTAACCAATATGTGTTTGCGATGCCCTTGTTCTGAATTTTGCTAACATGGATAAAACAATAAAAAACAATTTTGCTCTTAAAAAATAGTTATTATAAAAATAATAAATTTTGCTATTATGGGTGGAACAGAAAAGGGTTTGGGCCATATAGTTAGTGAAAATATTTGGCTTTTTTCTGCTAATGCAAGACATATATAGTTTGTATCACAAACTTTTTGCACCTCACTTTAGTTTAGCCGTTTCTGATACTACACTTGTCTAATCTGATATACCCCAGATGACCTGGATTCAGCAAATTAGTTGCCCACCACTCTCTGAATTAGTAAGATAACAGTGGGTGTAGTTTCCTAGAGTACGAGACAGACTGTGACTGTTAAGCCAACTCCCAGTGTCTTTCACCACTGCCCATGCTGGCTGGGAAATTAATTTACAATATTAGGAGGGTTGCAAGTTCCTAACTCCTGATTGAAACCTAACTCCTAGGTCTATACCACATGTTGAACTTTGGAAAACTCATTTTCTGCCACGCAAAGCCTGTAACTCAATCTCTTTAGCATTTGGATTTTCAGAACTACACCGAGAAGCTTATTTTTCACATGCAAATGTTGAACTTTTATGTATGGGTAATACCGTGATTCTCAAAGTGGGGTCCATGGAGGTTCACCAGGTGGTCCACTGTATTCTCCCCACATTCAGGAGCAGGAGCCTGCTTATCATCTCAGCCTTGCCTCCCCACCCACCCACCCCGCCCCACAGCAGGTCAACTGACAAGAGCTGACTTGCCCCCTTATGCCTACTAAAGGTTGAGGCATTCATGCCAACAGCTGGTTTGCAAGATGGGATCAGTGATTAAAAACTGGTTCATCGATGCGTATGAGGCATAATACAAGTAACAGCATGTGTCCTAAAATTCAGAAAATTAACAACAGCAAATAGACCTCAAGTGCAGTTATCAACTGAGTTCACACATGCTGCATTAAATGAAATTATGATCTTGCATAAGAATAGAAAGTATGATGATGAATATCTAAAAATGGAATTTCATGGGGCAGAAGATCCTGTTGCCTGTAGCTCTTCAGGATTGAGAATTTTCTAACAGAACATTTTTGACCTGCAAGTTTGTGCTAAAATTGTTATTATGGCACAGGACATATAAAATACATAAAAGCCATTGGGAGTTGTATAGTATAAAATAAATTAAACAATTCAATAAATGTTTCATTTTAGACATTAAATGTTTTAAAGAAAATTTAGTTTCAAAAGTCTTTAAAAATGGGAGGGATGGGGACACATACACAAATGCAACCCCATTCACCCACAAAATGTGAGCTCTCATGGTCTTAGAAACTAAAATGTAAAAAGGGAGTGTTTAACTGGATGATCTCCGCATACCCTGAATATTTATACGCTGGCCCTTACTGCAGAAAGTTTGAGAAACACTGGTATAAAATGTTTTTACACGCACGTATTAAAATGTGTGCATTAACCCCCCAGGATACGTGCCTTTACTAGACAGTAAAGCAGATAACGTGCTGGGCCCACCCAGTGAGCATACCTAAGACTGGAACGGTTCAATTGTATATTCCTCAAAATTATGACCTCCAAGGTTGAAAACCTCCAACGTGGGCAGCAATTCCTACAGATGACCCAGTCCTAATGAGAGACATGCTATCTGAAGCAAGGCGGAGGAAAATTTAAGGCACGTAGGGCGCATGAACCACGCACTACGGTGCATGGCCCTGCATTACTTGGAAAGCGGGCCCTTGCCACGAGCCAAGGGCCCCTTCCAGCACACAGTGAAGCTGCCAGGGAAATAAATACGGGTTTGCTCCAAAGCCCTCACTCTGCACTGGAAGGTGCGCCCGCTTCCAAGCCCTGTTTCTCGGAGTGGCACCAGACCCGCTTTATGGCCACACGCAGCACTAACACCAGCCCAGGCGATCCTGGAGCGCCACTAATCAGGTCGAGGTGGGGAATCACTGCGCGGCAGTTTGCTAAGAGGCACTTTTTGGGGCGGAAGCCTGCAAAGAAATGCTGCCAGTAAGGAAGACATTATACGGTCAGGTGGGCACAGGAGGGGAGACCCCCAGACCGTGATCAGGAGGGATCTGGCAGCGCCTTTTCTGCCTAGCATAGTGTTGTCCAAACTTGGCCACTTTGAGATGAGTGGACTTCAACTCCCAGAATTCCCCAGCCAGCCATGCTGGCTGGGGAATTCTGGGAGTTGAAGTCCACTCATCTTAAAGTGGCCAAGTTTGGACAACACTGGCCTAGCAGATGCAATTAAAAGGAGTTTGCCACGCGCTCTTAAGTAAGCGTTGAAAGATAACCTCGGTCGTTATTCACCTGTTGCACTTTAAGGATGCTTAACCGGGACCATATTTTGCCGGGCAGAAAAACCCTGCAACGCGCAGGGGCTGCTTCGGGGTCAAGGCGGAGCAGCCCCCCAGAGAACCGAAGAGCCCCCCGATATCATCCTCCTTTCCTCCTTCGGAGAGCCGCCAGCGCTCAAACGGAAAGAGCGGAGGAGCCGCCGGCGCGGCGCGGCCTCCGGAGCCCCGACGCCGCATCCGAGGCGAACTACCAATCCCGGCAGCCTTTGCCCCGGGCGTGCGCGGTTCGCCCCCCGCCCGGCCCCGCCCGCCACGCCCACTTTGGGGCTGGCGGGTTCCGGAGGGAGGGCCCCCCGCGCAGGCGGGGGAGAAGCGCCTCGCCGGGCTTCTGGCGCGAGGGCAGCGGAGCTTCGTCGGCGCCGGGCGTCCAGGCCGAGGGGAGGCGGCGCAGGTGAGCAGCGCGCGGGCGGGCGGGCCGCCGGCCGGCCGGCCGTGTCGGAGCGCGTGCGTGCCGCGTGCCGCAGCTCCGCACCGCTTCGGCCCGCGGCGCGGCGTGGCAGCGCGGCTCGAGGGCAGCCGGCGGCTTCTCCCCCCGCCCCGCTGGGAAGAAGGAGCGATGGGGATGTCTTCGGGGTGGGGGTCTCTGCGGGCCTGGCGAGGGCGGGAGGGCAGGGCGCGCTTGCTTCGTCGCTGCCGGGAGCGGGACCGGCTGGCGCTCCGCTTCCTCTTGCGGCGAAATCCGCTCCGGCCGCGAAAGCCGAGGTCCTTTCCCGCCCCCCGGGTTGGACGGGCGGCCGGGGGATTCCCTCGCCCGCTGCCGACCCTCTCCGGCCCCCTTCCCCGCCGCCGGACGTTCAGCGGGCTCATCCTCAGGGCCGTCTCAGCCCGCCGGAGGCGCGGGCGGGACCCCCAGGCAGGCTGCAGGGGCGGCGGGGGGGGGGGGGCGAAAGGCATCAGAAGAGCCCCGGTGTGTTTGACGGGGGCCGCAGCCGGAAAGCAGAGACCCTTAACCCGGCTGTACCCCTTCAGACGTTGGAGGGGACACGTCTTAACTCTCTCTGTGTCTGAGCCCCTTGCTCATTCGGATGGGTGGGGTTCCTGAAGGCTTGACCCCAAATCTAACTAAGGAGGAGAAGGTACAGGGGATCCCCGGGTTAAGACCGCCTGGGATACACCGGACCCGTAGTTATGGACTGAGCCTGTTGTAGCAAAATTCGAGTTCAGTACCAATGGTTCGAGTTCATTACACAATACTACTTACACCGTATTATACAATAATACTGTTCTGGCTTACATACAAATTCAACTTAAGGACAGATCTTGGGAACAGAACTCGGTCTTAAGGGGTATTTTGCTATTTTAATGCGGTAGAGCTTTTTTTCCCTCTCGAATTGGGTTGTGCACAAATATTGCTCTGCGTGTGCCAAAGGTCTTTTCAGGTTAACAAAGTTTGGCGATGAGCGTAAATTAAGAAACGTCATTGTGTACAATTCAAAGAGCTATCCGGAAGATTCCCTGCCCTCCCTTTTCTTCTTACAATAGTCCTGTGAGATGGGTTAGCTTATGTCAAAGTTTGGCAGACTTGTTTTTGAAAGTGTTTGGACAACCACAGATTTGGGTCTGGGTTTAATTGCTTAGTATGTTTCAGTTTGGCCTCCCTCAAAATGCTTTTCTTAAGTAGATCAACTCTCCATGTGGATCTTTCTATAACGTCTGCTGGTGGCCTGATTTTCCTCTTTATCTCTTCCCTTTAACTGTATTATAACTACTTCTTAATTTTTTCTTCTCTGTCCTTCCCATCTTGCATCACTCATTTGCTTAATCATGCTTTATCAGTAGGATACGTTTTACATTATGTACCCAAATGTATTGTACGCAGAGGAGGATTGCGTGACTAAAGTGTTCAGCCACACAGTGAAAGTTTGCAATTAGAACCTCTGCTTGGCTTAGCAACTATACCAGAAGTCATTATGTTAGTTTATGGCCACAATTAAGCTGGGCTCATATGACACACCTTCACAAATAAATTCAGCATATTTTATCTTAGTGAGTTGTGCATCCCTCCGTTCCTTAGTTCAGCGTATGGCGTGAACTCTGAAATCTGGGATAATTGGGAAACTGTTGGTTCATTGAGTTATAGATGAGCATGTCTCTCCATAGACCAAGAATTCCAAATTGATTTCTTTCTTGTTCTTCCTTAAATCCCATCATTACCCCGCACACAACAGACAGTTTCTAAATCTTTCTTTCGCCTATCTTATTTTTTCTCTTATCAACTTTTTCTAGCAATGTTGCTTGTGCCTTTTTACTTGTATGTTTAATGTTTTTTTAGACACTTTCATATAGTGCTATATGAAAGAGTGGAGTAAGGCCTTCTGGTGGGACCCAGGAAGCGTGCCTTCGGTCATGGCGCCCATCCTGTGAAACAGTTTCCCCCCTGAGATTTGGCGTTTCGTTAGGCCTTGAAGACGTGGCTGATCCCTCGGGCGCTGGGCCAGAGTGTTGAGTGAATCTGTCTGCTGGGGGCATGGTTGCATATACTGCAGATTGGAGTCCTTAGTAGCCACTCTGTTTTGTCGGTTTGATTTTTTTTTTAAAATGATTGCTTTTAATTGGGTTGTATGCCACCAAGAGTCATTGCGAGCTGGGTGGCCATACAAGCTGAAGAAAGAATGGGGTGGAAAGGAAATAAAAAGGTAATCAATTGTGGTAGTACATATATGATTTGCAAAAATTTTAAAAGAACATAAAAGATACAACACTTGATGGTAAATAGAGAAATCTGCCAAATTCTGAACATTTTGCATTTTTAGTAGTTGTGCCTGAGGTCAAAGCCTCTGCATATAACGGCAGATTTATTTCAACTGTAAATAGATTGGGCCAGGTGGATGTGTACTTGCGCACACAAAATTTTCAGATATAAACATGGAAACGTGCTTATAGCAGGGAAATCTCTGCTAGACATTTGGTATCAAATCAGAAGTGGTTTGATAAGCAGTGAATTCTAGTGAGCATGCTTACAGTATAAGCAGATTCCAGCAAAAACCCTACAAAATAACTATACAGCTATATCTTACAGAGAATTATCCCTGTGCATCCTAAAACACATCGTTTCAAAATTTATGCATAAACTTTTTAAAGGAAACTTTTTTTTTAGATTTTTTAAAATCCTGCCTTTATTATTTTTTATAAGTAACTCAAGGCGGCGAACATACCTAATACTCCTTCCTCCTATTTTCTATACAATAACAACAACCCTGTGAAGTGAGTTGGGCTGAGAGAGAGGGACTGGCCCAAAGTCACCCAGCTGGCTTTCATGCCTAAGGCGGGACTAGAACTCAGAGTCTTCTGCTTTCTAGTCTAGTGCCTTAACTACTAGACAAAACTGGCTCTCTTTATCAAACTTCATGTACCTTTCTCAAACTTGATGTACCATAAATTGGTACTTCATGTGCTATAATATTTGAATCTATCATCTTTCATTCCCAGTGTTTCTCAACCTTAGCAACTTGAAGATATGTGGACTGCAACTCCCAGAATTCCCCAGCCAGCATGGGAGTTGAAGTCCACACATCTTCAAGTTGCCAAGGTTGAGAAACGCTGCTGTAGATATAGAGATAGGAGTTATCTGAGAGCACAGTGCTTATCAGGTAAGCAGCCTACCTTAGGTTGGTATCACCGAGATGTGAATTCCCATCTAAGCATGGCTAAAAGCTCAGAATTTCCCTGGAGGACACCAAGTAGAGGGGAAGGAAGTTAAATGTAAATGGAATTAAATGTAAATGGAATGATCCTATGGATGGGACCAGTATATGAAGGGTGAGAAAGAACTCACCATGATAAGCACAACAAGGACTCTTAACTCCTCTGTGTGATAGGGTAATACAATATGTATACAAGAGGTACCTGTATTGTGCATATGTGAAACATTTCAGAAGTATGTTCTGAGTCACTTTTCCAAAGAATATACTGGACTTAAACTTGTCTGATCTTGTTTCTAGAGAGATTATTCTGAGAGTTATTGGAAAGCTTTTTGAGTTTAGACTTAAATGTCCAGCAGTTTTCATCCAGAGAAAACATGATGGCCTAGCTACAGAAATATTGACCTAAGGGGATATATTTCCTTCTCTTGTTATTGGCAAGTGCTAGGTAACCCCACCTAAACGCACCGTTAAATGTACATTGACTTTGGGGTGGCAGCAACTTAACTAAAACTTTCGCTTGCTTTATGGAAGCTGCCAAATGAAATGGGTTGGGCAAGTTAATTTTCAAGCCAGGATCAGCCTAAATAACATTTTGATATGGGCTTTGGTGTTTCTAGAAACAACAGGGGGGAAAAAACTGCTAAAGAAAATTACATTTTCTGAGAGGAAAGCAGGCTGGCCATTTTCAGCAAGAACTAGAGCCATTGGTTATCTAAATGAATCATGGAACATTTGGGTGGATTGTAGAATATTGAGTGTTTAATCAACTTGCGATGTAAGAACCATGTGATTCAGAAAAGGACATTGGTGACCTTTTCAAACTGTTCTTTGTCCAGAATAAACATATATCCTGCTGATAGCATACTGGGACTCCCAGGGACAAACGTTTAATGAAAATACATATTTAGAAATGATCCCATGATGACGTTGCACATTAAATAAAGGCAGAAATGTCAGATCATTGTAGAGCACTTGCTGATCTCAGATTTCATTTTTCTATAATATCTCATTGCAGTATCAGAATTGAATTTAAACATAGAGTCCTAAGCAGGACTGGAACAGGGAAAAATGATAAAAACAAGGTAAACCTGTCTTCATCTTCCAATCAATGGAACAATTGAATCAATTATGTAGAGAAACTCCTTTTTAAGACTGAGAAAGATGGAATACTAATAATTCACAAACTCTTTGTAGACACAATTCTAGTCTTGCCTGATGAAATTCTGAAATCTTATTAAGAAAGTTATCCAGATTTATTTAAACTCCTCTCTTCGTGTACTGTAGTCCACCATCAGTTTCACTAAGATGGTGTGTCCTTAGTTTGATCTTAGGTTTAGGTTGACCACTTCTTAAAAGGTTGCTCATTTTTCAATCAGAAGCCTTCTCTCCTTCTTCACCTGTACTGTCAAAGACTTTAGAGGGATAAAACCTGGACAACGAGTAAATTCAGTCTAAAGTAGGGTACGTTTGTCTTCCATCTCAGCTGTGTTCTCTGTAGAAGTTAGTAAGTTATTTCTTTGGAGGAAAAGAAAGGACTTGCAATTGAGGATTTATCTGAAATAAGATCAAATGTCTAAGCATTTTGGGGTCCACGCAAGGAGATGAAGTAACTCAAAATTATGGTTTGCAGCACTTCTGTTGAAATTGATCTTACTTATTTATTTGTTTCAATTTATATGGCTTCCCATCTCAGTGTTGTGATTCTGGGCAGTGAACAGCAGTTAAAAACATAAAATAACAATAACACCCCAATACATATGAAATAGTAATGCATAATCCCTGAAGGGTTTGCCTTAATTTGTAGTGTATGTAAGTAGTCCCTGGGTTAAGAATGCCCAGTTTAAGGACGACCTGTAGTTAAGAACGGAGCCTATTGTAGCAGCATTTGAGTTAAATACACAGTGATTCGAATTCATTACACAATATACTTTTACAGCATTATACAATAATACTGTTCCACCTTATGTACAAATTCAACTTAAGGACAGACTGTGGGAACGGAAGTCGTTCTTAAACTGGGGTCTACCTATCCTATCCCCTTTTTTATTTAATACCTTCCTTTTCAATCTTTTTACATAACCAGTTTTCCTTGAGTAGAAATTACTGATATGTCTGAATGCAGAGACCCTCTATTTTATTCACATAGATGCATATTTTTCTGGAGTATCTTAGTCTGTGTATAAGTACTTGAGTGTTCCAATCTGGGCAAGAACGACGTCACAGAAAGGAGGTATATAGGTCAAATCAATCCGTTTGTCAATCAATGAACTATGACAAACTACCGTTAAAACAAACCATGTCTTACTGCAAAATGTTAATCCAGCAGGCAATCTCCAAACTCCATTTTAGGTTTACGTGAGATGAAAAAACAATCAGTACTTGTAGGTATGTTTAGGAGTCTGCTGAAAGAAAACTAGTAGAAGGGTGGTGGTGGTGTGAGAATACACCTCTAGTTCATTAGCTTGATTTGAGTGCAGGATGCACAGTAAGACCCTAACAGCATTCATGAAATGGGCCATGAAAGTTACATTTTAAAATAAATAATTGGAATTTCCTGCCCATGGAAAACAAGAGTTTGCTAACTTGAGCTAACACTGGGGTGATTAACATGAGAGGTCCCAGCTACATCAACATGCCTTTAATAGGACAACCTACAGCCCATCTCTGCATATGGAGGCACAGTAGTAGCTGGGACAGGACATTTCTTCTGTGAAATAAACAGGACAGGGCTATGGAGGAGGAAACCACAGTATCAAAGGTTGCTTGTCTATGAGATAATGTGCAGACAGGCCATACAGACACACAGTGGGTGCCTAACGTAGAGCTATCAAAGCAGTGACTTGGATGTAAGTTTGCAATCCATCTAAGCCGAAACTGGTTTTGTCCTGGCTGTAAGGTGAAAGAGAAAGAACACCAGACTAGTTCAACCAGCCTGCTGGAAGAACTTTTATGTTACGAAACCAGAAGCCATTGTCAACATTGCTAACTCTGAATGTTGTCCCTTGGGCAATACTTTTATTGACTTCCACTTGTTCTAACACATGGATCCAACAACTTCCTGCAGGAAATGAAAAATGTGAACTTTCCTGGAGCGTGGCTGCATTTAATTGCAAAGGACTGTGTTTCTGTCAGCCGTTTCTCCTTTGGCACTCTCCCACCGTCCATGTGTTAGGGCTACAATTCCCAGAATATTCAGCCAGTGTAGCCAATACACCTGGGGAGTACTTGGTTGGGAAAGGCTGTTTTATACTGTTATGTATTTCCCACTCCTTTGATCAATGAGATCTGCCAGTCTGGTTTCCTTTAGACAAGGGAGCACTATTGTGTCTTTACAACCTGCAGTACGCTGTCTTTATAATGAGAACAAGTTTGGTGTAATGGTTAAAAGGCACTGAGCTAGAAACAGGAGAACATGAGTTCTAGTCCCACCTGAGGCATGAAGCCAGCTGGATGACTTTGGGCCAGTCCTGTTTCTCAGCCCTTGGAAGGAGTCAAGACTGACTCAAAAGCACCCAGATACATATATTTATCATAGACAATACATTTCAACTGGTCTCTTGTCTAAAGGAAGCCAAACTGTCCGTTCTAAGCCTGGGAGATCTCATTGGCCAACCTTGTTGAGGCTCAGAACTAAGGAAAATTAGGCCTGGTTAGTAGTGGAAAGGGAGAAGACCAGAAGATCTCTAAAAGGAGCTCCATGCTCCTTTCCACATTTCACATCAAAATCCTCTGCACCTGTCCTGTAATATGAGCAACACACAAGCCTCCATGTGGAAATTATAGTCTCTCATTTAAATCTCAACATCTTCTATGCTGATTTAAGTCTACCCTCAGCCAGGAGATACCTTAATGCCACTGTTCATTTTCCTGTAGGAGAAATGTAGTTATTTTAATCACAGCAGTCAAATAACACAGCCTAGGCAGATGACAATCAATTTCCTGGCCTTGGAAAATTAAAGGAAGTCCCAGTGGTTTGGCCAGAGCAGACGTTGAAGAGACATTCTGGAAGAAGGAAACCACAAGCCATTTTTCTATTCCTGCAACAAAATAATGAGCCACAAAGTCACTAGCTATCAGACACAACGTTGATCTTTGCTTATAGGCAAAGCATATAGAAACAGGAGATTCTCCCAAGGCAATCAGTCAGAGGTCTAAGGAGTCCTGCACTGGTTTCCCTTTCCCCTTCAAACTTGCAGCTGCTCTTCCATGTCCAGCCAGGGCAGCATCAACACCATGATAGCTCCCACTGATGAAATATTCACCATTTGTTCTAGGAGTCTAACAGACGGATATTAAAACCAACCCTGTTTTGTTCTCTGTTTGGAGAGCTGGTGCTGAACTTGAGCAGAACCTAGCTGATGCTGTTACTCTACAGGAGAGTCTATTTGTCTCCCGCTTGTTGATCGATAGCAGCAGTAAATCCTTTCAAAGCTTGCTTTTATTGGAAGGGTTTAAGAGCCTTTATCTGACGGATAAGGAAAAGTGCGGCAACTCTATTGCTGCCATTCTGGGTTTCTGCAATGCATTGAGTTTTTGTAAGAGCAGCTTTTCATCGTTCATGTTTTCCTTTTGGCATACAGAGAAGTTGACATTCAAAGCAGCTTTACGTTTGTCTAAAAATCTAAATTAAAAAAAAAGCTTACTGGAAGGATGCCTAGCAGTCCTCTCGTTAAAATTCGTTCTCCCTTTCAAAGAAGGAGTTCAATCCCGTTGCTGCCAAACATGGCTGAGCTTTCCATATCTGCTTCTGGCAATTGGCGTTATCCCTCTCCTGGGATCTGTATGTCCCACAGCATCGCAGGAAGCTACTGTTGATTGTCAACCTGTTGGTACAGGTAGCCCAAGTTGTGTGACAGGCAGCAGTGTTTGGGGGCTTCTGGCAGGAGTCTTCTCAATCTCAGCTGGCGGTGCCAGAGTTGACCTTGAGATCTTCTGCATGAAAAACCATGTGTGTTAATTTTTGTATGGCTACAGTTGTTTTTATTTTTTAAATCGTGTTCACCACTCAGAGTCACCTGGTGAGATGGGCAGCCGCACAAATGGAATGAATGAATGAATGAATGAATAAATAAATTATGCCACTCCTCCCAGAAGTATCTAAATGTTTGGGGGACTAGCGAAAAGAAAGCTGAAAGACTGGCACTGAGGTAGTTTATTTGGGATGCCCAGGTGAAGACCAGGGAAGGACCAGGTTAGCCAAGATCCTTGCGAGCTTGATAGGAAGGAAGGAGATTCAGCAATAGGTAGTCCCTAGCACTGGTGGTCATCTTCCTTGGTTGAAACTGAAAACTAAATAGAGGTGAAGAATAAGACCTCCATCCTGGAAGTAAGTCAACCAATCATGGCTTGTACCATGATTCTCCATTCCCAATTTTCTTTTTTTTTTCTTCTTGTACTCCTTTAAGTATGTTGAATCCTCACAGGATTGTTTTCTTAGTTTTTGTGGGCAGTGGGCAAGTTACTTCCCATATTTTCTCCTCTCCCAACTCTTTAAATATTGTCCTTGGCCTTCTACAAATCTGGGGGTGCTCTGAGCATGCTAATATGTATCCTACCTGTATGTCAGTGTTCCTCAACTTTGGCAACTTTATGATGGGTGGACTTCAACTCCCAGAATTCCCCAGGCAGCCATGCTGGCTGGGGAATTCTGGGAGTTGAAGTCCACCCATCATAAAGCTGCCATGGTTGAGAAACACTGCCTTAAAGCAAAGGTATATGAAGTGGTGTAGATCAACAGGTGTGGAGTGTCCAAGTTGGGAAAACTGGTTTTGTTCCTTTGAACATGGGAGAAAGAGGAGGAGCAGCAGTCCAGTGGGGTCCTCGCTTGCTTGCTGAATGTTTACGGTTTACTTCTCAGTAAAACATGCAGAGGCTCAGGCTTGCATCTGTGTGCATAAAGGATTGGGACACCAGGAATCCTTCTCCAAGCAAGGGGTTCAGCGACCACTGTTGCACCTGAATTGTGAAAATATTTTTTTAACTTGCCCCCCCCCCCCCATATGGCATCCTTGCGCGGTGCACAATTTGTATACCAGGTTGCGGCAGCCCTGTATGTGGCATAATAGTGGTGTACATAGAGGAGATTCAAAATAACAGTGAGGTGGGTTGGGGTAGATTGCTGCCAGATTGTTCCCCCTTCCCCCTCCCCAAATATCTGCTGGTAGAGGCAGCCGCCTTACTCTTTCTGACGGTAGAATCAACCATGGGGCAATGCCTCTGAAAGAGTGATGAGAAGGTGAAATCATGTTTTGATTTGCTAATTTCCTTTTTCCTGGTCATCTTTCTTTCAGTACTTTTGCTCGAGAGAAGAGTGGCATAGCACCAGATCTGGAAACTTCCTTTTGTAGTTTTCCTTATTAAAAAGGGACACTTCTTGCTAATCTTTTTATACAAGTGTACTTTGGTAGCAACCTCAAGGAACATCTCTCCTGTCCTCTGTTCATTGAATATGTACTATGGAACATGTTGGAGAATATGAAAGATGCCCCACGTCATCACGCATGTACTGTGTGGAGAGACAAGTATATAGTCAAGGAATCCTACAAGAGCAGCTGCATACAAAGGACAAAACACCCCAGCCTCTTGGTCAAAAGATAGCACGTGTTCTTCGGTAAGATGTGAAATCTCCTTGGTCTCACTAAATTAATCAGCTGGCAATTCCTTGGATCCTATCTTGCCTTTCACAGAGAGTAGCCTAATCCAGCAAAGGTTGTCGCTGTGGAAAACTGAGGAAGGAAATAATTCTCTGCACTTCCCAGTATAATGCTAGCAATGTATAATTACATTAATTTATTAGGATATTAATTCAGCATGGATGATGAAAAAAAATCAAGATGGCACCTTTGATCACGTGGGTGCAGCTGCCATCTTGGCTTTTTTGACCCCCCTACGCATTGACTTTGTATTAATACTAGTATATTTTCACTGTAATGGCAGAAATTGGAATTTTGCTCCCATATGTGAATGATCATGCAGATGGCAGTAAACCTGGGAGTAAATATGCTTTTATTTAATTGGATTTACACCTAAATAAATATGCCTGGGGTTCTTTTATAAAACCCATGCTTAGCTTATTCAAAACATTTTATCTGCTTCCAGTGGTAAGGCTAATATATTTTCTATAATGGATTTTTCTTTTGGCCCAAGACATCTTGTTAGTTTCTTTCGGCTGACAATATGTTTTTGCTTTTGATGTTTTCAGCTGTTCTTCCAAGAAAGCCAAATCGGTTCTCTACAGCTTTTTCCCTATTTTAAGATGGCTTCCTCACTATCCTGTGAAAGAATATTTGCTGGGAGATGTGATCTCAGGGATCAGCACGGGGGTCATGCAGCTCCCTCAAGGTTCGTAAAATTGTACCTTTGGAAAAAAAAATCTTCAACCTCATGAGAGATTTTTTGTGACCCACTGCAGATTTGCTTTCATAATTTGCATGGATATATGCTGGGCTACAATTCCCATTGTCTCCCAAGGGTTGATAGGAATTGTAGTCCAACAGAAGATTTCCCATTCCTGTTTAAGAAACAGTGCACATCATTTTTGTATGTAATGATTTCAGCAACTGACCTTTGACCGTTGTATAGATTAGTCTGCAAAATCCTTCTATTTTTTCTGTCCAAAATCTACCAAGATTTGGAGAAATTGAGGGACTGAGAGAATGTTTACAAGAGCAGCTTTTTGTTGTTCAGTCGTTAAGCCGTGTCCAACTCTTCGTGACCATGTGAACCACATCACGCCAGGCCTTCCTGTCCTTCGCTGCCTCCCTGAGTTTGCTCAGTTTCATGCTCATTGCTTCAGTGATTACAACCGTTTAACTATTCTTCATTGGCCACTTATTCAAATAATTTGGTTGGGATCTTATGTGCTTCTCATCTACGCTTTCTTTTTTCTTCTTTAATTTTTCTCCCAGGATTAGCATATGCATCGCTGGCTGCAGTCCCTCCAGTGTTTGGCCTGTATTCTTCATTTTATCCAGTCTTTCTGTATACTTTTTTTGGAACTTCCAGACATATATCAATAGGTATATCTTTTAATGTATCAATGGATTTAGTTGATGACTGTGATCTTGAAAATAGAGTTGGGTGGGACCCATTCTATTTTTTTAAAGGGGACCACCTTTGTTACACCAAGTCAAAGTTATCTGTATCTTATCATGAATCTTGTATGTGGAAATTACTACCTGATGTTTAAATCTCAACATCCTTTAACTATATCCTTAGCAAGCATGCTTTAGTACCAATATCTACTTTTCTGTATGTGAAAATAAGCGCAGCAGTCAAATAATGTATCCCAGGTAGGTGACTGTTGCCCCTGGTTGACCTTGACTATACTTGGATAGTCAAGGTCTTGGATGGAAGTTCACCAGGAACGAGGGTAGGAAGCTGAATGAACATTCTGGAAGAAGGAAGGTGGTGGCAAACCATTTCCATATTATTGCCAAGAAACCTACCTGAATGTGTGTAAAGTCACCAGGAGCTGAGTTGACTTGATAGACGCTACTTTAGCAATTTTTCTGTGAGTCAGAAGATTTAGCAGGGATTTGTTAAGTTTCTATCCCCAGTCTTGCCTCTACAACCAATTCACTAGATTGCCTTCGACATGCTCCCATTTTTTTCAGATCTTTCCTGCAAAATGGAAATGATTTACAAATTCCTGTGAAATGCATTATGGGACTAGGCAAAAGATTATGAACGCTCAAAAAAAAAAAGTACATAAGACTGGTATTGCTCATACTACATGTTGTTATTTAAAGTAACAAAGTAATAAATGACCCAGAAAACTCTGGTACGCATTATCCAAAATAAAATAACAAGAAGTGCTGGTTTTTTCCTGTATTTTATTTACCCTAAAACATTATTCATCAAGGGAGACTGTAGAGTGCAATAACCAAAGCAGCAGTTCTTCTTCCTTACTCTGTTTAGGGAATCAAAATGACCTATATATTAGTTACTCTTTGTGTTCCTGTGCCTGGGCACATGTGTATAATTATCTATTTCAGGGATGATGGTGAATAATAGCTATCCAGTGCCATGGAGTTAGGTGAGATAGAGCTTCTGCTTTGCTAGTTCTGTAGACAAGCATGTGTATCTCTCTTGGAAGCTCTTTAAGTTCAGGTGTAGTTGGACCAACCATCAACCTTACACCAGCTGTAAACCCTGAAATAGGGACTTCTGAAGATGGGATAGAAGTGGTCTTGGATATGTTGAGTCCAAAGGCCCTTTATTTGCTGAAGAGGCTCAAGGTTATCCCAGAGCCATTTTGAAGTTGAATGGTGCATCAGAAAAACAAAAGGAAGTCTACTCTTGGTTGCTTTCACTATGTCACTATCCAATGTGAGTTGGCTGTATTTTGGAAGGAGAGGTGGAAAGTCTCTGCTTAATATGCATGTCTGGAATTGCACTGTGGGTTTTTCCTCTCTCTCTAATACAACAAAACTATCAAGGTTTCTTTCACATTCCTTGATGGTGTTGGCAATACGCATCTCTTCCCCTAACGGAATCCTCCTGCAGGAACGTTTGCTGTGATCAGCTTGATGATTGGGGGAGTGGCAGTCAGAGAAGTACCTGATGAGCTGTTTGACATGACAGACACCAACTCTACCAACAGTACAGATGCCAGAGATGCCATGCGGGTGAAAGTAGCGGTGGCGGTCACCTTGCTGTCAGGAATTATACAGGTAAAGGGTGTAACAGCTGGATTCAGAAGCAGATTTAGCTATTTCTTTCAGCTCAGTCAAAATCTGATTTTCTTGGTCTCTTTTGCAATTCAGTATTAGGCTGAATAGCTTCCATCAGTGTTTTTGTGTTTCAGGCAGGAGGTATGAGACACTGATCTAGAGTATGAGCAAGTGTGGCCCAACTATATTGCAGACGTACTTTGCTTTTGTTATGGAACCAGAAACTGTCTGCTAAGCTAACCTGGCATTTTATTCCAATAAAACTTAATTTTCAGTTTAAATTGGACAGAGTTGTTTACATTTCACAATATACCACTTGGAAAAAGTCATAGAGAAGAACATATATATATATATATATATATATATATATATATATATATATATGCAGAGGCATCTCTTGGCCAGGATTCTCATTAATCAAATATTTTCATATAGCTTCTTGTACCCTATGACTGAAAACATCTGCCTATTTTCTTGCAAGGAAAGGGGGGGGGGAGCCTGTACCTTTGCAGTTATTTAAAAACCAAAACTGATGACAATGACTGTTCCTAGAATGTGGGTTTTCTTCCTATTAGTTGTGTTTAGGATTCCTACGTTTTGGATTTGTAGCCATTTATCTCACGGAGCCTCTGGTACGTGGATTCACAACTGCAGCAGCTGTACACGTGTTTACGTCTCAGTTGAAGTATCTGCTTGGAATTAATATCAAACGATTCAGTGGTCCCCTCTCTGTTCTTTATGTAAGTATGTTTATAAAAGGATGCTTCATGTATTAGGCTGTTCCTGGCTGATGGGAATAGGCAACCTGGTAGACTTCAGTTGTTTAGCCCTTTGCTTCCTGCTTGCTTTGGACAACACAGTCAATGGCAAAGGGATGTGGGAGTTGTGGTCATCATAACCCTCTGGAAGGCATCAGATTGCTCCTGTTGCAGTCCCCAAAACATGTCATTGCTTTCCCAAGCCACAGACAGGTCTCTGGATCGCATCCAAAGCATTGGATAACCCTAATAGTAATCCTGTAGACCTAATTGGTTATCTTTCTATACTGTATTGTCTTGCAGAGTTTGATTGCTGTGTTTTCTAATATCACCAAAACCAACTTGGCCACTTTAGTTGTTGGACTCATTTGCATAGTGCTGTTGCTGAGTGGCAAAGAAATCAATGATCGCTTTAAGAAGAAGTTGGTGGTTCCTATTCCAATGGAGATCATTGTGGTAGGTCTTAAACCATAATTGAAATGTTCATTCTGCAGATAAAGGTAAAAACAGTTCCCTTTCCCAACTTTTCTTTGGAAGTTCTATTTGAACTATGATTTTTTTGTTTTGTGTGTTTTTAA
Organism: Python bivittatus; assembly: GCF_059951505.1. NCBI lineage: Eukaryota > Metazoa > Chordata > Lepidosauria > Squamata > Pythonidae > Python > Python bivittatus. The sequence continues at coordinate 8,036,825 of NW_028277037.1, read as the reverse complement.
GGTGGTCATTGGTACTGGAGTTTCATCTGGAATGAGTCTTTCCAAGACGTATGACGTTGATGTTGTTGGGAACATTCCCAGTGGGTAAGGATAAGGGTTAAGGTATAAGGAAGGTATATTCTTAGGGCCTCAAAATTTAATATAACTGATTTTTTTTCTCATCACTGCTTATAGATTATCCTCTCCCCGAATACCTGATGTCAGCCTCATCTCAAGAGTGTTTGTCGATGCAGTTGCTATAGCTCTTGTTGGGTTTTCCATGACTATCTCAATGGCTAAAATCTTTGCTCTTAAGCATGGCTATACAGTTGATGGAAATCAGGTAATGTAATTGCGACCTAGTGTTTGCTACTTGTGATCTGGATAAAAGACTGCAACCAATAATGTGTTTTCCCAGTAGGGTGTTGTTTTGACTCATCCTAGTGAATCCTGTGAGTTAGCAAGAGGGGATGTTCACTAGATAGTTCTGGTTACACTACACATCCCATTTCATCATTGATTCATTGATTATGTTCCATCAAGTTGTTTTCGATTCCTAGCAATCACATAGATAGGTTTCTCTAAGACAATCTATCCCTAACCTGTTCTTTCAGGACTCCCAACAGTGCAGTCCTCACCACTATAACTGAGTCTGTCCACCTTGCTGCTGGTTGTCCTTTTCTCTTTCCTTCCACCTTTCCCAGCATTAGAGCCTTCTCCAGAGAGCTAAGTCTTTGCATAATGAGTCCAAAGTTTAGGATAATTTGAGCCTGGTGCATCGAGTGAGAATTGATTTGGGTTGATTTGTTCAATGGTCCATTCATTAGACTGTTGGTAGAGGAGGAACTGTACGTGGAAGGTTGTTCACAATGTGTTGCAGACCTTTCAGCTTTATAACCATTTTGAATTGTCATTTAGGAATTTTGCCACTATTGAGAATAAGTAAATGTGTGTAGAGGGATCCACAGGAGGTATCAGAAGAGGTAGGATAGTGGTCATGGCCAATGACTGAAATCCTGCCCCAAAAGGTTGTGACCTCCATTTTGCCTTTTTGACCCACCCCATGGATGCCACTGAATGTCTGTTTTCCTCCAGTTGTAAAATGGTTTCTTATTTAGTAATCAATATTCATCTATAATGCTACCATATGTGATTCTCTTTAACAGTATTTGTTATAAGTTCTCTTCTCTTCCCCTTTATGTTATCCCAGGAACTTATTGCATTAGGTATCTGTAATTCCACAGGATCCTTTTTCCAGACTTTTGCTGTCACTTGCTCAATGTCTCGGAGTCTTGTTCAGGAAGGCACTGGAGGAAAGACTCAGGTATGAAGAATATCTATTTTTATCTGATATCTTTCCCTTTTGTCAAGGAAAGTAAGATAGGGTACCTAGTTGGCCCATTAAAGGGTATCCTCTTATCCACATTATGTTGGGTAACTTCCACTGAAATCTTTTAGTGAGAGCTCCAAGATAATTCCCCCTGGTTCTTAACATTTATTCCCAGCAGAATGTCTGTAACTGCTCTCCAAACTTGGTGTCCAACAGATGTATTGAAACTATAGCACCCAACTTTTCCAGCCCAGCAGATCTATACTATATGGGATTAATACTTAAAATTGTCAGGTTTATTAGCAAAAGTTCATCTGAGAAGCTGATACATCCTAGTCCTTATTCTTACTCAAAATGTTTATCTGTGTTTTGTACAGATTGCGGGTACTCTGTCCTCAATCATGGTTTTCTTGGTTATTATTGCCATTGGTTACCTCTTTGCACCCTTGCCACAGGTAAGTGATCTCCATATGTCTAAATCAGCAGAATTAAAACTCCAGTTGTTTAAACCATAATATCTGTGTCTGTTAAGCATAGCTTTTTTTCTGCTTGGTAGTCTCAGAGCTTGATTACCCACATCTTGGATAATTATTGGATATTTTATCTTGTATCCTTTTCTCTGGTGACTCTCCTTAAATACCACCGGCTTTTTCTAAAATTCTTTCTGAATATCCTTAATTACAATGAATATATTTATTGTATTGTTCTCATCAGATCTTAGAGAGCAGGAAGAGTAAGTTTTAGGCTAACTTTTAAAAGAGAAAAACTAGGAACACTGCCAGCTGTAGACAGCCAAAACATATTGCTGGCAATTATCATAAAAACATCTCATTAGTTTCTGAGAAACGTGTGCCCGGAAGATCAAAGTATTGTTGTTTACCTAAACGTCTATTCTTGTTATGTTTTGAATTTTCTTTTAAAAATACATGCCTATAGATAGATGCCTGGAATGTTTCTCAAGCAGCACGGTTTTAAATGAATTCAGAGGAAAATCATACTGTTCTCAAATTATATTCCTAGACTGTGCTGGCAGCAATTGTAATGGTCAATCTGAAAGGCATGTTCAAACAATTTGGAGATATTGCCCACTTTTGGAGAACCAGCAGGATTGAACTGGTGAGTGATTTAATGCCCATCAGCATTTTTCTTCAGCTTTTCTCAGCTATTTTTAATTAGATGCAGCAGTGCAGCATTCCTCCGCCATCGTTGTGTTGCACAGGGAAAAGCCGCAATGTGAGAATCAAGCAATTCAAGAAGAGTGAAGCTCCAGGGCCTGTGAGAATCCTCACGTGGTTTGTGGTTGAGTTTTTTTGGCTTAGTGTGGCAGGATCAGGGAAGGAGTCGTGCTTTGTTTTAGGGAAATAAATTTCAGAAAATTGGAAGCCTGCTTCTAGTTGGCTTATTCAGTGTAGTTGCCTCGTGTGGAAATGGAGATGCAGTTTATTAATTCTACCACCTAAGGATGTGAAGCCCAGATCGTCGTGTTGAAAAGCAGTGACTGTATGTTGCTGATTGGGTGTTTCATTTCTTTGTCTTTTTAGGCAATTTGGATCGTAGCTTTTCTAGCTTCTGTTTTTCTGGGACTAGACTACGGCTTACTCACATCGATCACTTTTGCAATAATTACCATTGTATACAGGACTCAAAGGTAAAGTTAACTTTTAAAACAAAGTTCTTGGTGGTAGAAGTAAAAAAAACCCAATACACTTCTTTATGTTTTTCTGCTTTCAGTGTGGTTTCCTACCAGAGGTTGGTGATGATCCAGGGGTGTTGGCTGGAGGGGGGTGTAAAAAAAAAAAAAATTAAGATGGCAGCTATGATCATGTGATTAGATCTGCAGTTTGGGACTTCAGTCGTGGTGTTGTGGCTGCCATCTTGATGTTTTTGAACCACCATCCCCCCCAGTGTCTCTGTGATTGTCAGGTTGAAAGGCCAGCAATAACACCCACCCACACCAGAGCCCTTGTATTCCCTCAAGGCGCAGGTTATTCTGTGGGTTACCCTCACAGCAGGGATGTCCATAAGATATGGTCAAAAAAGTCAACAGAGTGGCCAGGATGCTGCGATTGAAGTTCCACCTGTTTCTTAGGTGGATGCGACTTTAATCCCACATCAGTACACATGTACGTCTTACCCAGATAAGCAGATAAGTTCTAGGAGAAGTAACTGTTACATGTCTCCACATGTTTCTCTCTCTTTCTGTGTCCCTCCTAGCATGTGTACGCATGTGCTTGTGCAGGAATTCTTTTTGTCTTTTTCTGAGTTGGATTGACACATGCCATTAGCAAGATCTACTTGCAGAGATAGTGAGGGGAGGATGTTTTCTAGCAGGTGTTCACTCCTAACAGTTTCAAAGGCACATTTTCTTCCTAGAAACGTTTATCTTAGGAGGCACCTAGGAGCTCTAGGCTGGAAACAGGCATGCTCAAAGATATCGTTTCTTCCTAGAAATGGCGACATCTCAGCTCCGGCTGGTCCAACCAAGATGGCTTATGAGTTGTTCAGTGTAGTTTCTCTCTGATCCAACTAGAAAGGCCTGATGGTGTATTTTAATATACATGATTGAATATGCCCCTGTAGCACTTATACAACAATACATGCTTCCACATCTAGTTGCTTCTGCTAGAATCACAGATCTCTACCAGCCATATGCGCATTTACTACTCGGTATCCGAGCAACCATGAGCCCTTCGATGGAATTGTCTTAATTTATTAATTGGAAGAGCTCCATTTTGATCAATTTCCAGAGGGCCAGCAGAGTCAGGGCAATCTGAACCTCCTGTGGAAGGCTATTCCCTAAAACAGAGTCCACAACAAAAAACATCTCCTCCTAGCATCAGGCTTTCTAATTTTGTGGTAGGAGGGGCTATCAGCAATTTTTGCCAGACGGGTCAGTTCTAGTTGAAGGTGGTAGCCCTGCATGTCCGTGGCTTCTTATTCAACAAAGCTTCTATTCTAACTAACCATGATATCTATACAGTAATCCCACCAGCTGCAGCTCAATCAGGGCACTTGGAGGCTGAAAGCTTGGTCCCAATGGAAAAATTGCAAATGGGGAGAATTGCACGTTGATGTTTCTGGAATATTTTATAGAAAGGAGTGGCGTACTTTAACAAGATAGCTACCTAGGACACTTGATCTGCATGTTGATGATTTGATCAAGAGTAGTAAATTGAATACCTTCCAGCCTTAAGCTAATAGTCAATATGTTATGAGGAGACCTTTCCCCCCCCTCAAAAAGGGAAAGCTTTGACACAGGTGCAAAGGTCTTGAAAAGGCATCTGAGGCTACAATAAAACTATAAAAGCTAATTTAATATAGTAATATCAATCAAACGTTATTGCGGTCATCAGCCAACAAGATTAAGAGTAATAAAAGATCCAGAAGCATTTTTTATATCGGATTCCTTTAGATAATTAAAAAGTACATACGTACACTGATAGCTTTTAAATCTGATATGATTAATACTGGTCACGTAATTATTGGAATTTTTGCTAAATTTTCTCTGATTAAGCAGAAAACATAATTGCAGACATTAGTCCATGCACGGTAGCCAGATAATCACATCATAAGATTGAGGCTTTGTAGCAAAAGAGACGATGAGGGTGGGGCTGGGGGTGCAGTGGACACATTTGAAATTTTAAAATCATTTTCGGGCTCTAAAAGTCACAAAACAGCAAATCAGTAGAAGGCAACCTGGTACAATTGCCCCCCAAAGGACGTCTTGTCTTCCAGGATGCTCTCCAGCCCCATGACTTACCTTTATTCTTTTTGGGGGGGTCAGGTAGGCATGCTTTTAAATCAAGCCCTGAGCTCTGGCTGCCCACCATTTTCCTTTCCAACAAGGTCTGTGCAACTCGGATGGCACATCTTTATTTAGCCTGGAAAATGACGTCGATGCTAGAGGTTGAGGTTGGCTTTCAGCTTTCCCCAGGTTTTATAACCCTGAAAATAGTCTTTAAAAAAATCAAAGTCAGGTAGGATAAGGAGATGCTGTGGATGGGAGGTGGAAACAGAACTCTTGCTCCAAAATATATTCAAAGTACATTTGAAATTATGACCCAAATAATGTCTTCATGGGGTTTTGTTGCTCTAAATTCATGTACTTGCTTTTTTTTTGGTTCTGGATCCATTTCTTGCATGGTAGATTATTTGTAAAGGCTTAATTATATCACTACTTGTTTTGTTAGCAGTAGCTTTGCTTATTTTACCTCTTGATCAGTGAGACAGGTTCAAGGCAGTAGAACAATGACAATGGTCATAAACGTTGGACCATTCAGTGAAGGGACAGTTTGATTGTTTGGTTTCTGAGAATTTTGCCAGGCTCTAGTACACATAATTCTATGACTTCTCTAACAGGAATGGTTATAAATCTAGACCAACTAACACATTATATTTCTGTAATTTTTCTCGACAGCCCCCAATATAGAATCCTTGGCCAGATTCATAACACAGATATTTATTGTGATGTGGAAGCATATGAAGAGGTAAGGAGATTAGGAACTCATGAAAGCAAAGAAAATTAATCTGTTCAGTTAAGAATGGGGGGGGGGGGGACAATAGGATCCCATAGTGAATCTCCCTTAGAAGTATTGAACTCTAGTCTTACCAGTCCAGGTTCATGAAAGAAAAGGTACTTGCAGGAATCCTCAGTAGAATGGTTGGGTTGAACTGCAGCTAGGAAGAAGAGCAACCAAAACTGGTAGGCTTGTTCAGAAGGAGGTCTGAAGGTTTCCAGGTCAGGAAGGCTGATCCATACTTTGGATTTCATCTCAAAAAGTAGATTAGAAGGCACAGGCCCATAGATGTAGTATCTGCTTCCACTTCTGAAAGCAGCCTCATCCCAGAAAAAGACAATGCTGCTTTAACATTTGATACATTGGTGCTGCCGTGTCCTCCAAAACACTTTGAGAGGTCACATCCAAAGCATTACCTGGGCACGTTTATCTGGTTTCAGATGGTAGTCATGCATGTCGATGGGGACTCTTATTTCATTTTCCTATCCTGTAATTTCTAGGATGCATCAGGCCTAGTCTTCAGGACAGGAAAATATGAAGTTGAATGATGAAGTTTTAGAAAGGATGGTAGGGGAGGGAAATCCAATTTCCAGCTGTTCTTCTGCTTTCCTTGCAAGTAGAGGACTATTAGAGCAATGTTTCTCAACCGTGGCAACTTGAAGATGTGTGGACTTCAACTCCCAGAATTCCCCAGCCAGCAAGGGGAACCACACATCTTCAAGCTGCCAAGGTTGAGAAACACTGCACTAGAGCAAAGATTTTTAAACATTAGTTTTCATTTGCAGAGAGATTTTTAAGTGGGGATGTCTGGAAAGCTGACGTGCTCCATCTGGAATTGGGCATGGGAGGACAATTCTTACATCCCATCTACTTATTTATTTATTAGATTTATCAGCCCCACCCCAGTCTGTACAACTCTGTATGACTCTGGGTGGCTTACAAACTGTAAGAACAGAACACAATAAAAACAGAGATTATACAGTATCATCCAAGAGAACTCCTGATCAGCAATCATTTAAACAATGGTATCCTACAAGGAGGCTGCAATCCATTTTAACCCTGGACTTGGGAATAGAGTCAGGTTTTAAGGCTCATGTAAGCAGGTCCGGGGTGAAACAAAATGTAGACTTGGGGTAATCCTGAGTACTATGGAGCAAAAGGCAAAGTTAGCCTACTGACTTTCTGAGGTTATAAAATCATGCTCTTTTTTTATATGTACATCTTTTTAAAGTATTTTTAGCATATTCTTTAGTTAAAAAGTGCTCTTAGAATACACCATTCTGCATGCAGGGTGGCAAGGATCAGACAGACCCTTCTCCATGTAAAATGAGGCGACATCATCCCCACATGACAGCTGTTTCCATCTCACAAACCCGGCTGTTGGGTTCCTGCCTGCTAATTCTGTTTACTACAGATGTGGAAGGTGTTGGACTTTATTAGAATGATGAAGATGAAACAAGCCTGCTTGAGTTGGGAAAATGATTCCAACAAATAGAACATAGTTTAGTGGTCTGCCAAAAAAAAGAGAGAGAGAGAGATCTTACTGCAAGTTTGGAGCGTAAACAATCCATGAAGGCAACATTTATAACAGTATGTTTGTTTGCCAGAATTAAGGGAGAGTGGAAAGGAAATATGTTTTACCGGTAGAGCAAAAGTCACAGTGTTTAAGGACTGTAAAAATCATAATTTTTTTTTGAAATGGGAGTTCCATCCTTCCCACTTCCCCCTCTCCCACAGACACGGAAACACACACACAACTTTTGTGTCAAGAAAAATAGTCCCATAGAAACCCTAATCTGACCTGCATCTAGTAAGTTTCTTGATGGTGGCATCACTTACTTTTGTGGGGTAGACAAGTAGCTGTTCTTCCAAGTTCTAATGAATTTAATACAACAGAAACATATCAGAGTACTTACTGCTTGCTTTAATTCCACCATGCTTTAGGTAAAAGAATGCCCTGGAATTAAAATATTCCAGGCAAATGCACCACTCTATTTTGCCAACAGTGAACTGTATACCAGTGCATTGAAGAAAAAGGTAAAGAGACGTCCTTCTTTCTGTTATTTAATCCACTGTAAATTTTCATAGCCAAATTGTACAAGTAAACTCATGAAATGTATTTTTGCTGGGCTCTAGAATTTCAGGCTTCAGGGGGAGACAGTAACAGGTAGTGTTATTCGCAATCTAAAAAAAAATCTTATAATGCCCAGAGTTGAGGAGACTACCATTTCTATTTAAGATGCTAGTTTTATACTTGTACAGAGGCTGGTTGGTTTGTTTTTTTAATGGGGCAGAGGTGATGATGGTGATAACGTCAACGTTTCATGTCTTTACCTGCAGTTTTAAATGGTACAATCCAACAGTAGGTTCATCAGGTTCCACCCATACTGTATTTAGCTAAATTAGCAGAGCTTCTTCTTTTGGCCAGAGCTAAGAATAATTGGGGGATGAGCTCTTAATGACCATCATGTCTAAGCATGTGTTTCTACGTGTGGTTTTCTTCCTCATGCCTTGCATATGTAGAATCTAATATGCGATGCTTAAAAATTATCTTGCTTGTCCCTGTTGGCACATCTACCCATCTAAATATATTTAATGGGGAGAGTGGGGTTACCACACTAAAATGTTACATCCAACTTTCCTGAAATGTATTCAAAAGTATTACTGTGTGACCAGTGATGTTTGAACTGAGAAAAGAGTCAATTTACTAGAATATCCAAAACCTCTTTGCTGTTCTAAATCACAGTCCCGCTAAAATGACCCTTTGCGATGGAAGTCAGTGATAAACTTAGCAAGTGAATTAACTTCATTAATAGCTTTAATTCAGTAAAGCCATTAACAGCTGTATTAAATTAAAGCTATTCATTAAGGGGCAACTTTTGGGAAAACAGGTGTAAAGAAGGATAGCATCCCATATGTATAAGGACAGCAGCCTATCAGTGAAGGTTATCTTGCTTCTGTGCCAGATAAGATAAAGTTTCATGAGATTTGCCTTTTTTTTTTGGGGGGGGGGTAGACTGGTGTCGATCCCTGCAAAATATTGGCAGCAAAAGTTAAAGCACAGAAAAGACATGCAAAGGAACTAAAGCGCCTGGATGAGCAAAAGAAGAAAACAGTTTTGAAGCTGGTAGGTAAGGCGTGTAGTGGTGAATACAGACTGTGGCTTGTGTTCATTTGCTAAGACATTTGCTTCATTTTATACACCTTGACTGAGATCAGTGGTAATAGCCAAGGTTTCCTTCAACCCAGGGCTGGGCATCCAGAGGAAGATCCAAAAAGTCAGTTTGGTCTCTGTAAAGCCTGACTGAAGCTCTGCCCCTTTTAAAGCTTCGTTACACGGTGCTAATGAAACGTTCTTCATGAAACCACCAAATTTCAGCCCCGTAATGTGAATATTTGGTGGTGTGATTCTGGGTTCTTCTTTTTTAAGGAAAAGAAGACAAATTAGAAATGTTAAGGCTCCTCAAGGTTTAATACATTCATTTCCCTTTTAAAAAAATGAAGAGGAAGCAAACAAAGAAATGTGGGCAGCCCTCCCTTCCCACCCCAGAAGTATTTTCTCATGTTTCACGTGAACAAGGGTTAAGGTTAATGTCCATCTTTTCACTTAATCAGTGTGAGGAAGGAAGGAAGAATTGATTTTGAGAAGGGATTCCAGGAATTCAAGTGGCTGGGAGGAAACTCGGTTCCTCTAAAGCAACAGATGTCTAATCTGAGATGTTCCTGGAGCCAGTTGCTTTCTTGGCAAGGAATTAGTTCCATCTCCAACTGATTTAGCAGCTATGGCTGTTCCTACTCAGATATAGACTAGCTACATTGATCCAGTCATTAGTAATATGTTTTGCCAATTGCCAACGCGCTGGCCAGGTGCAAGACAAATGGTCCTTTTAGTTCTTTCAGATCCAGAGACAATGAACACACCAGCAGGTGAAGAGATTTTAAGCTTTATTGTTAAGTCTAGCAAACAGATGTAAACAGGAATACAAGAGCATAGTATAAAAGCATAACATACCAAGCAAGATGATAAAACTCTTCCTTTACTGTTGGGAGCTACCATAAGGCGACAGCAGAGAGACTCCAAGATGGTTTAGAGTTGCTCTGTAGTGAGATGGGCAGTGACAAATTTGAAATAAATTAAAAAAAAAAAAAAAGCAGCTCATAGTCCTAAGGCCGGTGTCCACGCTCCAAGACTCCAGGGGCAATGCCAGGGATTTTTATCGAAGTCTGGCACTGCAATCCCATGACTCTGTTTCTTTGGAGTCAGGAGCTGTGAGAGTGACCTTGACCAGATAGTTCTCAGGATCTGAGATCTATACAGATAAGCTAGTGCTTAACCTAAACAATACTGAGGGTTCCCCCCCCCCATTTCTATGTAAACGTGAAAAACAAGCCAGCTAAACATTATTATGGCTCAGAGTGAACTTTCTTAACATGTGCAGAAGAAATCAAAATACGTCACCTAAGCTCCTCGAAGTAACAATGGTCTTCTCCATTGCCGCTACGTAATCTCAGGATTACATTATTACAATGTGTTATATGTGAGACTCCTCTTAAGGTTGATCCAGAATTTGGAACTAGTCCAAAATGCCACAGCTAGGTTGCTGCTGGAAATACAGTGCATCCATTCTGAAAGAGCTGCTGGATGGCCAGTATGCTAGACGACTGTTCAGTTTTCTTGTGCTGCCGTAGAAGCCTCTGAAATTCAAGTCAGGACTTGGACGTCTGCTGAATAATCTTCTCTTATATAAAGCATTGCATTCCAATGGGGATGGTATTCTCAGTTCCCCACTGTCAGTAAGAGGGTTTTTTAACTGGAAAAATGAAGTTGAGAAGTGTAATAGACAGCAATTGAGTAACACTCTTTGCTTAGATATTATTCCTTTTAATTACAGCCAGTAATTCTTTAAAAATCAGACAATGTGTAATTCTTTAAAAATCAGACAATATGATTTTCTGGATTTTTTCCCCCATTTTGTCTCTCATAGTTGAGGTATACCTATGATGAAAATTACAGGCTCTCTTATCTTTTTAAGTGGGAGAACTTGCACAATTGGTGGCTGACTAAATACTTTTTTGCCCCACTGTATAATCAGAAAAAAAGAAAAAGAAGATGACATTTTCTCCTGTAAATAGATGTACATGTTTGCCCAAAACTCTACTCTTTGTACTTAAGATTGGTATTTAATTGTCTTCCACCCAAGACGAATGACGTGGAGCATGGTGTGAAACATGAAGTCTTGCAAGATGAAGTGTCGCTTAATGGAAAATTCTCAGCGGCAGAAGCAACTCCCCAGGATTTATCTGCGGATGAACTAGAACGTTTTATGATACCAGGGATCAACATTCAATCAATCATTCTGGATTTTTCACCAGTGAACTTTGTGGATTCAGTTGGAGCAAAAACCCTTCAATCAGTATGTACTACCAGTTTTGATCACTCTTTCTGACAATAAAGTATCTGCTTAATTTTGTGCTATTTCATGTACACAGAGGAGAGATGAGCTAAGTTAAGATACTTCACTGTAGGAAGACCTCTTGCACAGTTCCCATTTGTTCCCAATGGGATTACACAAAAGTGCTTATGACTGTATTTGTTCAGTATCTTTTTTTGGGGTCTCCCCAACAGATGTTGTTGTTCCCTTATCTTTAACCACATCTGGAGGGCACAGGGATAAGAAAGACTGCTTGCATTTCCTCTTATTTCTTCTGAATGTTTCTAAGATGACTGGAAATCAACTTTAAGAGGGAATTTTATAGCAAATTTGTAGCTATTGTGCAATGAGCTTTGATAGGCCCACAAATATTAACTGAAAGTTATTTTCCTTCACTGTTGCAGATTATAAAAGAATATCAAGAAATTGGTATTTCAGTCTATATAACTGCCTGCAATGGTAAGTTGGAGAGGAAGGGTGGGTTTAACTTTCCTACAGTCATTAGGACATTAATGTTCTTTCTAGTCTTCCCCAACTTGATGTCTTCCAAAAATGCTAGACTTAAATTCCTACCTAGCCAATATGATGGGTGGCACATTCTTTAACACACCAAGTGAGCTCCTATAACAGACCAAGAAAGATGTGTGATTCCTTGCAGAACTAGGATTATATGAGTAGATGTGTCCATTTCTACTTATAAATGTGTGTCTTACACAAATACTTTGGAAACGTGGAAGCTGTGAGAAAACAAACCTGTTTTAAAGAGAAAAAAATCAGTATTGGACTAAAGTTAAAAATATATGCAAAAGAGAGAGAGAAAGAGAGAGAGGCATACTTTATGGTTTTAAATAAGCAGATGCTTTGGCCAAAAATTAATCTTATTCCCAGTGCTTTAGCCTAGTGCCGAACAGGAGCTCATCCACAAACATGTCAAGTTCATGAGCCAAAGAAGGCTTCCTCTTACAGAAATAACCATCAGCACCTCCTGGGGGAACAGAATCGTTCTTGCTCTTGTTTGTGAGAACTGTACTATGTGGCCGTCTTCTGTGTACAGGAATTACAATGATTTGAAATGACACACTGTCTTACCACATAGTCGTTCTTTGATGTAGTTTCATTTGTAGATTAAGGCTGGGTAGCACTATAGGGACTCTTAAATCAATACCTGACTCCTTATACCTTATATACGGCTGGAAGATCTTTTTTCTTTTTTTCCCATTAGGGTCTGTTATGGACAACCTCGCTAGACTGCACTTTTTTGAGAAAGCAGCCCTAAGAGACTTGTTCTTTCCAAGTATTCATGATGCTGTCCTCACCAGTCAGCTGACAGGTCTCTCTTCCTCCTATCTTTAAATGCACTGAGCTGAACTCCTACATCATAAACTATATGGACCTACGTGAACTTCCAAGGGCTCCTGTAGACATTTATTTAATTTGCACAGATTAGACAGAGCCTAAGACTAGCCACTCGTACGGGTATCTGAGTCTGCACCACAACAGCCTGCTCCTTGCCAGCCCTCGGTTTGAGGACTTCGAAGCCTTAATCCTTTCAAACGTCGTACCTTTCCACTGGATTCAAAAGTTGTTGATGGAAACATGGGATAAACGCAAACATTTGTAGAGAACCTGAAGGCTTGTCTATTTTGGTGCATATGTGTTGCAGTTTTTGTGGTTGTGGTTGAGTAACAGGTCAGGAAAATATTAATGCACTTTGTTATTTCTTTTTAACACAGTGTATTCCTGGCAAGAATTGGGATGATTGTTGAATGGAGCAGTGTGTGTGTGTGTGTGTGTGAGAGAGAGAGAATGATTGCTCCTCTCACTAGAAAATGTCAACTGCATTTCCAGATTTTCAGTGCAGAAATCATTGGTTTTTCATCTGATGACTACTAAGACAAGCATGAGCCTATGGTTTTGTAACAGTTTCTTTTTGAACCATGAGCTCTTTAGCTCTATTTTTTAAATTATTATGATGACTCAAGAGTAATAGATCATTTTCACATTGAGAAAGTTACTGTACTGACCCAATGCTAATCTTAAGTAAGGTATATTTAAAGTTAGCTGGGAATGAACAAAAGACAATACATAATGCAGCTAGACTAGGGAAGAGAAAACAAACCCTAGCACCCAGGTTAACAGGCCCAAATTCACTTTTTACAACTCAAGTTAGCTAAGTTTAGTTACTACAAGCTCACCATAAGTAGTCTTGAAGAGAAGAAATGGAGAAATGACATTTCCCAAGGTACGGGATTGTATTTGTTATATTTTCTATGCTCTGACGCGTTTTTAACTAAGTCACAAAAATACTGTTCCAAAAATCTCACATCGCTCGACTCCTGAGGAAATTGGTTTCTTGAGACCGTTTCCAGAGCGATGCGGGATCAGCGAACAAGCATAGCAATGTGTGTCCTGTTTTCCAGCAGATGGTTGCAGAGGGACAATCTGTTTTGTTCACTAGAATGCAGCTGGATGTCCTATGCAGCTTCATTTCAATAGTGCTTCCTCTCAGGTAGGTATATACAGGGTTGCGATACTTCTACTACGATGCACCCGAAAATAAACACTTTTAGTGGGGGAATTGATCACAGGCTTTAATTCCTCCGACTGTACGTTATAGGCCTTAAGCATCCGGGGTTTTTTCCCCCTGCCTTTCCACTAATGTTGCCAAACTGCTGTTGCCCTGTGCTAGAGTATTATTGTTAAACAAACAGGCTTTTCTTCCGTGCATTTAAACCAGAGAATATTGGTATATCTATTAAAGGCTGTTCACAAACATTTCTTTGTATCTGCAATCCTGGTCCAAGCCTGTAATGTTGGTAGCAGAAGGCTTGTCCATCAAAAGCAGTTTCATTTAGCATCAGTTTACAAACTTCATTGGTTATCTAGCATATACAGGTTTCTAGAAATAGAATTTGAGCCATTCAGTTCCCCCCCACCCTTTAGCAGAGTTGCTTCTTAGCGATGTTGTACAAAGGATATATAACTCCCATATCCTGCCTGTTTTCCCATGTTATATTTAAGGGAAGTAGCCTTTTGCAGTATTTGTGAATTGCTAGACTTAGAATGCACTGTGAATATACAGGTAATAATTCTGATATATTTGCAACATACATCTTGACTTTTTGTGTGTTTGTCTGCTTTTAGGACAATATATTCTATCAACCACCTGCTTACGGTGAAGCCCTGTTGCTTTTTATAACCAAACGTTTCTTTCAAATATGAGTCAAAAGTTAAACTTCTAAATAAACGTCAGAAGATAAATCTTGAAATTTCACTGATGGTTAACTTTGCTTTACACGGCCTTTTCCCCTCCTTTTTCCTATTGCTAATGTAATCAATTTTTTTATGGCCCAAACTGTGGTCATTATGTCTTATTTACCTGCCCATGTTTTTAATTCTAGTTGTTCCAAAGGAGTGCACAACAGAGCAACTTTTAAATAACTCCCATTAGGCCTTGCCCCCCTACATTACCTCAGAGTAGAAGGTTTTTCTCTAAGCCACAGCAAAACTTCCACCTAACTTGCTACCTAAATGGTGAAAATCAAAATCCGTTGGATCCTTCTACTTCCATCTCTATATAAAATTTAAGCAGAATACAGCATGTGTAAGTTGAATAGCAACTTTTTCCGTGGTGGCATTTTAGGGCTAACCTCCTGTATAATTAAGAATCCTTTTTTTCCCCTTTTTGAAACATATTATTTATTAAGGTTAATGAAATGGAAAATGCATTTTGTTCCAAGAGCGGGACAACACAGCCCCACTTGCAGGGGTACCTGCAAGGGGGAGGCGGGTTCAGAAAGTGGCCGCAACTCTGTCTTTACCCTAGACCTCTTTCATTGTTCCAAATGAACTGTATTCAAATGGAACAAAACTAGGAATGTTTCAGGTGTTCCTGTTACTGGAAACAATGAAGATCACTTTTGTTCTGGAAATTTTATTTCCTGAAAATTAGCAGAATACCCCAAAAGGGCTGGCTTAGTCATTACGGTGTTTCTCAGCATGTTCCATCCACGAACAATAGATTTTGCTGATTCTTAATAATAGCTACTGCACGGGAGAAGAGGTTCTGTGCAGGGTGGTGGGGTGTGTGCTCCATAGCATGTAGTTCCCCAAAAATAGAGCAGCATGGAATTAAAATATAGCCGTCATGAACGGGTCAGTCATGAACCATCTTGCTCAGCAAAACCAGTCTTTTTAGACTTGAAGTGATCTGGGCCAACAAACCTGTAGCAGCCTAGGCCAAATCAAGTTCAAACACCTTTGAAGCAAAATGCGTCATGAAGCACACCAACAGTAAACGGGGGGGGGGGGGGATGAGAATAATGAACAAATACTGAAAAGTTCAACAGCAGAGAGCCTCTGAATTGTTAAATGGCCTTTGACAAGAGGTTGCACAGAGAGCTCAACAAGTCAATCAAATATGACTTTAAGGTTAGCCTTTGTTCTTTAAACAGCCAGTGCTTAACCATTCAATTAAGCCAAACCAGGATAGCAATCTTTTGGAAAACACTACGTGGTTGAGCCTTTTAGGGAGGGAACGTGCATGCTCTGTTGTCCTGTTGCTTGTCCTTTGAAGGTGAAGACTCACAGCATTGTTAAAGGCACTCTGAGCAAGTCACAGGAACATATCAATGGCCCTCTCCAAGCCCAATGACTTGACTTTGCATTTACCATCATCACAGCACATCCAACACTTACATGTGAATGGAAGTAGAGTAGGGTGTGCACATGGCTGCCTTTGATATCCAGAGCATCCTATCATCAATTACCTGTTTTCTTTCCCAGGCTACCAAAAATAAACTCAGCCCACAAAGTCCCATTTCCCTAAAGCAAAAACTTTTCTTTCAGAAAAGCAGTAGCTTCCTTTCCAGGGGGTCAGACAATGGCATAAGAGGATCTGTGTGGGGTGATATTGCCTTCTATCTGAATTATGCGCATTACACAGCCAGAACGTCGCTCCATGTGCCACGTGCAGTAGGTGCGAAGTGTGCATCTACTGACCTGCTCAGATGCGTGATTGTTGGTCATATATGAAGATTCTGGAGCAGGTCTGAGGAACACAGAAGGCCGTGCAGAGAAGCAGGACGAATTCTGCTACAACCCAGATGATGCAGAGTTATAGAAACCTGTCTTCTCCCCTAGCCCAGTACTCAGATACTGCTCAGGGAAAAGTGTATCGTCCATACATCACTGATGCCAGCTTTTCACTGCAACTTCAGGCAGCACTGGGGACGCTGCCAAAGTCCCATCTCAGGGCTTGGGGTCTGTGAGGGTTTGGACAGGAAGGAACAGGTTGAAACGGATCCCAAAGAACATGGAGGAAGTTGAGGAAATTGAACCCAAGAACATAGAGTTGCTGTTTGTATGTTGGGGTTCTCTTTTGACACCGATTCTGCTAGATGAGGAGGCACTGCCAACCTTCCCCAATGGTTTGTATGTTGAATTCCCAGAATTCTGGGAGTTGGAGTCCACACAGCTTAAAGGTGCCAAGGTTGAAAAAACACTGGTTTAGGCTATATTACATAAAGAATAGAGACGTCACCACGGAGGCATAAACACAGGTCAGGATCTGATATAATAAGCGTTAAGCTAATCCTACATTTTGAAATCATGCAAACCTTAAGGACAAAATGATTTAATATTGGATGGCACTGTGTGGTAGAGTGCAACAAAATGGATTAGACATAGAAAAGTGGTAGATAATATTAGCTCAGTTCGTTTTGCAATGAGATGCTATTTTAAAATATTGAGAACAGAAATGGGTTACCTACAGCTACAGAGAAATCAGAGTTTAAACGCAGCTGCCTTTACTTTTTATTCTTGATTTTTATGTTCTATTGATTTGATTATAATACCTTTGTTTGATTGTTATGAACCTCTGAGTCGGGCAGCATACTGTACAAGTTTAATACATTATTAGTAGTAGTACTTGCACATACGGACTCCTTCCACCAAATAAATAAATAATTTTTTTTTTTTTAAATGGAGCGGCTGGAACCTGAAGCATTTCATCCTGCGATATTTGATGAGAGGATCCTATTTGTCATTTTTATACAGCCAATTCATTCATTTTTGAATGGTGATAAATCATCTATAAGCGTACGTTGGCCTTCTACTGCATCATCCCCTGCTTATAATAAAGACACTAACCAGCAGTACAATACCTTAACTTCTCATTTTAACGTTCTTTTCTCTTTTTTAAAAACTAATTCCACTGCGCAGCATTCCTAGATGCTCAGCCCTAGTCCTCCAACCAGCTGGAAGAAACCATCTCACGGAGCAGTTGCTCATGTCTAGGGACCTGTGGACCAAGGTACTACTGTGCTCTTCTCAAAGGTGTTCCTGACCCAAAGCTTAACCTAAACAGGGTGAAGAGATTTACATTTGATTTAGAAAGGATTAAATAAAAAACAAGAAGCATAAATGTTTAGAGTTGAATTGGATTTCACAATCTTTACTTGAATATCACAATGAAGCTGAACGTTTATGCCTTCAGGAACAACCACCATGTAAGTCGGAATGTTCTTTTTACTTCTACTAGTCCAGCTACGTTACAGCACACCACAGAAACAAACTATTCTTCTTGGGGGTTCTCTGAGAGATCCTGGGTTAGTTGTAAGTCATGTATCGAGGAGTGGCACTGAACTTGGCATAGGACTTGATGACTTTGTTCACAGCATCCAGGAAGTCTTTCTCAGTGGCAATTTTTCGCCTTGCTCTGATAGCAAACATACCTGCCTCTGTACAGACACTGCGAATTTCAGCACCTGCGGGGGGTGGAGTGGGGTGGAGGAACAAAAATGGATTTAAAAACAATGTGAAGCATGGCAACAAAGCATGAGGGAGAGAAATCCAAAAAAAATCTACAATGTTTAACTTACCAGTGCTATTAGGACACAGTCGAGCTAGCAACTCAAATCTTATGTCTCTTTCAACGCTCATTGAACGAGCGTGTATTTTGAATATGTGAGTTCTTCCCTAGAGAAAATAAGAATCAGGCTCTGGTTATGACAGGCATACAAGAAATAAGTCAGATAGTTTAGCAAACGCGAGTTCCCATAAGGACTGGCTTTCAAGAGGACTCCAGGCTCACATCAAGAACACCTGCCCTGCTCTTCCTAAGAAAGGCAAGACAGATCAGCTTTGAGCATGCCAATGGGTACAAGTGAGGAACAGAGAACAGATGAAGTGTGGGTAGGGATGAATGAGTGTAGGGGTAAGAGAACGGATGGACTATGTGTGGAACAAGAGAAGACACATTCTACTCTCACTGCCTCATACTTGCACAAGATTCTTAAGAAGAGAAGGAGGGAGAGAGAGAGAGAAAAGGGCTTGGTCAAGCTCAACCCACTCTAACCTAGCATGTAACACCCCCCCCCCAATTAATCTGAGGAAATCTGATCCTCAAAAGAAAAAAATTACAAACTTGCTAGAGAAATTATGTTTGGTCTAATTTGCTCTTTTAAGTGGTACACAGTTCAGAGATGTAATATGAAAAGTCTCTTTTCAATAAAAGTCACTCAGTTCTAATAAATACGCCAACACATTCATCACCACCACCATTAGCACCGTTATTTTGAAATAAAAGCATTCTAAACCTCTAGATCTGGTAGGCTAAATTCAATCTTCCTATCTAATCTTCCAGGCCTCATCAATGCAGGATCCAAGGTATCAGGTCTGTTAGTTGCCATCAAGACTTTAATATTCCCTCTTGGATCAAAGCCATCAAGTTGGTTGATCAATTCCAGCATTGTGCGCTGGACTTCATTGTCTCCTCCAGCCCCATCATCAAAGCGAGCACCTAATAAAGAAACAAGTAGTTCAGAACTGTGTGTTGACTGAAGATGCTGACTAAGATCCAGGCATGGTTTTGATCCCACTGTCAACACTGACTACTTACACTGGTATTTTGCAAATAAATTAAGAGTAAATCAAAACAAGATGTCAATATTCAGAAAAAAGAGCTTCTTGGGAAGGAAGCAGAGTTTTATTTCCATTATAAAAAAAAAGATTCATAGTTAATGTTATATGAAGCATTAAAGAAATATATGCGTATCAAGACGAACCTCCAATAGCATCAATTTCATCAAAGAAGATAAGGCATGCCTTTTTAGTCCTGGCCATTTCAAACAGCTCCCGAACCATTCGAGCACCCTATTAAACCAAACAGAAGGAAAAAGTAACTATTTTTTCTTCTGTGAGCTAATCTGTTATACCACTTGGCTGGCTGGGGAATTCTGGGAGTTGAAGTCCACACAACTTACAAGTTGCCAAGGTTAAGAAACACTGCTCTAGTTGAACCAAGAGAACAGCCTGAGTTCAAAATGATTTACACACATGAAACTGTACTGGTTGCAAACCTTTCAACACCCATTACCCAACATACAGTCTTTCATGTAACCTTACATAATGAATAGGGTTTTGAATCTACATGCTCAAAGACTGTCATTGGCATGAGCTCTCAGTGTTCCTCATCCAGTCATACAATAGAGCAGCAAAGGGGCAGGGAAAATCCATGAAAATGGAATCACAAACATGCCATTAATAGGGAGCCTGCAACATTATGCACCCAAGAGCCAACAGGAAGACTCCGACAATCTAGAGAGAAGCCACCCAAGAAAACAACAGAATCTAGGTTGCAAGATGTTCCCCAACATTACCTCTCCCACATATTTCTGCACCAGCTCAGACCCAATCACTCGGATGAAGCAGGCATCGGTCCTATTAGCAACAGCTCGAGCACAAAGAGTTTTGCCTGTCCCAGGCGGGCCAAACAGAAGTACTCCTTTGGGGGGTTCAATCCCAAGATTGACAAATCGTTCTGGCTATAAATGTAGGGAGAGAGAGAGAACAAAAAACTGGGATTAAAATCTCTAGAACTGTCACGATCCCATCACTGACTTCTAGCAGCAAGCACACTGGAGCAAAGAGCTTGTCAGAAGGAGCCAAAGACTGCCATAAGGTTATAATTCAAAAGCTATCAATGAATGATCATGAACCTATTCCATTTTTAAAGAAACAGAGAACCAACTGAGGGCCCAAAGGATACCCCAGGAGTTGACAAAAATTTTATGTAGTACAGTAGTAACAAAATAAATGATCCAATGCCAACCGGTACTCATTAAAACTTCAACATTCCAAGTATATGCAATTTTGTGCACTGCAGATGTTTTAGATTTCAGTTCCCCCCAGTATAACATGGATTGTGCAAACCGTACTCCCAAATATCTGGGGTCTCCTTTTTTGTTCCTGTAAAAACTCTGGCAAGTTAAAGAAAGAAAAGGATAACCACAGGCAGCTTATTAGCTCCTTACATTGTTTGCTGATAATGACATTTGGTCTGTTCTCCTAGCAAACCAAGATCAGAAGCCTGCAACAAACCATGGCATCCGAACCTGTCTTGTTTTAGGAGAGGAACAAGCCACAGTGCCTTATTCAGATGCCCAATAAACAAACTACAGAAGGCACGTCCACAATTTATGTCCTTCTGCTGCCAAAAGCAAAGTCTACAGCATGCTGTTTGTTTATGATTAAATGCAAACACGTGATACTTACGTGAAGCAAGGGAGTTTCCACCACCTCTCTCAGCTTCTCAATTTGCTCTTTGCATCCTCCCACATCGCTGTATGTAACATCAGGTTTTTCCTCCACCTGTGTGACCAAACAGATGTCCATACATATGTAAAATTAGAAGTTCCTTCTATGAAATAAAATAGCCAATTAGAATAGTTAGAGATAGCAAGAAGAATTAAGAGATGTCTTCACCTGCATCATAGTGACAGTCGGGTCAATCTTTGGAGGTAGGGGGATGTGGATCTGATATTTGTTTCTGTCCACACTGCATAAAGAAATTGAAAAGCCTTATTTTGAATATGTCTTTAAAGCACTTCAAAAGCATTCCTCTGACAAGTTAGGAAAGTAGGCTGTGTGCAGAATATTGACATACTAACAGAATAGAGCTGCACAGCAAACCATCTATGATATCAGGATTAGATTTTTCCAGTTTCTGCTATATTCCTCTGCAGTTAAAGCATTTTACAATGGGCTAATACTTCAGAAGAAAGCAAAATAAACGGTCTCCCATATGATGCTTATAGAAATTACTGCCAGTTCTAGCTAGGTGTTGCAATAATTAGTTGGACTGCATTTTTCATCTTAGTGACCATATTAAAGACAGGTGAAAATGACAACTAGTTCAAAGTGTAGCAGTCAGAATCTTAGCTTGGAATGTTCCCCAAAAATCATATAAATCAGACTTTTGAAAATCTGATTTGTTATCAGCTGTATGCTAACTGGAATTGGCTCTTGGCCTTTAAACTTTAAAAGCTGCCTACAGTCATTCATACAGTGAGATGCGTGGTGTACAAATTTGATTTATAAATAAAATAAATAAATAAACTCTTCTCTTCTTTCCCTGACCTGGGCCTCCCTAGGTGCTTTCCGCTACAACTGCCATTATCTTAAATGTGGCATTGGCCATCGTATCTGGAGGGCATTAATTGAGGAAAAGCTGCCCTTCATTACACAGACCCCGCTTATCTGATTAAAAGAAAAAAATACTGGTGAATGAAGGTTTTCCTAGGGAAGCAATAAGATCTGGAGCTTTCTGGAGGACAGCACTCGGACTATGAAACTTTCTGCAGAAAGATTAGAAGTTATTTGCGGACCCTCTCTTTCCTTGCCTTGCAAAGGCTGGTAAAATTGATTATGTTTCTAATGTTTTGGTATAAATTCCTTCCCAAGTTGCCAACATTATTTGAAATGATACAGTCAGTTATGGTTTATAGTATCCCTTTTCTGTAAACCACTGATATTGCCATGCAACAGTTTTATGTAACTTTATGACTTCTAATTCATTTCCAGGCCAGATTTAATTTGTTGCTTAAACCTATAAAACCCAAAGAGCCCACAACCAGGATAACCGAAGAACTGCTTTTTCCCACATGAACCTGCCGATCAACAGAAATTATCTTCAAGAAACATAAAGTAGGCTAAGATGCAGAACAGGACTTTCTCAATAGCAGTACCTCCTAAGGGTTGCTAAACGGACTCCCGCTCTGATGCATTATAGGCAAATAATCAAGGCATTTTTATTTCGCTTATTAATTCCTTGATTTGTTTATTATAGTTTTATATAATCCCCATTGCCATAGGAATCAAGTCAGTTTACAAGACAAGACGATACATATACCAAAACAGTAGCAGACGGCAACTGTTTGTCTATCTACAATGTAGCCCACACCCCACTGGGTTCTAAATGCCCAGCGAAGCAGCAATTTGCAAAACAGGAGTTTGGGGCCATACACATGTTAGACACACTTCGTAATGTGTTAAGATTTGCTTCCTTAGAATGCTTTTGAGAACAAGCACAGGTCCAGATTTTTAAAAAGTGACTCATTTGGTACTTTTACTTTTGACTGGGTCAGACTATCAATCAGGAGGTGGAAAAATGCCTGCTGAAGAATGCAACTACTCGCAATGTTGAAGCTGGTGAAAAGTGAAACTAGTTGTCTACTCTGAAGGCTTGGTTTGCATGTGTATCCCGGGGGGACAAAGGGGCACAAATCAGGGCAGTTACCAAGAAGTCAAGCTCTTAATTTGTTATTGTATTGTTTTCTAATACTTAATTGTAATGAGAATTGTATTCTCAAGTAAAACAAGTAATTTTGGGGAACTGCGATACAATACATAATTAACCCCACAAAGTTATATTTAAAATACAGGTAGTCTCCAGATTAAGAATGCCCAGCTTAAGGACGACCCACAGTTAAGAACGGAGCCCACTGTAGCAAAATTTGAGTTAAATACACAGTGGTTCAAGTTAATTACACAATACTACTTATACAGAATTATACAATAATATTGTTCTGGCTTACATACAAATTGGACTTAAGGACAGACCTTGGGAACAGAACTTGTTCTTAACTGGGGGCTACTTGTATATAGAAAATACAATAATTAAAATAAAACAAAACAAAACAAAACTCAACTCAACTCAACTCCGTGGACTTTGTATATTTTAAAATCTATTTTTTTAAATGTCTGATAAAGTTTTTATTCTAATAACAACTTTTTATCTTTTTATAATGCCTGTTTTTATTCGCTTATTTTATTTTAATTGTTGTACGCCGCCCAGAGTCGCTTTGTGTGAGATGGGCAGCTATATAAATGGGATAAATTTATATAAATTTATTTATTTATAAATTTACTGTTGAAGAATCCCAGGGTGATAAAGCATTAGCACCAACTCACCCAACTCTCATTCCTTCTTCAATGTCAGTAGGTGCCACTTGATCACTAAGATCCACCACAAATTTGGCAAATTGTTTAACATTGATAATATACTTCGGGTCCTCAGAATCCGCATTGATTATCTTTGTACACCTAAGTAAAAGAGAAAATGATTCAATAAACAAATCAAGTTTAACCTGCCAGCATTCAGCCAAGTGTGAACCATTTACACTAGTATTATATTTCTACTTTTGCTTGTTAAATAAAAGTAGCTCAAATTTTTTTATGTTGCATTTTATTTCTTCATTAAGAAGATTTTTTTTATTAAGATGAAAATATCAGCAACAACAAAGGAAAGAAATATACATTTAAAAGTGCTTTCAGTGTTATTGCCATTCATCCCATAGATTTCAAAAACCCTAAGATAAGCATAATCAAATTGATTAAACATGTCAGCTTCCACCAGATGCAACAAATGTTGAGGCAAAACATGCATGCAATTAAGAGGTACATAAACATCTTATAGGAAACAGCTCCCTGTGAAGGCCAACATTTTTACCATCACATTGAAATACAAGTAGTCCTTGCTTAATGACCATTCGTTTAGCGACCATTTGAAGTTACGATGGCACTAAAGCAACTTATGACCAGTCCTCGCACTTACAACTACTGCAGCGCCGTGATCATGTGATTGCCATTTGAGACCTTCCCAGCCAACTTTCCACAAGCAAAATCAATGGGGAACTGCATGATTCGCTTAATGACCATGGTGATTCACTTAACAACTGCAGCAATTTGCTTAACAACCGCCGCAAATGTCGTAAAATTGGGTGCAGTCATGTGATGCCTTAACTGCCCCACTTAATGATTAATTTTCCAGTCCCTATTGTGGTCATTAAGCAAGGACTACCTGTATAGCCCTGTATACTTTACTGGAAACCTTTAGAAGATCTGAAGGATGAGGCTGGGAATAGATCATCCTGGAGAAATTCTATCTGTGTGGTTGCTAAGAGTCAGTACTGATTTGATGGCACATAATCAATTAATTATACCAGAAAGGTCCCTAAGATAATTTCACTCTTTAACAAGAAGCACGTGTCATGCATGAAGGACTGAACACTATTCATTTTGATAGGGCTTTGCTGCCACAGTGATTGAACAACAAAGTATTATGTACCTGGCCACCTGCAGTGGCTGCTCACTCTGAAGAGTTTGTTTATCGGCAGCTAGATCCCAGAGGGCAGGTGGAGCCAAGCCAGTGTCTGATTCTTTAATGCCTACAAGGGAAAAAAACCCAAGGAGCCATTTTGCCATTCAGATCAACACAGTATATACTCAAGCATTAGCTTACTATAGCAAAGTGCTACTACCAATTCAACTCAAAGGTGACAAAAAGGAAAAAAAAACCCTTCTTTTAAAGTCGGTGTTATCGTAGGGTCAAAAGCAATGGCGTGAGCAGGGGCGTATGAAAAGGGTCAGTCTGAAAAAAGCAGCATATCATAAGCCCTGCCTCTTTATGTAAGTGGTGTGATGTCACTCACACGTCCAAAAGGAGCAGGGTTTGCAGCATGATGCTGCTTTTGTCATCTGGATGAAAGCAGCAGGTGCCTCCAGATGTTCGCAGACAAACACTGTGAAAATCTCACAAGGTGAACAGAAAACATTTTAACACTTCACAAATTATACCCAGAAAAGTAATTCTTTAGTAGAGTTAAACTGGGGTTTTCCAAATCCTAACCCTTGCTCTTAACTATTGGATCACCCCAGTTTTCCACGGAGATTCTTGCTGTCTTTTTTCCAAGGCAACGCCAACATTCCCAAGACTACATTTAAGCACCTTCTCTTTATCTGATTCCACCTTCTCTACTTCCCCTTTTTTCTCAGTTGAAGAAATACTTTCATTTCTTTCCTTCTGCTTAATCTCCCTTCCGCTTCTGAGGTTTTCTGGGGAATTACCACAAATGATAGAATAACCCTGAACTACACCTCTTAGGAAATTCAGCACTCTGAACAGTCAAGGCCAGCATCAGACAGATCACTGCCTCTAAAGCTAAAAGAAAAAAGTACCTGTGAGTTCATTAATTTTCTTAAGTAACTGTTGAATGTCATCTTCTACTTGTTTGATTTGCCTTGAGTATGTGCTCTGGCCCTGGATTTGAAAAAGATTACAGACTGAGGAAATCAAGAAATATTTGTGTTACTGCAGCCTTAAACAATCTATCCAAATTTCTGTGATTCAGGCCTAACAGCCTTATCAAGCTGATCACTGGCTAACCCTGGTCAATTGCAAGTGGCTCTTTCCCAGCTTTTGACACTCAATGCTAATGAATAAAGTTGAGCCCCCCCTACACTGGAATCAAGCACTGCATGATTGAGCTACAGTCCAATGTTTATTTACATTATAAACATTAAACGAAGTAGGGCTTATCATGTTTATATGCCCTACTTTGTTTCGCATATAAACTTAAGAACATGATCACGTAACATTTTCTTGCAGGCAATATCAAAAAGAGATAATCAACTCATTCGGAAGCTAAAACACATAGAGCTAGAAAGGTGAATACATCTTTGGTGCAAACATCTTCACTAAAACTGCACATGCCTTTGCAGATAAGAAGTTACCATTGAGAGGATGCAACACCATGGTGAGTTTTACCCCTTTCTGTGGTGCCTGAACAGGGCTCTGGTATTAGTCTCATCTGAACAATTTGTAAAGAAAAGCAGTGTTGTGTGGTAGATAAGTTCTGCTATCCAGAATGAAAAGACTGTATTCATTCCACATTCACCAGGAGATGTATTTAGATTTCACGGATTAAACAGAAACCTATGTTTCTGATCACACGACATCCAGTAATTAATTCACTGCAAGAATGTTTGAGCCATATTTAATTACTTCTTTGGTAAAAGACTCTGTCTACAGGTAACTCTGTCTCTTCTTTTAACTCCATTCTCTTTCTCCCTCCAACTGCAACTGTGTATACAGTCAGGTCCAGAAATATTGGGACATTGACACAATTCTAACATCTTTGGCTCTATACACCACCACAATGGATTTGGAATGAAACAAACACAATGTGCGTTAACTGCAGACTGTCAGCTTTAATTTGAGGGTATGTACATCCAACTCAGGTGAACGGTGTAGGAATTACAACAGTTTGCATATGTGCCTCCCACTTGTTAAGGGACCAAAAGTAATGGGACAATTGGCTTCTCAGCTGTTCCATGGCCAGATGTGTGATATCCCCTCAGTACCCCAATTACAATGTGCAGATAAAAGGCCCAGAGTTCATTTCAAGTGTGCTATTTGCATTTGGAATCTGTTGCTGTCAACTCTCAAGATGAGATACAAAGAGCTGTCACTTTCAGTGAAGCAAGCCATCATTAGGCTGAAGAAACAAAACAAACCCATCAGAGAGATAGCAAGAACATTAGGCGTGGCCAAAACAACTGTTTGGAACATTCTCAAAAAGAAGGAACGCACCGGTGAGCTCAGCAACACCAAAAGACCCAGGAGACAACGGAAAACAACTGTGGTGGATGACCAAAGAATCCTTTCCCTGGTGAAGAAAACACCCTTCACAACAGTTGGCCAGATCAAGAACACTCTCCAGGAGGTAGGTGTATGTGTGTCAAAGTCAACAATCAAAAGAAGACTTCACCAGAGTGAATACAGAGGGTTCACCACAAGATGTAAACCATTGGTGAGCCTCAAAAACAGGAAGGCCAGATTAGAGTTTGCCAAACGACATCTAAAAAAGCCTTCACAGTTCTGGAACAACATCCTATGGACAGATGAGACCAAGATCAACTTGTACCAGAGTGATGGGAAGAGAAGAGTATGGAGAAGGAAAGGAACTGCTCATGATCCTAAGCATACCACCTCATCAGTGAAGCATGGTGGTGGTAGTGCCATGGCGTGGGCATGTATGGCTGCCAATGGAACTGGTTCTCTTGTATTTATTGATGATGTGACTGCTGGCAAAAGCAGCAGGATGACTTCTGCAGTGTTTCGGGCAATATTATCTGCTCACATTCAGCCAAATGCTGCAGAACTCATTGGACGGCGCTTCACAGTACAGATGGACAATGACCCAAAGCATACTGCAAAAGCAACCAAAGAGTTTTTGAAGGGACAGAAGTGGAATGTTATGCAATGGCCAAGTCAATCACCTGACCTGAATCCCATTGAGCATGCATTTCACTTGCTGAAGACAAAACTGAAGGGAAAATGCCCCAAGAACAAGCAGGAACTGAAGACAGTTGCAGTAGAGGCCTGGCAGAGCATCACCAAGGATGAAACCCAGCGTCTGGTGATGTCTATGCGTTCCAGACTTCAGGCTGTGATTGACTGCAACGGATTTGCAACCAAGTATTAAAAAGGGAAAGTTTGATGTATGATTATTATTCTGTCCCATTACTTTTGGTCCCTTAACAAGTGGGAGGCACATATGCAAACTGTTGTAATTCCTACACCGTTCACCTGAGCTGGATGTACATACCCTCAAATTAAAGCTGACAGTCTGCAGTTAACGCACATTGTGTTTGTTTCATTCCAAATCCATTGTGGTGGTGTATAGAGCCAAAGATGTTAGAATTGTGTCAATGTCCCAATATTTCTGGACCTGACTGTATGTGTAAAAAATACTCAATGAGGACAATATTCTATGCATCTGAAGATGGAAAGTGATCCAAGAAAACATATTTCACAATCAATTAGCCTTTAAGAAGCCATAAAGTTTTTTCTCACCTTTGCTGCAAAATATTAATATGAATATCCCTCTGGAATCCTGATCAATTTGTTTAATGCAGATGCTTCCTAAATGTTTCATTATAACCAGTTCTCAAAGTATGCTAGAAGTGGTAGTTACATGAAGTACTTACATAAGTTTTCAACAGGGCAATGTCACCTTCATCCAAAGCTGAGAGACATAACAGAGATAATTTGAAATAGTAAAGGAATGACATTTTACTTTGTTTCCCAACAGATAACAATGTCATTACAGTAATCTCATTTTATCATCAGGTACTACACATACAACCTTAAAGGACAAACAAAACCAAACAAAACAAAAACCCTGAACTTTATTCTATTATTTCATCTCTTTTCCATATAGAATGGTTTGGGGCAAATAATTCTATTTCTGAAATTAAACAGGTGATTGACTATGAATGCAGAGACCCAGATTCTAGTTCACCTTCAGCCGTGGAAGCTCAGTAGGTGATTCTGGGATGGTCACTCTTTCTCAGACAAACCTATTTCACCAAGTTGTTGCTGTGGGGAAAAATAGGAGGGAGCACTAGGAACTTCATGCTGACTTCTAGAATGAAAGGAGGGATATAAATCTAATAATAAACTAAATAAAACTGGTCCAGTAAAGATAATTTGGCATTCCATGTAAACAATATTATTACATTGCAAATAAATGTCATTTTTATTTTTAGGAATTAAATAGCTCAGAATGTGTGTGTGTACACACACACACATTACAGATTGGGCCTTTGGCACTAAAATTCTCTTCAGGACCCATTTCAATCATCTCTGTTCAAAAATAGCTCCAACTGATTTCAACTATTTGATGTGGCCTAGTAACAGAATCTCTGTGAAACAATATAGTTGGAAAGTTGCAGCATTATCACAAATTAAAGGTGATTTACAAGCTGGCAACTTCTGGTCTAAAAAATAATGTTCCCCAGAGGTAAGCTCAATGAAAACCAGATGAAGCCATTTTTCAGTTCAGAAACGTGTCTCTGTGGCCATTTCGCATACCACAAACAGTCAAAGACGTTTTTAGGCAGATAAACCCATCTGAACTCAACCCAACTCTTGGAAGATAAATCTAATGAAAAATAAATAAATACACTCTACTAACAGTAAACGAAGGAGGGTTTTACTCAGCAATGTTTCACGATCTTCTGATTTTTACGAGGACTAACACAACGAAATTATGCTGCGCGCTGCAGCCTCCTGACTCTGCTTCTCTTCAGAACTACGAGTCCACCTCGTTCAGACGGAGCTTACGGTTGCCTCCGGAGGGCAGGACTTCATATAAAGGCCCTCCAAGGGTCAGCCCGGCCTACTCCGGGAGCAAAGACGCGAGATCGGAGGAGGCGTCTGGGCGCTACGCTCCGAACGAGCCCAGCCAGCCCGGGGCCCGAAGCGCCTGAAGGAGTCCTAGTTCCAGGGCGGGACTCCACGCAGGCTTCCCGCAAAGGGGGATGCTCTTTGGCTGCGTTCACACGACACGCCTGACCCGGCTGGGCCATCCACCCAACTGAACCAGAAACGGGCTTCGCACGACACACTGAGCCGCCTGAGCGAGCTCCGTGCGCTGCGCGAGGGCACCCGCGGGGCCTTGACTCGGCCTGGCTAAGAGGCTTGGGTGAATACAGCCGCCTTCTAGGGGCCCGGGTTACGTGTTACCGCCCGGGTGAAGCTCCTACCACGGATAGGTTTATCCTCCTTCTCCTCCTCTTTGGTTTTGCGCTGATCGGCCCCCAAATAATCCGGCATCGCGTCTCCTCCGCGGCCGCCACTAACACCGAGGCCCGACCAAACACCCTCTGCTGCGCATGCGCAGAACGCCTCGGAACTAGCTCGACATTACACAGCAGCTTGTCGCTCTTTCCTTCCGCGACTGGGCGGAAAAGTCCCCGCCGGAAGTAGCGCGTCGGGGAACCAAATCGGTGCCGGACCTACTCTATGATCCTTTTCCCCCCCTCCTCCGGGGAAACCGGCAGTAGGAGCTAGAAACGTAACGTAGGAGGCGGTTTGTTTTGCTTTCGTTTAGTGAAATACCTCCGCTGGAGAAGGATGTAGCAAGAACGGCGAAATTTGAGCTGAAATCTAATCCTGCAATGGGATGTGTGTGCATGCATGCAATCTGTGTGTATGATTGTGTGTGTGTGTTCACACACGGAGATACAGAGAGACATCTGTGTCTAGACCCACACAGACGCACGCTCCATGTTTTCCTTCGGTTAAAGCGGCGTTCCTCAGCCTTAGCAAACGTTAAGATGTGTGGACTTCAACTCCCAGAATTCCTCAGCCAGCACCGCCGGGGACCGACTGATAAACTCGATTTCCCCCCCTGCGGTTGAACGCCAAAGCCCAGCCCAGCCCAGCCCAGCCCAGCTGACGGGGGACGCCCAAAGGTCTCCCCTTCGCCCGGCCGTCCATTCCGCGGTTCTTCCGATCGCTGCGCTTTACTTCCACGTCGGCCTCGTTCTGCTGAGCCCTGGACTCTCCCGGCGGGGCGAGAGGCGCTCTCCCTCGGCGGGCGGAATCGGGCGGAGGGAACCGCCTTCGCGGACCGCTCCACTCGCCGGCCTCCGCGCTCCCTCCCTCCTGCCCGGGAAGGGGGAAGCGACGGCGACCTTGCGACCCGGAAGCAGTGTCCGGGCCTTCCACGCGCCGGCACCTGGCAACCCGCGAGCAGGGCCGAAGGGCGCAGCGCGCCGACGCCGGCCGAGATGTTGCGCGGGGCGCCCGAAGGCCAGGCCACCGCGGTCACCAGAGCCTTGTCTGCCGGTACGTGCCGCCTTCCCGAGCCGGTCGCTCCTGGAGCCCGGGGCGGGAGACGCCCAGGCTCGGTCGGGGCTGGCCGGGAACCGGGGAGCTCTTCCCGGCAGGAGTCCCTGGGGCTGCCGGAGCCGCCCCTTCCGAGGTGCCCGGGCGCCGCTTCCCGGCTCGCTGTGGCTGCCTGCTGGGAAACGCTGCCCCTGTTGAATGACGGCGCTCGGCGCCTCAGCAGGGGACAGCGCCTGGCTGACCTCGTCTGGGGGTGGACGGCAGATCGAGACCGTCCGTAGGTCGGGGAGGCGGCGGCGGCGAGGGGCCCCTTCGCTGCTGGGGTTAAGAAGTCTGCCCGCATGGGTCGTCTCCGGGAGCCCGTCCGGAGTGGATGCCGCCTTCCCTGCTTTTGCGGCGAGAAGGTGCCAGAACCAGCCGGCCTGGAGCTTTCCGGATGCCTCGCAGTCCTCCTTTCCAGGCAGCAGGGCGGGCCCCGCGTCGCAGGTGGTGGCCGGTTGCCCCAGTTAGCGCTTGAGCCTGGAGGCTGCTCACGTCTTTGGCCCCTGAAGCACCTGAGATGGAGGGGAAGGAGCAAAACCTCACGCTTTCCTTAATTTCAGGAGCAGAGCAACAGCGTGGGTTGATTGCGTCTCTTTAGGCAATAAGAGAGCAAGTCGAGTCTGTTCTTTCTCAAGAAGGGCATCTTTACAGCATTCAAACAAGCAGCTTTTTTAATACTGTAAAATTATTAGTCGTGTATCTTCCGTGTTCTTCTGCTTAACGGATCAAATATATACACTAAATCAGGCTTGTCAACAGGCTCCAAAAGTTCCTGAGATGCTTTCCCCCCCTAGTTCAGTAACAGATACGTCTGCTGCATTTCTTCATTGAATTCGGAGGGGGTTAAGGCCTCCTTCGTCACATCCAATACTGAAATGCGTAATCTAATTCTTAAAAAAAAAAATTTTTTTTAAATATGCTTTCCACCTAGCAAGTTGTGGGGGACAATGGAGCTTTAGAAACAAGCTTTTTTATTCCATAGATAACTCAAAAATCAAGTGGACTGATGCAGTAAGGTTGGAGAGAAATGTTCCTCTTCTAGTAATGCATTTATTAATTGCATGGAGTTTCTAGTTGCAGCTAGTCACCAGGGATGTTTTAAATGCAAGAGTGCCTTGCAAGCTTTCCTCTCACTGTTGTTAATTCTCCCTAACATTATTCATAAAAACTACACAGCAGCAGAAAGCTGCCTGTATATATTTGCTTCCGTTGAAAGCTTTTATTATTTGTGTACATGTCTGTTGTTTTAGTTTGACATCAATCAATCTTTTGAATTGTCACATTTTATAATAACTTACCAGAAGGAACAGAAAAATCCTTTTAGACCACTTTTAAACAAGACACTTGATATACATGATAACTTACTAGCATTAGCGATGGTGGCAATTGCTGTATTCTAGACAAGAAAGAGACAGTATGGATTTTTCATCTGTCACGGAAAAATGGCTTTGTTTCATGCTATAATTCTGCAGAATCTATTGTTGCTTAGATAAATCATTAAAATGAATTGGGATCCCAGTCTAAAATAAACTTAAATATTTTCAGGAAATGGGTTTTACTCATTTCTAAGGAACTTCTGCTTAGAAATGTATATTTTTATATAGATGTTTTCTTGGTCACAGACTCCACTACCAAAATGATATACTTTTCTGGCTATTATTTTTTCTGGTTTATCAGTTATATTGGCTGCACTCAGTTTTAATTGTTGTTTATGTGTCCTTTATTTCAATCATGACTTCTGGTAACTATATGGATAGATCCATGCAGGTTTCTTGACAACATTGTTGGAAGTTTTTTGGCAATTATTCCAGAATGCTTTTCAACTTCTCAGTCTAGGGCTGAAAGAAAGTGAGTAGACCATAGTTGCCCACTTAGCTTTTGTGCATTAGAGGGGACTAGAACTCAGGTCTCCCCGTTCTTAGTCTAGCACCTTTACCTACTACACCAAATTGGCCCTCTCAGTTTTAATTGCTGCAGTTAATTACAGGGCATTTGTGTGCCCATGGATGAAATTGCCAAATCCTAACTACATTTGATAGCAGTCAGAGAATCATTGAGATGCATAAGACATTTACTTTTGATTAAATAAGCACTTGTGAATAAGGAAATCCAAGGTAATGGTGCTGAGATGAGGAAACATAAATTTCAGATTGGAGAAGAGCCTTTGCTAAGTTTTTCTAATGCTTGTATTCGCAGCTTCTGTGCTCTGCCAGGTTGAGCCTGTGGGAAGATGGTTTGAAGCGTTTGTGAAGAGGAGAAACATACATGTTTCTGCCTCTTTCCAAGAGTTGGAAGATGAAAAAGAGCTCTCTGAAGAGTCGGGAGATGAAGAATTACAAATAGAAGAATTTCCCATGTTAAAAACTCTTGATCCAAAGGACTGGAAGGTATATTATAATGTTGTATAATTGTAAATGTTCACAGTTTAATAAAGGTTTTATGACTTTTTATAAACGTTCTTCTTCTAAATAGTTTTCAGCTATGTGACAAATAGATTCACCTTTTATTCCCTGACTTCTTAAAGACTCTTTTTAAAAGTATTGTCTGCTTTAGCATATCAGTATTCAAGAACATTTGGAGCAAGTATATTCAGAAATGAAATATTCATGCAATAATACAGAGGTCACATTGGCTAATTGACATACTGGAGGTGATATTTGCAAATGGGGGGGGATTAAGGAAATTGTTATTTTTTGCCCACTTACATGGGAATGAAACCTGTGGTAATTAGACATTAGGTCTTACAATGATACTTATTTCTGAGATGTTCCTAGAATCATTCTAAGATTTTCTGTATGATCTGGTACCATGTTAGGTCCTTTTCTGAGATTAATACTGGGCTGTACTTACAAAGTCATCCTTTTTTCATGGCTAACTAAACTAGCAATTCCAAATAACCTGCTCAGCTCAATGTCACTAGGCTGGGGGAAAAACCATAAACGAACAGTGACCATATGGAGTATACCCTGTTTCTGCCAACTATAAAACTCCTAGAACAGGCCCTGAATTTATGAATATATGAAAAGTCTGCTTTTGTGAATGGTGATGAAGATGCTGCTGCTGATTAATTGCAATGTTTTCTCCAACTTGAATGCTCCTTACATATTTTAGGTTACAACTCCCTCACCTCTTTTTTAATTAAGGGTGATAGAAACTGTAGATCAGAACATGTGAAAGGACTCAAGTTGGGGAAGGTTGCCCCAGCACTTCTGTGGTGGTAGTTGCCTCATGTTTGAGGAGCAAAGAACAGAGGACTATATAAACTGCATGTCTGTACTCCTTTATTCATGTTCTTAGAGCTCTAGTAAGATCAATATTACTTTCAGTGTGAAGTTGGGAGCCTGAGATCTGTTGATATAAGCAAAATGCAGTAAGTTCTGTAGTAGCAAGACAGACAGCTAGACAAGGGAGACTACGGGGGGAAATATATTTTTTTCATGTTACAGTTTCTGTGGACAGTTGTTATTAAACCTAGTTGCTATAAATATTTGCATTTTTCCCTCCTAGAATCAGGATCACTATTCAGTTCTTGGACTGGGACATTTAAGATATAAGGCCTCCCAGAAACAAATCAAAGCAGCCCGTAAGTTCATTTCAATCCTGTACTGAAAGTGGTTATACTGTATGAGCAACTGTGTCCTGTTCTGGAAAATGCTAAAACAATAAAACTCCCTCTCCCAAAGTTGAATTGTTTCCCGTGTCATAGTCACTTGTAGGCTGCAGTGTGAAAGTTCTAGGGCTGCTACGAGGGGACAATTTAACCTCCTTCCTTCAGCTGGTCTTATCTTCCTCTCCAAGGCTAGATCTGACTGGAGTGACATCAGTGTTAAGCTGAGCCATAAGATTATGATCTTAGCTTAAAAGACTTATGCTGGGAAATAATATTTTAGAACTCTGGTATCGGATGGTGATGGAGGAGTCAGAACAGCTAACTTATAACATTAGAGAAAAACAGTAAAATGTATTTTATGGTGGCTTGAATTTAATATAAAACATCTGACATTAAGGCTTGTTGCTCATTTGGTGACCAAAAACAATACAGAAATCATACCTGTGCCTATAATGAGTTTAGTTGTAATTTTCATGAGAAGTCTCTCAGTCTTTCAGTAGAGTGTATTTGCATTTTGTCCAAAACCTAGAGATTGTAAAAATTAGTACTGTATTGTATTCCCAAATTTGGGGCTATATAGAGTCCAAAAGCAAATGCATTTTCCTAAAAATAAGTTTAACTCCTTCTAGAGGTGATTTATAATGTCATCTCAATTCCAAAAATTTTTGATGTAATTTTCCTTTGACCAGGTATTAGAATATAATTAGTCATTAATAGTAAGAATTTCATTTAATATGTGTAGTGAAATTTATTTTATTTTTTACATATTTTATTTGGTTTTTAGGCTGCTCCATTTCCAAAAATTCTGAGTTTATAATTGAGTGACAGAAGTAGGGTTAAAATTAACAAAACAAAATTGATTAATAACAAGAAATTACAACAAAATGTATGCATCGCCATTTGGAGGCACTTGTCCTCAGATGTCCCCATGAAGAGCCATGTTTTCACTGCTTTTCAAAAACATAAAAGGGTGTTGATGTCTTAAATGAAATATGTATTTTATTTTACTGTAATTTCCTTTACTTTAGAAAAATGAATCAAATGGTGTCAAAGTGTTGATAATTCTTCTACATTTCTCTACAATTAACATTCTGGAATGTTTCTGCCAAAACACGAAATAGCAATGTTCGCTCACTTTTCCCCATTTGAAAGGTAGGCTGAGATAATGTGTAATGGATTATATTTGCTTTTATTTTCCTTAATCCATAGATAAAGCCATGGTTTTGAAACACCATCCTGACAAACGGAAAGCAGCAGGAGAACAAATAGGTGAAGGTGACAATGATTATTTTACCTGTATTACAAAAGGTAAGAACTAGCAAGTGTAACACTAAATAGAGATTAAGTGTCTTATCACATTATATGTGTTAATTAGCCAATCAGTTTTCATGCCCAACCTCTGTTTTATGAATGGCCACTATCTATAGATAATTTTCACACTCTGCATTTCCTACTTTCATTTTGACTATATTTGCTTATTTGCTCTGAGCAGCTGAGCTATGTTTCCTTATTTCCTCCCAGTTCTCCAGTTGATTGATTCTACCCCCAAAATCCACTATATTTAATCCCTCTGAGCACCCCCCCCCCCAGTTTTCTTATGCTGCTATGTCCCCAAAGGAACAGCAGGAACATGACAGCCAATGTGCATTCTGAATATTCTCCTTGGCACAATATAAACAGAAGAATTTTCCTTGTTCTGGAGGTGAAAACAGCCTGGGGATGCATTTTGTGTTACAAAAACTAGGAAACAACTGATAAGTGGAAATTTGTTCAGAAATGAGTTACTACATTCATGGAAGAGAATAAGTGTGCTGTACTTGGGTCTTGGCAGTAAAATTCCTCCTCTACTCCCATTGATGGATTGCTTGTGAAATTCCTGTATTCTGAAATACCTGATCCTGGTGAATTAACATGAATGTTAATT
Organism: Python bivittatus; assembly: GCF_059951505.1. NCBI lineage: Eukaryota > Metazoa > Chordata > Lepidosauria > Squamata > Pythonidae > Python > Python bivittatus. Next base: position 8,000,232 of record NW_028277037.1, on the reverse strand, counting down.
TTATCCTATCATTTCTAGTTCAACCATTTTCTTTAAAAGGTCAGAAAAGTTACTTGTCTGTAAGTTAAATTTTTATAGTGTTTTTTTCCATTTTTAATAATGATTTTTATATTTTATAATGATTGTTTTTTATATATTTGTTGTTTTTATTGATTGTTGTACACCGCCCAGAGTCGCTTCTTGTGAGATGGGCAGCCATATAAATGTGATTTAATAAATAAATAAGAAATTGAATTCCATTTTCACCCCATGCATTGAAACATTTTTCTCTCCCATTTAATAAGTTAGAGCTGTGTGGTTTCATCTTTCAGCCTATGAAATTTTATCAGATCCTGTGAAAAGAAGAGCATTTAACAGCATAGATCCTACTTTTGATAACACAGTTCCTTCTAAAAGTGAAGCAAAGGAAAACTTCTTTGAAGTTTTTTTTCCAGTTTTTGAAAGAAATGCCAGGTAAACTTTGTTTTGGGCTCTCAGAGATCCACACCCCCCCCCCCGGGTTTTATTGTGCCTTTACTTTTCAAATGCTTTCAACCCATCACTGGATTTCCTTGAATGTCTGCTTAAGGATGATGAAAAACAGAACAGTTGAGTTCTTATTATTGTCTTCACAGATTGGTAGGAGAATATGCTTGAAATTAAACAAATTCGCTCAACTCTGCATGCAGCATATCTCGATGACAATTGGAGCAGTTTTATTACTTTGTCTAGATTGGTGTTTCTTAACCTTAGCAACTTTAAGATGTGTGGACTTCAACTCCCAGAATTCCCTGGGGAATTGAAGTCCACACGTCTTAAAGTTGCTAAGGTTGAGAAATACTGGCCTAGATTGTGGATACCAAAACATTGAGATTTGCTTCCTGCAACAGGAATGCAGGAATAGATGCCAGCATAGATTGTTCCATAAAGTCCTGTTTTCAGAATGGTGCACAGATTGCTTTCTGTGCCTTTGTCATGGCAAGGGACAAGTATGCCAAAATAATGTCAGTTTCTACGACTGATAGATTCCACTCCAGAGATCTTCACTTAAATATTACATTGTTCCTGTAAATTGTAATTAGGCATAACTTCTTGGGGCAACATGGTAACGTTGGCATCAAGGTGTGGCTCATGTTGCAATTGTTCTCTTACATGTTAAGAATTTAGTTGCTTGAGATATCACGTTGGACCACTAGTTTATTTTTTTTTTGAATTTGAAATCCCCCCCCCCATCAAAAATGCAGAGGTTTAGATGTGAAGATCAGAACAATGCTGGGGATACAGTTCCTGCAAAAACATTTGTTTATTTGCTAACTTGCCACAGATGGTCAAATAAGAAAAATGTACCTAAACTTGGGGATATGAATTCATCCTTTGATGAGGTGGATGCCTTTTATTCATTCTGGTAAGTGAACTAATTTTGCCTCTTCCTATCAGGATCATATGGATAAAACTTTTAGGAAAATTGTGGATCTGTTATTAGTAGAAGTAAATCCATAAAAATATGATGTGATAAAATATTGTAGCCTTTGGCGCTTTTTATTAGCTTGTTTCATTTCTGTTCTTTCCTCATCTTCCCTAAAATAAACTACCATAAATATAAGTAACTGAGTTTCAGAAAGCAGAGCATAGGCCAAATGTTGGTGTACTACAGTGTTTTTCAACCTCAGCAACTTTAAGATGTGTGGACTTCAACTCCCAAAATTCTCCAGACAGCATACTGGCTGGGAAATTCTGGGAGTTGAAGTCCACATATCTTAAAGCTGCTGTGCTGAGAAACACTAATCTACTACATAGGTGTGGTATCAGGTCTTGAGTTTATGGTTATGTCTTTGGGAAGCAAGCTTTTATTTCTTACTACCCAGTGGTTGTATATAAATATGTCATAGTTACACCTGTTCCTCTGCCTCATGTTGCATTTAGTCTGGTATGTAAATACATGTTAAAAGGAAGAAAATAAATGTGACAGTAAAAAATATGATGTAGCCATGGCTCTTCCCTTGTGCTTTTACTGTCCAGAATAAAAGCTAGATATTGTGTTTTCATATTGTAGGACTCAGAAGAATGAAAGTGATATTTTATGCTTTCTAATCTGGTTGGAATATGTTACTAAATATAATTTTGCTGAATTCTCATATTAATAATATGGACTATTAAAAAGGCTTTTAAATTATATTAAGGAGCTGTTGTTTTTCTCAGTATTTTATTGACTTTCTCTGTTGATGTTACTCCAATAGGTATAATTTTGATTCTTGGCGAGAATTTTCTTACTTGGATGAAGAAGAAAAAGAGAAAGCAGAATGGTGTGTAAATGAAAGGGTGTTTCAAAAGAAATGATTAATACATCAAAAAGATAAGTTCACATGTTAACTAGGTATCAACATTTAGAGAGTTTACAGAGCAATCCTATACACGTCTGCTCAGAAATAAATCCCTTTGAATTCAGTGGAAAATGCTCATGCATACGTAGTTGTGAAGAGGATTGAAGCCTTATCTAGGAATAAATCTGGATTTATGGAAATTAAATAATAAACTTGTGCTGTTGAATATTATTATAATAATATAAAATACATTATTGTTGTTTAGTTATTATTATTATTAGTGCTTCTGGGTCAGTTTTGACTCTTCGCAACTACATGGATAAGTCCATGCAGTTTTCTAGGCAACATTTTCGGAAGTGGTTTGCCACTGTCTTTTTCCTAGGGCTGAGAAAGAGAGACTGGTTCTGTGCTTAAGGAGGACTAGAGCTCATGTTTCCCCACTCTTTGTCCTTAATCACTAGAACAAACTGGCTCACAGCAACATCATCATCTTACAGTATTATTGAGAGCCAGTTTGGTGTGGTGGTTAAGGCACCAGGCTAGAAACTGGGAGACCCTAAGTTTGGTCCCACCCTAGACACAAAGCCAGCTGGGTGACCTTGAGCCAGTCACACTCTCTCAGCCCTGGGAAGAAGAAGGCAAGGGCAAGCCACTTCTGAAAATCTTGCCAAGAAAACTGCAGAGACTAGTCCAGGCATTCGCCAGGAGTCAAGACTGAGTTGAACCCCCCCTCCCTAATATAATAATTTCTAATATTTTTCTAATATTCTTATTATTAATATTGTAAGTTAGATTTGTGTCCTACCTTTCCTTCCAATTTCAAGGCAGCATTGATAGCGTTCCCTCTTCTCAATTTTTCCTCATTCCAACAACTCTGTGAGGATGGTTGGGCTGAGAATGAGGGGCTGGCCCAAAATTACCCAGGGAGCATCTGGTGTTGAGGGGAAACTTTAGCCTGGATAATTCTGGTTCTTGTTCAGCTGTTTAACCACTAGACAACACTGTGGCCAGACTGACTAGTTAAGATAAAAATTTGGACTACAGATTAATTCTCTCAACAAAGATGATTAAAGCAGCATGATGAATGTTTCTGCCTCACCCTTAGGATTCTAACAGGGGTTATGTATTGAATGGTGCACCTCACCCAGTTGAAGATGACAAGGATTGAGCTAGGAAGCAAGTTTTGAATTAATTAAGAAAAAAAAGATAAATTGTTTAGCTTCACCAAATGGCAGAACTAGCTATAGTCAGGAAAGAACAGGTCAAAGAACAGCTTTGGGTCTCTGCTGGTTTCCAATATTATCTAGCTAAAAATGAAAAAAAAAAGCTTGAATTTTCTGCCTCCATCCTGGCAGGTAGGAAATGTTGAGGAAGCAAATTAGAACCATTTCTGTTTATCAGAAGAATATACATTGTCAGAAGAATTTAAATGTTTTAGTTGCACAAGGAAAAGCATGATTAGGGTGGGGAGGGCAGTAACGTTTGCATGGAGTTGTAAAGAAAGTTCAGAGTCTGTTCAGGCAAAGCATACAATTGAGTGACAAACCACAAGTGTCTATGTACCAGTGTATGCAGATATGATTTTTGTGCAATACTGGGTTTTATCAAAAGATACAACTTTACTATTACAAGAGTTCCCTTTAAAAAGCGATACAACACATTTCGTAACTCTATAACTAACTATGGTTATATTGAAAAACTGCCATCTCTGTGAGATTTTAGACCATGTTTACCTACTTGTATTTTACTAATTGTACTTTACTATTTTGTTCTGTTTATATATCTTTTATCCTTCCTGGTTTGTATTTTTTAATTTTTTGTAAAAAACCTTTAAAAAGAAGGAAAAACTGCAGAAATTTTCTGGAAAAATATATGCTGACTATTCTGAACTTTGTAAATAAAAAAACAAACAAACCACTGCAAAACTAGTTGATTTAAGCACTACTGAATACAGTGGCATAGGAGCATTTAAGGACCATGGCTTATTTTGTAAATGCCTTTTTCAGCTTATAACATTTCCAGAATTGATTTTATTTTGGGGAGTATCTGAACTGAACCAAGCTTTCTTTCATATTTCTCTGCAGTCGAGATGAGAGGAGATGGATTGAAAAGCAAAACAGGGCAGGTAGAACGTTAAGGAAAAAAGAAGAGATGAACAGGATAAGGACATTAGTTGGTAAGTATGAACTCAGCTTTCTCAGGGCAACCAATTAAATATCATATTTTGTGTGACCCCTACATATTCGCATTTTCTTTCTGTTCCAAGATAATGCATACAGCTGTGATCCCAGAATAAAAAAGTTCAAAGAAGAAGAAAGGGCAAAGAAAGAAGCAGAAAAGAAAGCAAAGGTAGACGCAAAACGAAAAGAACAAGAGGAAAGAGAAAGAGTAAGTTCTAAACCATAGAAGAAATATGAAGCTGAAATAATTTAAGGTATCATAAGCATATGCATAGAACCTTGAGTTTTTAGTAGTTTAATGATACTGTGATCTGGTTCACGTATTGCAGCAAACTGTAATTTGTAGCATGCATGCAACATGCTAAATGATAAATCCTGGTTTACAAACTTATGGCTGGGATGATTCAAGAAGTGAAGTCACCCATCAAAGCATATTTTGGTTCATCAGATAAAGTAAGATTCAGCAGTGTAATACTTGCAGGCACTGGAATACATATGATTCATGATGCCTCCAGGACCTCCAAATTAAAAAAAAAAAACTATTTTAAAAATAAAATGAGTGAAATGGCACAAGCTTTCCAGTTGTTGCAAGGTTGTGATGTTCATGCAGTTTAGGGGCTGTGCAAGTCAAAATGTTGAGAGATTTGAGGATCTCCCAAACATTTGGTATTTCTTGTTTTTCGTTTTGCCTCCAAAACAATCTGTTCATCCCTCCCAGCTCACTAGTGATTTCTGGATCACGGGTGACCATGTGCAAACCCGGCCATGGCTGTGTCCAGGCTTAGTCGTAATTAGAATATCCTAGGGATTCCAGTGGACACATTTTAAAGTATATCCAAGTCAGGATCTAACCCTCAAATATTTTGTATTGGGATACTTGCGGTTATAACAATTTAAAATTTGTGGCTTGCACACAATAAAATACTTAAATTTAGCCCAAGTAACTGAAGTATACTGTTTCATGTAATCTAATAATTATATCTGTATGTTTAGTGTATTATTTATTTTAAGAAAAGTAGACTGCTAAGTATAAAAGATCCATTTTAAGCCTGTTTTGTTATATCAATATGTGACACACAACCAAGATGGTAGAATAGTTGAAGATTTGGGCTAGGACTAGAGACCTTGATTCACGTCCATGCTTTAGCTGTGGAAGCTCACGAGGTGACTTTAAACCAGCCACTGCCACTCAGCTTAATATACCTCAAAGGGGTTATTGTTGTAGGGAAAAAAGGGAGATGGGTTGACCTGGTCATTGATCTAAATAAGGATTGGATTAGATTTGGAGGAGGAAGCATTATATATATACCACCTTAGAGGAAAATGGGACAAAAATCAAATAATAAACTATATTTTACACCTAAAGCTTCTATGGAATCTACTTGATTCTTAGACTGTTGTAATTAATTGATCTCTTCTAGCTTATCACCAGCTGTGGAACAAGAATGGTTAGGACTTTTAACCATTCAGGCCTGTGGCCTTCAAATCTTGATAAGCAGACATTCTTAACAAGTTTGCTAAAAAGAGAGAGCCTAGGATTTTCAGATCTGATACTGGTTTTATTCCCATCTGAGTTGTTGAGGCATCCTATGGTTTTAATTTGATGTAGAGAAGGTGACTCCAGAATTTTCTTCTATCTCAGCAAAGGCAAGCAGAATTAGAAATGGCACGATTAGCCAAGGAGAAGGAAGAAGAAGAAATTAGGCAACAGACCCTGCTGATGAAGAAGGAGAAGGATATACAGAAAAAAGCCATTAAAAAGGAAAGACAAAAACTGCGAACAACCTGCAAGGTACACAGCTATTGTTCTTGTCAAATCTAATTTTCAGTCAAGTGTTCTGAGTTCAAAATCCAGCATATTCATCCAAAACATCATTTGTCATTGTTCCTAATCCTGGGATGGAAACACGATACAATGTTTGTCACTTCTCAGTTAAGATCCTAGCTTTTTGCCTCATTTGACTTAAGATTTTGTTTTCTATCAAAATATTTTTTTGCAAGCAGATTTGTTTGAAATTGTGGGGGGGGGTTATCTCTTGATTTTTAAAAATGCTTTAGACGGTACTATAATTACTTTGTGCCTTTTATTAGCATTTTGTAAGCAGCCTTAGGGCATGCAAGAAAGAAAATAACAATGTAAATAACATTCTTAGGGAAGAATGACTTTCAGAGACAAATTTGTCTTATAACTAAGAATAGTAGACGGGAGACTCCGCTTCAGGTATTCATTGGGTGATCTTGAGTAGCCCTTCCCAACCTATCTCAAAGAGTTGATGGAATAAAATTAGGCGAGAACTCCATGTAAGTAACCTGGAGCTCTCAGGAATATGATGGGATGTGAACTCAATAAATGAACTCAGTTTTAAATTATTTCTGTTGTTCATTTTGTGAGTTGTTACTTTAACTGCTTGATCTCAAAGTAATGAGTGAACTTGTGAAACGCCTCTGTTTTAATGGCAGTGTTATAGCATGGCCATACCTGCTCCAGTCAGATACCTTGTATGTCGGTTGTATGTAATTTTTTCCCCCTGAAACCTGAAGATAAAGCATATGGTGGTCTACTTTCAGAACTGGAATTATTTTTCTGACAATGAGGCAGAATGTGTTAAGATGATGGAAGAAGTAGAAAAACTTTGTGATCGTCTGGAGTTGGCAAGGTATGCAATCCTGACCTCCACTCTATGTTTTTTGACCTTCAGCTTTCTGCTAGATCTGAAATATCGTTCAATAATTTATTTTTAGCCTGCAGTGCTTGAATGAAGCACTTACATCCACAACAAGGGACGAAGGAAAGGCTGCAATAGAAAACCAGGTAAATATTAATATTTTGTCATGTAATAATAAATCAGCAGAGTAGGGTGAACTTACAAAATACATTCCTAATGATGCACAAGAAGCAACTTTCTCTGCAGAATAGCTTCTCTAAAAATTGGAGCTGTACACACTTTACTGCAGTAGCCACATCTCCTAGAATTTAAATGTAATTTAAAAATTGAAGAGTTGGACATTTTCTGGAGGCCCTACAGAGCTTTATCTGTTAAAAATGCTTCTGCATGCTCAGAAGACAAAACAGGAGAAAATTCTCTTTGTTCGGAAAAAGAAGGAATTTGAAATCTGGGTGATTCGATTCAAGGATGAGAAAGTTATACAAATGAATCTGTTTGTCAAAATACATGGTGTGAATAAGTGTAACAAAGTGATTACCGGCTCGGGGATGTGATATATGTGTGGGTGTAACACTACTAAATTGGATTGAAAACTTTCAGTTTAAGTAGACAGCTCTCAACTTTTGTGATTATACCATATGTTTGATTATAAATATGTGTCAGTGAACCCTGACTTCATAAAACTGATTGCACAAATTTCTTTCTGTATTTAGTAAGGAGATATCTGATAAGGTTATCTCCTACTTGCTGAAAAGCAGGACATTATGTAAGTTAGGTTTTTATATATACAAACACACATACTTCTCTCCTTGGAAGATTCTCCCCACTTTTTGCTGTCTTGCTTAGAGGAAATACAAAAAAAAAAACCTTTTTGTCCTTTGGAACCTTTCTTCAAGTCTTTTTTTTTTCCCACAAGGAAATGTACTTTTTTCCTCCCCCACCTTAATTTGTAATATTAACAAATCACTGTATTAGGGGTTTTTTTTTAATGCTTTTTTCCTCCTTTTTTTTTTTCTCCTCTTGCTTCTGCTCCATATGTTACAGACAGGGAAGTGTGTATTGATAAGTCTCTAAAGCAGAAAGCACAACAGATCAGGATAATTAAAGAAGAAGCAGTTGCTGAAGCCATCCAGGAAACATGTTTTGAACTTCCCCAGTTGGAGGCTGCAGGTCCTGTTATTAGGCAGCCCTTGGTTCAGCAGAAGCATCCCTCATCAATTTTTGTAGGGATTCTTTTCAAGTAGACAACTCATTTCAGGCAAAAAGACAGGACCTATACTTAGGTCTTTTTCCATGCCAAATTATTGATCCATATCAGTCTTGCCTGTAGTGTGGGCAACATCACATACTTCGTTCCCTCCTAAAATCCCAGAACTCTATCAAAGCAGCCACCTCAACAGATGACAGAAAACGGTAGAGCTGCTGCTTTCTTGGCTAGCATCGCAACTTGATAGTCCCACATCTACTGAGGCGCAGAGGTGGGGAAAGTGCTACAGTACATATTTCCTCCTTCATAATACTCTTAGCCCATTTAGGAGGTCACACGGCTTGGCTGTGTCCCACCTGGATACCTTTCATGCTAGAGAACAGAATATTTGTGTTGTGTAGACGCCTTCTGATTTGGTGGACTAAAGTCCTACTAAAGTGAATGGCTGTCTTCCATTGTACCCCATATCAGCTAGTGGATTTCATTCAGCATGGTACTACTAGACATTCTCACAATTCAGAGCATAAATCACAGCACAATGTTCTTATTTTTATGCTGGCCTTTACAGAAATGGGGAAGTAGTTCCCAAGGGGGAACGGATTACAAAAAACTATATAGTACTGAGCAAATAAGAGATTAAGCCCTTGGATATCTCTATACTAAACCAAGTAATTACCAGTATAGAATCATCTAAAATTTCTAATTTTGTGTTGATTTGGGAAAATTTTACCTCATGTTTGATAAAGTCATTATATTAAATTTCTAAGACTTCTTTTCATCATTATTTTACAGTTCTCTGACTTTCTATCAGTTTTCTGTGTTGGCTTCTTTTTCCACAGCGATGATAGGAACAAAATTAATTTAGGGCTCATAATAGCTCTGTGATTCTTGGAGGAAGTATTTTGTGTTTTTGGTAATTCAGTTGAGAGGTATATTTGTTTATATTCATGTAGATAGAACAAGTAAATGAACAGATAAGAAGAGAAAAAGAAGAAGCAGAAGCTCGATTGCGACAAGCCACAAAGAGTTCTGAGAAGTCAACAAGTGGAGGTGTTGGTGGAAGCAAGAACTGGTCAGAAGATGACCTACAGTTACTAATTAAAGCAGTAAATCTCTTTCCTGCTGGGACAAATTCAAGGTAAGCATATATTTATTATTATTCCATCTATCGGCAATAGCATTGCACTAAAGCGTTGAAAGGAAGAACAGGTAGGAGGTACTTGCTTACATGGTTTGAATATTTCCATTTTTAAAGGGTGTCTCATACTTGGAAGAACAGATTTATGCTCGGGGTAGTCGGTTTTTCTAGCTGAAAGATGTGGCCCTTGTTACCCAGGATCTCACTATCACAGTTGGTAAATACAGATCAGACCTCATTGTCTGCAGTGAAAGGATGTGGAGGAAATAAGGAATGCCCTTGAAGGACAGGAGGAAGAGCTGCTACCAAACCACAGCCAGATGTGAGGCTTGAGCCTGGACCAAGAAACTAGCCTGAATAATTGACTCAGACAAGCTCTTCCCTAGTTCAAGAGCCACTTTACTGTCTTAGCATTTCCCAAAAGCATAATTTTAGCTAGACTAGAATGGACAGAGAGCTATCTTTTCCCTCTAAAACCTCCAGATAAACTGCACTAGCCATGTAAAATATACACGTGGGAGTTAATTCTTATTTTGGAAAAGATAGCATTTATGTGACCCAAAGCCCTTTTTAACACATCCAGCAAGATCTTTACTCTTGGGCAAAAATATAAATTTTTATAAAGATGTTTTGCTTTTTATTAAAGCTCAGCAATTAATTGCGACCTTTGGCAATTTCTTTCAAAAATTCTGTAAAGCTTGTGGGTGTTTTGTTTTTTCATAGATGGGAAGTTATTGCCAATTACATGAATTTGCACTCTACAATGGGAATAAAACGAACAGCAAAAGATGTTATCAACAAAGCAAAGAGCCTCCAGAAACTTGGTATCGTTATCTTTGTAAGATGGTCTGCATGCCTTCATTTTATTTACTGATAAATTCAATGTCTGTTCTGCAAGCATAAAATTATATCTGGCTGTCACTGGAGATTCCCATTTTCCTTCAGTCTGAAGCAGAGTGAAGGAACTTCAGAGCCACTGCCTCTCTCTTACTTGATCTCTGCTGGGATGCTGGTTGCTATTACAGGAACATTTTATGTGAATGCTTGCATGAAAGTTGTATCTTGTTCTCATTCAGTAACTCCTTAATTTTATGTAGTAAGTGGGATGAAGGGGTGTTGTTGTTAAAGCAGAATTTCCATTAAATCCAAATGAGATTTTATGCGTGCCCAGAAGCAGAGACTTTGGTGCATCCAGTGGCTGTGAAATCTCTGGTTTAATGGAATTTGAATGTGCCAGACAAAATCTCTGGGTTATAGAGGTTTACTGTAACATGGTATCTGGTACTCTATGTGTATAGTACATTTTAGCTGCTATCACTGAGAAAATATAGTAAATAGTGTTTCTGCTACTCACGATGGAGGCCAAATCATTTCAGGTACTTTCTCCATTGATATAGATTTATCAAAATAATGTAATCTGATGGCCTTTGGGAAGAATAAAAAGTCTTGAGCTCAAATTAAACAGTTGTTGTTGATAGCATAGCAAAATGAACAGAAATGACTCCTCTTTTGAGAACTGGTGGATGTCTAAACTATGTGTTCAAGCCTTTTGCCTTTGAGTAGGAAAAAACAAGGGACCCTGACTTAAATACACTCAGCTTCCATTCCCAAGTTGCAAGAAATGTTGCAGGTTGACTATGCCATGCAAACTAGATAGATGTGTGAACGTAGTTATACAGCCTGAAAAGAATCTGCATGAGAGAAGACTTATCGGGCCATTATTAAAGGGCAAAATCCTTCTATAATTCAATCTACAAGTAAAAAACAAGTGTGTATTACCGGACTTGAATCATTTGAGGCAGACTAAATCAGTCAAAAAGTTAAGAATCAACAGATTTTATTAGCTGCAACTTCATTAAGTAGCTGATTTTGTCTTAATATCTCCTTGTTGTTAGATCCTCATCAAAAGGATGACATCAATAAGAAAGCTTTTGATAAATTTAAGAAAGAGCACGGAGTAATACCACAAGCAGATAGTGCTGCACCATCAGAACGTTTTGAAGGTAAATGGAGAACAACTTCTTGGTGTCTGTTGGGATATTCTACTTGGGTGTCCTATTTCTTTGAAGGCCACATTTCTAGGTGTGCCGATATGCACTGGCAGGCAGTTCTCTAGAGGCCAGGCCGCCCTGATGTCAATGGAGTCCAGTGTTAAGGAGATATATTTAGCATTTCCCCAGTGTTTCTGTTGCGGCATAGCCTGAAGTATTGGGATTCCTTCAAACTCACGAAGGCTAGATTAGGAAATAAAGATGGAACTATCTTTGGAAGATGACTCGTTTGTTTTAAAAATACTGTTACTGAAAAGAAGAAACACACTTAGATGTGGAGGAAGGCTACCCCTTTGGGGTACGGGAATTTTGAAGGAAGATCTTTTCAAGGAAATTCTTGCTGTCAGTACATTCTCATTTGTTTTCAGCAGTATCATTTACAGATGCATCTCCATGGACGACAGAAGAGCAGAAACTTTTAGAACAAGCTCTAAAAACATATCCAGTGAATACTCCTGAGAGGTGGGAGAAAATCGCAGCTTCTGTTCCAGGCCGATCTAAGAAAGACTGTATGAAGCGATACAAAGTAAACAGATGTCTATTTTGTTTTTTTTAATTTTAAGAATTAAACATTAACAATTCAGCTCTTGAAGGAGCTTCAGAACAGCATTAACTCAGAACCCAAGACTGTTTACAGTTTTTCATATTTGTACTTTTTGATACCTGTCTTCGCTGTCACATAAAATACAGTCAGAAATTTAAAAAAATAGGGGAAACCTGCAGAGCATGGCTTCTGGTGTTCTTTTCAACCTCTTAATAATATTTCCACTCAGGGTCATGTGACCAGGAAAGAAGAGGGAACCTTAGAAGGAAACAGTCAGCAATATTCGAGCCACTGCCCAAGACTCCCACAGGGACGCACTGGGGAATTTTTCTAGATTTTTTTTCTCTCTGCGGCCCTGGCCTGATCTAGCCCATTTTCAGACTCAGCCTTTCTTTTGTGGACTTCTCCATCTACATCAAATTGGTCCCATTCTGCTCAATTTCCAGAGAGCTATATGGCTCACAAACGAAGTCCTGAGTCTTTCTACATAATTTCTTTTCTGCATTCTGTTGGGTTGGAAAGACACAAAAAGAAAATGGTAGTTAATCTTGCTAAGACTAGTCACTGGCAAACTACCTTGCAATGCTACCCAAAATAGTAAATCCAGCCTTTATTATCTTTATTCATCTTACCTTGAAGTAATGTTGACAATTACTTGCTTAATTCATAGAGGAAGTACATTGCTTTTCCCAGCCCTAGCCTCCCCGCCCCCCAAAAGAACCGAAGTCTTTAGCAGCTAGACTTGTTTCAGCTTATGTTGAAAAGCAAACTGTCCTTCCTTTACTGTAAAATAAGCAGGAATGGATTAGCAGTCTGGGTTTACTTGGCAATTTCTATAACATCGTAGAAGTTCCACTACAGAGTTTGAATCAGAACCTTCTTAAATTGTAATATTTGTGCAACGTGGAAGAGAGAAGTAAAATCTCATCGAATTCTTGATGCTGGTTTAGCCTTTGAAGGGCTGGTATTTCGAGTGACGCTTTTGAGATGCGTAGCTGAGTCTGGGATGTCTGGGCCAAAATCTGCAAGATGGTGGGCACAGGGCTGTGGCGGATGCCCTGCTTCGCTTGCACACAAAGCTCTCCCCCAACACGGCAGATTTTGTGACACCCCCCCCCCCCCACGGATGCCCCTCAGAGCTGCCAGTGGCAAATGCTGGATGTTGCCAATTGCTTCCAGTGCTTATGTAGTAGCGCGTCGCTAAGGATAAGTAATCCTTTCAGTTTCCTGGAAATAACCTGCTGAAGAGCCTGTATCGGATAAAGATAGAAGTGAACAAACTTTCTCCCTCTCTCTTTTTCTAGGAGCTTGTTGAAATGGTCAAAGCAAAGAAAGCTGCCCAAGAACAAGTAGTGAATGCTGCTAAAACGAAGAAATGAGATTCCCTGTGACAATCCTAGTGTGTTTTTGTTTTGTAATAAAAATACAAATACGGAATATGCTTTATTTTATTTTTTTTCCCGGGCAGTCCTGCAGCTCTCTGAGGCTGCCTCTGTTTGCGTTGTCAGTTCAATTTGACAGATTGGGAGGGCAGGCGTGTCCGTTCTGGAAAAGCCAAGCGGTGTCAGGGTGACTTTTTTAAGAGCCTGTCATTCAGTGGACGGGGGGGGGGGGAGATCGCCCTCCCAGTCTTGAAAGTTTAACTGTTGTCACAAATCTCTCAAAGGTCTTGTTCAGTCTCCAAGAGAGCTCAGTCCCGAAGCCAACGCATGTTGCTACAGAGTCTGTCATAATCAGGGAGCTGTTCAAGTGGCCCTGGGATGAGAAAAAGAAAGATTACTACTTGGTATCAAAGCTTGCTAAATTTTTAAAGAAGGGAACTTCTTTAAATTAACTAATTAATTAAGTACTTACCCACAGCTGCAACGGCAGGACGCTTATTATAGATGTACTTCGTACACACATCCTTGATTGTCTGAGCATCAACTGCCTGAAATAGGAGGCGTTCACTTAAGAAATGCATTTTGAACAAAGTTTAATTGTGCAGTTTATATCGTACACCCCAGCAAGCTGATCTTCAGTTTTATAGAGGAAAGAAAGGCAGACTTTTACAGCAGGAAAACTACAATTGTGTCACACCGCGCAAACTAAGAAATGCTGATAATTTAGATTTCCCTTCAGCCAGCAGAAAGTCTCACATGCAAAGATTTACAGCTAACAGATTGGCACAGTTGGACACATTTATGAGCACGCCCCCCACATGCTCCTTACTTCAATTCTTGCTTCAAGTTCAGGAATTGGGATTCGGCGATTGTAGCACAACATCTGTCGTCCAATGTCTTCACAAATCGGAGTGGAACCTAAAATTACAGATTCTTAGCATGTATGTTAATTAAACAAACACAGGAAAAAACAAACCAACTTACAGATCATACCATCTAGTTGTAACAGCATGTTGGTCTTCAGGAGATTCTTTGCACGCGCTACTTCGCTTTCAGTAACACTAGTGCACAGATGTATCCTGTAAGATAAAGATGATAAGTGACTATCTTAGCTACCATTTTACTTTGTAGGGCTTTGTTTTCTTCTGTTTTACTTTCCCCCTGGACTATTCAGTAATTTGCCCAGAATAATTAAATAATTCAGAAGGCGGCATTAAGAGAGGGCATGAAATAAAGCTTGTATTACAGCCGGGTTCTGCAAACAGCTACACAGCCAAACCAACTTAGAAGCAAGTGGCTTTTGATGCTAACAAAACCACGATTAGTGACCTTCAGCCAGCCTCTAATCCGCTCATTGGCATTTTATGCCATGGCAAGCCCACTGCTAAGCAGTGAGTGATTTCTATAGTGTTTTGTGCTTTAGGTAAGCTCAGTATTAGAAAGAGATAGAAAGTTCCCTCTGCTTGGCTATCACCGAAATATTATTTAAAAACACTCTTTTTGACTTGCAGTGTCATAAATAAGCAAATCATCTGGATGATTTCTTGTCATCTACTCATGGAATATCACTCCACGGGGGCTTGTTGGCTCCACCTCCAAGCGAAGTTAGTCTCCTTACCATTCCCTCTGAACAAAGTGCATCATGTCCTCTATGGTGGTTCCTTCACAAACCATATAAAGGCCCCACAGCCCAGTATCCGTGTAACAGGTGTTGAAAGATTGGAAGCTGTGACAAAGGTTGCCTTGACACGCAGCTTGAGCAAGCTTACTGGACAGATTCTGTTGAAAGAGGGAAGGAAGCAAGCTTCAACGCCGCTTAGCTTAGAAAAATTGAATCCCATCCCATCCCATCCCAAACTTGTAAGGCGATCTAGAGGCAGAAGTAAGAAATCTAAAAGCATATTGGGGATCCTCACGCAAATTGCCTGCCGCTGTCTTTTTTTCATGGGTCATATGGGCGCAGTGCAGAGGAAACTGAGCTATAGCTATGCACTTTTTTTATTTTCTAAGAATTCTTATATGGACTCTGGCTCTCAAAGACTTTCTTGGAAATAATGTTAGAAGCTGCCACATTCTTTCCATTGAACACAGTGAAAAGCAACCTTAAAATCATAGAGTGTGCAAAGTGTCCAGTGCTCATGGATACACTGATAGCCATGGACGCTGGGTGGTCTACCCTTTCAAGCTTAGGGTGGCTCTCAAGGTGCTCTCTCAACTCCCATCAACCAGAGACGGAAGGGCAATGGTAAAGAATGATGGTAACTGGAGTCCAGCAAGATCCAACAGGTTTTGGTATAAGTCCTCTTTGATTTAAATGGAAATAATAATCCAGAAACCAATGGATATAAATCTGAACAAAAATCACTGCTACTGAGAGTTAAAGACTGATTTTGCCATTTCTGAAAAATATGTATTTCTCATTCCCTCATTGAATTGTACACGGCATCAGGATACACTGGGCTCCAGCACTGATGAGTTTTAAAATACCTTTAGAAGGAATCCATAAATTTAGTTCCAAGATATATAAAAATGTATTTCTTAAACCAGGCTACGTTTTACTAGAAGCCACCCTAGATGCAACCAATAAAGCAGTAATTCTCTAAAACTGCACAGTGGCTCAGTGCCAACTCACCATTCCACCACCAAAAGAACGGTCCCAGTTGCCAATGAGTGTGTTTGCCACCATCAGAGGAATGGTATCTGGGTGACACCAGCCAGCTGCTTCCACAGCAATTGCGAGATGCGCTAAAGGCATTTTATCATCTCGCACTCGGATCTGATCAATCAGGAGAAATGTATACGATGAACAAACGGCCCAGAGAATTTAACTTAACAGACACCCCCAAAACTTTCAGTTTCACAATCTAATGAATATTAAAACTTGCATTTTCATTCCAATAACCCCAATACCTCAATTACAGCACTAATCAGCACTTGGAAGACCTGAAGGACCAAGATGGGGACAGATTGTTCTAGAGAAAATTTATGTACAGGTAGTCCTTACTTAATGACCACAATTGGGACTGGAATTTAGGTCGCTAAGTGATGCGGCCATTAAGCAAATCATGTGACTGGACCCGATTTTACAACCTTTTTTGCTGTGGTTGTTAAACGAATCACTGCGATCGTTAAGTGAATCACATGGTTGTTAAGGAAATCATGCGGTTGTTAAGTGAATCACACAGTTCCCCATTGATTTTGTTTGCCGGAAGCCAGCTGCAAAGGTCACAAATGGCAATCACATGACACAGGATGCTGCAACTGTTGTAAGTGCAAGCTGGTTGCCGAGCACCCGGACCGCGATCACGTGACTGCGGGGCACTGCGATGGTCATAACTTCGGGCACCAGTCGTAAGTAGATTTTTTAGCACCTTCTTCACTTTGAACATTCGCTAAACAAACAGTTGTTAAACAAGGACTACCTGTATGTGGCCGCTAAAAATTGACACCTTCCCTGATGGAATGTAGTCTATCAATCAGTCAATTTCCAATAAAGTTGAAGATACAATATTGTAGGAGTTCACAGAAAACAGAAAATGATCTATAAAAAAATAATCAAAGTAACCCAGAAAACTGAGTAGTAATGCCACAAGTGCAGACCAACTGCTCAAACTGCTTTGAAAAAAAGGCTGATAGCTACTGTGCTCTCAAACTTCTCAGCAGTTTTTGCAGTCAAGCTAGAATATCAGCTAATCGAGTCTTCTTGTGCCATCAATTATTTTTTTAGGCTGCTGTGTCTAAGGCCTAGCTGAGAAGAGAAAATCTCCACTTACTTCACTGCCGGTGAACAGGCAAGGGGGCAAAACCGAAGCGCCTTCCTTCTCAATGGACGGCAAGTTGCCAAAATGGTATTTCGCCAAGTCGAGCAATTCCTCATGGGCAACTCCTAAATCACAGTCATACAGTTTAGAACAATATAAACAGATTGCAGAGAGAAGCTTTCAGAGTTTTCAGTTTAGAAGTAAAAATTATAATAATTGGCTGACCACTGCTCACCTTTAATTATTTTATCTGGTCCAATTCTTCTGGTCTTGCACCAAAATGGAATTAAATAAATAAATATTTTTATAAAAAATCAAGATCATGCAACGCACCAGTGTTACAGAAATCACGTTTGGAAAACCTGCATTTTTGTCCCTCTCTATGTTGAATAAAAGGGAACATAATAACTCCATACGGTCTTTATACATTGCCTTTTGTTTCTTTAGAACCTATCGCCTGTATTTCATTCTTGTCCCCTGCTTAGGGCTAACAGCCCCAAAGTACTGGACTTTGGCACTATCAAAAGACTGACATGGCCCTAAGCAGCAGGGAAAGCCTTACGTTTCCCTTACCTAAAATAAATCACACGCATAAACAGCATTGTATCACACTGACCTCCGGCAGCTGCGAGGACAATTCTGGGTCCTTTATAATGCGTTGTTATATATTCCACCAAATCATTGCGGTTAATGGACCTAAAAGATGAGTGAAATCAAGGGATAAAAAATATTACCCAGCGAAAAAAGGGGCAAAAATGCCGTACCAATTATGAACAGCTTGCCTGAACCTACAATGGACTAAGTGCAGCATTGTATGCTCCGAAAAGGAGTAGCCGCAAGGAATTTGGTTCCACCTCTCCGACAGAAGGCTCGCCATCTACTGCAAAACGAAGAGGCCCGTCCACTGGCTCTAGCTTTGGGATCATTATGCATATACCATTTAACAGAAGGGTAAAGAGTAAGGCATCTCTATTATAAAATACACTGCAAACCTGTAAACCCCAATCAAAGCGATTGGCTCCATTTTCACTTAGCCAAAAGGCAGACTATTTCATCTGCACCTAAGATGCCTTTGCCAGTGCTGACCAGGCCATTTGATCAACTCATGCAGCCCTTGCCCCTGAGTTTTTAGACTTCGTATTTTAAAGTTACAAATAAGTCCATGTTATAAAAGTAGCTTCCTTCAAGCTTGACTCCTGATGACCTCTTGGATATATCCAAGTCATTTTCTTAGCAAAAATATGGAAATGATTCATCTTTGTCTCTGGAGGATAGTTAATTTCCCAGTCTAGCCTATGGTGCCAAGGATTTCCTTGTGGTTGCCCATCCAAGTATCAACCATGTCTGACTCTGCTTAGCTTTTTGAGTTCAGCCAAGGTTGGCAAGGCTGCCTCTTCTCTGGGCAGAGATAAGGAGTTGCACTCAAGTCCTATTCTGTATAGGATAGGCCCAAATTACTGAACATATAAACCTGTTGAAGAACTACAAAACTATCATTAAGGAGGCTTGCAAGGGTTAATACTGTCTGTCATTTATTATGGCACAAGCAGCATCCAATAAAAAGATAGAAATTATTTTTAATCTAGAAGTATAGCATCATGTCTTTGAAAATCAAGGCAGTTTTTTTTTTTAAGCAGTACTTAAAAAAATCAAATGCACAACAAATGCACTTCTCATATGCAAAAGTAAATTGTCCAGAAAGGCTCAAACATGGTGTTTTATCCAATTATTTTCTTTGATTTCCCCCTGGGGGATTCTGGGGGCTCTGCAAAAGCCCCATATAGGATCCTGCAGACTGCTGGTTGTCAATCTGCAACTTAAAGGAACAGGAGCGGAGACAGTGAGACCTACTTAATGTTATCAGTGGGTCCTAAAATAGTCCGTCCCAGTGCTGTATTTTGGTAAGCTGTGGCATGAAGATAATCAAAGACCACTTCCTGTAAGTTGGTCTCAACTTCCTGCATTTCTCGAAGGATCACGCCTCGCTCCCGCTCGATCTCGGCCTCCCCCAGGGTGCTGTTCTGGATGATGTCAGCAAGAATTTCCACCGCTGAAGTCCAAAGAAAGACAGAATGACTATATTGTTACAAAACGCAAAAGAACTCCGTTTAATTCTGATAAGCTTTCTAACTGGACTTTAATTTCTTAATTGGAGGACTATTAGGCACGTACTGCACCCATAATATACATGAGCAGGGAAAAGCAGCAAAGCACTCTTTTTATACTTTTTCTAAAACCTGTCCAAATTTAATAAGTTCATCGATTTTGAGAAACGGGCTAAGCTTATTCTTCTGATTTTAAATGGATTTAACATTACGTCTCAATGCAGCTGGCAGATTTAGGACAGCGATTCGAAATCAGACTGGGGACTAAAGGAAAACATTGCATCTGATCCCAATTAATAAGGCCAGAAGGACGTATTTATAAATAGGTTAATCAAGTTGGGAGGGCACAACTTTATATGAAGATATGAGCATCTTCAGGAACATCCTGCTTTTGTCAGAATGGACAAAAGGGGCGTGGCCTGTATGTGACTCTGCTTTGGTCATTCTGCCTCCCCCTTGGCTCCGCCCACTGACGCTACTAGTTCGCCTTTGAAGACAGTATGGAAGAATATGCCAAAGAACGCAAGGCCAGGACAGAGTCACATGTTTTTAATATTTAATATGTCTTTTGCCAAGGGGCACGTGGTAATCACGTATCTAGGACATTCTTTTTGGAAAAAAAGATTTTCAGAGTACACAGTCACCTGTCGGCAGGTCTTTCGAGAAAGCTTTTGCATAATACACGGTTTGTTCTCTCGAGGTGTAAGCGTTCAGGTGAGCGCCCATGTTCTCAATCTCTAGCTCCAGATCCAGCTGAGATCTCTTCTTGGTTCCCTGCAATTTAAGGATCTGCAATTACTTCAGCTGGAGAGGCAATCAAAAAAGAAAAGAGCCCTGTGACATTATTTCCTGGGTCTTCATCTTAGACAAATGCAACACGCGTGTTCGTCATCAGTGGTTTCAAAGTACTCTGGAAACTGTCCGGTTCGTCATAAAATTCTGGCAGATGACCTGTTTTCGGGTAGCAAAAGCAATGGATCAGGTAATACATAAAACAGATGATTTGGGGAGTTGGGAATTTCGACAGCACCTTACGGGCCCGCAAACAAAATGCTAAAACGGAATAGGGCCAATCACAAAATATCCATTTGCCAGTGAACAAAGTGCTGAAACTGTTTCCTTGATGCACATTTTAACTTTGCAGGATGCTAACTACCAGGGACGGTCCCATGGTGTAGTAAAAAAAGTTAAGATGGAAGCCATGATGGTGCCCTTAAAGCTCCGCCTGTTTTTTAGGTGTAATGCAGTCGCGGCTGCCATCTTGACTTTTCTGACTATACCAGGCAGACGTCCCTAACTACCAACCTATTGTGTCTTATTTCCTGGAAAGGTGGGTGGACATTCAACATAGGCAGCCCACCACTTTTAATTTTTAAGAATCTCCATTGGGCCTCCACGTGGCCCACAAGGATTCTTGTAAAATAAAATAAAAACAATGCCAGAGGCCAGCCTTCGGCTTTGCAACATATCGGGTCACATTTTCAAAATATTGTTGAACCAAAAGGGAAGTGGGTTGGAGGCGCATACTAAGAGAGGGACTGTGGGCAACATATTATTTATTCTGGTATAGGACACTGATATCTTAATAAGAAGTTGATAGCTGCATCTGATTAAAAAAATTAAGCATTTAGATAGCCAAATTAAAAAAATAATATTGTTCCAGCAATGCTGGCACACTCTTAACACGATGAAAGCCATTATCTGAGTTTTCCTTTCTGGCTTCTTCAAGTTGGAAGAAGTCATTGGGGTACATTCAGACAACACAGAAACCTTAAAATGAGCCCATCGAAGAAGACCTCCAGGGTGAATTTCCAGGTAAAATGTGGTAGGCAACATCTGGGTCAGCCCAACATAGTCAATATACATTGAAGGCAAGCAATGTTGTATGTCCTCAACAAGTTGAAATCAGTCAGAATCAGGGTACTTAAGAGATTCCACAGAATGTCAGAAAGAAGCTCTAATTCAACATGTAAAGTAAGTAATCTCTCTTAAGCATAAGGCCTCCAAAGAAACATATTTGATATGTAGTTGAAAATGGTTGTCTATCAGCTCTCTTCCTCTTAAGGCAAGTGTAAGTATTTCCTGGAACCTCTGGAGACTTTTCTTGTTTGAACAGCTTTTACTCAACGGGGGAAAGGTTGCTTTACTCACTGCAGTACTGTAGATTACATAATATAGCAAAATTGTATTTTTCCAGCCTAAAGAGCAGGCTCCAAACAGAAACATTCTTTGTAACAAGGAAAAATGAATGTGTACAAATCCCTAATGAAACCTCTTCACCAAAACAGGTAAGCTCAAGAGACATTTCATCCAAGTCTGCTACACGATGAATGACTCAGCCTGGGTGATGCCACTCCCTTCTCATGCTTTTAAGGTCTGGGATACAACAGATCAACAGTAATCTCTATTCCACCTTTTGTTATTTCTCATAACCACATTTTCTAGAAAGGTCAGCTTTTTCTCAGGAGAATGCAATGGGTTATCAGTTTGGTTCAGTAAATTTGCTTCCCTGGCTCATACCTCAAGCGGAAGATAGCACAGCACCTGTAATACACAAAGCAGGTTGTGCCTTGTATACTACTACAAAATAGAGGTGTACTACTGGACCTCTGGACTTAGTGTGGGCTTCAAATGCCTTGGGTCCAGTCCCTAGAGACGTCCAAACATTGTACTTGAGTTGGAATTCTTAACATGATAGGGAAAAGTTACTAAATACATGATTAGAATTACATCTGCACCTCATTTTAATTGCATCTAAATATATATGAAGTGAAATCTGAGTTACTTTCCTGGCTCCAATCCTTGGCAAGCCATGCAAATGCTTAATGACGCCCTTGGCCCAGGAAAAGTAAACATCTCTGCCACCCTTAATGATTCTCTATGAGCTGCCAATAAAGGCCAGGCCCCATCAAAGAAGCCAGCAGGGCAAAGATGAGAAATAGGCACGATTTTCATTTACATTTCGTTAAATTTAATTCAGTCGTTACTCCCTATTCATTGAATGGCCTTCTCCTACATTACAAATTACAAAGAGTGGTAAGATTTAAAGAGATTCTGGATGTTTTGAGGGAGGCATGAAGTTCTGGGCCTCGGGTTGCACCTACTCAGTTTACAAAGCGTGGGGATCACACAGGCAGTAGATTTTGCTGGGCGCAAGGATCTCACAGAGAAAACATAAGGAGGATTTCCACAGCTTCATAATTGTGAACTTCCTATTATTCTCTAAGTCTTGATGCCGTTTTCAAAACCACTAAGAATTCTTCAGCATTATTTTACACATAAACCAGCTCTCATAGTTGGAAAAAATTCTAAACTAAAATTCTAGTTGGAGCTTGGGGATGGCTTTTATCCCTAACCTGAACCTAGGTATTAGGTTTTGTTACTGAATTAAACACAAATGAATATTTCAAAACCAATATTTGGTCCTTTTTATAGCCATTTTATTTTTTTTTAATGCAGACAGAGCAGTTAAAATAAGTTAAAAACACACGGAACTGAATAAGGCATATGTTGAAATCCAAACAGTAAAATAATAAAACAGTGATCAGCAATGAGGCCGGAAAACAACCTTTTCCAGCCCATTGGCTGCTGATGGCAACTGCAGTGGAGTAGAACCAAATAATTTTTGTAGAATATCTACAAGTAACAACTATACAATCTCTGAGTTGGTCCAATTCCATCCTTTCAAAACCAATAAAAGAAACATATTTTAAGAACTTGCCTTAAAAGCCATATGCTCCAGGAAGTGAGCTGTCCCATTGTTTTTCTCATTCTCGTATCGGCTTCCAGCATCAATCCAAAGTCCCACCTTATTCAAAACACATTGTTTTACTAAACAATAAAATACAGCTTCTAACTTGCTGAGGAAACCAAATACTGATTTTTTGCTTAAATGGTTGAAGCTTTAATATGACAAGTTTGGCTTTTAGGAGCTGGAACATGGAGGAACAGTCAGAGAAGTGTAACTTTTTAGTGCCCTCTTAGACCCCTTTTGAGTGCTCAGATCCATTTATCAGATGTTCCACTTATTGCTCTACATTTCTGATCTATCAAGCAAGCATCTTCTTAATCTGTAGCCCTGTACTCTATGGCTAGGGGACGCGGTGGCGCAGCGGCTTAATGACGCCGATAGTTGCCGGCCAGAAATGGCTGACGCTTCGGCGGTTCGAGTCCAGCCTTCGTGTTAAACAGGGTGAGCTCCTGTTTCCTCCCCAGTTCCTGTCAACCCAACAGTTCGAAAACTCACGTGAGTAGATAAATGGGGACTCTCACTCCGGTGGGAGGAAAAATGCTGGCGGCGCCTTGCAAAAAAGGAGTTGGGAGCAGTTGCCGGTAAGCACAAAAAACCGCGCGCGCCCGAAAAAGGGCGCGAAGCAACGGAAACCCCGCCTCCTGCGCTCGCCAGCTGGGCTCTGCCCTAGGAAGGAGGCTCTGGCAAACCACTTCCGAAAACAGTTGCCTTGAAAACTGCAAGGACTCGTCCAAAGCAGTCACTGCAGGGTCAGCAATGACTGAGCGCAGACAAAAAAAAAACTCTATGGCTGAGCAAACAATAAATCAACAAATACTGTACTAACCAAGTCCAGCAGTAGTCAAGAAATTAAGGTGGTTTTTCTTCCCCATTTGTCAAAACATCTTACGTTTCATTTTTACAGCAGATATAAAACTCCAAGCTGACTATTTCAAGTATGTTACAAGTTACAACTAGTTTTACCATGTTTGCATCTCTTTCTATGGAAAGATTTATTCACACCAGTGCTTGCAAAGATAATCTTATGAAAGCATATGTTTATATCTTGCCCTGCCTTGTTTATTTTCATTATGTGACTTGATTTATGAAACCTGGGTTCGCTGTGGCATAAATACCATATACTTAAGCAAAATAAAATAAACCAAAACGTACTTACTACTATTTCAAATGCAGCACAATTTAAGGCTTGCTTTTTTTTTTTTAATTATTAGCATTATTCCAAGGATTAAAAATCTGGAGAAAGATAACCTTGGGCAAAATGGGCTGCATAGGAGTGATCTAGCTCCCAAACTTTCTGTTTTTCTTTAAGCGTTTCTCATTCCAACATTCCAGAGGTGGAAATGAACTGTCGAGGGCAAGAAGTGGTTCATGATGTTCCAGATAGAGTCTGGACCCAAATCCACTGATGTAAGAGCACAGTCACTCCTGGAATGTGCTGGGGGGGGGTGGATGGAGCAGGAAATTTCCGAAGAAAAGCAGAACATTCTAGTGACAGATCAGTCGCATATGGAGATTCTGTGTATCTCAGAAAGGACAGCTCTTCACTGACAAGGGTTACTTACTGTACATGTTGTAAGTCCAGAATCTTCAGAAGCTACTCTCAGGCCATTTTCCAGAGTCGATATTTTTGTTTCAGGAACATTCAAGACAATTTGGGGTGCTACCTTGGTAGCTCTGTATCTGGTTCTCCCAAGATGGAGAGCCTATTAAAAAAAGTATCTTGTGAGCAGTATGATAAAAATATTTATTAGAAGTTTATCTAAGAGAAATTAAAGTTTCAGTTATTTGTTTTGTGACAGCAAATACTACGTGGACTCCAATTCTGTGCCCACATTATTTTTATAAGTGCCATGCAGAAAGTTTCTATAGAGGAAAACGCAACTGAGTCTTCACTTTAGGGAAGAGGACATCTTCCCAGCGTATCTGATGGGGGGAGCTGGCTTCTCCAAAAGCCATGCATTTGGTGGTGTAACTATGGACCTATCAAGATGCAAAGAGCTCCTTCACATGATGACACCGTTGGCATACATTTGTATACTAGTACATGCGCAAGGACCCTTCTGAGGTCTCCTGACACTCACCCAGTAAGAATAATGAGCAATGACTCATGTTTTAATGTGATGTGTGAACCAATCACTGGATGTGTTTCTGTATCATGTTAAGCCATCATGTAATTTTCTTAAACCACAATTAGTTGATTTTTTGACATATTGTAGCTTATCATAAAACACAACCAATGAAGATAATTGCATGTTGAGAAAAAAAGACTTTATTCTGAATGCTTATGCTCTAAAGCTTTCATTTCTAATGCTCTCTTTTAACTCAACATTCAATTCTTCGCTTCATCGCTATTACATTTTTTCATACACCCTGAAAATTGAAAATGGAGTCCCTGGCAAGCTTGTGTTATAAAGGCTTTTTATTTATTCAACACGTTTTATGCCACATTTTAACCTTGCCAAAAGTTCTAGGGAGACCCAATTTGATCTAGTGGTTAAGGCATCAGGCTAGAAACCGGGAGACCGGGAGTTCTAGTGACCTCGGGCCAGTCACTCTCTCTCAGCCCTAGGAAGGAGGCAATGGCAACCCACTTCTGAAATCTTGCCAAGAAAACTGCAAGGACTTGTCCAGGTAGTCACCAGGAGTCAAGATTGACTCGAAGGCACACCAAAAAAAAGGTTTAAAAGTTCTAGAGTAGTTTATAGACAATCAAGGAAAAAAGAAGTCCTTGTTCTCTAGTTGATAAGCTAAAACCTCTCTAAAACATCACCATCTTCAACTGTGACTAATTCCCCGAAAGAGGCATCTGTTCTTAAGTCTGATTCAAAGTTACACACTATGTTCTGAAAGTAGCAGCTAATTCTCTAGCAACCTGGCTTAAAACAGGTGCCAAACCAGCTAATATGCTAATCCATGGTTTACTGAAGAAACAAATGATCGAGTTTGCAAAATGCTCTAATCTAGAAACCACAGTGGACAAACCACAAGGAACAGCTTCGCGCATTAAGCCTGACCACAACTTTTATCTGTACAGTACTTATCTATTTTATCTGTACTTTCTATTTCTATTCTATTCCGTGAGCAGCCCTGGCAATAACAGAGATAAGGCTGGATTTCGGAGCAATCCGACAGAGAATTCCGATTTGATCCTTAACAAACGCTAAACAAAGCGCAGGAAACCCAACTCCTCTTCGCTCCCCACGGGGGGGGAAAAAGGAAAAGACGCCCGCCGTTATACGGGGTTGCCAGAACTGGACTGCAAAGCCCCAGGCAACCGCTAGATGGCACCACGCTATCGCTGCCATCTAGCGGTCTTTCAGAATTCTACAGCCCAGGCCTTCTCATTGTGCCACGATCCCCACCAGGAGACTACATCTCCCAAAGTGCAGTGCGCCACACAGGAAGCCTCAGTCCCTGATGCGGCCGGCAGCGGCGGAGGGAGGCCGAGACGGTCCAGCCGGCCGTTCATTGCCCGTCACGTGCGAATCGTCACGTACCCGCTGTCCCGGGGTTGAGCACCGCGCGCCGAGGTGTCCCGGCCGGGCCCAGAGAAGCCGCCGGCCCGCTCGGCAAGCCGCAGTTACAGCCGCCGCCATCTTAGCTCGCAAGCTGAAGAATCGGCTGAGTTCGGAGCATTTCCGGAAGGGTGTGACACGTGACGGGTGGGCGGGGCCGAGCCACGTGCATTGCTTCAAAATCCTAAGGCTGCGGGTTGTTTTTTTTTCCCTCCCCTTTTCTAAGCGTGTGTTTTAAGTTTTTTTATGGCTTTTCCTTTCAATATCTGCTCAAGTTAGGAAATCATCCATAGTGGGGAGCAGCATCTACCAGATCTTGGTTGATTTTTGAGAAAGCTAAGCGGGGTTGGACCTGGCTAGGACTTGGATGGGAGACTATCAGGAGGTCCCAGGGCTGGAAGGAAGTGGGGGAAGTGGAGAAGACGGTAATAAGTCACTTCCAAATTGTCACCGAGAAAACCAGTACATCTACTTGCATAACAAGTTGCTAGCAGTAGAGCTCGACTGGAAGGAGATTTTTTTTTTTTGCCTCTTTTTCAAGTTTGCAAAAAAAAAAAAAAAAAAGCCAGGGAGCTGTTTCAAACATACATCTGATGTGCTTTGTTACTGCTATTGTTGTTCCACTTTTCCATGCATTTTGAAGCACTTTTAAAAGCTGCTCTTGTGTAATGTCATCTTGTGATTCACAATGAGACTGCAAAATGACAAACTTGTGTAATTGGATCCAGGATCTATTTATGCTTACGTGGCACCGCTTTATTTTGATCTTAGTCTCTACCGTGAAAGATATTTAAAATTTGTGTTATGATTATGCCACATGATTCTAAATAAATGGAAGTCAGATTTATTTTTGAGTAATTCAGTTTCTTTAGGTTTAATTCTCACAGACCGTACAGCAGTAAAGTGCTGTATATTGTTTGCTGTGTGATTATACAGCATGAAATGTGTTATTTCAAAGAAGTAAAATTAATGAAATGTTTCATGTTATAAACATATTTCATTTGTAATTTTAGTTCCTTTTTATTTGCAAAACAATAGTGATTGGGATAAGATGTTTTCTTCCACTACTTTACAGAATCACAATTAATATATTTACTATTGTCCTGTCAATATAAATACTTCATTCGTAGTGAATGTTTTCCTAAACACACAGAAGACTTGTACCATGCACACACTTTCCCTTGGGAAACAAGATACTAAAAGCATTGAGATGCCATTTCTTTTTCCCAGTACCAACGTTTAATCTGAATCCTTTCAAATTCTTATTTCATAGTAGTTACCGGGGAATTCTGAAGCAAAATTTCCTTATAGTGGATTCCCAGTAATAATTGCACATGTTGTTTTCTTGCCACAAGGTAGAAATGGTTTGGCACTGCCTTGCACTTTTTGGGTTGACTTCCCAGTCAAGCCAATGCCCCTTGGCTTTCCTTGTGGTCCCCCATCCAAATACAAACCAGGTCTGACCCTGCTTGGCTTTGTGGAGATTAGATCAGCTACATGCTGACATCTGCTGTGGGAATTCTGATACAGTGGGACAGAAATCCTTTATTGGTACACTCATACCTGTAAATTAGAAAAAGATTTTTTTTTTGGCTCTCTTGTTCTTTCATATAGTTTTAAATAGTTCATTAGCTTCAGCCCAAACTCATCATTAAAAAAACTAAGATCATGGCATCTGGACCCATCAATTCCTGGCAAATAGAAGGGGTAGAAATGGAAGCAGTAACAGACTTCATTTATTTGGGCTCCAAGATCACCGCAGACGGAGACTGCAGCCCTGAAATTAAAAGACGCTTGCTCCTTGGGAGGAAAGCCATGGCAAGCCTAGATAGCATATTAAAAAGCAGAGACGTCACCTTGCCGACAAAGATCCGCATAGTCAAAGCTATGGTTTTTCCGTTAGTAATGTATGGCTGTGAGAGCTGGACCATAAAGAAGGCCGAGCGCCGAAGAATTGATGCCTTTGAACTGTGGTGCTGGAGAAGACTCTTGAGAGTCCCCTGGACTGCTAGAAGATCAAACCAGTCAGTCTTAAAGGAAATCAACCCTGATTGCTCATTGGAAGGACTGATAATGAAGCTCAAGCTCAGATACTTTGGTCACCTAATGCGAAGAGAGGAGTCTTTGGAAAAGACCCTGGGAAAGATGGAAGGCAAAAGGAGAAGAGGACGGCAGAGGATGAGATGGTTAGATAGCAGCACCGAAGCAATGAGCATGAAATTGAGCAAACTCAGGGAGGCAGCAAAGGACAGGAAGGCCTGGCGCAATGTGGTTCATGGGGTCACGAAGAATCAGACATGACTGAACTACTGAACAACAAAAAAGCTTCAGCCCAGGGCTGGTCCCATCCTCGGTCAAAAGGAGGCAACCATCTAAGACCTTGGCAGTCCTGAGCCTATCCTGACTGTAATTGCACCTTTCTCTTAATTTTATTTTTGGATCCTCAAACTCTTCCTACTGATACTAGTTCTGCTGGTTGTTTTCAAATAACTTCTTGAAACTAATCTCCTCCTCTCTGCTTTCCCAGAGAGATTTCTGCTTACTATCTCTCCTTATCAAGCTTCTCCTCTTTCTTTACATAATGTAAATTGTAAATAGTCACAAAGGGAACGGTCCTTTTTTTATGTATTACCCTACATTTGCCTACTCAGCAGGAAGCAATATCCTGCTGACTTTTATGGGGGAAGGGACAACTCAGAAGCGAAACAGATCAGGCTGGGTTTCTGCTTAGATAGGAGACTGCCAAAAGATAACTAGACTAGGAAGTGAAAAAAAAATACAAAATAAGGCAACGGCAAACCAGTTTCATGTTGCTGACTGCATGGATGTGCCTATCGAGTCATCAGAAATCAAGCTCAACTAGAGTAGGGTTCCTCAACCTTGTCCACTTAAGACGGGTGGACTTCAACTCCCAGAATTCCCCAGCCAGCAAGGCTGGCTGGGGACTTCTGGGAGTTGAAGTCCACCCGTCTTCAAGTGGACAAGGTTGAGGAACCCTGAACTAGAGGATATCTTTATCTTGTCTAACCTTTCTGAAATCTTACCCTGTGTGCAGTCTGTATGGTCTTTTTTGGTTACATCACTTTAAGAACTAGTTCTGGATTAATCTGAATATAACAGTTTTGGAAAACTGCTTCCCTGAAAAAACTGAAGTACAGGATCCTCTGATCTCTGGGGATAAATATATGTTTGAATGGGGAGACGTTCCACAGAGGTAGCTGCTGTTTGGCTACTTAATGAGCATTTAGAAGGGTGGCGTCTTCTTTATACAAGGTGCTGCTTCCATAATTCCCTTTTTTAGGCAACTTCAAACTAACTTATGATCCTGGATTATTGGGGGGGGGGGCACCATAATTCGTTGACTATAAAGAACTGCAGAGATTCATAGAGGATGGGGCTATCGGATGCCAGCATGGCCGGTGGGAAGAAAAATAGGAATTATGGGACAACATTTAGAAACCAGACATTGCCTTCTTGAATTGTGAGATACTCTGAAATGTAAAATCAATGTAAAAAGTCTATTTCACTGGTTACTTAGGAATTTTCTGCTATTAATCAATGTTGTTTATTTGATTTTGTCCCACCTTTATTTTGGTCAGTTTAAGGCAGTGAACATACCTAATAATCCTGCCTCCTATCTTCCCCCAAACAACAACCCTGTGAGGTGGGTTGGGCTGAGAGAGTGACTGGCCCAAAGTCACCTAGCTGGAATATCCTAACTGTACTGACAAAGCAAAGCAAACAAGTTAATTCTTGGAATAATTTCACTGTAATCTCACTAAAGATAAGTTAATTAATTTAAGTCTTAATTAAGTCTTGATTTCTTTTTAAAAATACACTATTACTAATGTTCAGATATGAATTTTCAAAGAATTTAGCAGTACCCTCTATCTGGGTTCTCTGTCCGTCCCTCTAAAGAAATAGACATAATTTGATGATAGAAACAAGAATGTACACAAAGCCAGAATTTCAAATAAATTTTGGATTAGTTCTGTGACGCTACTAAGTGCAAGTAAACAATGCATTATGTTCTTCGTAAAATAAATCTGGATAAATCTCTGTGTTCCTGAAACCTTCCTGACAGCAGATGATTAATGTCGCACGATTTAAATAATAATAAATTAAAGGCTTACGTGCAAATGTTTGGGTTTTTTAATCTTTCCTTCTAATTGTCTCTTCCTTATTCCTTTTTAAAGCCATTATTAGGTTTTGTGTTGGGTTTTGCAGAGTAACTCCTAATTGTTTCAATTAAAAAATCCCTCGGGAAATTATAAAGCCAGCATATTACACTGGTGATGGTTTTACTGATTACTTCTAGCCTACAAATGTTCAAGGGTAGATATTCATCGAAGCAGAGACTTAATTAAAGCTATTAGAAATCATTCCCAGATTCTAGGCATTTGGCATTGTGTATTATTAATATATTATTATAATGATATATTATTAATATATGCAATTAATGAATGTCATATAATACCTTGTAGTTTACAGAGTAGCAAAAACTAAAAAAAAGCACATATTCCATCAGTAATCAGCACTGAAGATTGGAGGTTAGGTGTCAAACTTTCTGATACAAAAAAATCCAGCTGAGCTGTAGTTAATATTTTATAAAATCATTATTCTAAAATGAAAGGCATTGAACCTAATTAATAAATAAAAATAAGTAAATTGTGATTTTGGGTGGTCGCAGGGCATAAATACTGGTGATAAGGTTTTCTCTCCAGTTTCAGCATATGGCAAAATAGTTATATATCATTCAGTCAACTTTCAGTTTATAACATAATGCCATAAATATCTAAAAAGCTACATTCAGTCCGGTATGCCTACATTATCTACATTCCAAAAAAGTACTGTGGATATTTCAATTTAATTAACATGTATATTTAATTAAAATTAAAAAATACTTAATCTGATGGCTGGTGTGGGTCTTCCGGGCTGTGTGGCCGTGGTCTTGAAGTTTTGTTTCCTAACGTTTTGCCAGCATCTGTGACTGGCATCTTCAGAGGGCAGGGGCACAGACAGGAGCAGTTCTCTCTGTGCCCAGGGTGATGTGACCCTTTTGTGGGTATTTATAGAGATCTGAAGGGGGGGATTGGGGGGGGATGGGGGGTTAGGGGGTGGGGGGTTGGGTTAACGAGTGGCTGCTTGTTTTGGTGTCAGATTATGTGTGTATCTTCCTGGGGGTTAGGCAGGGTTTTTTCTTCTATTGAGAGTTCAAGTCCACACGTCTTAAAGTTGCCACGGTAGAGAAACACCAGTCTATATGGGCTGCCCTAATGGTGTAAGGCCTTTTGAAAGTTCATTTGTGCTATTATTTACTATGGAAAGAAAAGAGGAGCAGAACAGATATCTTCTGTACCCGTTAGGCAAACTGACCCCAGTGGTAGTGGAAACAAGAGGTTTCCAGTTTATTCTGGGGAATTCTGGGAGTCCTATTGCTGATTTCGGCCCCTCTCCTGCTGGGTTTATTGGAAGATTAGGAACAATATCCCTGTTTATATAGATTCATACACTCTCAACGCTCTGCATCTATAGGTATGTAGAAGAAACACAAGAGAATAATTCAGAGAAATTATCCTGCTGTCCAGTCTGACACACTCATCAGGAAACTCAATGAAACTGTAATTCACACAATTTACTTTGTCCAAGAGCGCTGCTTCCAATGGACACAGCACCATGGATATTCAGATTGAAAGAAAGTACACAATAAGTGATGTGAAGTAGCTTTTGAGTTGCAGATTCTTATAAGTTATTAAAGACACGGGACTGGAGCTCTCCTTAAGTAAAATCTGGCAGTTCTTCACCTTCAAGCTGAATACGATTTCATCTCGTGCAAGTTCAGGAGGTTATTGTATACTCCCACCAACTTCATCATCATCAAACTCCTTCCTTCCTTCCTTCCTTCCGTGTATCTGCTGGTCCACTTCCAAAGACTCTGATCAGCTTGCGATTAACAATATAAAATTTTGGGCCAGTCGCTTTCTTTGTCCAGCCCACCTCACAAGGTTGTTGTTATGGGGAAAAATAAGGGGAGGGAGCACTGGGTATGCAACCTTGAGCTCCTATACACCCGGTGGAATATAAATCTGATAAGCAAGTACTGTACAGTCAACGGCATAACCGCGACAGCCCTAAGGCCAGGCACCAAAATCCTCAGGCGTCCCCAAAGACCTGCTAAGATGTTAGTCTTGATTATCAAAACCGTAGCGACCGTCGCTGGGGAAGCCTCGCATTTTCCCTCCGCTGCTGCTGCTGCTGCTGCGATCTTTCTGGCTGAGATCCAAAATGAGGTCATAACAGTAAGAGGAGCCGCCGTGTTAATCCGTTGCCGCAGACAACGCGGGTAAACTTGGGGTAGTTTCAAGATAAAACGCCAGTTCCGGCCACGACCTGCAACGCCGCCGCCGCCGCCGCCCGCGCTGCCCGGCAAGGTGTGTGCAACGCGAGGGGGAAACGGCCGGAGCGCTGATCGCTGCCGGTGCCCCCCGCCCAAACCCCCTTTTCCGACGCCGCCCCCGCACCCTTCTCCGCCCCGGAAAATGCCCTCGCCGCAGCCGGAGAGCGGCATGTGCTCCGCAGGGGTTGTGCCAGGGTTCCAGGGATCGCTCGCCCAGGTGCCAGGCTTTGCTGCACGTGCACCCACTGCCGGCTATCCCGTCCTCCCGCCCCGGGAAATGCCCTCGCAGCAGCCGGAGAAGGGCATTTGCTCCGCAGGGGTTATGCCAGGGTCGCGGGGGTCCCTCGCCCAGGCGCCCGGAAGCTGGGCAAAGCCGGCGGCGCCCCTCCTCCGCTCGCCCCGAGAGAGGGCGGTAGCGAGGGCCGCGGGCGCGAAGGAGGGCCGGGCCGGGCCGGGCCGGGCGAGGCGCCACTGGCCCCCCGCGGAGCCGCTGTGCCAGGCTGTGGCGCCCCTGCCTCGCGCTGCCCGCGGCGGCTGCGGCGGGCGAGGGAACCGCGGCGCGGCAGAAGCGCCAGAGCCCAGCTATGGAGGAGGAGGACGACGCGGCAGCCCCGCGGCAGAGGTGAGGGCCGAGGGGCGGCCGGAGCTCTCCGGGAGGGGAGCCGGGAGCCCGAGCCGCCCTTCCGCGCGGACCCGGACTCCTGCGCAGGGGAGCCGGCCGGCCGCGCGTCCCCGCAGCCGCTTCCCTCTCGTTTGCCTTCGAATGAAGGAGCAGCCCCAGGCGCCGCGGCCCGGCCGCCCCTCCCCGCAAGCCGCCGACTCCCGCTGGCCTCCCCCGGGGCGCGTCCTGGCGAGCTGGCCAGACCCTGCGCCCTCCGGCCGGGACTCGCTGGGCGCCCGGGCCTGAGGAGCCGCCTCGGGCGAGGGGGACGCTGGCCGCGGGGCGGGAGCGGCGGCTCTGGGGCTCGCGTAACGGCCCCGGACGCCGCTTTTGGAACCCGCTCCGCGCCCAAGAGGTTCCCTCGCGCGCCCGGTGCCATCCCGCCCCCTCCCGCTTTGGAGGGCGGCCCGGGGCGCCTGGGTCACGTGGGCGTGGGGAAAGGGGGCAGCGAGCCCATTGGACGCTCTGGCGCCGGCCGGTGGCTTCGGTCCTCCCGCGGGGGGCCCCGTGGGACGCGGAACCGGCCGCCGGAGGAAGCGCCCGCCCTTGCGCGTGGAGGAGAGGCTGGCCCTCCTGGCCTCCGGAACATAACGGGCCTGGAGGTGGGCATTGCAGCAGCCGATGCACATGCATACGTGCTGGCTGCTGCAGACGAGCCCCATTTCATCCACGTTGGTGTCTTAACGGGGTTGCGGATGGGGCTTGCTGCAGCTTATATGGGTCTCTCCCCTTTTGACCCCCTGGAATAGAACCCTGTGACCCTGGGAACAGGATAGGATTTGCAGAACACTGCAGGGCTGGAACAAGGATGCGCGACTTCTGCATCAGCCGAAAGGGTAGCAGCCTTTTCCCTGCAACCAGGGACAGTTAGGAAGAAGATCAGAGGGACCAAAGAGGCCTCCTAACGACCCATCGATAAGTGGGGGTTCAACTGCAGATAGCCAGTTTCCAAGATTCTGTAAGCTAACCCTATTCCTTTCAATACATCTGACAAACGAGATGCAGCCTGTAAGAAAGGAGCTTTCTGGTAGGGACTTGACCGCATGTGCATTTCCAGCAGCCTGTTATGGTTGCTGTGGTTGGAGCAGCTGCTGAACTTAGAGGGAGAGGCAAAGAAGTATTTTTCCTAGGTTGGACTGCCCAGCTGGATCCACTGTTTCAATTTGTGTGCCACTGGGGTAATGTGGCAGATCAGTGGGTTTTGCTCTCCTGAAAGTTTGACAGTTAAAGTTTGCAAACCGATGGCTCTTATGCTTTATTAGGAAATAGGGCAGTCCTTCTGTTGGGGGGAGGATATTGATAATGGTTAATTCTTTATTGGAGGTTGATGGTTTCTGTATTTAGTGCAAATAATGGGATTGGATTTCTGGGAAGATAAGGTAGGAGCAGGAACGTCTCTCACTGCAGATTTTTAGGGTTGCAGAATTGGAAGTGAGTTGTTGAGATCAGCTGCTTTGTCACAGAGGGATTTCTTAATTTGTGGCTTAAACGAAGCTACAATTATGCTACAAATTAAATTTGGGTTAAGTTCACTTCTTTGGACCTCAGCTGTTTGGAGGATAACCTTATGATTTGCAATAGCTTTTTAAAAAATTTACAGTCCAGATTGCTAAGTCGTCGTGTTGGAATGACAGCCGTTTGGAACGTCAGATGAACTGAAACAAAAATGGTGTTTAATTGAGTTATTAGCATGTCTGGTGTCCAGCCCTTCCTTCTTTTACCCTCTTTCCCAGGGGAGAGCTGTCTCATTTTTAGCTGGTGAATAGGATTGAATTGAGGAATGAAAGGCAGGCAGATCAATTCAGTTGCTATAGTTCTAGCATTCTCTGCCATTGACATGGAAATGTGCTGTGCTAGCCTTCCAAACGTGTTACATAATCCTCTCCTGCCAAATTTGTATTCTGTGCAGTGCTGGTGTCTTCTTTTACATTTGCATATAAAGCTAAAGTCCTGCACTGGGGTGAACAGCCATGCATTTTCTGCAGTTTTTCCTAAAATAAACTAGTGATTAGAAGAAAAAGTGAAAATTGGACCACCTCAACAGAAAAGTA
Organism: Python bivittatus; assembly: GCF_059951505.1. Classification (NCBI taxonomy): domain Eukaryota; kingdom Metazoa; phylum Chordata; class Lepidosauria; order Squamata; family Pythonidae; genus Python; species Python bivittatus. The sequence goes on along the minus strand of NW_028277037.1, from coordinate 7,964,523 downwards.
TTTTGTGAGGCTGAACATTGGTCCTGGTTCTTAACTTGTCCAGTATGATACATGTGGAACTTGTCAGTTTGTCCTTTTCAATCTACTAAGAAACACTTGTGTAAAAAGAAATCCAAAGGGTAAACGTAGGTTTTTATTTAGGCATTCTTTGCTTATGAGGAGACGACATGCAGGATTTCAAGAACCGGTGCAGAATCAATTATTCTTTAACTCTACAGCAGTACTGTTTGCTGTGTTTGCTTCGGATTAATCCAGAAAGAAGGTTTTCAGAGGGCACTGTTTCTTTAACCCAGTAAAATATGTTCCCATTTTGCAAACATAATACATCTTTCCATGCATTTCTAATTGGATATTCAAATGTGTCTCCTTCACACTGTGTTCTTTTGCAGCCGCCCATCTCATATTATGGTACTTCCTGTCCTCCTTTGTGGTCTCCTGTTTCCAACAGTGGGCATACTGTGTGTGTCTGTGTGTGTGTGTATTTGATGGGGTTTCCATTGTGACATTGTGGTGTTGCTGTTACAGTGGATTTCAGTGTTTCCTATGACTAAAACTTTATCTTATTCCAAAGAGCAGGATCAAATTCCAGAGGTTAATTGAAGCACTAAAAAGAGTTTATAGCTTTGCAAGATATGTCTGTGTGCTACTTGGCAACTGCTTAAACATATTGCCGCATGAAAAATAATAAATCCCATGTGAGCCATCTGCAGAATTATCAGATGTCCGTGATTTAGATTTTTCAGTTTAGTAAAAGTCTGTATAAAGAACTATATAAAGAAACACAACAGACTGTATTTCTATGGTGATTTTACATTATTTGTGTAACGGAGTCATCATGTAAATGAAGTCATTGGTGTAACAATGTGCTAACATCAATTACTTATTGCGACAATGATGTCCTATTCTTTTTTAATAGACATTCCTGAATAGAGATATTCCTCCCCTAATTATCCACTTAAACAAAGTTTTATTGTACTTTGGTTTTCATTTAGATTACAGTGGGGCAAAAAAGTATTTAGTCAGCCACCAATTGTGCAAGTTCTCCCACTTAAAAAGATGAGAGAGGCCTGTAATCTTCATCATAGGTATACCTCAACTATGAGAGACAAAATGGGGGGGAAAATCCAGAAAATCACACTGTCTGATTTTTAAAGAATTTATTTGCAAATCATGGTGGAAAATAAGTATTTGGTCAATATCAAAAGTTCATCTCAATACTTTGTTGTATATCCTTTGTTGCCAATGACAGAAGTCAAACGTTTTCTGTAAGTCTTCACAAGGTTTTCACACACTGTTGCTGGTATTTTGGCCCATTCCTCCATGCAGATCTCCTCTAGAGCAGTGATGTTTTGGGGCTGTCGCTGGGCAACACGGACTTTCAACTCCCTCCAAAGGTTTTCCATGGGGTTGAGATCTGGAGACTGGCTAAGCCACTCCAGGACCTTGAAATGCTTCTTACGAAGCCACTCCTTCGTTGCCCGGGCGGTGTGTTTGGGATCATTGTCATGCTGAAAGACCCAGCCACGTTTCATCTTCAATGCCCTTGCTGATGGAAGGAGGTGTTCACTCAAAAGCTCACGATACATGGCCCCATTCATTCTTTCCTTTACACGGATCAGTCGTCCTGGTCCCTTTGCAGAAAAACAGCCCCAAAGCATGATGTTTCCACCCCCATGCTTCACAGTAGGTATGGTGTTCTTTGGATGCAACTCAGCATTCTCTCTCCTCCAAACATGACGAGTTGCGTTTAGACCAAAACATTCTACTTTGGTTTCATCTGACCATATGACATTCTCCCAATCCTCTTCTGGATCATTCAAATGCTCTCTAGCAAACTGGCTTAAGCAGGGGGACACATCTGGCACTGCAGGATTTGAGTCCCTGGCGGCATAGCATGTTACTGATGGTAGCCTTTGTTCCTTTGGTCCCAGCTCTCTGCAGGTCATTCACTAGGTCCCCCCATGTGGTTCTGGGATTTTTGCTCACCGTTCTTGTGATCATTTTGACCCCACAGGGTGAGATCTTGCATGGAGCCCCAGATCAAGGGAGATTATCAGTGGTCTTGTATGTCTTCCATTTTCTAATTATTGCTCCCACAGTTGATTTCTTCACACCAAGCTGCTTGCCTATTGCAGATTCAGTCTTCCCAGCCTGGTGCAGGTCTACAATTTTGTTTCTGGTGTCCTTCAACAGCTCTTGCCCATAGTGGAGTTTGGAGTGTGACTGTTTGAGGTTGTGGACAGGTGTCTTTTATACTGATAACAAGGTCAAACAGGTGCCATTACTACAGGTAACGAGTGGAGGACAGAGGAGCCTCTGAAAGAAATAGTTACAGGTCTGTGAGAGCCAGACATCTTGCTTGTTTGTAGGTGACCAAATACTTATTTTCCACCATGATTTGCAAATAAATTCTTTAAAAATCAGACAATGTGATTTTCTGGATTTCTTTCCCCATTTTGTCTCATAGTTGAGGTATACCTATGATGAAAATTACAGGCCTCTCTCATCTTTTTAAGTGGGAGAACTTGCACAATTGGTGGCTGACTAAATACTTTTTTGCCCCACTGTATGTCATTTTCTGAAATCAGTTGGTATTTGAACATAGGCTGTTGGACAGCTTGTTCTCTTGTGATTCTTTATCCTGGATTTGTGTTTCTTTTTGACTGAGGGAGTATAGATTTCTAAAAAGATATGGTGGTCCACTGAAGTATCAATTTATTTCAAGAATAATGGGTCCCTCCATGGATTGCATGGTGTTTCAAGGAATATCCCAGTGATCCATCAGTCAAATCTCATTCACTTTACAATGCAAGTTTTTCTTCTTTGTGCCACTATTTATAATTTGTTGCTTTCAAAATATGAAAATATTTCCATTAGCAGCCTAAGTCAGTTTTGCTGTGTAAAGATAATGAATGACAAAGATTACTATGTGCAGTAACAGTATGTACAACTTTCAATTTGGAAAATAACTATTTAAAATTATTCTTTGGTGCCACCTTGTGCATCTTTTCTATCTCTTGCAATGGGAGAATAGGAGGCCCAACCCTGTTTTGCAACCAGTGCTTTATCTTTGCAAGTTTAAGGTCACTCCCAAACAGTCTCCTTCCACGCTGTTGTGGTTCTCAGTGACTCCCTGGAATTCACAGAAACAGTTAACATTCATGGCTTCCTCCCTTTGGCAAATATTACTGATAATCCAAAATCCAGTCGGGTTCTAATCTGACTGCTGTATTAGCTCAACAGAATCTGTTTCTCCAATACTTAGAATTCCGTCGTTCATGTTGCGGTTTCTTTTTGAAAGAGTAATCCATCTCGCCATGACGCTTTTGCTGCTGTCCTCTTTCTCACTCTCTCCTCCTGTGCTTCAGCCTGGGAAGGTAATCCAGATCATTGTATTTGTAAGATCTTATACAAGAAAAGAGTTGCCCTTGGGAAATCCAGTACACAGAAGTGGTAATCCAACGGTTATTTCTTTTGAAAGTTCTTTAAACCCCTTTGCCAAGGAAGAAAAAGGGAAAAGAAAAGAGAAGGGTGGGGGAGTTGGCAAGGTTGGGCAGTGGGCTTTGAAAAACTACCCGTTTGGATGCTAGATGATGAAAAAGTGGAAAAAGTGGCCTGGGGGGGGGAATGAGAACCCCCGAGGCTTAAACGCCTAAGACAGTATTGTCCAAACTTGGCCACTTTAAGATGAGTGGACTTCAACTCCCAGAATTCCCCAGCCAGCATAGCTTTGCCACCTTAACATGATGGGCTTTGCAGGCTGCATCAATCTAGTTGTTTCTATTTGGGTTTAGAGCAGTGTTGTCCAAAGTTGGCCACTTTAATATGAGTGGACTTCAACTCCCAGAATTCCCCAGCCAGCATAGCTTTGCCACCTTAACATGATGGGCTTTGCAGGCTGCATCAATCTAGTTGTTTCTATTTGGGTTTAGAGCAGTGTTGTCCAAAGTTGGCCACTTTAAGATGAGTGGACTTCAACTCCCAGAATTCCCCAGCCAGCCATGCTGGCTGGGGAATTCTGGGAGTTGAAGTCCACTCATCTTAAAGTGGCCAACTTTGGACAACACTGGCCTAAGAGTTTAAAAAATGCCACAAACTTCAGAACGGGGCGAGAAAAAGTTCCTGTCATCAAGCTACCATTGCCCAGCCTCTGAAATAACCCTGTTAGCTTGAATCTCAAGATGTCTAATTTATGCTTTAAAAACAAGGAACAGAATTTGTGCCAAATGCTGCTTTTCAGTTAAACTTACCGGCAGAACTCTTTCACGTTTGACCCGCTGCGAAAGCATGGCAAGGTAGAATGCAGATCTGGCTTCTACCAACTAAGGCGTGTTCTAATAATGCTCCTTTTATTTTTGGGCTCCAATTTCTCCAAAGTTTCTGCAGAAAAAGAAATTGGAAGGGAGAATGGAAGATTCTGGATCAGATCTTTTTTGGGGGGGGGGGGGAACCAGAGTCCCAGATTCCATTGCAGAAAGTGAATGAGCGGAAATGCTGATTTTGGGCAGAGAGATTTTTCTTTTTTCTTTTTTAATAAATAAAGGACAAAATAGTGTTGTATGCTTCCACAAGGAAGAACATATCTACCTTGTCCCTTAGGCAAAAACATGCCCTGCATTTTCAATGACATCATGAGATTACTGGCAATGTCTCAGGTACAGAAATGTCTGTCCTTCCCTCCCTATCATTTAAAAAAAAAAAACATGTTGAGTTAAGGTGTTTTCTTTCAGGTTTGATATTTTTTTTCATGGAACGATAGCTTACAAGACTATTTCATTGTATTTTGTATTATTGAATCTGTGCTTCTAAAAAGGACTTTGGATTTTGAAGGACTGTGGAGACCCATTCTTTCAAGACCTGTGTAAGCATTGAGCGGCTGTGAGTAAGCGTAATATGAGTAGACGGGCCTAGTGAAAATTCTGGTGCTCCTCATTCTGGTAAATTGCATGTACCTGGTTTTTCCGGTCAGTATGCTTTCAAAAGTCTACTGTCTTTTCATATTCTTTCTTGACTGTTCTTATTTCTTCCAAATGTTTCTGACTCTCTAAACCCAGTGTTGTCCAAAGTTGGCCACTTTAAGATGAGTGGACTTCAACTCCCAGAATTCCCCAGCCAGCATGGCTGGCTGGGGAATTCTGGGAGTTGAAGTCCACTCATCTTAAAGTGGCCAACTTTGGACAACACTGCTCTAAACCCAAATAGAAACAACTAGATTGATGCAGCCTGCAAAGCCCATCATGTTAAGGTGGCAAAGGTGTTTTAGTTGGTGCACATCATCTTTTAAAACACAATTTTCTTAATGATTTTTTATCAGATCAGCCACCCTTGGCTAGGTTCGCAAGAAATGCTGAGGTGCGAACAAGTGCCCTTGTGCCTTACTGCAGTATGTGACACATAACTGTTTTCCCCTCCTTTTTTGGCCATGAAATAGCAGAGACACTCGTAGAGCTGATTATGTGCTGTACGTTCCTAGATAGAAATGTGTTTTTTTTTTTTTTCATGAACAAATGTTTGCAACTCCCAGGGCTGGGTGTGTGATTAGAAAAATAGCGACATGCTACTTCAGTCTTCTGCAAGCTTCCACTTTGGATATTAACTGGAACATAAACACACACACACACACACCAATATTGCACTAATCCTAAAGCTGCAGTCCTATGTTTTGTAGCTCTTTTGAGAGATTAGTAGACATAACCTTATGCATGATTGCAGTTCATGAAATTCTAAGGTTTGAAAAATAACACCCTCATTAATTGATCTGTGCAAATTCTAGGTTTCATTCTGATTCTGATGGTAAGAATGTGTAGATTGTGTGCTGGTTTATTAATTATTTAAAAATAATTTGAAAGCAGTACTCTTAACCTAAATTAAATTGAGGTGATAGGATGGAATATCCCATAGATTTCAGTGGAATTTAACCTCAAACGGGATGCTTAATTTTTTTCTAGTAACAGCTTGTATTCTGTTTTTAAACTGGAATGACATGGAACATATTTTCATGCACTGATAGTTGTTCATTGATAATACGTGGTTCATATTCCCAAAGATCTCGCTGGAAAGGGAGTTGCAGCGTGTGGATAAATTATACCATTTCCAATAATACTGCACTTGGATTGTTTTAAAACATGAGCTGACTAATCATGTTTGCCATTAGCCCCCACACATCAGGCGTAAGAGGAAATAGCAGTTTGGGTTAGATGTCATCACACAAAAGATCAGGTTATAGTAGTTACTTTTAGAAGAGTTGTAAATCAGTGCCTGTGGAGTGAGCCCAAGAGGAGCTCGATACTTTAAAATGTGTTCAAGATATTAAGGAAGAGAGCTCTCTATACTGTAATCTGCCAGATTATGATTTTGCCAATTTAAAAGCAAAGCGCTTTCTCTTTCATGTGGAGAGATTAGGATTGATGGCTGCAAACACTGTTCATAGTTACAGAACATACGCATTGCATTGACTTTGGGTTGTTAAATTTTGATATAGACATTATCAAATTGTATAGATCTCTGAATTATCTTCAGTTGCTTTTAGTTCTTTTTTCTCTTTCTATGCAGTGATTGCTCATGGGCCAAAATGGATTAATTTTTGTCCTTAAATGGTATGATATGTTTACTTCTATTTATATAGTGGGGCAAAAAAGTATTTAGTCAGCCACCAATTGTGCAAGTTCTCCCACTTAAAAAGATGAGAGAGGCCTGTAATTTTCATCATAGGTATACCTCAACTATGAGAGACAAAATGGGGGAAAAAATCCAGAAAATAGATTAATATAGTTTACTGAGCCATAAAGTGTGGTTTATGTATTATAGTGGCTATAAGCAAAATCTAATATTGACCTTATTGGGGCTTAATGCTGTGTATAAACTAGGTCATTATCATAGCATTTTTTATACAGGGCGAGTTCTTGACAGTGATGCTCACCTTCGAAAGAAGGAAATCCACAGAGACAATTAAAAAAAAAATCAAGAGGGTAATTGCATGATTTAAGCTCTGCCTTTTTTTTATACGTATCGCACAAGCAACACATATAAACGGGCAGGGCTTTGATTGTGTGGTCATAACCACCATCTTGTCTATTTTGGTCCACTCTCATGGATGCCCCTGCTTCAGTTAGGGATGTATGCGAGATAGCTGCCCTGGTGATACTATGCCTGACCTGGTGATTAGCATGTATAAGGATGTGGTTAAGCTGTCTGCTTTTGATATATGAAACTAGGGCAACCACAAAGGAACAGAAGAACTTAAGCATACAGTAGCATAAGGGGCTTGTTAACATAAGTCCCCCTCTTCCAGGAAGAAGTCTGTCTGAGAAAATTTTTATCATGGGGAAAGCTGTAGATAAATGTAAATTTCCATTGTTACCCACTGTGTGTTGCCATGGCATAATGGATGCTTTGTTCCATGTGTATAAGATAAACTATAAGCATTGAACTTCCAGATTAATGAAAAGATGACCAGATATGGAGTAATTCATGTATTAACCAATGCATTTGTACCACCTGAAACTCTTTGGGCGACTATAAAAGCTTGCTTGTTGGTGTGTGTCTGGGATCTTGCCCAGGAAACATTTCTTAATGTGTTCTTGTGTACTTTATTAAGACTCTGCAGACTCTTAATAAAGGCATTTTGGAAACTTACCAACCCATGTCCTGAATGGAGGAATGGTCTTGAACTTTGTCCCGAGGTTGCTCAGGAACTTTGCTCTAACACTTCAAACCACTAGGTTTTTAAAAATTATTTTAAAAATTAAAGAATGAAACCTTAATTTTCAGCAAAGAACTGCAGCCAAATTATTGGCAGTACTTGAAACAAAGCAATTCAAATTAATTAGGAAGTGGTCTCTGGCTATTCTTGGTTCTTTCACTTCTTCATATTTCCTACCTGTTTCTCTCTGATGACTAACTTGAGATACCCTTTGTTTATACAGCCCATTAAACCATGTTCTTTAGAAAAATATATTTTCTTAGCCTGTTTTGTTCTCCTATTCTCAGTTATGTACAGTTTGTTCACACTAATTTCCAAGCCAGATTTTGCCAACTGATGCTCTCAAAATGTGAGAGCCATAAATTCCAGCCAGCATCCTTCTTCTCATAGATCTCTCCTTGTGGGGGAGTTGGGCGGTGATATAAATTTGACAAATAAACAAACAAACAAACAAACAAACTTGCCAGCCATAAACACAGGACATTTTGATCTCAAGGTGCGTGGTTATTTCTTCTCTGGAACTTAGCAGGCCTTTTGCTAAATCCTTATTGTTGACGCTACGCCGTCCATCGGTCTTGTGAGATATGGAGATTCACAAACATGTCATGATGTTAGGAGTTCAAACAGGATCCTGAGGGCATTTTATGTAAGACCATATTACAGATCTTTCTGTTGGTTTTAAATGTCTAGTTAACACATCCCTCTAGGAGAGTATCAGAAAAGGCACTCGGGTCTGATGGTGCTATTTATTTCTATCTGTTTCATAGGAGAGGCCAGTCTGGGTTGTAACAGTGGCTGTTCCTACCTCTCATGGTTCCATAAACTATTAGAAAATGTTGAGAAAATAGCAGAGAATTAAAAGAAATTGAAAATATTTTTTTTCATGCTGAATGATGATGCCAAATTACAGTGTACTTATGGATGTATTATCCAGGGTTGTTAAATTTCTCAGGCTCTTAAGGCTTCCATTATTGCTCATAGTGGATGCATTTTGTCCTGCTTTCTAGTGACATGACCTCAGAGAGGCTGCCAAAAATCCAGGAGGTTCTCTGGAGAGATCATAATGTGAAAAAAACAAGCACACACACACACAGGGAAAAAGCAAAGAGGAGGAAAATAAGTGAACTGTACTCTTACCAAACCAGTGGAAATGCCCTGATCTTTCTTTGGTTCAGCCGGATGGAATTACTTGTTCCACATGCCACATCCAGAAATTACTGAATAACAATAGAAAATAAATACTTTAGCAAGTAGAGCAAAGATCTTAGTCAACCAGTAGTAATAACAGCATTCCTCAACTTCCGGTTCAGTGAGATTAGCTATTTAGTAGATGTTGTAGGAGGAGACCCATGTCAGTGTGTGGTAGCGAAAAACCAGAAGGAGTCTGGTAGCAACTTTTCAGACTAGTGAGTTTTACTGAAAGCTGTTGTGAACTACAGCTCACTTCATCAGATACTATTTAGGTAAGTGGAATTTTCTAGTATTTCCATCCAAGGAAGAAAAGTCCAAATTTCTCTGAGCACTTTCAGTTAATTAAAAAAAGATTTAGATTAGAGCTGGCAGGATGGATGAGGAGGACACTCTCTTGAATATACGAGTAAATTTTGCAAATTGTAAACAATGGTACTTCTTCAGTCCAGGTGGGTAGCTTCTAACTGGGAGATGTAGAAAGACACTGTACACTGAGCATCTTATTTATAAATTAACCACTGGTTGCCCTCCTGGTTGCTATCAAAACTCTTATTTTCCCCACATTGGAAAATTAGTCATGAGCTCCTGTTGTCAGCTTGGTGGAGACTTTGGTTTTCTAGCCTGTGCAAGTTCAATACTCCGTTCTAATGTGTCTCTGAGTGCTTAAAATGTACCTGTCTCATAGGTATGTATATGTATATATACATGTCTATGCTCATATATCATGCTGTGTTCTAATCATGAAATGCTCCAACTGTGCATTGCTCTGGGGACTACAAATGCCCTTTTATTTCTTAGTAACTGGATTAGCAATCGGGGCAGCACTTGTGATGTTAACAGAGGACGAAGAGTTCATTTTAATCAAAGGTTTCTGACAGAAGTTCAGAGTACTGCAGCTGGAAAACACTTACTGATCCTGAGATGTGCAAAGTCTGCTGAGCTAGCATTTTTTAACTCTGGAATTAAATCTCAGCTCTGAGATAAAAGAAGCAAATGCAACATGTTTATGGATGTGAGATCCTTTGCAAACCATAAGTATTACTTGCTGTGGAAAGATCAAGACATAACACCTTTTGATAATAGTACTTTTACATGTTAAATAGCACTGCAGTAAAGCCTTATCATGACTTACTTTCTCCTCCCTAAAATGAGAGAGAGAGGACTCTGTCACTGTTTAAGGAACCCCGATGGTGGGGAAATTGATTTTATTTGACATATTTCTTTCCCTTCATCTATGATTCCCCATCTCTCCATAGGTCCCCACTTACTATTGCAAATAAAAATGCATAGGATTGCCAAATAGAGTCTTATATGTCTCTATGGGGCTATTTCTATTAGCTGCTTATAAAATTGTGATTGTGAACTTCACAAATAGCTTGTTATTCAGCCAGAGATGAGGCTTCTCTTTCTGGAATGCAGCAGCGTGAAAGGCTGACACTCTGTATGGCCCAGAACAAGCTTTTTGTCTGCTTGTTAAGGAAATCATAATGTCTGCATGCTAAGACGTGCTCTTAAACATTCTTTGCATGGAAAAATGAAGGAGGAGTTTGCAGATTTATTTTGGGGAGATGTTTTTTAGGGTATGCTTGGGATGTTTTTTCCCTTCCTTTAATGTTTCAATTAAGAAAGAGAATTAACTTTTTTTCCTAGTTTGTTACCAAATAAAATGGATGCAAAGCAGCCTTGCAGTGAAAACTTGAAAGAAGAAGTAAGAAAACGTCAGAATTCAAGTCAAGGTTCTCGAGGCAGCAGTTCTTCCCAGACATCTAGAAAAAGCTTCAGATTGGATTATCGGCTGGAGGAAGATGTAACAAAATCAAAGAAAGGTAAAGATGGGAGGTTTATCAACCCCTGGTCAACATGGAAATCACCATCCTTCCTAGGTACTTTAAAGTGGGCTCTTACAGAAAAAGACCACAGCAATGTCCCATCTTCAAAACAGGTAAATATATTCCTGGTTATTGTACTTACATTTATGGAAAATGTAATATGCAAATAAATTGACTATGAATATTTAATTATCAAATATAATAGCACCCTAAAATAATTTAATACATGAAGCAAGCATAGACATTGTTAAGTGTGAATGCAACAAATAACCCTAATCCAGCATAATATGTAAATACACTCAGCAAGTATACTATTTTCTAAAGAATTTATAGCACAGTCCAACACATATTTGGTTTATGTTTTTCCTCTTTGATATTCTGGCACCTTATCTTGGGGCTTTAGAATCCAAGAGACTGGCATCAGTCAACAGAAAGTTTGTCAGAGGTGACTTTTGCTCTTGATTTCAACAGAACCTAAAGCATAAATTTCTTCAGATTGAGACTATAATATAAATAATATATTCTATTTCAGTCTTCAGTCTAATATAGTTAAGAAAAATGTAGTCTTTTCAAGTATTAGCACCATTGACTTGAGGCTGCTTCACCAATATATTGTGTTCAACATCACAGATGCTTTCTAGCATGTGAAGAACACAATCAATGAACATGCATTTTCAGTGACTTCATATTTTGCAAAGAAAATAGAAGTAGTAGAAAGAAAGGATTGATCCTCTGCTTTTAAGCGTTCTAAAAGGAAATGTTGTATTTGATAATTGTGTTCCTTTAGTAATTGATGTAGTGTGCACATATTTAATATTAAGATATTGGTATCTTTTATCACATGTCTTTTATAATTGGTCCTGGGAACAGAGTTATAAGGGCAATTGTTGGGGATCCAGATTAGTCTCTATGTGTTGTTTCAAAAAAATTACAAAGGGATAGCAGTCTTAGTCTTTTGCAGCAGGACAAGAAAGAGCTTTGTGGCATCTTGAAGACCAACAAATGTATTGTTGCATAAACTTGCTAGTTTTTAAGGTGCTACAAGAATCTTCCTGATTTCTCTAAATAAAACCCTCCACTGCTTATGCTGCAAGCATATTTACTCATCCATTTAGCCCAGGCCTATTTGAAGTGAGAAGGTTCTGAAGAATTGCCTAGTAATAATTGAATGAATCCCCCCATTCCATGAACATGCCAGCGGTCATGCCTACGAAGGGGGGGGGGGAATATCAAAGGAGAGGTTCATACGTTTATAGCTGTACTTCCTCGGAGTTGTTAAAGTTGATGCCAGGCCTGTCAAAGACAAGATAGTTTCTGGGAACATTTTCTTATTGTGAATTAAAGGAATTGTAAGGAATCCAGCCCCTGCGATGGTGGTGCAAAGTGTCACTGTCATAAGGACATCGTCCTGACTCTCATAGCCCAGCATCTTTTGTGGTGTGGAAAAGAGCAGAATAAGGCTGGGGGCAAAACCAGTTCAGCTTCATGTGAGCAGGGGGGGATAAAATTGGATTTGCCAGGCTACTTCAAAGGGACTCAAAAGTCACTAGTGAAGAAAAGCTCTATCTCTCTTATTGAATAATATAGAATAATATTATTACTCTGATTTAAAAAAAAAAAAGATCTTCTTTGAGTTGACTTCCACTCCTTGTTGGCACTTCTGTGCATTTGTTTTGGCAATGATATGGGAGCGGTTTGCCATTGTCTACTTTCTAGATGTTTCCAATTGAGCTTACCATGCTGGTATTCTGTGCGGTCCCCTAATGCAGGTCCTAACTAGACCCAGACATGCTTGGCTTTCAAGCTCTATACAGAGTCAGCCAAGTGCTGCCACTGCTGAGCACTCAAAGGGGATTGATGCGATCCATGAAGAGAATCTCCACATCACCGTCAGCTTTCCTTGATCATTGCTCATCGTGGCCTGTAGACGCTCCATGCGTTCATAAGAGGCCCTGTAAGATACTGCAGTTATAACAACAGTCACGTCAAGAACCTTGTCTTCCACAAATTGTTCTGTGTAAGCCAAGTACTTTTATAAAACCATTTTTCTTTCTGTTCCCTTTGCAGAGAATGGGCTAGTCTGCAGCCAGGTTCTTCCCATGGAAGAACTGGTGGGCATAGCGTATCCTCTGTCAGTATGGGCTGGATTCACTTCTGCCATCAAAGTCCATGGTTTATGCTTTGGAGAAAACTAAGAAAGGCTGCAATCAGGGAGCCCTAATGCTAACCCTTTTTTTAGAGGTAAAGGAGCAAACTTTCCCGTCCCAAGGACGAATAATTCCAGAAACAGAGATGCATTTGCCCTGCCTGCTGAGTTATTTCTTTATTCTGGCTTCTTAAACTTCACCCATTAACGAGAATGATGTTCTGCTGCTACTGAGGGCAGATGGAAAACAGGAAAGATCTGTGGCATGGCCAAGGTCTGCATGCGGGCACTTTTCCAGGTTTCTTCCTCAGCATCCTTTTCATACAATCTTAAGTGGATATTCTTCGGATGGGCGTGACTCTGTGCTAGGAAGCCAACATAACCAAACCACTTTAAATCAGAATACAAGTTTTGATATACAAGTTTTTGGAGTGTTTCCGAAATGCTGCTGCAGGGGTATTTTCTAAAGATGCTGAGATCAGCAGGATCCTTGTTTGATTTGGTGGAAATAAATCCTGTGGTGTAAGTTCCAAACTGGATGCTAGTTTGCTAATATTCAGGTTTATTTTTTCCTCTGCAATCTGTCTTTTCCCTTCCCTTGTCCCCTAAAGTGAAACAGATCTTTTCCCATTGGGTTTTGTTTGTGCACATAAATGTAGCAATATGTACATTTCCTGCAAACAGTTGTTTCTGTGGCCAATTTGCTAATGCTTCCAGCTTTGAAACATCTGTCGCAACTCTGGCACTCAAGCTGGTTGGTTGTAGGTAGACTGACATATTTCTCAAGCTGAGCTAATACCAATGCAGACTAAAGCCATTAAAAGATTAACGGCTTTATTGTTTGCTTCTGGGTTTCTGCTGAAAGGTCTTACATTAAAATGCAGCTGTATAGAGAACGTTTGATTTTAATTCATGTTGTGTTGTTGCTTGCTAAAGGACATCCTGCATATTTGCTCTTCTGTATCCAGAGGGAATACTCACTGAATATTGAATAAAATAGAGCTCTGTGCCAAAAATAAAATGGCCATAGGAATAGTGATGAATGTGTTCACATATACTGTATGCTAGGCTGGGTGTAAAATATTTTTTACTATGCAGGCAAAGGAAGTTGTGATCAGCATTTTTCCAAAGGGAAGATAATTGGGTAGTTAATCATATTAAAAAACAGATTTGCCCCAGAAAATGCCTTAAGGTTCATAACTTGTTTTTTTATAATTTTGTTCCATGGCTCTTTGAATTCCTTAACTTCAGTTGGAAAATGGGCACATTAATCTGCTGTGGCAACCAGCAATCTAAGTTTAACAGATTACAAATGTAATCTTTCAGAGCTTTCTATTAAAACAACACTTGTCTGAAAGATACTTTACATATGTTTTCAGCTCTGTTCGGGACTTTTAAGTAACTTTCCATGGCTGCAATTAAAAAAAGGGCAAATTTATGGGAATAAGCTGACATTCTTAGTGATGGGAGGTATGAACGGGGAAAGCAGTTAGAAAGATTTAGATTAAGTCAGTGAAGGAAGATCATGTGTGTTTGTAAATCAACTGAAATAGTAGTTGGAGAAGCCAGCTGGATATGTAGTTGTTGTGATGAGTATTAACCCTAACCCTGTAATCTTAGAGGGGCAGCAAATCACATTATTTTTTAACTTATTCAAATAAGGGCTTAAATCAACATTTCATTATATTTTCTTAAGAGTTTCCTCTCTGATGCTTACTTAGTTGTGGAGTCCTTGGGGTTCTCTGAGCTAAATATTTTAGCACTGAAGATGTTACCTAGCCGGGTAATGAAACGTTTGCAAGAAAAGAACCAAGCTCAGAGAACCCCAAGGACTCCACAGTTCAACCCTGAGCTACACATATTCGCTTCTATTGGCTTACTTATTTCAGCTTTTCAACATATGCCTTCTTTGCCTTTAGACTTTATCATCAGATTTTAGATGCATCCTATTTATTGTACAGCTCCTGTCCACCTTTTGCATATGTGAATTATTGCCCCTTACCTCTGTATAGCATCAGCAAATTTGCCTCAGCGTTCATGCAAGAAGGAAGTGGCTGCTCTTAAATTAAGTGAAACATACAAAACTCTCTACTGATTCACTCTCTTTCTTGATCCACAAGTAGGTTTTACTGTGATCCTTCAGATGAAACGTATTTGGGGATCAAGAGAAGTAAATCAATGCTATATAGATTTTTTTTGTAGTTGCAGTTTTCAGTAAGGGCATTTGATTTAATGCCATAAAGCAAAAAATAAATAAAATCAACTGAATCAGTTTAGTTCAGTAACAACCAAAATCACAAATGTGATGAAAGATTAGCTATATACTTGAAGCTGAGGGCGAATATAGAACGACAAGATGATGCCAGTAAATTGCTGGTTAATTCTTATCCCTGTTTATTTAGTGGCTTTATTACAACAGTTCAGAAATGAGATTCCTGTTTTTGGACAGTTGTACCTTATAGACCACTGTAGTTCTTGCTTTAGCTGTATTGACTATCCCAGTATGCAAAATTTATTTTAAAATGGATTTCGCCACTTGGAAAATGCTCTTTAGAGTGCACTTGTTTTCAGCAGAGCAGTATTTCCTTCTGAATAGAGAAACACAGAATTGTTTGTTTCGTACCGAAGTTTCTTGATACGCTGTATGAAGCATACAGTAGTGTTTTGTACTGCAGCTAGTCATAGTCATAATGACTGGCTGGAATTGTATCCTGCAGCTATTGTGTGTGTTGCGTCTTTCCTGTTTGCCCTGGATGATTTGTCCTGGGAAGCCCATTCTCTTGAAATGCACTAGCTCCATTGACATATCTTTACAAGATTGCAGGGATGCAGATTGTAGGTATCTACCATTATCTAGCTACCGTCTGAAATTGTCCAGTACTTGAAGTCTGAGATGCCATGGACAAACCTGATGTACACGAGCAACGTTGGTCCACATTTCATTGTGTTTATCTGATGAACTTTAAAATTACCGCCTGAAGGTACAGATTGGTTGAATAACCTTACTGGCCAAAGGCCTGAAAAGACAAGTAATATTTGTTGCTTGGATGTGATTTTTTGATTTTGTCTTTGCTGTTTTTCTGTTGCTAGGACCTTGACAGAGTGCTTCCAGTGTTAACACCTTATTTTGTCCAAAACCCTGAACTAGTTGGAAGAACTGGAACTGGTATGAGAATAACTTGGCTTGGACATGCATCACTGATGGTGGAAATGGATGAACTTATATTTATTACTGATCCCATCTTCAGCCAACGGGCTTCCCCAGTACAGTTTTTAGGTCCTAAACGTTTCCGAGGTCCTCCATGTAAAATTGATGAACTGCCCAAAATAGATGCAGTGTTGATCAGCCATGCCCATTACGATCATTTGGACTATCACACTGTAATAAGTTTAAATGCACGTTTTGGCAGTGAATTGAGGTGGTTTGTGCCCCTGGGTCTTTTAGAGTGGATGCAGAAATATGGTTGTGAGAATGTAATTGAACTGGACTGGTGGGGAGAAAACTGTGTTCCTGGTCATGATGCAGTTACGTTTGTTTTTACTCCTACTCAACACTGGTCCCAAAGGACTGCAACAGATGACAACAAAGTTCTGTGGGGAAGCTGGTCTGTTCTGGGACCCTGGAACCGTTTTTTTTTTGCTGGAGATACTGGTTATTGTATTGCCTTTGAGGAAATAGGAAAGCGATTTGGACCTTTCGATCTTGCAGCTATTCCCATTGGAGCATATGAACCAAGGTATGATAGCTAGAGCATGTAGGTCAAAGTATAAACCCACTACTGTTTTTTGATAGTGCTGTAGATATGCCGGTTACATAAAATATAAGGAGCATCACGGCCCTTGCAATGAAAACTCACAATCTAAAGTAGCCTTCCGCAGCTTGGTGCCCCTTAGACAAGGTTGAGACTGTCAAATTCTAGGCACAACAGTTTTTAGGGTGAGCAGTTGAGGAAGGCTGAACTAGAAAGAGAGGCAGAAGGTAAGGCTAGCTTCTAATTAACAAGGGAGGGCTGGACAGCAGACAGTACAGTGGAACTAGACATAATCTATGTGGTATTTTGCAAAAGGCATGGCATTTATGGAAGCATTTAGCTGGAGAGGGTGCTTAACAGATGAATAGGTAAATATTTGTAGCAGCATGGGAATAGGGAGCAAAATCTTCTATAGAAATACAAAATGAAAGTGACAACAGGGAGATTTAGGTTTGCCAGAAAAAAGCTGTAATTAAATCACTAATTTCGTAAAAATACAATTAGGATACAAAATTTTCAATGTAACCTTCAAGAAAACCTTTTTTTCCTTTGGTAGGTGGTTCATGAAATGCCAGCATGTGGATCCTGAAGAAGCAGTAAGGATTCACATTGATGTACAAGCAAAGAAGTCCATTGGAATTCACTGGGGAACCTTTACTTTAGCAAATGAGGTACATATAACTCATAATTGATGCAACCTGCAGATGTTTAGTTTCAAATGGAAGCATGTAGGACCGTATGTTCCTCAGGTTCTAATAGCAGAGCATAGGTTTCATCTCAAGAAAATAAGCATCACATTTCACTTAAACTCCAAAAATTATGAAAATTAACCAGCCAAAGAGAATTCCATCCCTTGGGCTTCTAGATACTCCGTAATTTGTGTTTCTTAAGGAAGAAGATGGTGCAGTGGACAGAGTGGCCTTCCAGATGTTACTGGATTGCATCATCTCACATCATTACCATGCTGGTTAGCTCAACTGGGAATTGCACAATATCTGGAATGCCAGATATTTTCCATCCATGATCTAGAAAATTCACAATTATTCACTGGTCCATCTGTTCTGAGGATGAATAGTACACAGAGTGTGATTAGATTGTTTAATCATAGCTGATGGACAGAAGCGATAGAATCATTTATTTTTGGTAGAGATTGGAAATAGGGTTTTCAAATCAAATCAGATTATTATTACTGCCATTTGGCCTGCAGTCAGACACAGAATAAAACAGATAAAATTGGGCATGAATGTAGTAAATTAGTCCTAAACTAGTTGTGAAAGTCCCACAGACTGTTAATAATCACTGTCTACAAACTGGAGGGAGGTATATATTAATCAACAGAATATTGCAGTTCTTGTCTTGAAGTCTTGAATTGTAGAAGTGCTATGGCCACACTAGCAAAGGATTTTAGATATAACATTTGGACTCCAATATATTTCTTTTAGCATCCGAATTATTACATTTTGACAATTCTAAAAAACAAAACAAAAACCCAAACATTTTAAAATGATTTGACATTTTAACGGGCTGGTACTTTTATTTATTTATTGGCCACCCAATTCCAATGTTATCCCTGTGTTTATTTTGGTAGTAATGATAATAATGCTAAATGAAAACACTTGTCCATACGTAGCTCTGTCATCTTTAGGGAAGTCTTTTTAAAAGAAAATTATTAATACCTGCATTAGGATTTAAAAGACAAAGAAATAAAAAGCAAAAACAACTTTAGCTAGGGTAAAATGCACACAAACCCCCAGTGCATTGAAGATATTTGTCACCCAGGCAGAAATTAAGTGTACAAAAATGCATATTAGAAGAAAAGTGCACATATACACACGAGCTCTAAATGTTTGGGCTGACTTCAGCACGCCAGGGAAAGTGACATCGGCCTGTTGAAACCTCCATCTTTAACCAGTTAAAAGTTTAAACACTTGACCCTGATTCATCTTAATGGTTTTTTGCCGGTCACATTGTTTATGTTGCGTGACAATTCTGGAGTTTGAGGAAGGGATACCATGATATCATTAAAAGTACTTCTCCCAGAGCCACGTTTAGGGTTCCACAATCTTGTAGGTCCCAAAGGAAATGCTGCACACCCAGGAGTGTCCATGGGAGAGGAATAAAAAAAATCAAGATGGCAGCCAAGGAGTATATAAACATTAGTCTTTGTTTCGGGTCTCTGCCTACATCAGAGTAATGCCTGAAGAATTACACAGCAGACCATTTCTGTACATAAAGAAAGTCTTTCTATGCCTAATCCCCTCTTTCAAACACTAGTTTATATTTTTCTAAGTAATCTTACATGAACTCAGTTTTGTTGTTTTTCCTCACAGAAGTGGAATTACTTGTAAGTGTCCTGAAGTTATTCAAGAAAAATGACCAAAATGCATTGTGTGAAGCCTGAATGAGTGCCTTTGGGTTGGAATCACAGGCAAAATAATTGGGGGTGCCCTTGGTTGAGGAACACCTTCACTGCCATCATGCATATATGCAGTAAAATTACCCTTCTACCCCTGCCTTGGGTAACAGAGCCATGCAAAACCTTTGGGGGCTGAGTGCCATATTGGCCTTTGAGTAGCCAATTGGGAACTGCTCTCCAAACAGTGTGCAAGCCAAGACAAAAAACCCAATTTGACTTGATTAAAATGTAAGTATATTTGAAATTACATTCATTAAAAGCAGTTTCTATAATTGCAGCAACTGCTGACTTTGGCTGAACTTGGAAGCTAAGCAGATCTGGATAGTATTTTAATGGGAAGTGACCGGGATCCCAAAGCTGTAGGCTAGAGGGGGAAATGGTTCATCCCAGAAGAGGGCCAATAGGAAATCATGTTGAGGTCGTTACCAAGACCTACAAAGTCACCAAGAGTCACCCGGGACTCAAGAGCAACTTTACTAGGATAATTCCACATGTATTTCATAATTTTCCCAGTGCTAGGAAGACAAGCAGCAACGTTTGTAGAAATGCTAGGATTTGCATCCAAGGATTTATGGAGGGGGACCAAATCAGGCATCAGGCCTGTTGGTTGCCTATCCTACTAGAAAGGACCGCTGCTTTTGTTAGCTAAACTATACTTATGAGACTGTTCAGTCCTTTGACCTTATTTTAAATCCACGTGGATGGAATTCCAGCACCTAATAATAGACCCTTGAAAATTACTCCCAAACAAAACCTCATTAGTTCATCCCATTGTGGATGTTCAAACCTTTCCCCTTTCTGAATTGCTTTCAGAACATCTTTCCTACAAGGTGGCTTACGTCAATGGAAATACTTTAAAAATTGTAACATTATAAAAATATAATTGAAATTACGGTTATGGTAAAATGAAATAGTAGTAGCCAGAATAACGTTGAAATGCTACTTAGTTCAATAACCACTGATCGCATATTACAAAACCGCCATAACAGCGACTCAGACATAAAATCCTAAAAGCAGTAAACTAGTACTTTTTCAGGGCCTGCTTAAACCTTTTAAAGTTCGATCCTATTAAACTCTGGTTGGAACAAAATTCCACCATGCTGGGTTCGCTTCCCCAAAATAACTTCTGCATGTCAGCTGAATTGTTTTCACAGGTGAGCACTTAAGACAGTTTCAGAAATGGATTTCAGTTTGGAGACAAACTGTCATGAACAACAGTTGTCTTGCAAATAACTTGACCCCACCCCACCCCCCACATTGGCTGTGTTCAGTCTAGCCTGATGAAACAGAGTTGATGTGATGCAGACTGCCTCTTTTGTGTGTGCATCACACACATGTACAAAACGGGTGGAGTTTACAGCACAAAACTGCAGGATTCTGCAGACACCTCGGCCATGGGTGTACCCTTGCCACAAGTACCCGTGGCCATCATTACATTATTCGTGAATCACTGCGTATAAAATAGAGTCTGTATAGTTTTACATTTTAAATACGCTTCAGGAGAAAAAGCCCACCTCCAATAGTATGCTCATCTATTCAAAGGTGTGTGTGTCAGACTTTCTGCCTGCAGGGCTTGCATTATGGATGAAAGAAATGATGCTGACACAATTGTTGGTGCATCGGACCATCAGGACTTGAAATGCGCTGCGTCATCATTTTAAGATTAAGCCGCCGAGTTTGTTATGCAAGTTTGAGTGTTTTATGGATGCGAGCCATTTTTAATTCTGACAATTTCTATTTGTTGATCATTCGTTTTATATAAATCAGTAGGCACTAAAATTAAGCCTTTAGACAGCTGAGGTCATGATGAATTCAGCAACAATACAATGTAAAGCTCTAACTTTCTAGATTACTAAGGACATTTTCTCACTGATATTATGTAATGTATCAAGAACACATCGCCATGTATCAGTGTCAGTGCTTACCTAATCACGAATAAAACTAAGCGGGGTTGGACTTGGTTAGTACTGGAGTGAGACCACCAGAAATCCCAATGCTGTAGACCAGACTGGGAAGGTGGAAAAAACTTCCTCGTATTGTAACCAAAAAAACAATGATGTGTCAGTGTAATCACTGGAACTGAGCTTTCCCTTTCCAATTGATCCTGATAGGTATGATGTTTAAATTTATAAAATGGCCTGGTGAATCAACCATTAGCTTCAGGCCTGCCTCTCTGTTCTGGCTTTTTCATGCTGCCCCTCTCATCTTCTGGATTTTATTTGCACCATTAAGATCTTCTTCCTTGCTTTTTATTCCCCAGAAATGTATTCCAAAGAAATGTTCCAAAGGCCAAGTGCAGGCCAGAGAACCCATTGCATGTATTGTCTCCCCCAACCTATGCCTTCCAACTAACAAGGATTATGGTAATTGTAGACCAAAAGGACGAGGGTACCAGGTAGAACCACTTGCAGAGAGTCCTGTAGTGTTGAAGATTAGGTTCATAGCCACCTCCAAATACGATATGTCACTCATTGGAACGCTCTTTTTTTCACCCTGGCATTCTTCACAAGGTTGTTAGGATAGAATAATGAGTAACTTATATACCTTGTTTTAATGGAAAGTTTTAAGTGGAATAAATAAAATGTATTATCTGGATTCAGCTATTTTTAATTGGTCCTTCAAGAACAGGAAAAGACTGAAAGTAAAGCTAAAGTCTGCACATCAACCTTGACTGGTAACTTCATGGACAGGTTCACATATTTTTCTTAGCAACGGCATGGAATTAGTTCCTTGTCCCTTCTTCCGGGGATATTTTTTTGATGTCCCAATCTAACCCACAATGCTGAGATTTCTTGGTAGTTTCCCACCCAAGGACTAATCAGGTCTTACCCTGCTTAGCTTTTTTAAGATCAGCCAAGGATGGCTAGCTGCTGCTAAGTCCGGTTTGTAGTTTGCAATACCAATTACGACAGAAGCATAAGGAATCAGTTGCATCAGAGGGAACTACATTAAAAGGTGGTAGCAGATTTTGTTTTACAGGGAAAATCTTACTTGATTTCAGGAGAGCCAGTCTTTTCCCCTAAATTTGTAAGGAGAACATACTCAGTTGGTGAACTCAGCGCAGAGCTTAATCTATGTCTAAACTGGCATTTCCTGTTTTCTTCATAGTACTACTTAGATCCACCCGCAAAACTGAAGGAAGCTCTTGAGAGATATGGATTGCAAACGGAAGATTTCTTTGTTTTGAACCATGGAGAATCACGAGATTTGAATATTAATGATGATGGATTTGAATAGAAACAGAAAAACCAACTTCTTATTAACCACATCTGAGGAAGAAAAAAATAAGAGTGAATATTTTTTGTAAAAAAAAATTAAACAAGATTTTGAAGATTTCAGGTGTGTTTAATTCTAACAATCTGTTAAAACCTTGCATACCAACTTTATAATGTGATTTTTCATGAATGAAATAACAGTGGAGAGCATTAACTGAGCTACAAATACCTTTAAGTAAACAGGGGCACTCCTCCGTGAAATAAATGTTCCACTTTGTACAATTGTTAATTTGGTCTGTAGCAGTACCAGCATAAGATATCTGCTGAGAATTAATTCCCATCCAGAAAACCTAACAGCATGTGATGTGTTGAGTGCTTGATGGAGGCCTCTCCACCACTTAAGTGTCCCAGGATTCGAGTTTAAAAGTGACTTTCTGGGCCAGTACTGCAGGAGTTTCCTTGGAAAAGAAGATAAAAGTATGCATTGTGTATATACAATCGTTTCTGCATGCATTTCCTTCTCAGACCCTTTGGAGCAATTGAGCAAAATGTTCCTTGAAAATAGCCTGGTCCAGCCACTAATATGCAGATTAACTGACTGTATGCAGATCAGTGCTTATGGGACCTCCTGATGTCTTATGCAGGTAGTTGTGGTGGTGATAGGAACTGAAGAATCCTTTAATTCTCTCCTACCAGGTCAAGGGCTGAAAGAAGGATATTTGTGAACATACTGGCACAAAAATATAAGGCTACCCAAAATGATACTTTTGTATTCATAACTGGGTGCTAGTCTTACACATGAACTGAAAACATTTCCTGGCATGCTAAGTCTCACTGAAATCTGAATTTTTGGCTAGCTGTGGTGATGATCAGAGCCTTCAATCAGGAGCCATCGTTTTGTAAAGCACTCCAGTCCAATTCTATGCTTGTTTATTCAGACACGAAGCCTGCATTAAAAGACAGGCTCAAGGGCATTTAGGATTGTTGATTTAGCCATGATCATTTGAACACAAGTTCCTACAGCTTGGCTGGTTTTAAAACACTAGTACTACCACCACAACATTTTTAAAGTTTTACAACCAATATAATAGTCGTGCTGGAATCAATGTTTTGAACCCTGCAGCCTTAATGGGCCAAGGACTATTCACACACTGTCTCCCTTGAGCAAATTATTCACCCAGAGGGTGTGCCTGGTGCCTTCAGAGCTGTGAATTATAGGATTTGAAATGAGTCTTCCAACACAGTTGCTGGTAAAGCACATTTTAAAGAAAACACAGATTTTACTGAATGCTTATACATGTTTATTTGCAAACATTGAAGCCACGTTTTGAAATTATCTATTGAAATGTGCCTTTTAAAAAGTTCTAATACTAAAAATGCCTATTATTTATTGTGCTGCTGGCCAAAATATCTATTTGCATTGTGCCGTCACTGTGAATTGCTCATTATCATAATCTAAAGCCTTCTATTGTTTGAGAATATGATGGGCAAATGTAACAAAACATCAGTTTCTCTGCAATCTTTATTTAGCTTATTTTGCTTGCGCTTCTTTACTTATAGCAACTGTGAAGTCCTAAACAAATAATTTTAGCAAAATGATGTGCAAATACATGTACAAATTCCTTACCAAACTGAAATCACTGGTGATTATTTGTTCAGCATTAAAAATATGACCAAATATGCCTGTGTTGAGCTGCTACACTGACAATAAATTCTTGGGCAAAAACGTTCCTGCGTGCTGTCATTGAGTCGTTTATTTTTTAATAAATAGATTCAGTTTGGCATAGTACTTAAGGTGTTGGACTAGAAACAGAGAGTGAGTTCTAATCTTCCGCTGGGCATGAAAGGTGGCTGGGCAAGTTTGTGCCAGTCCCTCTCTGAGCCGAACCCACCTCCCAGAGTGGTTGGTATGGGGAAAATAGGAAGCAGAAGCATTATGCACACCACACTGAGTTGTACAAAATAAAGGTAGAAAATAAATCTAATAACAATTATTTTTAAAAAATTATATGACGTGGCTAACAATAATTGCTCTGACAAGCTAATTACTTTTAAATACTTCTCTAAAAATGTTTGTCACTTAACATCTTGCAATTACATCTATGCAAATGACATTTCAATATACTGTTTGCAGTTTATATTGTTGCATGGAAATGTCACTCTTTGAAATACAGGCAGGAGGTCTAGTTTCGTTTTGTGTTAAATACCACAATCCATATTCCTCGAGTATGCTTCTCCTTCAGCTATATGAGTCTAAGATAAGAATTAAGATTTTCCATATGGCTGTGTGATACAGAGGTAAAGTTGTTGGACTAAGATTCTAGTTCACCCTTTGCCACTGAAGTTTATTGGGCGACTTTGAGACAGCCACAGTCTCAGTCCAACCTACTTGAAAGGGAGGTTGTTATGGGGGAAAAATAGAAGAGAGAGGACTATGTACACCATCAGGATCTCCTGAACAAAAAGGCAGGATATAAATTTGACGAATAAACAAGTAAAAAATGAAATTATTTTGGCATACTACAATATGAGAGCATTCTATTTTCCCTTGCAATTACAATCACATGCCCTGCATGCATAAACAACTGAGTGATACGTTCATTCTTCTATGGAGTGTAAAATCTGTGTCATGATTGCTGCGAGAAACATGCAATTTGTATCAGGGATATGCTGCAGCCTGTTTTGTCCTTGGGCCGCCGACAAGGTCATTGACATTGATATATTGGAATAATTGGGATTTTATTAATCCCTCTTTGCAACTTGCAATGTGCTTTGGAAGTGTTAGGGCTATATAAATAATTAATTTAGGCAATCCTTTGACAATACTGAATGTTATTACAACTATACACTTAAACCATTTTCCATAAAATCAGATTAACCAAAGGGAAAATAATGATTAGGAGTTCAGCTCATTCCCTACTATTCAAACTTAATATTTGCACTAGTGCATAAGTGCTTGGTATGGATATAGGATACAGCTATCCAATATGCTCTGCAACACAGTGACTAACCAAATGTTTTCCGGAAACTCGCATGTAAAGCATTTAGGACGCTTTAAGACTGATTGCCCTAATTTTTCGTTAGATTGTCTAGTCATCTTTTAAAACCACTTGAAGCGATGGGCATTACTGTGTCTCATCGTTGTGAAGTCCACAGGTAAAAAGTATGTGGATTGGTGGGCCCCATCAAAATTTTTAGAGCACGCTGCCGGTTCATAAAATTCTTGCCGTGAGTGGTGAGGATCCCTGCTCACAATTGGCTTGCTGTAGTGAAAGGAAGCACTGTACAAAACAACCATTTATCCAAAGGCAACAGGTTCAGCTTGCTCCTCTGTCCTGAGGCAGATGCTAATATAATGATGGTGGAAGAACATTTATCCAATTTTCCTCAACATATGCATTTCTGTACATCTATCAAGTGTCTCTCTCAAATGTTTTCTACCGAAGTTTTACTAACCCCAAATATAGTCTTGTCTTATAGGAGAGCTGGTTTAGCCTGTGAATGTCTGTTGACCTTTTCAACACTTTTTTGCTTTTTGAAATGTGATGAGAGATGGGCAGTGTTCCAAATGTGATTGCTTCAGAGCAGGATCTAAGAATATTACTGTTTTACAGGGGTGTGCTGGGTACTGTACGCAGAAGGATTTTTTTAAAAAGCCAAGATGGTGCCATACCCGTGACTGAAAAAGTACCCCCTTTAATGTGCTGTGACACATGTAAAAAGGGTGGAGTTTCAATCACATGGTTGTGGCCACTATCCTGACTTTTTTGATCTCTCCTTCACGGACACCCCTGCTGTTTTATATTTGCAGTTTCATTTTGTCCCCTTCCGACTGAAAACTAGCATGGAATTTACACTTTTAACAGCTGCTGCGTGCTATGCTGACACTTTTATGGAGCCATCAATCACAACACGAAGATCCCTTTCTTGGTAAATCCTTATCAGTTTTTATTTGATGTGTTCATCACTTTATGCTCACTTACAATGAACTGTTGTTTTTCCATGCAGGGATAAGTCATTTTGTAGCTTTTCACATCCCCCTTGTTTTGTTTTACCACCCTGAAGAATCTGGTTGCTGCAAACGTGGCCATCATGCTACTTCCTCAAGTTAAGGTTATTTATGAATAACTTTAAAAAAATACAGATCTACCAGTGTGAAAATTGTTCATTTATTATTCTTTTGTTTATTGCATTTGTTTCAGTTTTTTCCTTACTTTACCACTCGAGATGGCATACTCCTTCCTACAGGAAAAACAATACCTTTAGTCCTAAATCTATAGATCTCTGGATTCTTCATGGCATCATTCCTGATTGCTGGTCGTGATAGCTTAGATAGATAGGGCTCATAGCTCAACCTCACTTGGAGGGTCCCAAAGGTTGTTCTAAAGTTCCAAATTATTTTGGGGTCTGTGTGCTGGTCCTTCATTGACTTTCTTTTTTCTTTCAGAGTTGGGGGCAGTTCTATACATATAGAAGGGAATGCTCGGGACTAATACAGTTCTCCCAGTTACAAATGAGGAAACTTTACACAGGTCAATACGTAGTCATTGGAAGTAGTCATTTATATATTCTTTAGGCAGTTCAGGATTTTGAAGACTGAATTATTGAGGTTGACCTGAATGCTGACATTGCTGCGTAATTAGTTCTGCAACTTGTTCTTTAACTTCCGTGTCATCATGATATAACAAAGATGCCAGTTTTTGAGTATATAGAGAGTTCCCTGAGAGAATAGAAAAAATTGAGCCTTCACTGTATTGATAGTGGATAATAGCACTCTTCTCATTTTTCATGGACTTTGTCAAGTTTGTGGCAAATGCAAGGACTCTGAGCAAAATGTCTTTGTTTACGCTGCTGTCAAGCAGAGACGGGAGAAGAGGTGCCTGGAAAATTGAAATACATGCAAAAAAGGTGGGTCATGTTCATGAATAATAAGTTTAAATGAATAGTGTGAATTTATTGACGTGTACTTACTCATTTAAGAAAATTAACACCAAATAGATCATAGTAATACACTATTTTGAATGGTCCCAATGGCTTCATAGCCAATTACATGTTGGGCCGCTTCAGGGAGCATAATTCCTGAAAATGCACTGGTTTATACTTTATGCCTTAAAAAAAAATCTGAATTCTAGAATGGGATTGCATGGAAAATTTCTATTCCCATTTCAAGGCCACAATGCTAATGTCACTTAAATAACTTCACTGATTATTTGTAAACAACAATAACAAAAAAAAATATCCTAGGCTACTATAATGAATAGTATTTGGGTGCATGCTATTCATCACTTATCATTCTATGCACTTACACTAATATATTTGTCTGTCATAAAAACTGAACCACCTTATTTTTAACAATCATTGTTCTGGCTCAGAGCCTGGAATATGCCATCCTCTGCAATAGTTTACTACTATAGAACTAGAGGCTAAGTATTCCACTACTGATTCTCTCTCCCTGTTTGGAACATATGCCAGAATAGTCAGATGCTGTAAGTTTTATCTTGCTTTCCCCTTATCAGATAATGAGCTTAACATTACATATAATGTAGCTAAATTTGTGTTGCAGCTATTAAAGCACACAAATTATCATAGTATTAGAACTGAGGTAACCAAGAATAAATATGCCCAGATGAGTTATGTTATACTGTGCTGTATCATTAGAATTTTACATATGTTTATAATAAGTTTTTACATTATTGCAATGTAATTTTGTTGTCCACCTGTTTTTATTGTTCTGATAACAAACTGAATAAATCTGTCTGTCCTCTTGAGGGATATTCAATGAGGCAATTAGCCCCACCATTTTATTTTATATTATATTATATTTTTAAATTAAACAAGCTAAACCTATACTGTCTGTTGATATATAAAATAGGCATGCACTATAACTACAGCTTACAACAGTGTAGGCGCATAGAAATTTCAGCAGCTATGCAATGAAAGGCAAAAGTTTTCCTTCAAAATTAGTAGGAATTCATATTATAAGAAATAAAATGACTGACTGAATGAATGAAACAGTCAAACAAGAAACTCTGGAAGGAGGACAAAATAAAAGTAGTTTTACCTGTGAATTAAGTAGATGTTCTGCCATAGCTGGGTTTGCTGATAAATTCACAAGCACTTTTAGAACTTGAACCTGCAGTATAGAAAAAGGTTTCTCTGACTCATCTATGAAATTAATTATGTGTCAGAACTACATTTTATGGACAGCTAAGATTTAAATGTAGTAGGTAGCTTAGAAGTATCAATTTAAGAGAACACCATAAACCTTTTTAGAAATGTATGTCTCACTTTTCTTACTGGTTCAAAGGTTGGATCCAGAGTTGTATGGAAAAGAACCATGAAAACTAGTTGCCTGCATAAGTTCATGTAATTTTTGCCATATTCTTCAGAATTTGATCTGATCTATAGGACTGTAAGACTTCACTGAATGCTCCTGGAGAAAGGGCTGGAGTTGCACAAAAGAGGGGAAATTGCTAAGCAGATGATTGTGCAAGTGGATGTAATGGGCTGTGAGAATAACCTTGATGAGGAGCGGGGAGAGTCACAGCCAAGGCAATGGTCAGATAAGAGAAATCTCAGCCCAAAGTAGGAACGGAATGTGAGAAAGTGTCTCAGACTGGACCCTCCCTAGTTCTCTTTAGGATAAAGGCAGGGAGGGAAGAAGCACATTCGAAGTTGAAAGATTCTGTTACTGTGACCCTACTGTAAAGTAGTTTTAGTATTCATGACTTAGGTGTTCAAGTCTGGTCTACCTTGAAGGGCTGACAGTCAAAGAGAGTGGAAGCCAGCAACGCATCACACTCACTTCCCAAACGTAATAAAACTTCACTGCCTTTTAATAAAATTTGTTAGTCAGAAAAGGTGCTACCAGATTCCTGATTTTTCACAAACAGAAAGAGCCCTTTTGTTCAAAAAACATAGCCTTAGATAAAACTAAGACTTCCCATTATCAGAAAGTAAATCTGACTGAAATTTGAACTCAACACAACATGGTAGTGAGTAACATGTAGGATGGTCTGTCAAGACACCCTTGTATTCAGTAGCATCACAAGTTAATCTGAATTGCAATGCAGCAGGAAGGGCAGTATTACTGTTGTCTTCTGCAATCCCTTACTCTTTGAACCAAATCTCAACAGAATGTTGACAGCCATTTTTTTCAGAATTATAGATCAATACTGAAGTGCCAAGAAGTCATGGCTATCTCCTATGCTTAGTAGGGAAGTTATGAGTGATTCAAATAGTGTTTTTCTGTTAATGATCAACCAGCAGTTTCTATAATATTCATGTTTACATGACTTACCAGTTAGATTTGACTAAGATTTTATTTAAGTTTGGAAAGGCCAAATAGTTACATTGCATTCTCACTTTTATACTTATTCCATTCCAGGAAAAAAACATTGACAAGACACATTTTCCACTCTATAGCGCAAATGTAGGCAGAAATATTACAGTACAATTCCCATAATCCTTATGATTAGCTATAGTTGCCAAGGCTATTAAGAATTATAATCTAAAACATTGGATGATCTATCCCTACCTTGGCTGTAGATCAATGGTTATTTTGTTTGCACTCTTACTATTTAGTTTCAAAGTAATTTAGACCTATACAGAGAACTAACCAAAAAAACTAAATACTGAAAGTTTTCCTTCTTCTACTTAACAATAGAACAGTGGAATATTGTACCTGAGTTCTTTCATTTCCTTCAAATAACAAGTTCAGAAAATTTGGTATGAAGCTAGTCATCATGTAATGATAGTCATTAATAACAGAGATATTGGTTAAAAATCGAAGGCCAGCTAACTGCAATTCAGAGTTCAGGAAAGATGCATCAACTTCCTCACACACTTCGGTAATATATATCTAAGGGAGAGAACATAAAAACAAAAATATTTTTAGCAATATATTACTACAAAGCCACAGAGACTAACATTGCAATATCAGCTCTTTAAGATAGACTGGAAACAATTCTTTGATGCTATCACACAATCTCATAGCTACTTGTAAGGAGAAACTGTCAATCAAGTTTTCAGTCTTCTACCAATCAACCTCCCACCGATATAAAACTGGTACTGTAACTCAACCAATTCAGGCCTGGAGGAGACTCACCCCACTGGGATACAGGAAACCAATCTAGCCCAAGTTTCAAAATCAATCATTAAACATACTATTAAAAGAAAAGTAAAAGAAAGCACGTAAGGCAAGGAAATTGCTCGTACCAACATACACACAGATTACTGGTCTACCTGAATATATACCAAGCAGCCTGACATAGCAAATACATAGATGGGTCAAGATCATTTTGAGCTTTTTAAAATGGGAAGAACAGCTCAGGGGCAACTGTTCAAAGACTTCTGCTATCTAGTCAGCTAAGGAGCTAACATCCAATGAAAAATACCATGGAAAAAATAATTGGAAAGTTAATTAATAGAAAAAGACTGTAACGAATAGAAAAATACCTTCCATTCTTTAGGGAAATGTTATTCTTCCTAATTCTAGCTAAGGTAAAAACAGAGTTCCATCCCCTTATTTTTCATTAAAAAGTCAATACAAACAGTCCCCTACTTGCAAACTTTCGTATTGCAAACTTTCACCGATACAAACAAGGTAGACCCAGAAGACAGAACCGGAAGTCAGGCCGGAAGTCGGGATGGCAGGAAAGGGTTAGTTTGTAGCACGCTCCACTGCTGGGTAAGGCAGGAGAGGGGGCAGTGGCAGAGGACAGAGGGGGGTCTCCTGCCTTGCCCAGCAACAGAGCAACCTGCGCCCCACCAGCTCATCCTTCGCTCCCCTCTCCTCCGTTACCACCCCCTCTTTTGCCTCATCTGGAGACGCACTGGCAGCAGAAAATAGGGCTCCTTTGCCTGTACCGCTGCTCTGCCTCCTGCTTCTTCTTTTTTTTTACTTTTTACTTGGTTGGACTTACGAACAAAACAGACTTACGGACAGCCTCTTGGAATGTACCCTGTTCATAAGTAGGGGACTATCTGTATGCGCCTTTGTCTTCTAGCAGTTGGGTATATCTAATTCTGGAAGCTAGGTTCCAAGTTATGGTTAAGCAGAAAGAGTTTCTTAAGAACTGTCAGAACACAGGTCCCAATTAGCACACAACACAGCCTTCGTGCAGTAGGCTTTTCCCAGCTTTGTAAATATGTCAGGAGAGGTGATGGAAAGTGTCTAAGTTGGCACAATTCCAGGTCCATAAGGAGTTCATTTCACTTCCATTTATGCCAGTTTTTGCTTGAGGCAAATATTTCTAGCTGGATGTAGTGAAGTCTATTTATGCAGCAAAAGTCAAGAAAAGAGATGAGCAGCACCAGGATTTATTTTTAGGTAAAACTCAGATCACATCCCTTTGTGGTCTGAGCGGTTTCATGACATGACTTTAAATACTTTCAGAAAACATATGGAATTTTTAAAATAATATAAGCTTTATATATACATTTGTAGATCCTTCTGTTCAACAATGAAATCACACTAATAGTTAAAGATAGACAATTAAAAGAAACACATTTGGTATGATTGCTGCTCTTATGAGTCATTGGATGCAATCTTTTTTCAGCATGTGCAAAATTTTTAGATCAACCACTGAAATATATAAAGCAACAATGCTGTATTTCAGGTCATATCATGTTCAGAAGTGCAAAGTTGCATTAACACTGGTATTAAATTAGAGTTGCAACTTCATTAATATTTATATGGACTTGAGTGAAAGGTAGTAGAGACCTCTCATTTCCTTCTCTTTCTCCTTCACTTATAAGAGGTTCTCCTGAAAACGTCTTCCCAAAATATAAGGTAAGATAAGGTAATGCCCACTCCCAAAATTGGACCACCTGGTCCCAAACCTGACAGCTTTCTGGTGCAAGGCTAAGATCTCCTATAAATGCAAATATCTGGTTTTACCATGCTGATGTTTTTACTATTACTGATGGTTTTAAATTATTTTTGTATTGTCTTTTTCATGTGTTGTATTTGTTATTAATTTTATATTACTAACGATCAACCTGCATCCCTAGTGTCTGGGCTTTCACTTTAATCATCTCTATATTTAAAAAAGGTAAGAAACATGACCCAGTTAATTATCATCCACAAAGTCACATCAATACTTCAGTAAGCTAAAAGCCAGATAAAATGTATTGGAAACTTCTGGACTAGCTGGAAGATGAGAACCTTAACAGCTGAGGGACAGGCAGGATTTAGAGCAGGACACCCTGCGCTTGATCACCTGACTGAAAAACAGCTGTGTTTGCTCTTTTTGTAGACCACAAGCAGGCCTTTGGCTCAAACTCCAGAAAACCCTTTGGAACAATCTTCTATAATTGACAGACATCTTCTCACTCTTTTATGTGCACTTCATACAAATACCAGCCCCAGGGTGAGATGTAACATAGCAGACCATCTCTCAGCTGTAAAGCCAATTAGCAAGGATCCTAATTGTATCCTGGCCCCAATATTATTTATTATATTAATACACTAGCAGGGTACGAACATCATCCCTTGAAACTGGTAAATAGGCCCATAACTATACTGCTTTATGCAGATGATGTACTGTATTTTTCCGACTATAAGATGATACTTTTTTCTAAAATCCTTACGCTAAAAATTGAAGGGCGTCTTATTCAAGGAAGCAAGCCAAGGAGAGAACCGCACGGTTGCAAAACTGCCCATACTTTGTCTCCGCAAACAGGCTTCCTCCTATTTCTAGCCTCCAATCACGAGTGAAATAGCTTGACTCTGCAAACAGGCTTCCTCCAATCATGAGCCTCCAATCATGAGTGAAACTGCCATACTGTCTCTGCAAACAGGCTTCCTCTAATCACAAGCCTCCAATCACGAATGAAACTGCCCATACTGTCTCTGCAAACAGGCTTCCTCTAATCACGAGCCTCCAATCACGAGTGAAACTGCCCATACTGTCTGTGCAAACAGGCTTCCTCCAATCATGAGCCTCCAATCACGAGTGAAACTGCCATACTGTCTCTGCAAACAGGCTTCCTCTAATCACGAGCCTCCAATCACGAGTGAAACTGCCCATACTGTCTGTGCAAACAGGCTTCCTCCAATCACAAGCCTCCAATCACGAGTGAAACTGCCATACTGTCTCTGCAAACAGGCTTCCTCTAATCACGAGCCTCCAATCACGAGTGAAACTGCCATACTGTCTCTGCAAACAGGCTTCCTCCAATCACGAGCCTTATGTAATTGACGTCAGCTGATGCTGAACAAACCAATTAGAGGAAGTCTGTTTGCAGAGACAAGCTATCAGCAGTTTCACTCATGACTGAATGTAATCAGTTATGCAAAAGAGCATGGAAATAGAGCTGCAGAGAGATGGTTTGGACCTCCTCCCACCAAATGTATCAGGTAAATGTTATCTAATCACTAAATAAAAATGTGTTCTGCACTATCTTTAAAATATTGATTTCTTAATTTTGGGTTGAAAAAGTGGGGGTCTTGTACATGGGGGCGTCTTATTGACGTAAAAATACGGTAATTCTATCACAAACACCAGCTGGACTGAGAAGGACCATAAGGGTGCTCTCCCACTTTTGCAAGGAGCACTTACTGCAAATCAGCTATGAGAAAAGTAAGAGTGTGCACTTTGTAGAGTTTTTAAAAAGTGTCCTGGAGACTTAATGGAAAGTGTATCAAACACTATGTTTCTCATACTTGGGTTCTGTGATGCAACATTCAGGGAAGCTAAATACCCACTATATCCAGAGAGGTTCAACAACAATCCTCTTGATTTTCTTCTCAAGAGGCACAGAATTTATTCCAGCTGCTCTGAGTCCATCTGAAGCCAAATTATTGATCCAGCTTCTATATGGGGCTTGGTTAATTCCAGGCTCTAAGTACATTAAATTAGAAAGAGTGTGAACAAATTTCTTCCCAGTAATATTCCAGATTGTAAGATGTATTTCTAATGCAGCCTTACAGAGGGCTGAAACAAGAGCATGGTTGTATATTTAAATGCTGGCTAAAGATTAATTTCCAACCTTCAGGCTTGACATCTCTTCCCCCCACCCCCAAATTTCAATCCACCTGGAAGCAACCAATTGGACATAAAAGACAGAAACGGGCTTTGCAGCAAGAGTACTGCTGTCGCTGGGAAAGAACAGGCCATGGCAACTCTTAGACACAGAATCATTGACATGGAATTGCAAACTGAATATAGTAAAATATCAGCTGGCATAAAACTGGACCATAGTAAGATCCACACCAATCTGGCCCAATACCTTAACTAGCTTACAGTTAATAAATTTCATAGAGCCTTTTTACTGCTGCACTTCGACATCATGCCTGGAGGGCAAGTGAGAAAATTCCTTATGCAGGCTTGCCCCTGCCAGTCTGGGAATACTGACTCACTGGCCTGTAACTTCTATAGAGATACACCTACGGAGCTTTTAAACACCTCTCATTAGGCCATTCTCTCAACATCCAGGTTAATTTTATGTAAATTTCTTTGTGGTAGATAAGCTCTAAAATAACACAAGCTGTTGCCAAGTTGGCATTTGTAGCCTATAGAATGCTTATTAATGGCAAATTAATTTGGGGTTGATCTTTTTCCACTGTATTGCATAAAGTACTAGAGCGTTATATTGTTTTACCTTATTACATAGTATTTTTCTGTTTTATCTACCTTATTTTATTGTATTTAATCTAATTATTCTGATACATATGTTGGGTCTGTCACTGGTAATACAGTAATTGAATTGAAAATATAATCACCACAGGCATGGTAGAGGGGTTAATGATATCAAAATGGCAGGTGCAACCAGGAGATCAATGCTCTATCCCTATTTATGTGCTGCGATGCATGTGATACATGTTAAAATGTGGTAGGGCTTTGATCACTCATTCATAGTCATCATTTTGAGGTCACCGTCCTGCCCTGCAGATGCCCCTTCTAATCACTAGAACAGGTCTCCTGAGAGTTTTAAATTGAAAGATAGCATATAATTAAAAAAAAAAATTGTCCTAAATAATATTCATCTGATCAATATCACTTTATATATATTTATTTATATATTTCTCAATAAGAATAAAACTGGTACTGCCACTGCATTAAGTTCTTTAGAAACTTTATTCACATACATGTTCATTATACAGTGTTATTTTAAACTTACCTTTACTTCTTCTTGATTTTTAGTATTCATACTCAAGTTATTAAGTGCATTTAGTGCTTTCTCTTTAACACTGGTGACAGGAACTGAAAGCATTTTTCCAATCAGAGAGAGGCCACCTAAATATCGAATGATATCCTACAAATTAAATAAGTAGAAATATATTGTATATAATTATCTTAACTCCTAAAGTCCAAAAAAAATCCTGTTAACAAACTAGACTTCTCTCTAATTTATAAAAATGACTGTTCCTAATAGCCATGTTATTTTAAAATAAAGTTCAAAAATAAATAATGTAAGGGAGGTAAAACACAGAAAAGTCATGATCATATGATCACTTCCAAAGAGATGTTCACAGGATTTCTGAATGCATGCAACTATTTAATATCTCAAGCCATCCTATAATTATGAAATTGCTTTCTATTAATGCAGAAGATTATTTATATCTTGCCACTGCTGTGATATTTTCTTCTATCTTGATTTCTAGTAATACTGTCACCATTTCTTTCACTGAGTGTATCAGCTCATTTCTTCTACAACAGAGGTGGTCAACATTTTTTGACCCGGCTGCTGACAGCATGATGTCACCAAGGAGAAGAGCTAAATTTCTGGCACTTTTTTTTGGCATATTCTGCACCTGGAGAAGGTCTAAAGAATCAAGAATGCCTTAAGCCAACAGCATCCATTTCCCTCTTAAAACACCAACAAACTCTTCAGAGTCAAAAAAAAAAAAAAAGAATCAGAATGATTAGCCCATTTCTACTCTAGCATTGAGGTGGAACAAGTTGCTCTCATCCCCTTAGCAGGCTATCACTGAAACAGCAGAACCCTTATCCATAAACTTCTTGCTGCAGATTCAGTTTAGAATTATGGATGCATTACAAAAGCCCAGATAGCCTTTTCCTAACACTATACTGCAGCATACCATAAGATTATTATTTTCAAAGATTGTATCCCAATTTTTGACTGAATATTCTCAGTCTCCAATGATAATTACATTGCTTTCCTTTTTTACCATGTTATTACAATGGATTGGATTCAGACTTAAATCTCATTAATTTCTAAGAATCAATTAAATATGACCAAACCATTTATTCCACCTATTATTTTTTATCTATTATAGTGTTCTCTAAATTGTGGAATGAAAACGAAAAACAGCACTTACCTGATTTACAGAGAATGCTGCACTATTGCTCAGGGTAACCAAGACCTGTTCTTGAACCAAAGGATCCTCTGTAGTCTCGAGTATATGAAGAAGATTTCCAATGTGATATGCCTCAAGACCACTGGGTGATTTTGAAAGATCCTTCTCTGCTAATGTTAGAAAATAAATATTACACCTAATCACTTTTCTTCAAAAATAATGTAACTGAGATGATGGCAAAGGAGAAGAAGGGCTGGAGCAGGTTGTTAAATATGCTTATACTAAACAACAGTAGTGGAAAAGTTTACAATTGCACTTTTTGATTAACATACAGTATTCAGATGAATGTATAACACAAGCTATTAATTAACAGCAAACAAATTGACTATTTTTCAGAGTTTCTATCAACTAGAAATTTCAAAATGTCCCATAGTTATTATTGCACAGTGACCATATGAGGCCCATTCCACTCCTTCAGCTGATGGTGACATGCATTTATGTCTCTGGAGCAGAATATGAACTGTGCTTGTGGCAGTCAATCTGTTTCAGCCCATTTGGCAAGACTGCCAAAGACAGCAAGGGCTGTATGGACAGGTGCCTGTAATGGTATGTGAGAAAGATCTTGAGAAATGGGGCAAAGAGATGCTGCCTAGAGAATGGTCAGATAAGAGAGGGCTTAGCCCACAGCTGCATAATGGGTGGAGAAAGAGGCTCAGAAGGGACCCTCCCTAACTTCTCAGGTTGTAAAGGAGACAGCAGGAGATTTGTACTTTCAGACTTGCAGAAGATTCTGCAAGAACCTGTTCTTCAGATTCTGTTAAGGTAGCCTTACATAGAATTAGCTCATCTATTCATGTTACCTGTCTGGTCTACCTCGGAAGGCTGACATCAATCTCGTAAGTCTGAAAATACAAATCTCCGCCATCTCCTTTAGAGGAGATGTAAATTCAGGAGAGTCTTAACTCTAGCCCAATTTAATGTCCTCCCCACAGCTGTTTTGAAAGGGAAATATAGGAAAACATATGAAACCAGATATTGCCCCTGTGACATGGGTGCCATAGAAACCACAGCCCATGTTCTTTTGTATTGTCAGTTCTGCAGGAACATTCTCCACCAGTTGATTACCCCCCTTTTATTTAAATTTCCAGAGCATTCTGATAATTTTTATTTGCAATACCTGTTAAACAACCAAGATAAATTTATTTCTCTAAAAGTAGCAAAGTTCCGCTACATTATGAGTAAGCTTTGCTCACAAATGGTTGCCAGGTTATTGATGTTAGGGGGTAATTTTGCTTTGTTTGTTTTATAGAATGTATGTTTATTGGTTAATGACCGAAATAAAGTGTCTGTCTATATGTTCTATTCAGCCCCTCCTTTAGAATACCACCCCTTATTCAGTCATGCATTTCCCACCTTAGTATCATTCAATATTAGGAAATTCCTTCCTTCCTAGGGCCCCTTGACTGTTAGCTAAACACTTTTCCCTAGGTGAAGAAACAATCCTTGGAATGTACACCTTATCTTGTTTCTATGGGTACAGCTTCTTATCTATCAAGATTAAGTGAAAAAGGCCTCCAAGCTTACAGACTTGAAGAAAAGAATAAAATATGATTCAGAAATCCCTAGTTGTTGTTCAGTCATTAAGTCGTGTCCGACTCTTCGTGACCCCATGAACCACATCGCGCCAGGCCTTCCTGTCTTCACTGCCTCCCTGAGTTTGCTCAGTTTCATGCTCATTGCTTCAGGGATGCTATCTAACCATCTCATCCTCTGCCATCCCCTTCTCCTTTTGCCTTCCATCTTTCCCAGCATCAGGATCTTTTCCAAAGAGTCCTCTCTTCGCATTAGGTGACCAGAAATCCCTAATGAAAGTCTAAATGCTTCAATACTAAATATAAGAAATATATATATATGTGTGTGAATGCTAAATATAAAATATATTTTTATGTATTTATATAAACTCTATCACCATCATAGTCGCCATCTTGACTTTTTTGACCATACCTTGTGGACATCTCTGACCATTAATACTATGCTTCATTTGACCATTAATACTGTGCTTCATTTGCACTTCATTTCATGTTGTGCTTCATTTGCACAACACGCTAAGCTTAGTTAGAGTTAATCTTGGGTACAGCTTGGGGGGCTTAGTGTGTCCAATGTATCGTGCAAACTCAGAACATGGATTTATGCAGTACGCACAACCAGATTAAGGGCGTCGCTGGATCGCAGCCACTCCCATACACACGTACACGCTCTCTTCCCAAAGGGACATAACCCCCTTTCTAAGAAAAGCGGGGGGACCCACTCCATTGTGGTGATACGAGCCCCCGTTTTATACCGTTGAGTTCTCACGAGGGCAGCAAAACGCAAGACACGCCTTCTCTGGTGGGGGGAAAAAACCCTACACGTGGACCAGAAAAGGAGCTAAACGGGGAAAGGGACGGGGTCTGACCTTGCGGGCCGCCCCCAGAAGGGGCCTGGTCCTTGCTGGAAAACCCGGGACGCTCCGGGGCCTCTCCGCCGAGGGAGCCCAGCCGCGATTCCAAGTCCCTCGTCCCGGCGGAGGCTCTGCTGCTTCGCCTGGAAGCCGCCCAGTAAAGCCAATACCCAGCTCCGGCTGTTGTCACCGCCGCCGCCAGGCCCAGCAAGCCCCTTCGCAGCGCCGAGCCGCCCGACTCCCTCATGGCAGGCGGGAAAAGCTCCAAGCCTGCCGGTGGATCAGCCGTGCGGCCGCAACGGCCGGAAACGGGACGCCGCAGGGCGCCCTGGAAGAACTACAGCACGTGAGGAAGCGGCCCTCCGCCTCCTTCCTCTGCGCGCGGGGCTGGGCCGTCGTCGGGCGTCCGGGTGGCTCCGGGGAAACGGAGGCGAGAGAGGGCCTGTGCTCTGGTCAGCCGAGCCTCTGCTATCGCGGGGGGAGGGCTTTTGCCGCCCACCCCCCATGACTGCGGCGTCCCCGACCAAATCCGGCTAAGCATCGGAGTTGAAACGGAGCTGGCTTTGCTTGCCCAAACGACCTCCCCGGGTTCGGTCCAGGCGCCTTGAAGGGTTTGCCTCGGGGAGAACACGCCGGCGCACGCCCTTCAGACGTTGCCCCGCAGGGAGCAACCCGCGTCTCCCGTGGCTGCGGGGGGGGGGGAGGCGGGCGCGCGGACCGGGGTTGAGCCGGAGCGGCCGGTCAGAGGGGCCGTTGGCCGAGCGAAGCCAGGCTGAGGAGGGCGCGGGGGCGGTTGTCACCCGGCCTCCCAGCTGTGGGCAGCAGCGGACGGAGCCTCTCGGCCCGCCATGCCCGTGCTTCAAAATGGGGACCCCTCGCTGAGGGCCTATTTCAAGAAGCACGCCATCCCGGACATCTACGAGGTAAAGAAGCCGCCTCGGCTCCGGCTCAGTCGGGGTTTAAAGGCAGCCCCGCGCCCCCACAGAGTGGGGGGGGGGGTGTTAGACCGCGCTTCCCAGTAGACTGGCTTCCTGGGAGGTGGGGATGATGGGCGGTGTAGTAGGCACGTCAGGAGTGCTTCAGGTGGGAGGGCTCTGAGGCGTCTGTAGGATTTACAGGTAACCATGTGGGGTGGGGTGGGGGGGTGAAGGAAGACGCTGTGCAAGAAAATCAGTTTGTCCTCGAGTTTCAGTTATTTCAGCTCCTACCTGGCGGAAGCGAGACTTTAAAAGACACATTTAAGGGTTTGAAATCTTGGCAGTATACAGTCAAGTGCTTGAAGGGCATCATTGACCTATAATTAATACATTAATTAATTGCAATCCTAAGGATACTGATTTCCCTCTAGCCTGGACTGCTTTTAAATTAGGAGTAACAGAGACTATTTAGGCAATAGTAGGTTTCTGTGGGTTCTTGAAGTCCGCGTAGGAGGGTTGGAGAGCAAGAAAATAACTTATTTTATCCCTCAAATAAGATATTTTGGGGGAAGGAGCTTTGTTTACATACACAGGTGCCTAATTTTACTCCTGGGGTAAAGTAATAGCTGGATTTTGCCCTTAACTAACGGCATCTAGAAAAATAGCACTCTTCTCCATGGAAAAGAAGGGGATAAAAACAACGATAACAAGGCTAGGCAGGAAATGACAGTATAATATGTACCCCTGTGCTGGCTTTGAAATGAACTTTATAAACCTGAAATGGATTAATGAAATCACTAAATCACTGCATTTGGATCTAAACTTATCTAGATGTGCCAATGTATATAAATCAAAACAGTAATCTATACCATAAATAAACAGAATTATTCAGTGCTAAAATACCAACACCAACTTTGACAAATATTTATCATTTTCAAAAGAAAAGGTCATTATTTACTTAGGATTTTCTAAAATGAAAACTTAATATCAGGCTTTAGATATGTTTACACATACACAGTATTTGAAAAGTGATCCGAGTTTTGCTTAAAGCAAAAGCTTCCGTTTAGGTAGCTTTTAATAAGCAGTTTTCCTGTTGCTACTTTCATGAACCCCCTTTTTAAATATATTTTTGCTGCTTTATCTTTTCAAATGCCTTCCTAATCAATGTAATACAACAGGCCTCCTCTCTCAGAATTTGCCTTATCTAAAGGCAGAATGAACATCCTAGGATAATATCACTGATCAATGTATTAAATCGTACTACCATATTACATTAATGTCTGGAGAAATTGGAATATCATGGATAGCTGGGGCAGTTAGCAATTGGTGCTGGAAACTCAAAGCTTGCAGATAATTGCTAAGGTAAAAGTAACAGCTCAAGACCAAGAATTCTTAGGCCCTTTGTTTGAATCTAAGGGAAATACTGTATAAGGGATCTATCATTTCATCCTCCCCACACTCTATTACACTTTTATCATATATATGTAGTAATTAAATCTATACGATTAAATTTACCAGTCACGTGAGATGCTATATCATATTGAGTAATGTAAAGTTGTCTGTATCCAATTAAATGTTTATTTCTGTAATCATTTAAATGATTATTTGTTTACATCTATAAAGAGGGCTTGTAACTCCACCCCTCTTTATTCTGCCTCCAGTACTGAAATCTGTTAATAAACCACTTTGTGTTTCATTGTAATTGTATCCTAGTCTCTGGTTTAAACATATCTCTGGGAGAATTTTCCTTCAAAATTTAATGTCTGCCCATCCAAAAAGACTGGAACAAATTCCCCGATGTCTATATTGTTGTCTAAAGTATTTATCTGAAAAGCATTTATTGATTCTATCAAAATTTGAATAGCTTGTCCTGCGACATTTATCAGAAGAATGAAGAATATACTGTTTTTTGAAATTGTTTATTATCCCTTTTTAAAATGTAAGGTGACAATAGCTGTGTGAAATATGTAAGCAGCTACTTGAGGAAAAGAAAATTCTTTTCTGTGGAAAAATGAGAAGGAAATACAAAATACACCATGCTGTTACTGTATTAATTTGCTAGTTGGCTCAAGATTATGGTTAGTAGTAATGAATGAAATGGGATATTTGGCCAGTAGGTGGCAATTGCAGATTTATAATACAGTTTCCTAATCAGAAAGGAATTTAATGAACTAAAAATAATAACACGTTTAAATAGTAGAAATTTATCTATTTATGTGATATTCTACCCTTCTACTCAAGGAGGCTTCCACCAAGCCATTAAGACCTGGCTTTTCTCTCAGGCATTGGGCCATGATGGGAAGTGAGTTATTTGTGTTTTGAAAGAATAGTGTTAACAATGTTCGGTTTTTAAACCTTGTGTATTTTATTATTTGTATCTCTGATTGTTAGCCGCTTAGGATTGTTTTATATAATATGGGTGGCCATATCAATTTTTCAAAGAAATAAGTTCTGTTCCAAAGGATGGTTGGTATAAGTCAGTGTTGTCCAAACTTGGCCACTTTAAGATGAGTGGACTTCAACTCCCAAAATTCCCCAGCCAGCATGGTATAAGTGAATCAGCAGTGGGGACAGGCCATTAGGATTCTGTCAAGCAGCACCAAGCCCCAGGTTCCTGTGTTCCTATGTGGCCATCAGTACAGTCACTCAGAGGGGATTTGAAACATTCCTCGAGTTTCTTAATATGTTAAAATTAGGAATCCTTATTAATTGAAGCTATGATTTTTTAAAAATGTTTGATCCTGGCTACTTTAAACAAATTGTGGCCTTAATTAACCACAATTTGCCTTTTTGGAGATATAAGGAAAAACTCTGGTTGGTTAAATCAGGAAGGAGAGGCTTTAAGTCGTCTTGTCATGCTGGAAGAGGGGAGGAAGGGCAAAGCACCTAAGCCCAAGGGCTTTTTTTGCAGGAATGGGTTGTCACAGCAATAAAGCGATTAATTAAGGCCAACTTTACACATCATCTGTCTCCTCCTGCTCTTCTTTGACATATGTTTCCCTATTATTTTTTTTACTACAAAGAAATGTATATATTTTATTTGATCATGGTATCTCCCCTACCAGGTAGGTATTTAATTTTAC
The DNA here is from genome assembly GCF_059951505.1 of Python bivittatus. Classification (NCBI taxonomy): domain Eukaryota; kingdom Metazoa; phylum Chordata; class Lepidosauria; order Squamata; family Pythonidae; genus Python; species Python bivittatus. The sequence continues at coordinate 7,921,566 of NW_028277037.1, read as the reverse complement.
CCCCTCATATTCCTACAACACTAATACCTCAGGTGCTTCCAGACTTTTGTTTTCTGAATGTCACAATCAGATGTATATTGCCATTAATCTAATTATCTGGTCAGAACTTTTACTTCTCAGACTGCAACGTGATTATTCCTTGCCCAGGAATGGGAAGACAGAATCAGCTGAGAAAGTGTCTCCCCTCAGCAAGGATCTGATGGCAATATCAAGAGGCCTCTGCAGAGAAGAAAATATTCCCACCCAGCAGGACTGGACAAAACTTTCAAAATAATTTTGAATGTGTGGGAGTGCACAGAAAACATTTCTTTCGGTGTTTGCAAATGAGTAGGTGTTATGGCTGTGCAAAGAGCTACTCTTTGCAAAAGGATGGTCATAAGCTTCCATGTTCTATCTTTGCTTGCTGCTTTAATAACTTACAAAGGACTTCTCTTTGCAAACAGCTGCATGTGAAGCCCATTCTCCCTCCATACGTGTGCCAGTGCAAGGACCATAAATTATCATTAAAAAAGATCATTAATGTATTATGGTAGCTCAAGTCACAGGGCTGACTACCAGGAGGGAGTCAAAAAAGTCAAGATGGCAGGTACAACCATGCAATCAAAACCTCACCCTTTTTTTACATATATTGTGACACACAAAAAAGGGTGGGCCTTTGATTGTATGGTTGTGTCTGCCATGTTGACTTCTGACTCCCTTCCTGCAGGCACTACTTGAGCAGTCAAGAATATCCACATTGGTGCCAGCACTTTGTGACTACACTCCTGTTTGTACTTGCACTTAATTATAGCACAATCATCCTCTGACAGCACTTACTTTCCCCCTTGGCCTATAATGTTGCCTTTATGTTATCCTCAGCCTGTGGGTAAGATACCATTCATTTGTTGCTCCTGTACCAGTGTAATAGTAATATTCCTCCCCCACCTTATTCCAACTGCCCAATGACAACCTCAAAATGTGCAAAATTTGTTAGGCTTAACTTCCCCCCACTAAGGTATGTCAGGTGACTTCACAGAGTTTGAGAACAGAGTCAGGATTGGCAATGAGGACAGCAATTTTTCTGCCAATATTGATTTTGTCAACTTCAGGGTGGGTTGGTAGCAGTTTACAGTGGGAAAAACCTCTGTACCTACCTAGTGTGAATGGGGTAGATTGTATTTGGGCAGGACTGCACTCATTCATATGATAGATGTGCAGGTAGATCTGCACAATTTTCACTTTTGACTCTCCAATATCTATGCATTCCATATTATTTGTTTGTTTGTTCGTTTGTTCATTAAATTTATACACTGCCCATCTCCCCCAGAGGGTGATTCTGGGCGGCATTCTATATGATCCACCTAGCGATGAAGAGAATATAAGAAGATGCAGCTCATGTTAACAGCAATTCTATGGACTATCCTTTCCAAAATAGGCAATTTCTTCTGCCAGAATTGGTAGAATTTAGAGTTCTTTGTCTGCAAAACTCCAAAACTCACCCACATGGCACTACATTATCCCTTAGCATTACTTTTGCACTGTTTCCATTTTATTTGCAATTTTCTATTCACACATATTAATTTTTGACTTCTTAAAATATTGTTGTAGAATATTTGGAGAAATAGTATTTCAATGACAAAAAGCAAAATGTATGATCCAGTCCAGTAGAGGGTGCAGTTGACAATCTTAAAACATCTCTGTAAATTAATATTTAAGAAATATGTGTACCTGTACTTGTAAGATTTCCTTCGATTTCCTCATTCCACTGTGAGAGTATTTCATTCCTATTGAAATCAATAGGAATTTAAAATTATGTTTTGGGTGCTGTTTTTACTCTTCTATTTTACTAGGATTATTAATTTCTTGAAGCAATAGTTATAAATGAAGTTGACATTGAAGCAATATGTTATTTTGCCTGTCAGGTGATATGATTAAATTGATAGCTTTTTGTTTAAATAATTGTGCCTTTAGATGTAATTATATCTTTAAGAAGTGAGATGAAAAATGAAAAGCTCCTTTTTTCAGAAAATGTACAAGCAAAAAGAAAAAAAACGATTGTGTCCATTTTAGCTCATGTAGCAAATAAAAGGGGGAACAAAGCCATAACAGGTATTATATTAAACCTGTTAAAAGCAATTATTAAGGAATAAAATAAAAATATTCTAAATGAAATATTTTAACACTTGTATGATTGGATAATACTTCAGTTTCCTAGCCTTTATAATTACAATTTTGGTTAATACTCTAAGAAAAGGACAATTTCATAATCTTCATAGTCCCAGTAGTAATGTAACAAACCAGCAGCATCTAACATATTTACAAATTTATTATCGTTTAAAATTTCATGAACTAAAATCCATGTTGCTTCTGCCATAATAAATTTGTTAGTCTTTAATAAACATATTTGGCTGCTTTTGCTACAACACCACTAACAAGTTTACCTCTCTGGAAATAACTTTTATATGCTAATGGTCATACGGTACTGATCTGTTTGCTGTGAAACTGGAAATTTATTTATTTATTGGATTTGGGGATTATTCAAGTCCCAAATGACGCTGGACAGCTTACATTTCAAAAACAAAACAAAACCAAAAAATAGAACTGTAGACATTTGGAAAAAAATGCAACACAGCAGAAAAACGACAGAAGAGATCATCAGGGGCTCAACAACACTCTTACTCCAGGCCTGGGAGCAAAGCCTGGTTTGCAAAGAGTTCTGGAACAACTAAAGGGTGGGGGCCATACAGATTTTTAGGGGATGCTATTCTAGAGGGGAGATCCATGACAGAGAAGTCATGTTTTCTTCCTCCCAATAGGTGACATTGTTTAACTGAGGGTATCTGAAGTGTGCCCACTCTGCCCAATCATACTGAATGGGTAAAACTATGGAGACAGGAGATCCGTCAAATAACCATGCCTTATGCCATGAAGGGCTTTATAAATGATAACCAGCACCTTGAATTGCACCCAGAAGCCAACTGGCAACCAGTGCAACTCACAAAGCAGTGGTGACTCATGGGCATATTATTCTATGCCCATGACTGCCCACATTGCTACATTCTGGACCAACTGTAGCTTCTGAATGGTCTTCAAGGGCAGCCCCATGTAGAACGCATTGCAGTACTCATTAATAGCAATGTTGATTTAAAGATAATGAGAACTTTGAAGAGCAACTTGTATATGATGGGACTGATGGAACATAAGTTGCTTTCAGGGAATCTTATTGTGGCAGAAGGCTAAAGATGCAGTCAGTGGCAGTGCTGCTTGCAGGGAACACCTTTGTTCAATTTTCAGATATCATCCTTCTACTAAGCCTTTTTTGCCATTATATACCCCTTTTAGGAGAGTTCACTGACTTGAAAATACCTTTAAGTAGGCAAGGAAAGGAAGTGGGAAACTCATATTTTATCATCCTTTTTCCATGTTCCTTTTTCTGGATCCAATCCAAAGTTTCTACTATCTCGTGATTTCACCACAGTTTGGATGCATGGCACTAAGCTGAAAAATATAATTAAATTTCCTTACACGTATAAATTACAGCATGTAAAAAAATGTACAGTATGTAAACGACATGCCTAAATTTACAGACTGAGCTCTATAAACTAACAAAGTAAGAGACTCATGGAGATATTTAATTAAAACAGCTATAGGAAGGAAGTCATTATGATAGTCTGCCTATTTTAATAAATTCATATTAGAGAAGCTGATTGCTACTGCTGTATTGAAGAAAGAAATAGAAGTTTAAAATTTTTATGCCAAACTTGCACTGAAACTATTGGAAAATGCCTTCCAAATCAAAATGTTATATAAACTCAGCAATAAACAGGAATAAATCTTGAAGTAAAATAAAAATAAAATGTTGAATTGTTTTAATGAAAATATAAAATATTCTAATAAAAGAGTAACATCTAAAAATAATTTTACTCTGTTCATAACAATTTTACTCTTTTATTAAATGTATCTTTTTATTAATCAGAATTCTATTTCTTGATTTTATTTGCAGGCCTTGTTAGGTGGTTTATTAATTATGTGTCCAGAGGATCCACTCAGATTTTTAGAAGAAAAAATCAAAGAAATAATGGAAAAGGGTTTATATAGTATTATATGGTATGTATAAGAGGTTTGTATGGCCTATAAATATTGATAACAAATGTAAAATCAATATGGGGAAATATTTATTTTTTATAAACCAGTTTGACTGGGACAATATAAGTTCCTAATAAATGAGTTTTTAGATTAATAATAGAATAGAAAATATCAGTAACGAATAAACATTCTGAATGTCTATTAGTAAGATGTCTAAGTAATCTGAATTAATACTATTTCACGTTAGTCATTAATCTTCAAAACTGAAATAGAAAAAACTAAAGTAATAAAATGTTTTCAGCTCTAAGGGGCCAAAGTTGAATGTGAATTGCTAAGTATCTGTAGAAACTAAAAATCTAAAATCAGTGGTACAAAGAACTTATACAAAGAACTTATTCTTATACATTTTCAAACATCCATACTTATTTTGAATCTCCAAACAACCTTGCATAAGTAGTAAGTAGGCATTCAAATTTGCAGATTTTTTTTTTAACTTTATATAGTACAGAGATCATGACAGTTGGTTCACCTATGGGTTAAGTGAAACATTTAAACTTTTTGTTAAGTGGTATCTAAACTTTTGCATGCAGTTATATGCATTTTTATAATATTGATATTCATTGGATATCCACTAATTTGAATAGAACCTGTGGTTTGTTGGGTTGTCCTTTCTGAGTATTATTGTCACTCCATTACTTTCCATGGTCTCATGCCATAATGAGTATATCATGCAATAATCTAATTTAAAGTGGTCCATTCCAGTCCCCCTAAGGTTCACTTTATGATATCTTCAATTTAGTACAGGTACTTGCTTAACAATGGTAATTGAGACTGGCAACTCTGTTGTTAGGTGATGCAGTCATAAAGCATGATGTCATATGACTGCACCGACTTGCAGTAGCAGTTCCAGCAGTCCCAGTTGCCATTGTTAGGCAAATCCCATGCGGTCGCAGTGTCCCATGGTCACATGATCACCATTTGTGACCTCCTCATTGCTGGCAGTGAAGGTTGCAAATGGCAATCATGTGACTGTGGGACACTGCAACCATCGTAATTGCAAGCCAGTTGCCATCTCAATTTCATGACTGTGGGGATGCTGCAATGGCCACAACTACAAGAAACGGTCGTAAGTCCCCCTTGTTCAATGCCGTCGTAATTTCAAATGGTCGCTGAATGAGTGGTTGTTCAGTGAGGACTACCTGTATGCTTGATTTTCACTTTGACACTCTGAAGTTTTCCTTGGTTCAAGCTTCTCACGCTCCATGTTTTTTGAAAAGCAAGGAATTCCACAGATCTGTGAAGAAACAGATACTTGAAAAATATGGAATGTAAAAAAATAAGATTAGAATGTAAGATTTCTGAGGAAAAGAAATCACAGTGTAATATCATTTACCATCTTTATTCTGAACCAGAACTATTTGTCTGACAATAGCAACAAGAAATAGTTATTTCAAACATGATTTTAAAAACTAGTTCTAGCTATAGTGTAATAATTTGGGTTAAAAAAATAACATTTATATACTTTTTTCCTTAGGAATATGTGTATCGATCCAGAGTTGAGCCTGAAGCTAAAGGTGCTTTCGGAAACATATTTACATACACTTTTAGGCCTTGATGATGACCAGCTGGTAATTATTAGTAAATCTTTTCTGTAAAAACATTAAGAATAATAACTTTCTCCAAAGATACTCTGAAAAGAATTTTGCTTAATATTTATTTATAGCCCACTTTTGACCAAAGAGTCATGGGAAAAACAATTCCTTAATCCTTATTTCCAAAGACTTTATAACCTAAACACAGTTAAGTAAATTTCATCAAACTCAGATGTACAAATGTAACTGCCACAGGCTGGCTTACCCAGGGCTGTGCAGTATGTATGTGTACATGGGATTAAATAAATAAAATTCCACTCTAGGAAAATATGGTGTAGAAAATAAGCGAAGTGGGGAAAGATAAATTATTTAATTTGGTGGCATCTTAAATTATATTGTTTTGGCCCTCGTTTTTTCGTATTCAGTATAAATAAAAAGTATACACGGTAAATGAAATCCTTTCATTCGTCTTCTAAATAGCTGAGACTCTTCAGATTGTAGGTGCTGGAAATGAGGCATAGAAGGAAGGACCATTAGCAGTTGGCACAGTTTGATGCCTCCTGCAATGAAACAGTGCCATGTAGATTATGAAATGTGGATAGTGACTTCCCTTCATCTTTCTTGCGAAATCTTGCAAGACTTTTGCACTGGGGAAACCTATGGAACTCAACATCTTAGTGGAAATTAGTGATTGGAAGGAAGTTTAATTATGCTGGAGGGAAGAAAAGAAAGGTATTGCTTCTTGCCTGCAAAGAACTGAGCAGTAACTACAGGAACTCAAAACTCTGCTATTTTGGCCACATTATTGCCAAATAATTTATGTAATGGCTGTACTTCAGTTTCCATACCATATGTATTCTTATTCCTTCTTTTTTTTAGCTTGTGGCAATTGTTTTCTCTACCTACTGAGGAAAATTAAGAGTATAGGTGTATTTCTTTTTAATCCATTCCAGGCTACTTCAGTCTATCAATTTCACTGTTTATTATTTGTTTGATTAATTCAATTAAAATAGTGTAATAACTGAAACTGGGAATTAAATTATTATTCGTGGGGGTAAAATCCTATACTGGAATTATCAACACAAGAAAAATGAGAATGAATGACATGAATAGTATTATCATATTTTATTTATCTGTACTTTACTATCCCTGTCTTTCCTATTTTAATGTAACATCATTTGTGCATTTATTTTTCAGATGACCTTAGAGTTATGTGATAAAGCATGGGACTTTTATAGCACTAATCTAAAGAGAATGTGCTTTGAGTAAGTATACACTTACTTTTAATATATAATCAGATGAAAGTATCTATTATGTGATACATTTATAACATCTTATGCCAGGCTGCTATAGTAAACAGAATTAATGTTCAGTTCCAGGTGTTCATTTGCTGACATAGTAGCCATAGGTTGAGCAGAAGAATACCCCTAGATCTCATTCTAGCATAAATCACCACTACTGAGACTATATTCTTTAAGGATTAGTTTATTGAAGTAACTAATAAAACAATCTGGTGTTCTCCTAGTTATACATGTGCTAGAGCAAATTATAGTTTAAACCAGTGTTTCTCTACCTTGACAACTTTAAGATGTGTGGACTTCAACTCCCAGAATCCCCCAGCCAGTGGGGAATTCTGGGAGTTGAAGTCCACACATCTTAAAGTTGTCAAGGTTGAGAAACACTGGTTTATATCAACAGATGGGTACCATGTTATGGAAGATGACAGTGACTTGGATGGTCCAGTTCTATATATTTTATTTGCATATGAATATGAAATTAGGCTGAATTTTTATTGTTGATCTCCCTGTTAGTCACATGTGTCACAATAGGGGAATTTTCTCATCCCTGAGTTAAAGTGCTATCCACCGGTCCTTGAACCAGCAGAAACTATACTGTACCTGTACCCACTCACAATTACTCTATCCACTGGCAGTTGCTAGCCTTCTAAAGGCACAGTGATGGTAAATGGTGATGTCCTTATTTATGATGTACAGAGAATGTTCAGGACAGGGATTGGTGGATTCCCTCCCCTCCCAGAAAATCTCATCAAGCAGTAGGAAAACATTAGCTAATCAGGAAGCCCTGGAGGAAGTAACTCATGCACGTATCTCCATATGCCTGGACTATTGTGCTGTGTTCTATATGGGACTCTCTTTGAAGACAGCTCTGAAGTTGGAGCCAGTACAAAATGCAGCAGCCACCTTAACAGCAAGAAAAACCCATTACTGCAGGATAACATAAAATAGCACCTATTATATGTTGCTGCACGGCTGGCCAAGAAACTTCTGGGCCCATGTGAAAGTGCTAGTTAATCATCTATAAACCTGTGGTATAATATCTGGGTACATTAGGGAGTGATTTATCTAACATGTTTCTTCCTGCTTTGCGAGGGTATTGCCTTGGCATTAAATGAGAGGAGCATGGACTAGAAGACAGACCTTCTCAGTAATTGCTCCATGCTGCTCCTAGAGGTACACCTGATCCCCTCACTTCTGTTGTTCAAGAAGATGTTGAAAATCTTTTTGAACAGTCATTTGATGTTCAATACCTAGTACTGTATTGTGGGGGCCAGCTTGTTGGTGTTATTTTTTAAATTGAGTTTTAAGGTTGTTTTCACAATGTGAAGGTATTGTTAGCCACTTCTTTATATGGTGGTTTTATACATGGCCCAAAATCTTTGGATTGGGCATCAGTATAAAGATTACTGTAATAAATAAAATAAATAGATCACTCTTCTCAAAATGGGTTGGGGCTCAGATTGGGGAGGAGATGCGAGACTTCTCACACTGCCAGTAAAAAACAACCTAACCTATTCCATCATATTATTATGAGAGTAATACACCACTGAGGCTATTTGGAGAAAATACCGAACAGAAATTTAATGAATTCAAATTATGAATTTGACTGACTTAGTATTCTGGTATTATAGGAGAAGGCATTGAGATGGAGTAGTTGAAATAGAGATTTTAGCATCCTTGTTTTGATGTATGACATCTATATTGATGGCTCATTTTTCTATAAAATAAAGATTACTAATGTTTAAGATAACATTTTATGCTGTTAATCAGGACAGTATACAAAATTTGTGAACCCTTTTGAATTTTCAATATTTCTGCATAAATATGACCTAAAACATCAGTTATGTCTGCTCAATGGCATATCTAATGTATTTGACACCCGGAGCAGATTCTTTTTTAATGCACCCCTCCTCCATTGCTGCTGCAGCTGATTGGCAACTCCACACCTGCCACTCACCCTCTGGATAGCCTCCTCATCCTCAAGTTGCCAGACAATGCTCTCCCTTACTGTCTGCACCACCCCAACATTTGAAAATCACTGCTTCTGCTTCACTTCCTAGGTATATTTTGAAACCACTTTCTTCTGTTAGATTATTTATGGTATTTAACTTAAAAGTAGTACAGTTTTATATGTAATAGTAGAATTTTGTTAGGAAAGTAATTGTGGGTTTAATTATGGATATGTTCTAAATTTAATTTATTGTTTTGTATAACATTTTGACTCTGAACAATAGTAAAACAATAAAAGCATGTCAGACCTCTTTCAGTGCATGTAGCCAGGGACATCCAGAGGGGAGAGCAAAAAGTCATGATGGCAACTGTGACAGTGAAATCAAAGCCCTGGCCCTTCATGCAGAGTGCCCATTAAATAAATGTAGGTCTTTGATCACACAGTTGTGGTAACCAACTTGACTTTTCTGACTCCTCTGCAGATACCCCTCCATCTAGCATAGGATGCAAAGGTTTTTCCAAACAACTGTACATAGGAACATCTTTGCCATCTCTTCCTTGCCTCACAAGGTTGATTAAAATTGATTAATCATTAATCAACAGTATTGATTCTTCTTAGTCATAACAGAGTACTGTATGTGGAAAAACTGTTAACGAAGTCTCATTAGCGAAATTGACTTCTGATATGAACTTTCATACTCCAGAAGTGTTAACCAAGGGTTTTATTCTGAATCTGTAGCTAAAACACATACAGTGGTCAAATCCTAGCACTGCAATGCAGAAGAAATTTCTCTCACAAATTCACCCAGGAAGTTGTTTAAAACAGAGATTAGTACACAATTCCACTGAAGCACAAATTAATTATTACAGTACAGGAGGCAGCAAAAGTGAACCTCAACATTTTAGAAAGAGTTATACAAATTAGAATATATGTACAATTGACCAGTGATTAGATGATCCATGCATGTGGTTAGTGTGATCAGGTATGAGGTGGATTCTGTAGGTTAATGGGGTAGAACTACAGAAACAATGGTATATTCAGAGAAGAAAGATAGTATTCTCATGAAGTTGGTTTCTCATACAGCAACATTCAATGTAAAAGTCACTGAATATAAAATATTCATTAAACAACCAGTAGTTGAAATGGCAACAAAACCAAACCACCTATAATACTTAAATTGTCATAACAGCAAACAACTATCTGGCTTCTTTTTAAATAAAAAAATTATAATGTAAAGTATTTAGTGTGGTGGAACAAAATGCTTATTCAATTGCAGCTTTATGTTTCAAAGAAAACATAGGTAAAAAACTTATGAATGCATGATCTATTGTTGCTTAACCATTGCAGCGCATGGATCAAATATTGTGAAATGAAGAGGGCTGCTGAAAAACTGCTACAGAAAAAGTTGGCATTTGCAAGACACCATTATACCAGCAAACTACTAAAATTAATAATAAGGAAATGGAATGATTGGGTGAAATTTCACAAGCAAGTGCAGAAACGTAAGCATATTACAACAACAACAATAATAATAATATATTAGACTTGTATGGCACCCAACTCTCAACAACCCTGGGCAGCTCACAACAATCAAACAAACAAATTAGAATAAAATCAATAAAATCATAAAAGATAAAAATAAAAGATGGCAAGCGTAATGAAGTGAGGGATCTCATTCTCCCTTGCCAAAGGCCTGGGTGAAGAGCTAGGTTTTTATGGCTCTTCTACACAACGGCTGAGTGGGGGCCATCCGGATCTCAGGCGGAACCTCTTTCCAGAGGACAGGTGCTGCTACAGAGAAGGTGTGTTTCTGGGGTCCTGATAGATGACATTGTTTAATCAAAGGAACCTGGAGCACACCAATCCTGCAGAATTTAATTGGGCAGATGTCATGGGAGACAGGTGGTCCATCAAGTAAGCAGGCCTTATGCCTTGTAGCGCTTTATAGGTAACAACCAGCACCTTGAATCACACCTGGAAGCAAACCAGCGACCAGTACAGCTCATGAAGCAGAGGTGTTACGTGGGCATACTGAGACATGCCTATTACTGCCTGTGCTGCTGAATTCTGAACCAGTTGAAGCTTCCAGGTGATATTCAAGGGCAGCCCCATGTAGAGCGCATTGCAGTAGTCAGGCTGCGAGGTTTACTAGGGTATGAATGACTGTCTGAAAGGCCCCCCCAAGGAAAGGCACAACTAGCACACCAGTTTAAATTGTCAGTTTTTAAATTAGAGACACGGCATTTGGTACAGTTCAGACCTCAGTTGCACTGGGTAAAATTGCATGCAATAATATATAACAATTTAAATGTGCAACCAGATATGTGTCTGTGGACACCCCTGCAACCTGCATCAGGGTTTAAATACATTTCCTTCCCATTTCCTTCTAAATAGTTGGGAGAAGAAAGAAACCTGAGCTTAATTTCATTCTGGGAGATTCCTGTCTCCTAGTTTCATGTGAAATAGGATTTTAAATAAACTCTGATTGCTAAACAAACCAGTTTTATATCCTGGACTCTCTAGTGTGGTTTAGCAAACTCAAGTACATTTAAATTACAATGTTTGTTTCACATGTACAAATGGAGCAAGATTTTATTCAAATGAAATTAAGCCTAGTTTAGTCCCTCTGCCAATTGTGTGGGAGGACAAGGGAGTCCTACTTCTGCATGTAACCCTAAAGTATGGCTTACAATTATATGCAATATGGCCGATGCATGATTGTATTTACTGTTAAAAGAAGAATACTATTTTTAGTTTTGGCAGCAGAAAAACAAAATGCTAGTTAAAAAAGAAGGGACTTTTTTTAGCAAGTACATGAAAAATGCATTTGTAGATGTTCTGTCCCTTAATAGATCTATCTTAAACATGAATATACAATTCTGTTGGAGGACTTGTTTCATAATACGGTATTTCAATTAAATATGGCTGTTAGTAGTGTTTTTAATAAATCCTGTTTATAAATATTTAAACATTAAAATATTTATGAGTTCAAGAACAAAATCGTATTTAGTCAATGTAAACTTCTGTATCTAGTGTATATTATATACCTAAAATCTGAACTAAATTCTTCTTCTTACTAGTTAAAAAGGGGTTATAGTAACTTCTACGGAATCCCTAATGAAAATTGGCTTTATGTCACCACAGTCCTTGGGTTGCCTGTCTGTGCTTCCATACATCTTATCACAGTGTACACATGGTTAAAGATGGCTATATTAAAAGGAGATCTAAAATGCTATGTTCTTGTTGCCTCCAACTTTCCATCTATCAATTGTCATGCGTGTAAACTTGAGGAGATTAAATCTTGAATTGATTGTTTCTTCTAAGACTCCAGTTGAAAACATTTGGGTTTGATATTAACATAAAAAAGGCTTTTCAAAGGGAATGGAACCCTGGTGCCACCCACCATGCCACTTGAAAGGGTGGGGTGAAGCTTTCAGAGTTTGATTTTACATTTAAGGATGGCTGTTGAGTGAAATGAGTGCCTTAATCCTTGCAGAAAACTGAACCCCTTCCCCTCAAATCCAGCCAATACCATTTTGGACATCTTAAGTCCAACTACAAGTCCAGAACGCTTTTCACATATACTGTAACGAAGCCAGATTTCCTCCATCTTTCGCCATGCAATTTCTATCTTTTTCCTATGTACAGATCTTTCCAGAATGTCATTCTCTTATTTTCAGCCCACTTTTCTAATTTATCAAGATTGTTTTGAATGCTGTTCCTGTTGTTTAGAATGTTTGCCAAACCACACAACTTTGTATCATTTGCAAACTATTTTGAGAATTTCTATAATGAGGTGCAGAAATAACAAGTAACAAACAAGTAAACATTTTATAAATATTCCTTTCACCACTTCATCCAAGTTATTAATAAAAACCTTGAAGAATACTAGAACCAGATCTTGCAGTGTCCTATTCAATGTCTCATTCCAATGTCATGAGAAATTGTGAATGAACATTCTTTGATTACCATTTTCAGGCCACAGTGGATCCACTTAATACATCTACCATCCAGCTTATATTTGCTAATCAAAGGATCATGAAGTTCTTTGCTAAATGCTTTGCTAAAATCAGGATGTATTACATTGACTATATTCCCACGATGTACTATGGAAGTTATCCAGTAAAAAAATAAGTATAATTTGCTTTATGTTCTGCTGCTCTAGAACCTTCTTTCAACCTTCTATTTGATTATTCTGGATGGATAGATAGAGATATATGTAGACATATATCTTACAAGATACAATATTCCTTTGGCTTTTAGAAAGATCAGTCTATCAAAATTGCACTTAATTTAGTTGCTTAGGCATGATATTATGAGTCTTTTAAACTGAAACATCAACACATTGTGAACAGATTAAGATTTCAGATGTAACACTGATAACTAAAGCTGCAGTGCTAGTATATACAAACTTATCTAGATGCAAAATTCATTGAACTCAGTGATGCTGTATTAATTCATAGGACTGTATTGCAATCCTAAATTCAACTGTCTAGGACTAAGCCCTATTAAATCGAGCTGACATGTATAAGATTGCCTGTTAAACTTAAAAAGTGCGTAGTCACAATTCAGCTCATATGAAAGGATGAAAAATTCATGGATCAAATACAGCTGAAACTGTAGCAGAAAGCAACTCTTTGAACGGAGAAGAACGAGAGGAACAAGTTCAACTGATGATAGTGGCAACCTGAGATACTGATGATATTGTGCACAACTAGAGTTCAGAAATAGTTTTCAGATCCTTGCAGTAGAAACTGGCTCTGAACCTGAAGGTGAGGAACAAAAGGCCATTCTAAACAGAAATGAACATCCAAAGCTCTGAAGAGTCAGGGAGTTCTAAAAAAAAAAAAAAAAAAGCAAAATAGCAAGCCATTCCCATAAGAAAAACAAAATATAAGATATTAGAAGAAAACTGTTGGTGAAGGTTGGTGAAGACAAAAAGAGCACATAAAAGAATTGGAAAGATGAACAGGTAATTGAGGAAGAATATACACCAGTAGGCCACAAAAATGTTGTTATTTATTAAGTATTTTATGGCCATCCACTCCTGAAGATTTTCAAGATGTTCTAGAGATGTTGTCAGAAAAGCTAAAGCTCAAAATAATCTGAGGCTGGTGTAGGATGGTAAGAATAACAATCAAAGCTTCTTTAGATACAATGTACCAGCTATTTAAGGAAGATGACAAAAGTCTTAACAGATCACAAAAAAAGGAAAAAACTATTTAGCTCTTATTTTGGCTTAGTCTTCTCCAAGTAAAGGTAAATATTCCATCAAAGCAATTGTGAAGAACAGCTTGAAGAACAAGGATTCCAGTTTGAGCTTGGTAAAATATTCTCATGAAATACATATTGACTTGAATGCATTCAAATCTCCATTATTTTTGGAAGTAACCTGCTGATTATCTGGCCAAGCATCTATTCATTACCCTTGAGAAATCCTGGAGAATGAAGAAATGCTAGAAGACAAATCTTATTCCTATTTTTAGAAGGGGGGTGAGCAGGAGGATCCAGCAAATTGCAGACCATTCAATCTGATATTAATATTTGACAAGGTTATTCTGGATGGACAATCTATCCATCCAGAATAACCAAATAGAACAATTTCAGAAAAAAATGCAAAGAGCATGTAAAGGAGAATATTTCTAACAAGTAGCCATAAATGTATTATACATGTGATACAACCAGTGAAATATTACTGGTATAAAACATTAAATATGTTTATTTCATATCTAAATCCATTAACCCTATTCTCTTACATTTATAAAACTACTTTAAAATCTGGTTCACCATGGTTGAAAGAAGCTTGAGTGGAACTATGATTTTACATTCTGATTTAACAAAATCAAATTAGAATGAAAAAGATTTCCTTTATTCATCTGTAAGGGGAAATGGAGGCAACATTTAAAACATCAACAGATTTACTTATTAAACCGTCTTCTTTATCTGAACCAAACAGTAATGATAGCTTCAAAAAAAATCTGTGTTTTTCAAATTATTTTCTCCTAGGGGCAATAAGAAAGATAAGAAAAATCTTTGAAACTACGTTGAAGAATATGATCTTTAAGGCCTGGCGAAAGCATGCTATTTCAACTAGAAAGCCTAAAAAGTCTATAGAGGTAAGCATATTTTAGTTAGTATTGTGCTTTCCAAAAGAAGCATTGATATAAATTCACTTTTAAATCTGTTTTCATTTGATATATTTAACAGAGAGCCAGTTTGATCTAGTGGTTAAGGCTCTAGGTTAGAAACCAGGAGACGGTGAGTTCTAGCCCAGCCTTAGGCATGAAAACTGGCTGGGTGACTTTGGGCTAGTCATTCTCTCTCAGCCCTGATGTCAGGCTTGGGTGACAAGCCAGTCAGTCAACTCCTGTCGCAATCAACGGATCAACACCCAGTTGATCCAAAGAAAACGTGGACCCTACACATGTGGGAAAAATGCTAGGATGAAAAAAAAATTGATATATTTAACTACCAAAGTTAACTGCTGCTGATTAAACAATTTAAGTGATTAATTAAATGGAATATATAATATGCAGTTTAAAATACAATTAAATATAGAGTAATTGTGTTCCATGCTACCTTCTTAAATCTTGATTAGCCTATATGACATCTATTAGGAAAATTGAAAGATCAGCATACGTAGGACAGTTTAAACAGAAAATTCTGGCCATCAGAATTAATGGTACCACTTTAAATGTTGTGCTTTGTGATAAAGGGACAAAAAAATGCAGGGAATATCACCTTCACTTAGACAGCGTTTTAGTATAGATTCTCATACTGTACTTTCAAACTTGTAATAACATTTCCATGCTTACGCGTAATAACCAGTATTACAACTATAACTGTCATAACTTCTGACTCTTAGATGTCTTCTTTGTGCAAATCATATTTGTTGTGGTGGATTTTGGATCTTTAATCAAGTACTACGTCTCCATAGCATTAAAAATTATTTACATTTGCTACATTTTCATTGTTGTTGTTGTTTGAATTGGTACAAAGTCACTGTATAGAGTAGTCATTCAGAAAGTTCTAGGGGGACCTGAAGTCTCTAGGACTGAGTAGGAGATCGTGCCAGTGTATGCCTTTAAGTGGAGGACCAGTACTCTCTCCTTCATACCCGTATAACTTTTCAACAATTATCTGAACAAAATAAAGCAACAAGAATTTCAGAAATTTCATCACTTCTCAATGTGAAGATGTTAGCTTGAGAAGGAATGGTCATACAAAATTATAATGATTATGAGACTTGAGGCAGGATACAGATTAACTTACTGGCATTTTTCAATCATTGTTAGCCACTGTTAAGAATGTTGACATTAAGGCGCTCTGTCTTTCTCTGAATGCTGTGATTGGGGTGGGAAAAATTGGTCTCATTGCAAAAGTAATTCTGCTTGAGGACAGACCCATTAGTTACTGAACTCATACTCTTCTTTCACTCACTTCCCTCCCCAACCCACCATGGGGTTTTCCATAGATGCTGAACATTTGTTTCAGCTTTTTGATGACTATCACAGCACCATCATTTACTGCACACCAAAAATCTGCAAAAACAGACAGGCAAGAAATAGGAAGCTCATGTTCAGAATAGTGCACCCTCAGTCCCATCTGCTTTGTCCTGAGCAAAGGAGAATCTGTTCCCGCTCTGTCCCTGTGAGGTACATCCTAGACAGATCTCCTATTTTCATGTGCTTTTTTCCTCTTTACTTCTTGGCATCATATTTCTTCCCATGGCTTCCATCAGTTTTGAAAATACTTCCAATACTACAGTATTACAATACAAAAGTATTTATACCTCTTGCCTTATCCTATTCTGAAATGGAAAGTGGAAAATGTGCATATGTTACTTGAGAATGAGGAGCACATTCACATTTCCCTAGATTCAAAAAAGCTTATACCCTGTTGATCATCTGAATATGTCAGTGGATTGGAACTGCTTGTTTTTCCTTCAGGAAGCATTGGGTATTATGAAATGGGAGTAATTACACATTTCCTTGGATGAGAGTGATGTACACTTTTCCAACTGTTACCAGTGTCTCGCTATGTTGTAATGCCATAAAGTAGAATGCAATAGGAAGCAGGAACCCAAAGCTAGAACCTCAACTGGTGTGGCTTCCACTGATCATCTTCCAGTGGGGCAAGTGTGGTACAAGGTTTCATAGCTTTGTTTCACTCAGCATTAAATGATACTCTTGCTTGAAATACAACTCAGGAATCATTACTAGTTTCTTTAATTATGCTTTAGGATGGTTTTAAATTTTGCTGACTTTCCTTCTGTTTTTCCCCAAGGGGCTAGACACAGAAAATAAACTTCTTTATGAAACAGCTGTATTTTCATGAATCATCTACCTTCTTCCTTGGCTTTGATTCTTTGCGACAACATTGTGTTCCTTAACTTTTCTCCTAAAAAATGCATTCCTTTTTCCAATGATTCTGTGATTTTGTTTTTGTATCTTTGAAGCATTCCAACAAAAGATCTTACTTTTCCTATCCACCAAAAGTGTAGATACTAAGTCTTTTCATACCAGATCAGTGGAAATGCATCTTTTATCTTCCTCTAATGTGAAATGAGGAAGCCTTTTAAGGCTTGTGGGCATATTTGGGATTCCAAGGAAATGTCAGGGAAAATGGTCTCCATTGGAATACAGTCTTTTATAAAATGGGATGGGGCACATAAACATGCTTAATTTGATTAACATAAATAAACGTATTATTTATTTCAGTTCTCTCCATCTTTCTCCACATAGACACATACGCCTCTGTACAAAGACAGACAAAATGCCTCTCCAGACAAACACATCTCTGTACATATTTATACAAACCTCACAGATTCATTTTTAGTTACATATCCTGATGCACATATATATCTCCAAATCTGCACAAATGTCTCCATATTGACAAATCTCTCCATTCACAGTTCCTACCACATATTCACCCACCAGATCTGGGGTGCAAATAGCTAGATGACCATGACTTTGGCAGCAAAGAGATTCAGAAAATGCAAACTTTTTGCTGCCATTTAATGGTCACCAATATTCTTGCAGAACTGATAACCCTAAACCAAAAGAATGCAATTTTGTTTCTCCTGCCTCCTCCTGCCCCCTAGTCTTGCCACTTCCTTCTGCGCCCTGCCCTTGCTGCTATTCCTCTTTGACCTTCCCCTTGTTCCTGTTACATTCCCTTGACCTCATCCCATCCACCTTGTTGCCTCTCTCCAGCCAGGTGAGAGAAATACTGGGTTACCCACAGGCATTGCCATATCAACCGGAGCTCTAACGATGCTTTGTGCACAATTAGATTCCTAATTAGGGAATTATGCGTAACTGCAGAGAGACTCCAGAGAAGAAATGCAGATTGTTTATTTATTCGATTTACATCCTGCCTTTTTTTTTTTTTTTGTACAACTCAAGTTGGTCTTGGACCAGAATGGGTGACGTACCACTTGTGAGTTGTCTGATTTGTGTCATGTTCTTCTCCAGATTTTTTTTTTTTTGTCTTGTATGG
Source organism: Python bivittatus (assembly GCF_059951505.1). Classification (NCBI taxonomy): domain Eukaryota; kingdom Metazoa; phylum Chordata; class Lepidosauria; order Squamata; family Pythonidae; genus Python; species Python bivittatus. Next base: position 7,903,159 of record NW_028277037.1, on the reverse strand, counting down.
ATTATTTTATTTTAAACTCTGTATGTTGTACACAGCCCAGAGTTGTAATGGAGTTGAGGGGCTTATAAATTTAATGCAAAAACCCATAAAATAGTGCTGCTTCCTCATGTTTTCCTCACAACAACAACCCTAGGAGGTGGGCTGGGCTGAGAGTGACAAGCCCAAGGTCAGCCAGCTGGCTTCCATGCTTAAAGGAGAACTAGAACTCATGGTATCCTGGTTGCTAGTCCAGCGCCTTAATCACTGATAAATCTGTGACTACAAAAATAGGTCACAGGTAATAGGTTTAGTAAATAAAAAGCTCAATTGCAATAATAATATAATATATACATTTTTTATGACTTAACTCTTTTTAGTATCCTGTTGTATGTAGCATGTACCTTCATTTACTGTATAATGGTATTATCTATTAATATTAAATGATTATATATTATTGTATTATGTTACGTTACATATTTCAGTCTTAAATCTGAGTGATAGCCTGATCTTGACAATATTTAAGTTCTACTCAATGCTCTCCAAATAAGAATCCACTGGATTGCAGTCTAAGTTGATTGATTAAGTAGAAGTAATTTTATCCTACTGTTTTGTTTTACTTAAAGGCTGTCAAGGTGACTTATAAAACTGAGCCTATAATGGCTTAGACCAAGGTAATGTTAAAATGCATATTTGCATGTAAGGTGCATTTTTTTTTCTTTTAAATTGTATTGGCAACAGATTCTGAAAAAGGCATGGAAAGGCAGCTTAGTCCTTTCTTCCCCTTGCTTGAGATCTCAGCTAATGCTCATCGTGCATGAATCTCTTTCCAACAGTTGCTTTAGCATCAGAAAAGTTTTTTTTCTTCTTCTCATAAGTACAGAGGTGATGGGAGGGTTAAGTTATCCCTTCATGCATGCCTTAATCACATTAATCATCATACACACACACAGCTGCAATTTGTACTTGCCCATATGTTTAACAAACACATAATTTCTTCCTTAATTAGATTTGCCAGACAAATCACACTACAGTTTGAGTGAAGAAATGTTACTTGAGTTATCTTATATGTTTGTATTTTGTAGCCTATGTCAGAATCGGACGATCTTTTTTTTGTTGAAAGCTCCCACAATGAAGCACGCGAAAGACGACATTCTGAGAAACGTCGTTCTGCTGTGCCGCATAAACATGTGATGGAAGAAGGCTTACCCATATTCCACATGAAATCAGGCAGAGACCATTTCGCAAAGATGCTTACACAGCCATTATCCCAGGTGGTTGTTACTACAGTCCCTTTATTAAGTGGCTATGTAACGCCTTGCTATATTTAGGAAAAATTGAAAAATCCCTGTTCCGTCTCTTTTCTTTTCTGTTTCTGGTATTCGCTGCTTTTTCCTGGTTTCAAAGTACAGGCTAGGGTGGCTGATGCCAGAACAGACAGGTTTTGGACTGAAGCTACTATAAAATGTATAAAATGGGGCAGCAGCAGTGGCAGTAAGATATGGTGAGACCTGTCTCGCTGGATTTTCTCCTGTCACCACAGGGCTCTCTCCATCAATTGCCATGTGCAAAGAGGGGAAAGCCTATGTCTGGGAGAAAGAGGGAGCAGGCAAAATCCTTTGTAGAGTCAGCTGTAGGCTTGTCCTCTCATTATGCAGGACAGGAGCGTCTGCAAGAATCAAAAAAGTGGAGATGAAGCCTTCCTCCCTGCCCGGGCCTCCGGGAATTCTTGTTATGATTCAGTATTGTTCATGTTTCTTATAAGAAGGATTTGATTCCTGAATGGCAAGAATTATTTTTATGGATAATGGTAAACAAATGGAAATGTTATTTAATATATAAAAAATAATATCTCAACTCCAAGTGGGAGAAAGATTGGAAAGCCGATATCCTTCATTGATCTATGACTGTATTTCATTTTTTTGTCTCCAAAAGTCAGGAGCTGTTTGTTGGATAAGGTGCACTTTAGGTTTAATTGCTACTGAAGCAGACAGACAAAATACTTGATTCCTCTTAGCAAATCATTATAGAATTAACAGTTCTCTTTCTTCTATCTTTTGATCACCATTCTGATTTTATTTGCAACACTTAACTTGTACTTGTAGAGGTTTAGCTAATATAGTAAAAGGATTTTATTCAATCAGTTTCCATCTTGGCAATTACATACAATAGATGTATGTATTCAATAGATGCCTTTGGATAAAATTATGTAATGCTCCTATGGGGGTGAGAAGAGAAACAGTCCAGATGGAGCAGACTCCAAGGCAGATATGATTCTTCTCTCTTTGTAGGGATCTTTTCTCAAGAGAGCACTTGATGGTAATGGCCTTTTGCAGGGAAGGGGAGGAGAGGGGAAGGAACAATCTGGCTGGAGTAGGCTATGAAATGGACTTTACCTGCCTTCTTCTCTCTCTTTTCTGAAATTCTTGCAACAGAAGAGTTGTGTAAGGGTTAAGATGGGTGAGGCAAAAACCCGTAGCTTCAGAGCCATCAAGGATCCTACCAAGAAATTCAGAAGGATGGGAAGAATAAATCCTAGGGGTGTAAAAGTTCTTTGCGTGCTCCCTCTGGTGATGGGAACTAACTGTATGGCTCCATTCTTATCTGCAGTAAAAGTTCTAATGTAGTTGTTCCTGGGAGTTTTTAGCCAAGTCAAGCTGAGGAACTTAGCTAAGCCATGAAGTGTCTGGAGATCTGTGACTGAAGCCTGATAACTTGATGGTGATGATTGTAGAAGAAAAAGGGGGCAGCCAGGGTGGAACTGGCTCTGTAGTACAATTTGCTAGCTTTTGTTCCTCTTTCCTTTTTGTGTCCCTTTCCTGTGAGTGGGTTCTGAGGTAGACATTCCTTGGCTTTCTCCTTTTCTGTTCTGGGATCCTACTTGTGGAGCAGCTGGTAGTAGTGGCCTGTTGAGGGTGCAGAAGAGTTCAGCTGGAACAGGCTTGCAGGTGGACCTCATTTGCCTTCTTCTTCCTCTCTCCTTCCCATAGAACACTTGGTGATAATGCTGAGGGGCGGGGGGGGGGCAGAGCAAGAGATAATCAGGTGCAGCATTATGGCATTCCCAATATAGAATCATTAGCTAAAACAAAATGAAACAAAGTACTTCTTTTTATTACTTAAAATAATATTTTATAGCACTCTAATACAATTGACTAACTGTACTAATAGTCAATTGTAAGAACATTTTTAAAAAGCACTGTAGAAAACTACTCTTTTAGTAAAATCTAAAATTTGAAGATACTGTTTTATAGATGAAGATTGTTGTTTCATGCTTTGCGTGTTAATATTCTTCTTTGTTTTGAATTTAGGTTTTCCAGTATTTAAACATAGTTGACTTGGCAAGGTGTGCTCAGGTTAGCCAACATTGGAAGGCCATGACACAAGTGGGGTTAGTATGGAGTCATGTAAGTACAGATCCTTGAAACCAAATTTTAACCATATATTTTTTAAAAATTCAATCGAAGAAAGCTGAAGTAATGAATGATGATTCTTGTTAAATAACCCATCATCCTAAAAATGTAGTACTGCTGTGACTTCACTTAGAATTTTCATACATGCACTTCTAGTCACCACATCTTCAAAAATATATTGTAGAAAAGATTTAGAAAGGGACTATAAAAATTACTAGGGGGTTAGGGCAGCTCCTCAACAAAGAAAGACTACAGAGTTTGGAGGGATTTAACTTAGAATAAAGACAGGTTAAAGGGGACATTATAGAAATATGCAGAACATTTAAAATATGAATACAGTAAAGGGAACATTTTCTCCCTTTCTTGCTGTATTAGAACAAGTTTCCTCTACTGAAATTAAATGCAGAGAGATTTTAAGTTGAATAAAAATAAGTACTTCTTTATTGTCAGATTCTGTACTTATTCCACATTACAGAAACTAGCCAGTTTTGACAGCAAGCATATGTTGAAAACTAGAAAGCCTCACAACTAATTCTATTTTAAGTATTATTTCAAGCCATAACGTGCTTTATTTGGTTGGGCTGAACCTAGCTATTTTACCTTATAACAACTCAGGTTAAAACAAGGTGGCTTAGCGTGATGTGTGGAGCCAGCCTCTCAGGGCTTATGAATGTGAATATGAACCATCAGCTTTATATTGGAAATAATGAGAAGTTTGAATGTTTAATCTGTTATAAATTAAGTCCTTATATTGCTCTGTGGAAAGTATGATGGTGTATTGGTCCAGATATTAACAACGTTGCTGTTCACCAACCATTGTCTCAAAATGAATGTATTCATCTTTCATTGCTTCAAATGTCTTTGTCATTTTTGCTGCAGCTAATTAAGATGGAGATTCCCTAGAAATAAGGAGAATGTGGATGATTTTTTATAACTAATGTGCACAGGCATATGTAATGTATAATTTTGGCTCCTATATGTGCTTTGCTATAGACAGTATAAGTATCAATCCGTCAGGTCAGCCCGAGCTTCAAAAATGATTCAGACAGAAGTGGTACTTTGGACTTGGCACAACACAGTCTTGCTGTGCTATTCATTAAAAACTTTGGGTGAACCCTGAAAAAAAAGATGTCTCTGCTTCAAAAAGTATATTTATTAAAATTAATAAGCCATTTTTTTTCAGATACACCTTTCCTATTGTTGGTAGTAGCCAGTAAAGACTATTTCAAGACAAGCCAGGCTTTTGATGACTACATAGTCATATCCATGTAGTTTTATTAACAACTCTTAAGAAAATGGTTTGGTATTGCTTTCTTCCAGGATCTATTTTTCAGCTTTCCAACCTGACCTACATCGCTGCTATATCCTGTGGTCTTCCATCCCAGGACTAACCTTGCTAAGGGCTGTCGTCTGCTATAGACATTGTCAGGGTACTTCCATATACACCCTCGCCTTGGTTAGTGACCATATTCCATTCCAACAACTTGGTTGTTAAGTGAAATGGTTGCTAAGTGAGCACATGACTGAGAGAGATACTGCAAAGATCACTGGTTGCTGCCGTCTCATTCAGATAAAGTTCTCTCATACAGTGTTCTGTGCCTGACATTTTTTTCCCCTTTTTTTCCCCTTCTTGCAAGGGTGGAGAGATTGCTTAAACAAGCTATCTCTTTCTGAGCTGTTTTTCTCTGCAGTGCAGCGTTTCCCTAAATAGTGCTAACCGCAAGTTGACAAGCTCAGCTCTGTGATCTTAAGTAGTTAATTAGAACCCTCTGGCCTGATGGCGCTGCTGCCTGAAACTGACCAGAACTTAATCAGTTTCACACTGAAGGCTTCTGTTGCCAGGGGCATGACTGTATGGGTGACTGTATGGGTGAAATATTGTAGTCATTTGTCATTTCTATAGCAATGTTGTTGTTTTTTTAGATTAATTTTTCTGCAGTGAAAGACATTATAACAGATAATGTGGCACAACACATTTTGCAGAAATGGCGCACTAATGTGGTGCATTTGAACCTTCATGGTTGTGCTATACTACATAGGCTTACTTTTAAAAGTATAGGTGAGTATTTCATTTTATTGCCTTTTCTTTTTCTTTCTTTCTTTCTTTCTTTCTTTCTTTCTTTCTTTCTTTCTTTCTTTCTTTCTTTCTTTCACTTAACATTAAGAAACAGACAACTGATTTATAACCATATGAAGTAACTTGCGTTTAGTTTACAAATTAAACAAATAAATGCTAACTTTCTTATAACTGCTGGGTTCCAGACACCCAGCTCTGGCCGATAGGATTAGTACGGAGGTGGACAACATGTGTTCCCTGAGTTCCTTTTTGTAGCCCTCAAGACCTCTCTGACTTGAACTGCTGAAGGAACAGTTCATTTTATGGCGGGAAGCAGATGAGATCTTTGTTTTAAGTCCTAAAATAAGCGTATTTTTCTTAAAAAACAAAGGATCCCCTTCCATTCCTCCAACACAGCCCTGCCTACATATGCTCTGGTCCCAATCATCTGGCAGTCCTCAGCTCCCCTAAAGGTTAAGTGTGACCCTTGGCCACCAAAATTCCTTACAAGCTGTCCGCCAGTAGAAAATGCTGCAACGTGAAGTAGTGAATTTTCCTTTTGCTGCACTTCTTCAAACAGAGGTTTGACTTGATTAACTCTGTGATTCTCTGATAAAGGGTAACTGTTTTCCCAAAGTCCTATTTTTGCAGCCTGTAAAACCTTCTGAAATGGCAGTGGTGAAATTTAGTAGTAAACCGCCAATAGACAAGGACACAATTGAATATTGTATTTCTATAAATCATAGAACAAGGAGAATATGTAAAATTAGCAGAACAATCACCCAACAAAAAAAAAAGGAGAATCCAAAATTGCCAACTTGCCTCACATCTCATCACTGTCCTGCATGCTATTATAGCTGACAAAAAAGCTTTGGGAAAAAAAGCGTTTTTTGCTGCCACATGGTTTTCCATCACTGGACTTAAGAGAGGGCAACATGGATCAAAGGTGGGAATTTGGGGCTTGGACTCATATGTTACATTAAACTACAAAGTGGTTTGTATGGCAATGGTTTGGTATTGTAGGAACCCAGACACATGATTTATACATAGTATGTTATATGAACCAGCTAATTCTTCTTAATTAAATAACTCGCACAGTGTGTGAACTCAGTCATTCTCTCTCTGTTCTAACTTAGTATAACCTAGGTAGATACATTTTTTGTTCTGCCTGTCTGGCATTCCTGTCTAATTTGCTGGAGGGAAGGGATGTTATCTTCCTTGTCGCAAATCCTTTTTCTGTCACAGCCTATATAGGAAAAGAGTTGCTGGCAAGTACAACGTGTGCCAATGTGTACCCTAGTCACTTTTCCCCCTTTAAATACAAACTGTTGCATTATTCTATATCATGTTATATAGAGGTAGTCTTTGTTTAGTGAGTGCCTCGTTTAGCAACCGTTCGCAGTTATGATGGTGATAAAAAAGTAATTTTATGACCAATTCTCGTATTTATGACCCTCGCAGGTCTGTAAAGCAAAGGAAAGCTGAAGTAAGATCATAAGCACAGTCACAGTTTCACTTAGCAACCCCTTTGCTTAATGACTGAGTTGCCAGTCCCAGTTGTGGTTGCTAAATGAGGACTACCTGTAATCTCATACATGTATCAATAGATTCAGTTATAGCAGTACTGGCTGTCATGTTTTTTAAATTAAAATTATAATGCAGCAACTTTTAACTCCATATACGTAATCAACTACCCAAACCCATGTTTTCTTTGCAGGAAATAATCAGAGAAAAGCTTGACCACACAATAACTTTTGTAACCTTCATTCAGTAGTTTTGTTCTGTTGGATGATAATGGCAACCTTACCATGAAGGATGAAACTGCTTGCAGTTTTGCTTTTATTGGTTATGTCAGCACTTTTTTGAAGGCAGTTATTGGGTGTAATTTCTTTGTTGGTGGGTGACATAGTGAATGCTTCCAATATAGTTATTAGAAGGGCAAGAGGTTATGTTGGTAGTTATACCAACTTCTCACATGTCACATTGCTATATAACCAAGGAAGCCATGGTGATAGTGAAGGATGTCCTTCAAACCTAGATTTTTTGCTTTTAAATATCTGGTCAGTAAATGGAGGACATCCCTCACAGAGTACTTAATTTTGGATGACCTATTACCTATTAAGAGGGGAGCATGGGCTACCCAGGCTGTCTGCTGGGTTGCCCCTTTGTCATGACCATCCCAGACTTTTACTCTGCAGAGGAGGATGAGATGTCTAAAGTTTATGGATCTTCTCTTGCTTAGAACCCAGACCCTAGCATGGAACATGGAGAGATTCCAATCCCTTTCATCTCTAAAACTCTTGCCTACTCGAGTTTCTGTTCCTGAAATGAGACTGCAACTTTCCAAGTTCATGGGAGACTTTCCCCTCCTGTGTTGAGAATCAGACAACAGAACAACATAGATGTGCCAGATAATGAAAAATTATTGAACACTGGCTGAGCCTCCTATAAAAACATAGAATGAATACTAGTCAAGTTGTTGCATCAGTCTCAGTGACCTGTCCTTGGCACCTGAAATCTCAACTTCATGCCTTGCTTGTAATCTCACTACACCTTTTGCCTGACCCTTGGGCTCCTGATCCTGTGTTGCTTCCTTTCAATCTTGACCGTTCTTTTCCAAAAAAACAACAACCCCACCCTGTTACTGACATGTGTTCCCTATCCTACCCAGCTAAGTCATTCTCTCCCTGACTCTCTTCCTCTGATTCTGAGGGACAGAATAATTGGCTTCCTGACTTTGTCTTCATAGATGGAGGCACTGGTACACAAAAAACAGAAGATCAAACTGGGTGGCTGTTTATACTGTCCAAATTCAACTAACCAAAACTGGGAATTAATCAGCCCTCTACCTGTGCCTGCTAGGCACAAATGCCTAGAGCTCTGCCCAAGAATTCGGAAGAATTTCTGGCATTTTGGGGGCAGTGCATGATATACGTGCAGGGTTGGGAAGAACCTTATGTGAATGTCAGTGCTTGTATTGGCTTTATTATTAGTCTGCTGAGGATCTGCTATTAAATGGGTCAATCTGATTATGCTAGAACAAAGCTCACATTAGTCATAGATTTTGCATGGTTTGTAGGAAAAAGTAGGCTGGTTTTTGAGAAAACAGAGAAAGCAGCATAGCCAGTTCGTAAAATATGGAGTACTGTGTCAAGGATAGCATCGGTATTTCTGGTGTTAGTGTGAACTTTAACTTTGCATGAAGCAGTGAAGACCTATATCAGCTTGCAGGGGAAATTTAGTTATGCCTAGGGAGAGACACAGAAGCGGGGCTAGCAACAAAACCCACCTAGAGCATAGAATAGAATGAAGCTTGCCTTCCAACCAGCACTTGCAGAACCAATTACAAGAGCAGATCCAATCCAATCCAATCCAACCAATTTTTATTACTATCGTAGACCGGGATAGAGAAAAAGAACACCTGTACTTTGGGGGCTAGATATGCCTCTCAGAGGAAGAAAAGACAAGCAGCACAAGCGGAAATGGTATCTTCCCTAAAAGGAAGACCTGTGCAGACAACGAGGTATCCCACCTCATCCTGAAGCCAAGCCAAAACCTTGCTTCATTGGGGTTAAATAGAATGTTATCTGGGAAGCTATGGCAAAATTAAACATACTCAGATTGTTTTATGAGTAATACACTTCTTATTTCTGTCAGCCAAAATGTTCAACACTTTTTTAGAGTAGGATCAATGATTGATGTCTCAGGATGCTGGATATATTTTCCCTCTGATTGCGACTTTTGAGGCTATATTATTTTTCTTCCTTTTGTAACTTTTTCTATTTGCTGTTGAAATGGTTGTCTCTGTTTTATGTTTATTTTTTCACTGATTCTGTCTTAAATTTAAATGAATTTTTTGTATTCATATCTAGTATTACTATAAATCTTTGATTTAACTTTTCAGAAATCAGTTTCCGTCACCCTTTTTGGGTTACTGCAAATGTTATGAAAAAATCAAGAGTCTGGTAGTATCTTTTCTGACTAACTGATTTTATTAAAAGGCATCAACCAAAGAATGAATGAATACAAGTTTGATATCAGGACTCAAAACAAGGACAAAGTAATGTCACAGCATTTCAACCTCCCAGGCATACATCAAAGTGACAATTTTGGAAAAAGGAGTCTTTAATAGCCCCATTGAGAGAGAGCTTGCTGGACCCACATACTGTACATCAAAAGGTTTCAGGCAATCTCAGAAGGTCTCAACAAATAAAGTGGGTTTTTAACACATGTTAATTCTGTCTCACACGTAACCTAGATTTGTGTAAGTAACCTGTCTTCCCTTCCCCCTCCACCCTGCTTCACTCTAATTTAAATCCAACATCAGTTTAGTTACTCTGTGTATCAGATGAAGTGAGCTGAAGCTCACAAAAGTTTATGCCTTTAAATAAAATTTGTTAATTGGAAAAGTTGCTACCAGACTCCTGATTTTTTTGCCACCTTAGACTAACACAGCTCTCCTCCTACAATGGAAATGCTATATTTAGAGACACCGGGGAAGCTAATCAGTCTTCACTTTACATTTTGGGAACAGTGATAAAAATTTCTCCATTTTCTTCTGGCAGTGCTTTGGAAATAAAGAGTATATGAAAATGGTGATGAAGATGATAATAATATGTTTACATTTACCTTCAGGAAATACAATATACAGAGTATACCAAAAGTCAGACCCCATAGGCCAATCACAATATGTTTTATTAATTTTTTTTAGAGAAAATGTTACTGAATTTAGGAATGTTCCAAGGCCGTGCATCAAACAAGTAAAGTTTTAGAAGAAAGTGACAACCAATTCCAACATTTAAAGTAATTTTATATAATAAATTGTCTGTGCTTGACTTTTGGTCACCCTTATTATTCAATTTGAAAAATTATTTATTTGAATGTTGTTAAAAATATTTGCATTTGTAGTTATTCGTAGTTTATTTTGATTCCTTTCCATTCTGTGATGGAATAGTGGCCTGAGATAGACTTAACCCAGTTAAAAGAAGAAAGAAAAATTTGAATTGCCCCCAATTTTACAAAAAGGAAATATGGGCACACTCTTGTGTAAAATGTAGCCCCCATTCTTTCCACCATCACTTTTCCAACCCCTCTTTAAAACCATGAAGTGTGGCCCTCCAGACCCCACCCCCAATATCTGCCTATGCTTGCTTTAAGTGAATTCACTGTTCCTGATGTGAATAATCCTTACTGGTATTACGATTTTGCTGAGCATCTCATCTTTTCTTTTATGAACACTTGGTCATAAATGTGCAGCTTAAGGAAACGTATCCTGCTAACAGTCTTTTCAGAAGCAATTGCCATTTGGTCTACGTTATGTGTTCATTTAATGATGTTGGATTATTCTTTGCTTTGAAGAATTATTTACCAATTTAGCCATCAACTTAATACAGAAAACAGGCATCCTGCTGCTTTTTAGCACTGCCTTCCTAAATAGCATTTGTATTTATATTCCCATTTCTCCCCTCTCCATTTTTGGACAATTAGCTGGTGTTTAGGTCATTTTACTTTTCAACAACTGAACTCTTCGTTTGCAACTGAAATACATCTTTATTTCTCTTACTTAGCTTGACATTAGCAGAAAAGAATTCTTCAAGTCACCACGGGGAGGGAGATCATATATTTTATGGCCATTCTCATAAATTATTTGCACCTTCACATGTTTAGCTCAGGCTTGTTGATAATAATCAGAATAGCTAAAGACCAATATGTAACTTTTCTTAACATAGCAGATATAAAGCTAGTAGACATCGAAAGTAGAATTCTGTTAGGAGGTTCCACCAAACTATATAATATTTGAAACCAGTAAAGTTGAATGTTCTCTTCATAATATTGGATTTAGAATACAGCCTTGTTCTCTTGGTTTGTAACAGGTGCCATTACCTTGGCTGATTAAAAAAAAAAAAAGCAAAAAAAAGTTTTGGTAGCTAGTAGTTGGATGGGAGACCTTCAGGAAATTTCAGGGCCACAAACTGGAAAGACAGTGAAATCATTTCCTTTTTTCTTTGTTTTACCAAAAACCTCCCACAAAATTGATGTATCCATGTGTCCATCACAGGAAACACTATCTCAAGGGAGACTTTTATCTTGCCTTTACCTTGTTAACTTGAATTGAAGGCTAATTAATGTATTTTCTTCTACCATAGAAGCTAGAATTTTAGCTTCAAAAGGTCTGACTCTGTATAACGTGTACTCCCTGTGTGCATCGAGTATAAACATTCAGCAAAAGAAGTAATTGCAGAATTCTTGGATGCCCTGCAATTATTCAAGGCACGAATTCTTTGTCAGGCAAGACCACCTTTCAAAAAGCTATTTAAAATGGAATAAATAGTTTAAATTGAGTTTTGTTGAATGATCCTTGAGCCGTTTCTATCAATTGTGTCCCAGCTTTCAACATTTACAGAGATTATGTAATGGTTCCATGAAGGTATTACTGTACTATAATAGGCTTAAAACAACGGTCCCCAACATTTTTAGCCCCAGGGACGGTTTCGTGGAAGACAATTTTTCCACGGATTGGGAGGGCGGGATGGTTTCGGGATGGTTCAAGCGCATTACATGATAGGGTTTTGATATGAGTCTGCAAGCAATTGATTTATTATGATCTCTGTGCACTCTCTGCTAATGATAATCTGTATTTGCAGCCACTCCGCAGCGCTAGCATCACTGCCTCAGCTCCACCTCAGATCATCAGGCATTAGATCAGTGTTGTCCAAACTTGGCCACTTTAAGATGAGTGGACTTCAACTCCCAGAATTCGCCAGCCAGCCATGTCCAAGTCATCTTCAAGTCCACTCATGTCATGTTCAAGTCCACTCATCTTAAAGTGGCCAAGTTTGGACAACACTGCATTAGATTCTCATAAGGAGCGTGCAACCTAGATCCCTCACACACGCAGTTCACAGTAGGGTTCGCGCTCCTATGAGACTCTAATGCCACCACTCTGACAGGAGGTGGAGCTCAGGCAGTAATGCGAGCGATGGGGAGTGGCTGTAAATACAGATGAAGCTTTGCTCGCTCGCCCGCCGCTCACCTCCTGCTGTGTGGTCCAGTTCCTAACAGGCCACGGACCAGTACCAGTCTGCAGCCCGGGGGTTGGGGATCCTTGGCTTAAAACATAGAAAATAGTTCACCAGTTTCATTAAATTTTAACAAAGTAACTGTAGAAGAATTAAACCTCATTAGTGCTTTGCTGACAATTCATACAATCAGTGTGAGCCAGCCTTTTTACACAGCTGGGCAAATGAATGATTAAAGGTTTGCAAGACAATGAAGAGCTTATTTGTTATGTTCTGAATGTTTATACAGACATTTAAATCAATAAAAGCTACAGTTGTCCTTCTGAGCTTGTTAATGCACAGCAAGTCATGATATTCTCATGAAAGAATTAATTGGTATGAAATAATGAAGAGGAAGCAAGGTCAGTTCCAACTTGGCTATAAGGGGTTTTTCACTCGTTTCCCCATCAAGCTTTCCTTAACATGCACATCAAATATTTTGGGGTTTTGAAACTTAGGAGTCTTGTAGCATGTGATTTCTTTTACCTATAAAATAATGTAATTTGAAAGTCTGTACAACTTTGTATGGGCCTTTATTTACCCATGTTCACCAGGATTGTAAAATGTATATCCCAGTCATTTCTTTTTATTAATAGGCTTCCTTTTTGCTCTCAGGTGAATCAAAATTTGCTTATGCTAAATTTTGCCTTTCCAATAAATATTCTGCTAAAAAGTAAAGAAATTCAAATAATCTCTAATTATAGTACAGAAAGTTCAAGGAACTTATGAAGAGATGAAAAACGTATGTTGAACCTGCCTGGAAAAATGTGAACTACTTTGGGCCCTGTGTTAGTCACCAGCTCTTTGGGACTAAACAAAATGCTGAGATTCAGTAGAACCTCCTTCTTAGTATTCTTGCATAGGATTTTATGCATTTTTGCAGTCTTATGTATTCTTTAGATGGCTAGGCACCACTGAACATCTGTGTGAATATAGATAGGATTTTATATTTGGAAGGATTGCACATTTTTCTACAGAGGTTTAAGTCTTTGCAATAAGTGGTTTAACGGCATGTACATTTTACAGATGATTACCAAACATGGCAAAAATGACCCCAAACAAATTAAAAATAGTAAGTTTATAAAGAACAATATTAATGCCATTTTGTGATTAGTACTGAAAAATATTTTAGCAGATAGTCCGTTATGAACAAACACAATTATCAAAATATATAAACTATCCTTTCTCTTACAAAAAATATCAAATGTTTGAATATAGTAGTAGACAAATTAATCTATTACAGTGACAATTACTGAATGTTTTGGAGTAGGCTCTTCTGTTTCATTATCATCAAATTTATCTGGATAAATAGGTAGCTTATCTTTGGGACATTCCTCAAAATAACTTCTAACATACTTTCTAACAAGCCATCCTTTGTATTCTTCAGGTTTTCTACATTCTAAACCATTATAATGAACATTGTAGTGGTGCTTCAGCCAGTAGAAAAGATAATGGATGTTATAGTCACAACTCCAAGGGTTTTCTCTAAGCCGCAGTATTTTCAAAAAGTACAAATGTTCTAAGACACCATATTCAACATTTTGCAGGGAGTTGTTTGATAGATCTAGTTCTTCTAGATTGATGAGTCCCACAAAAGCAGCTATTGAAGAAAAAAAAAATCCAGTAACAATTAGAAATGACAAATAAATTACGTATCTGTTTAGAAAAGTTTGTACTACTTTTACACTGGCTGAACTTTACCTATTCAGATAGACAGCATTTTGCTTTAATAAACCAAAATATAAATGATATTTTGGACAATCACATAAGTGTTTCATTTCTGCCTTTGCTTGAATTAAAAACTGGATAGTCTTTTAATACAGTTTCCTGCATTGGCCAAGCTAGGAAACTATGGTTATCCACTTCTAAACAAAGTGAGCTATTAACCCATAATATGAAGTTGTTTAATGTCCTGATTTAATTTAAAGATAGCAAGGACAATTTCCACCTTCAGACAGAATAAGAGACTATGGTTAATAGTCATGTTAGGTCATGTAGGAAGGGGGAAATGAAGCAGCTGACAGAAGCATAGAAGCTCAATGGGTAGGTGTAAGTTTGTGCGATTATTTCATATTTTGCATTATGCTGTAATGTACTTTCTTTGACTTGGCTTAGCATGTTGTGTGAACCCAGTCATTGTGAATTCTAAATCATGTTTTAGATTATGTAAACCTAAATATCTGTGAGTTATTCAACAATCCATGATTAAGAAGTCATAGCATAGTAGAGTCACTATAAGTATTCAGTTAAAGAGGTATAACAAAACCCGTTATCAGGTATTCAAGCATGGTATAGAATCATGTGCTTCTCACTGACCCTCCATGTTGTCTAAGAAGATCTGAAGAATGGTAACAACCAAATTTAGCTGAACACAGTCATAATACTCCATGGTCTTGAGAGCCCTATTCAGTGTTTTCCTGATTCTAGTACTGTCTTCAGCTAAATATGTATCCTGAGTGTCTGTTAGTACACTGCATGTATCTCCTAGTTGATGGGATATATACAAGAGTGTGCTGGCTGCATAGGTCATTTCTAGATTAGAGATCTTGACTGGCATAGAATTGCATGAGTATGTTTGAGGACAAACTGAACTTAATACTGGCAAAATGTCCCAGACCTGACTGGTACTATCCTTACTGTTTGCAGCAAATGCTAAAGGTGCCACAAATATGACAAGACTAATAATCTAGTTTACACTTTCTTTAGACTACTAAAAAGCGGTATGTGAAACCCATAGTCAAAGCTATGATGGACCATGGAGATCTACATCTTTAGGCCCATCTGCTGATGACCCTGATATATTGAAGATAATAATGTGGAATGTAAGTTGTAAAGAATGTGGATGAATGAATGAATGAATGAATGAATGAATGAATGAATGAATGAATGAATGAATGAATTGATTGGAAAAGAGAGAGGGAGGAAGGGAGAAAGGTGTTTGTGAAACTAAAAGGGAAAGGGTAGAAGAGATCTGAATAAAAGTAGTCTGATCTGACGGAGTGGGGTTGATGAGTTCATGCAGGTATTATGGCTAAAACCTGGCTCACCTAAAGCAACCAAAGCACTTTGAAGATACAAATTCAAATTTTATTAGACATGCTGACAACAAAACAGTGTATACAGGGCTCTCAGCAAAGCATTGGCAGCTTGTTGAGCAGCCCTGACCAAAAGCTTATATACCTTTGGCCTACTACATTGAAAAGGCAAGACAAAAAAAGCAGACACAGTGTAAACAACAGTATGATGTTGGAATGTTTTTGATAAACCCATCTGGGTGACCATATTATTTATCCCTTCTTCCTAGGTCAGCACAGCAGCTATACTACCTTTGAGTTATGACCAATGAATATAAATAATTTGGTTTACTGAGCCACTGGTCCCTGTTAGATTCCTCCCCCTGTTGCCACTCTGGATCAATTTGGCTTGCTGTGAATGTTTCCTTACAAGAGCACTTTAAGTAGTTCACATGTATGGGGGGCATCTCATAGGTTTTGTAGTGAATGCAGCTCACATGTGTGTGAAGGGGTACCTTCTACCACCACACAGGGAGGTAAAGGTAAAGTTAATGAATAAAGTGTTAGCATGTATGTAAAAAAATACGAATTGGTGTTGTCTAGATTGTTGTGGGGGTGTATGAAAGTAGGAATTTATAGGTTGCTGATAGCTTCACATTATGCTCCAGTGAATGAATGCAATCCAGGAAAAAAAAAAATCCTTAGGAGATATGAATGGATGGGTGAGAATTAGGCAAAAGAGTACAAAAAATGGTGATTGGGTCATTCAGAGACCCAAGAATTCCTACTTTCCAGTAAAGAAAGTTAAGTAAATAGAATTAAGAGCAAACGGGATGAAATGATTTTGGATGAAATGGGAGTAAGGTAAAACTAAAATAAGTATTTTAGAAATGTATATGGAAATGATAGAGATTTGTTGACAAGCGGAATTGAAACAATGCTAATAATGTTAGTATTGAAGAAAATATGATTTAAAATCATGTGGATCATGCTGAAAAATGATAAAGCTACAAGTGTATAGGAGAAATATTAAAATACAGATGTGGTTTGCTTATTTAACATGTACGCAAAGCCTGCATCTATCCCTGGTGATCAGAAGAATACTGACAGATTGTGTTCCCTTACCCAAAAGGAAAAGTAGCAGAGTAACTGCAATACAAGTACATTCAAAAATATCTAATACTAATCCTACAGGGGATTCATTTATTTAGTGGGAAGGAGTTTGATAGAATTCTGACTGAAAGGGCTCAAAAGGTAACAATGAGCAAGATTTGGGAAGCGCAGGTTGGCTTTATGTGAGGGAAGCGATGCGTAAATAAGATTCTTGCTCTTCAGCACGTCCTTGAGGAATGTAAGTTAATGTTGTATATGGATTTAGAGACAACATAGGATAAAGTGAAAAGGTTGGATTATGGAATGTTTGGTGTGACTATGGAGCTGAAGGTTAGTTGCTGAATGCAAAAAGATCAGTATGTTATGGACTAAATGGAATGCTTAGTAAATGGCGTGATACTGAGCAGAGGTAAGACATTCACGTGTGATGCCTGTTTGCCTGTTAATGGATAAATCTTTATGGAAAAATTGTGACATTAAGGCTGTGTGTGTTTGGGACATGATTGTGCATGTCCTATTGTATGCAGACAATGCCAATTTGCAGCAATTTGCAGTGAATATTAGACAGATTGTGTGATACGGCAAGGATATGGATCTGTAAAATAATGTATCAAAACTCAAATAGAAGAAATGGAGTGAATGATTTCTAGTTGTACTTAATGGTGAAAAACTAGAGCAAATAGATTAATTTGTATTTCTTGGTAGAATATTTACTGACCATGGGAAAACGAATAAGCATCAAATTTTAGAACAAGTATAGGAAGGAAGAGTGAGTTAATAATCTTTTTAGAGTCTTGGATGAGATATTTTGGCAACTTATTCATTGTTCCGTTTGGTGGTAATTCTCTCCCCACCCACTGCACCCAAGTTTATCAAATATCTACCCCAGTTGGCCTCTAGTTTCACAATCAGAAATTCAAAAACTAATTTCTCAGTTGAAAAATGGCAAGCCCCAGGTAAAAATATGAATATTCTGGAATTACTGAAAAAAAATCCTCACTCGTGGGCCTCTATGTTAGCCACCCAGTTTACTGCCATTAATAATTCTCTATTGCTATCCAAAAGAGTGGCTTAATTCTATCACTCTCTAGTATACAAGAAAGGTAATAGGCAAAATACTGCTATTGTCCAATTAGTTTATTGTCAATAATTAGCAAACTCTATGCCCAATTTTTGTACCATAAAAATTTAGATTGGATATACTCAGAAAATATCTTGGCTTCTGAACAAACAGGTTTTAGATCAGGATATTCCACCATGGATCAATGTGCAATTTTGTACCATTTAGCTGAAAAGCTGTATTCTTGTGCCCATATTGTTCAATTTAATTATAAATGACATCGTTGCAGCTCTTTCTAAATCAGAATTTCACACTCCAACACTTACCCACCATCCTATTTCAATTCTTCTGTATGCAGATGATAAGGCCATTTTATTCATAACCCAAGTGGACCTTCATAGATGCCTAGCTGCTTTAGCATCCTACTGTTCTAGGGAATTTCTTGAACTCAATTAATCAAAAACTAAAGTTCTTTTCTCTAGAACGCACTTTAAGTTCCCTGTTAAATGGGAAATTAATAAAAGACCACTTGGTTAAAGACTTCAAATACCTAGGCATCTACTTCCAACCCTCCACCCACTTAGTCATCAAGGCAGTAATTACATTCCTGCAGCAATTAAACTACATAAATGCATGAAGGAAGGATTGGTTGAGAGGGAAAACCAATAAAATTGTGATTGAATGTAGTTGATGAGATCCTCAGGAAGAAAGTAGAAAGAAGTTTAAAGAACAAAAAGCAAGATATGGAGTCATGCATGGACACGATAGTATAAAGATAGTTTGCCAAAATAAAAAGGTATGGACAGAGAGTGCATGGTGTTGGTGTAAACTAGATTAAGATATATTTTTCTTTTCTTTTCTCATACCATCACCTCTTTTGCTTGCTCTTTCTGATTCCTTTTCTGTGCTTTGCATAGCTTTGCTTATTTTGAGATATATTCATGTGACAGGTACATATGTAGCTAGATGCAATTACAGTTGTTCTTTAGGCTAATCTGGGAAATAGGGATGGAGAACACAGCACCGGTATACCTCTTACTAATACCCTCCATGGTTGTAGTGACTGAATGCCTGAAGAGGGCTAAAGAGCTCGTTTGGAATGTATCTAGTATTTTTGTATCTCCTTTTGAAAAGTAAGTCTTCCATATAGCACAAACTTATGGAAACTGGAAAGAACACTGGATACATTATGATATGGAATATGACTCTATCTATCTATATCTACATATATATATCTGTCTAAAGCAGTGTTTTTCAAACTTGGCAACTTTAAGATGCATGGACTTCAACTCTCAGAATTCCCCCCAGCCAGTATGAATGGTAACAATCCCTTTAAATATCATGGTTCTCATCTTCATAAAGTTTGCTCACCTGGGTCTATGTGAATTATTCCATTGCTGCTGAGATTTAGCACCTTCAGGTCATCAATTTCTTCAAACTCCTTGGGTCGTAGTAGAGTGATTTTATTATTGGAAAGATCAAGTTTAACTGTGTCTGGAGGTATATTGCTAGGGACTTTTTTTAAATCTTGAAAGAAAAAAATACAATTACAGGGAAAGAGGCATTATAAACTTGGTGTCCCATGTTCCGCATACATTAGCAAAGTTTTCCAAAATGTTGGGAAACATAGGTTTCTCAACGGCACTATTGGGTCTTTTTACCTTTCAAAACTGATACCCAGTCAAAGTAACTAACATCAGTAACTAACATCAGCTTGGCTGCAGAATATTTTAGGAACTATTTCTTGCAAAGTGATTCTGCCCATCTCATGCGCATTCCAGGGAATGCTCTGGGTCTTGTCCCTGAGAGAAATCAAGAGAAAATGGTTCCAGAGGCAATATTTTTCTATAATGGACCCAAGCCGCCTCCAAAAGCCATTCCTTGACCCAACAATCAGCCAGTCTTCAGCCTCCCCTTGGAGTGCTGGATCTTTTTCAATTATGGTTCAATTCTGGGTACAGAACTGAGACCACATTGATTGCATGACCTATGGTGGGATCAGGATAAGTTGATTCTGACCCTACTGGCTCTGCTTGATCTCTCAAATTCAATGCCGTTAATCATGGTATCCTTCTAGACAGTCTTTGTGGGTTGGATGTACTGTCTTATAGTGGTTTTCCTTCTTTCAAAGGGGCAGTTTTAGCTGGGCGGGAGATGTCAAGTGTGAGGGTCCTCTCTTGGGAGGTGCCACAAGGCTTGACTCTCTCTCATACACACCCTATTCAATATATGAAGCCCCTGGGAGAGGTCATCTGCTGGCACAGGGTCATTATGTACATCTTGACACTGAACCAAACAGGAGATGTGATTAATGTTCTGTCTCAGTGCCTGGATCTGGATGGGAGGAGCAGATTCAGTTCCAACAAGATGGAGTGGCTGTAGGTTCAGAACCCATCCAGGTGCCAGTGAGTTTTGTGTTCTCCCTGTGCTGAAGTGGATCACAAATTGGGAGTCATCAAAGAGCAGGTGGCAACTATGGCCAGAGGGATTTTTGCATAATTATATCTTTTGTGCCAATTGCAATTATTCTTGGATCAGGGGTCTTTTCTCAGTGTCACTCTGCTTTGATCAGAATGGATTGGACAACTGTAACACATTCTAAATGGGGCCGAGTAGTTACAGTTGTACGTACTTATTCCATGTGACGGTTCTACTGTGAGAATGCTGATTACAGTATCTGTGTGCAATCTGGGTGCTGGTTGTCATGTTTAAAGTCACATGTGACTTGGGCCTGGAGTATCTTGTAGACCACCTTCTCCCTTTATAAGCCTGCTGAATAAGATCTGACAGGGAGAGCTCCCTCTGGGTTCCTGCTCCTGAAGAGTGCTTTCATCAGGGACAATGAGGGACACAATTTTCTGTTGATGCCCCCTCTTTTGGAACAGTGTGCCCCCGGAAATCAGGTTGTCCTCAACCCTGTCAAATTATGAAAAGCAATTAATATCTAGCTTTTTTCAGAGCACCTTTGGGGTCTGATCTGAATCTATTCTGCAGCAAAATTTGGATTTTTTTTACTGGATGCTGTTCCTTGGTGCTTTGATGTACTTATTGTTTAAATGTTTATTGCTTTGAATCTTGTTACTGGATGGGGCAAAGTTATCTGCTCAAAGTCCTATATGATTGGAGCAGTATTTAAGCCTTAGTAAGTAAATAAATAAATACTGTGCAATTGGCATATACAAACCTTTCCTTCTGCAGTCTAGTGTTTGTACCGGAAACACATACATGTGGCAAAGTGAAGAATCAAATTCAGGTCTAGTGATTTCAGGTTTTGGTACTGGTTGCGGGCCCACCTTTTCGCCACAGATCTGTTCAACCTGTATCAGCTTGAGCTTTTGACCTTTCAGTTCTGCTGGATATACACACTTAGCATAATTTGCCAAGTTCCTGTTCCTTGGAAGCTGCAGCATTGTTATAAGCGATTCCATCTGACAGTTGCACTGCCAAGGATTGTCATACAAACGCAAGTAAGTTAAGAAAGGCATGTAAATGAACACCTCTTCCGACAAAACCTTAAGTTTATTGTGCTGTAGTAAAAGCGTGGTCAGTTTGTTCAAACCCCAAAAAGCTTGATCCTCAATTTTTGATATCTCATTCTGTTGCAAATCTAGACTTTTCAGTTTTTGGAATTTGGAGAACATGTTGTTCTTTAGCTTACGAATTGAGTTTTGCGCTAGGAGCATGTGCTTTAAGTCTTCAGGCCACTCGGGCAGTACAAATGTCAGTTTTCTTTCTTGACAATCTAAGTATTTCTCAAACAGAGAAGTATAGATGTCACATGGGGGATTTGGGGTAAAGCGCTTCACAGTGCTGGATGCTTTTCCTAAGCCACTTGCTTTTCTGTTGTTTGCTTTTTTTCTTGAATTTCCATTTCTTGTTTTCCTCAGATCAGCTGCTTGACTAAAGAAAAGTAGTATTATAATGGTAACCACTTGCATCCTGACATCCAGCTGGCCCCAATTACTTTATACGACAGCTGGAACAGTAAGAGTATTCCTTTGAAATGTGAGTTCGGAAGTCTTTAACGTGATTCTGTATTAAGGAGGCACAGCTGGGGTATATGGAATTTCTCTGTTAGGAAAAAAAGTCCACAGCATTTTAAAGATATTGAGGTGAAAGTTGACAGAATAAATTAAAACCAAAGGTCTAGCTATTATTTCTAATATAATATACACAATATTGTGGCTTTCCTTAACATAAAAAGTCTTTTCTTAACATAAATGCTTGCAATTGTGGCTGATGAGTTAGCATAATTGCTTCTTGAACCAAGTGCAGGAACAGTCAGGAATAGAGAGCTCCAGATTTTTCCTCCTGAGGACCTGGTGGGCAGTTGTACTGAGTCATCACCAGTGATGGGTGGGTGTTGAAGCCCTTGGATTGAAGTCTGACTCAATCCTACCATGACCAAGTGGCTGTGGTTATTGGAACAGCCTAGGTCTGGACTGGATTTTCATCTTTACTCTTGAATGAAGTTGCACTTCTCCATTCAGAGTTGTGCCCAATCTGGGAGGCCACTTGGGCTCATTGCTTCTGCTTAAAGAAAAGGTAGCAGCTGTGGCCAAGAGGAACTTTGCAAATTGCATCTGGTGTGCCAGTTGCACCCTTCCTGGACTAGGTGGATCTCCAGACAGTCACTCATGCCCTTGTCACCTCAGGGCTCAACTACTGCAATGTGCTTTACATGAGACTGCCCTTGAAGATTACTCGGAAGCTTCAACTGGTCCAGAATGCAGCAATGCTGGTAGTGGTGGGCTTGCCTTGTCCACATGACACTCCTGCTTCGTGAGCTGCACTGGTTGGCAGTGGACCTCTGGATACAATTTAAGGTGCTGGTTATCACCTATAAAGCTCTACATAGCATAGGGCCAAGTTATTTTAGGGGCCGCCTGTTTCTGGGGGTTTCTGCCCAGCTAATATGAGTTGGTAGAGTGGGCTTGCTCAGGATTCCTTTGAGTAAACAGTGGCACCTATTGGGGCTCAGGAAGCATGTCTTATCTGTTGCAGCGCCTGGCCTCTGGAATGAGATTCCACTGAGATCCATATGGCTCCTACCTTGATGGTATTCTAGAAGGCCTTAAAGATCTGGCTGTTCTCCCTGGCCTTGGGCTACGGTGGACGCGCATTCTTGTGGATCTTGGGTTGCATGTTTTTCCTGGTTGCTTGGCTGGGCCATTTGTTTCATTGTTTATTGAATATTGCTTTTTAAAAAAAATTGCTGTGTTATTTTTTGAGCTGCCCAGAGTCAGCCTGAAGTCAGGCAATGCCAAAACTGAATGCAATAAATGAAATAAAATAAATTGGATTGTTCCTATGTGACCTTTCCCACAAATCCCAGGGAGTCCCTGGTTTTCCAAGAAACTCTAGGAGATGAAATGACTGAAGAGATCCCTAGAGTGCCTGCTCTCTGGAATAATATTCCCTTAGAGGTTTAAATAATCCTGACCTTGCTATCCTTTAAACTGGATTAGGGGAGTATATGCCTTCTGTTAGATTTTATTTATGTGTTGGGTATATTAGTCCCAGGTTATCACTGCCTTTTTTCTTTTATTGTATCAGGTGCATTTTTAACTTGTACAGCACCCAGAGTTGTTATGAACAGCCTTGTAAATTTGATCAATAAATTAATCGTGATCATATTGCAGCTAGCAGCCATCTCAGTCTGAGCACTGGGGATAACATATGTGATGTCAGGAGCTATAGAAAGCACATGCTTTAATATAACGCTTTAATTCTAAAAACGTTTTATATAATCCCAGTGGAAGACCGTCCCAGTGTGATTCATTGTAGGGAAAATAAATTATTAATTTATGTGACATGAGCTCAGATTTTATTTCCTAATGTACACACACGTTAGTACATCGTCAGCATTTTCACATTTTGTAAGTAGAATTTAAAATATAAAGTAGACCCATTAAAACAAGTAAGAGAAGTTAGTTGCGATTACTGTAGATTCAGTTGACTGCTTACACAGAAGTTTAATGTGAAAGCTTGGGGGGGTAGTTTCTTCTTTCTATTTTTATTGACCTTATGGCTATAGAATTTACTTTGTTCTAGATAAGGCAGCTGAGCCACAGGCTTTGACATTGCCCAGAATTAGAAGACTGTCCTGACTGAATGCAGGGGATTGACCATATGCTTCTTCCATTGACTAAATTGAACTGAGTTATTTCCATAGAGCTATTAATGTGTGCAGAACCTATCTGGTAGTACTCTCGTGGTAGTCCGCATTTCTCCTTGTCACAGAGATGGCCTTGAGGGAAATATTCAGATGCCATTACAAAAACAAAAAGGGCAGAAACATACCTTGAACCCTGGAAAAGGAGTGTTGCGGCCAAAACCCGGCACACCTAAAGCAACCAAATCACTTTGAAGATACAACATAATTTTATTTGCATGCATATAAGCAATAATAGAGCATTATGATTGTTGTTGGTGTTGGTGGTTGTTGGTGTTATTATTATTGTATTTTGAGGCCACCTGACTCCATAGTTACTCTAGGCAGCTTACAGATAAAAATTAAAAGAGAACAAAATGTGTCAAGAAGAAAAAGAAGACAGCTAAGTGGAAATTAAAACCCAAGAAGCCAAGCAGCCAACAGCCAAGCAAAGAGGCTCGACTCCCATTCTAGCCCAGGGCCTGGGAGAACAACCAGGTCTTAGCAGTGATGAAAAGTCAGAAGGGTAGGAGCAGTAGTCTCTCCGGGGACGTATCATTCCATAGAGCAGAGCCATCACTAAGAGCATGCTTCCTAGGTGCAGTAAGATGTTGCTGCTTAATGGATGGGACCTAATAGGCTGGCTCCCCTTTGACTCCTTGGGTTATAAGAGGCAGGGGAGGGAAAGCCCACATTGGTTAACGTAGCCTGTCTCAACAGAACTTAGTTCTGGCCCTCTTGTGGAGTTTGTTTCCTAATCTGGACAACTTGAAGAGCTGACACCACACTTACCAAGAGGAATCTGTGTTGTCTTGTCCAGAAAATTGTATTCTTGTTGATTCATTCTTAGTAAAACAACCACTGAGTCTAGAGTAAATTCAATGCATGATCTTAACATTTGGCTTTTCTTTTTAAAGGACAATGGTGTCCTCCAAATACAGTGAGGCAAAAAAGTATTTAGTCAGCCACCAATTGTGCAAGTTCTCCCACTTAAAAAGATGAGAGAGGCCTGTAATTTTCATCATAGGTATACCTCAACTATGAGAGACAAAATGAGAAAAAAAATCCAGAAAATCACATTGTCTGATTTTTAAAGAATTTATTTGCAAATCATGGTGGAAAATAAGTATTTGGTCACCTATAAACAAGCAAGATGTCTGGCTCTCACAGACCTGTAACTACTTCTTTAAGAGGCTCCTCTGTCCTCCACTTGTTACCTGTAGTAATGGCACCTGTTTGACCTTGTTATCAGTATAAAAGACACCTGTCCACAACCTCAAACAGTCACACTCCAAACTCCACTATGGCCAAGACCAAAGAGCTGTTGAAGCACACCAGAAACAAAACTAGACCTGCACCAGGCTGGGAAGACTGAATCTGCAATAGGCAAGCAGCTTGGTGTGAAGAAATCAACTGTGGGAGCAATAATTAGAGAATGGAAGACATATAAGACCACTGATAATCTCCCTTGATCTGGGGCTCCATGCAAGATCTCACCCTGTGGGATCAAAATGATCACAAGAACAGTGAGCAAAAATCCCAGAACCACATGGGGGGACCTAGTGAATGACCTGCAGAGAGCTGGGACCAAAGTAACAAAGGCTACCATCAGTAACACACTAGGCCGCCAGGGACTCAAATCCTGCAGTGCCAGATGTGTCCCCCTGCTTAAGCCAGTACATGTCCGGGCCCATCTGAAGTTTGCTAGAGAGCATTTGGATGATCCAGAAGAGGATTGGGAGAATGTCATATGGTCAGATGAAACCAAAGTAGAACGTTTTGGTCTAAACTCAACTCGTCGTGTTTGGAGGAAAGAGAATGCTGAGTTGCATCCAAAGAACACCATACCTACTGTGAAGCATGGGGGTGGAAACATCATGCTTTGGGGCTGTTTTTCTGCAAAGGGACCAGGACGACTGATCCGTGTAAAGGAAAGAATGAATGGGGCCATGTATCGTGAGCTTTTGAGTGAACACCTCCTTCCATCAGCAAGGGCATTGAAGATGAAACGTGGCTGGGTCTTTCAGCATGACAATGATCCCAAACACACCGCCCGGGCAACGAAGGAGTGGCTTCGTAAGAAGCATTTCAAGGTCCTGGAGTGGCCTAGCCAGTCTCCAGATCTCAACCCCATGGAAAACCTTTGGAGGGAGTTGAAAGTCCGTGTTGCCCAGCGACAGCCCCAAAACATCACTGCTCTAGAGGAGATCTGCATGGAGGAATGGGCCAAAATACCAGCAACAGTTTGTGAAAACCTTGTAAAGACTTACAGAAAACATTTGACCTCTGTCATTGCCAACAAAGGATATATAACAAGGTATTGAGATGATTGGAAGGATCGATAATGAAGCTCAAGCTCAGATACTTTGGTCACCTAATGTGAAGAGAGATCTCTTTGGAGAAGACCCTGATGCTGGGAAAGATTGAAGGCAAAAGGAGAAGAGGACGGCAGAGGATGAGATGGTTAGATAGCATCACTGAAGCAATGAGCATGAAACTGAGCAAACTCAGGGAGGCAGTGAAGGACAGGAAGGCCTGGCGCAATATGGTTCATGGGGTCACAGAGTCGGACACAACTTAATGACTAAACAACATTGAGATGAACTTTTGATATTGACCAAATCCTTATTTTCCACCATGATTTGCAAATAAATTCTTTAAAAATCAGACAATGTGATTTTCTGGATTTTTTCCCCCATTTTGTCTCTCATAGTTGAGGTATACCTATGATGAAAATTACAGGCCTCTCTCATCTTTTTCAGTGGGAGAACTTGCACAATTGGTGGCTAGCTAAATACTTTTTTGCCCCACTGTATGTGGCTAGTGGCACTCCTTGAGCTGGATATACAACTCTTCCAAAGAGTTTTAGGAAGCTATCACAATGAACTTAGTCAAACAGAAACCAGTGTGGTATAGTGCCTAAGGTGTTGGCACTGGGGACAGTCAGGTTCAAGTTCATCCTCAGCCATTAAAGGTCACTGGGTATCTTTGCACCAGTCACTGTCTCTCAGTGAAACCTACTTTACAGGGTTGTTACTATAGGGAAATAGAAGGAGAGAGTGCTGTGTATGCCACTTTGAACTCCAGAATGAAAGGTGGAATCTAAATTTGATAAAACAAACAAGCAAGCAAATAAATAAAATATTCTGAGTAATTCTTTAGGTAGTGTCAACTATCTCCCCTTTTGTCTTCCTTCTTCCCCTTGCCTGCAACTGGACTCCAATCACACAAGGAAAATGTTTCATTTTGATTTAGGGTGGTTTGGTGAACTCAGCTGGTTGTGGTTTATTTTAACAAATCACGGTAATCCATTGTGTGCTGATTATTTTTCTCAATGGAGTCAGGATCTAAAAAATAACCTCATTTCAGTTTCAATATTGAGCCCCTTATTGCCTACTTAAAAGCATTTATTTTGGATTGCTGTAGACCAGTGTTTCTCAATCTCAGCAACCTGAAGATGGGTGGACTTCAACTCCATGCTGGCTGGGGAATTCTGGGAGTTGAAGTCTACCATCTTTAAGTTGTCGAGGTTGAGAAACACTGCTGTAGACAATGTAGAAAATTCTATTTTCAATAAAATATTGAATTTATAACCAAAAATAGGGAAGTTTAGGATAGCTTGTACCATGCAGTGTTGTTTTTTTAAAACATTTGTGATCAGCCAGAATCTTTTGGTGGCCAAAGACTATACTCAGTAACTGGGGGGTTGGTGGGGGGAGAGAGTTGTGAAGCCATGGAGCAAGAATAGATTGTTGGGGGTGAATTTGGAAAGGTTTCTTTTCCTTTTGTACTTGTGATATGACAATTTTAGGATTTACATGAGAGTTTTCATCTGTTTCATAGCTTAAAATGGCAGGAAATTATGATGTCAGTTTTCAGCAGTCATGGTGAAAGAGGCACTAGATTTCAGCCACTTTAAAAAAAAGATCTTGATTGCCACAAGTTGCCTACCTTACTCTAAATTTATTATTTCTGTTTTGGGTACTTCAAGATTTCAACTAGGATATCAATTCTCTGCAGCATATACTTCTCCAATCTCTTGCTGTCATTTTCATTCTATGTCCTTCTACTGTCTGTAGTGCAAACATTCATTCCTGTTCTAAGTTTAAGCTCTTTTACCTAATAAACTAGTCCATATTCAGACGGTTGTATATTAACCAAGTCATTTTTTTCTCTCTGAATGTGCATATATGTGTTCAACTACATACTATTTAAAAGATTGCTTTAGTTCTTTTTCCTGTTTAATGTAAATCTTCTCATTTTTGTTGAGGAATCTGTTGTGTTTCTTCTTTCCCATTGATTTAATTAAGTGAATACATATGGCGGTTCATTCATACGAGTAGAGAATGCATAGCAAAGGATTTAGCTGCTTTTCTCTAAGCCAGACTAAATCTGGATCTAATTTATGGCAAGTACCCTTAAATAACTAACGCTAAATAAGTTCTACTGTTCATGCCTAAAATAGATCATCCTCTAAATAATGTAATATAAATCTTTCTTTGGTCAAATCGGATTACTCATTTTTTCAGTAACTGAACTTTATATTGTTATTCCCCTTGTATTGCCAATTTGGGATTGATTTAATAAAAAGTACTGGATATGTATTACCTCATATTTTTCAATAAAATCAAGCTATTGATTTCTCTATTTTAGGTCAGTGTATGAATTTACAAGAGTTAAATGTTTCTGAATGTCAAAGATTAAATGTAAGTATTACCATTACAAATGTGAGATGAAGTTAGAAACTTCAAGGTGGAAAACCAAAGTTCTAATATTAATTTCTGCAGAAATTGTAGGCTCTGAAACATTATATAAAATATGCTTTGGGTATAAAAACTGACCATACTTTGTAATCAAGACGAGCTTAGACACATAGATTCCATTTCAACAATGGTTTTTATAGACAGATATATTTTTTAGAAAACCTGGAGGATTATAATATGTGAGGCTTCAAAGATGATTTGCCTCAATATTTCTTAAAATGCTTTTATAAAAACATTTCCATTTGTTAGCTAATACTATTGGTATATTAACATCATTATTTTGGAACATGTATGATTTTGGCGGGGGGTGGGGTAGTCTGAAAGCAATACCAACTCATTAGGCATCTTTACTAGTGGAAAGAAATACAAGTTGATAGCTGAAATTCTATATTCACCTTTATATACTGAAGACAGCATCTTTTCATACTGTATTTATATGAATAAAAGAGAATGTATTGTTTGGGTGCATAACTAGAAACTGATTGAAGTGTTTCAGTTGAAGATGAAAGAAAAGTTCTCTTCTAGAAATATATTGGCAACTCCTAGTTTTATGCCAGCTTGGGATGGCCTTAGACATTTAATGATCAAATCTACAGCCCACAAGTGTTGAACTTCACTGTTCTGAACAGCTTCTGTTCTCCGAACACTTAACAGAGGCAGTCCCACCACAATAAGCTTAACTGGATAATGTAAATGCTGATAGTTAAACCTATGTAGCCCATTGTTATACATGAAGATCTTTGGACTGAGGTGATCCTCCAGAGAAAGTTATTCTAAGAACAGGAATGACAAAATTTAAGGGGACCCAACAATTTTTGTTGCAGTTAAAATATATTGCTTGGGGCAATTAATTTGGAATGTAGTGGCGGTGTTTTAACATTACAGTATTTCTAACTGTTAAAGTATTGAATCACTTGAATAGCTGTTGATACAGAATGATTGTATCCCACTTTAAACAATAAAACCAAGTCTGGCTTTTCTTTCTGAACAGGATGAATTAATCAGACTTGTAGCAGAAGGTTGTTCAGCTCTCCTTTACTTGAATTTATCTCACACAAACATTTCAAATGGAACACTAGCACTTCTGCCTAGGTAATATATATAGATATATACATACACACTTATATATAAGAGCAATGGACTGCATGGACTGTATGTAATATAGAAGACTTTGAGAAGTTCTCTTAACACCATCTTTGTTAAATCATCTGTCTCAACTTCATGCCTGTTTCTCTGAGCCTTACCACATTGCAAACCATTAAGGATGAAAGTCATTCCCAAGAAAAAGCAAATGCCGCCCACTGACTCTGTGTCACTCCTACTGCCATAGTTTGCAGATCAAGATCTGTGAGGCAGAGTGCATGCTAGTGAGACAGTCCTTCCAATCACAATAGAAGAATTGGAAATATGTACAGGCAGAGGTGTATATGGCTGCCTGAAATAAACTGTTATCAGACTGGAGGCAGCTCTGTGAGCTCAGGGTGCCTTCAGGAGCATGGGGAGGGCCTCTGCTGCATATGGTGCGTGGGACTATTTGGTCTGCAAAATTTTGGAGGATTGCTAGATGGCAACAAAGACCCTTTTCCATCTCTCTTTGCTTCCATCTAGTGGTTGTCTGGATTTTGGTAGCTTCAATCAGGTATCCCTAGTGGTAGACTTCTGTTTCTCTTTTGTCCATGTCTGTTGTGCCCCTTTTTTCTTTTCTACCACTCTCTCAAATTAATGTGAAACAATTGTTAGTCAAGTTCTTTCTACATTGGGCATTAGCTGTTATGCTTTTGTGGTAAAGGTTCTTGGCCAAGATTCAGGTTCAGCTCCACCTTCAGACTTTGAAACTTAGTGACTCAAGGCCAGTAACTCTCTCAGCTTAACCTACCTCCTATGGCTGCTCTTAATGGAGATAAAATGAAGGAATCGCTTCATATAAGCCTCCTGGAGGAAAGGGGAGGTATTATTCTAGCAAATAAAAATCTTTACAGTATTTCAGCAACTCTGTTTTGTCACTGTGATGATTCTTCATTTCACAATGAGAATCTCAACTGAGAATACAGTAAGTTTTTCAAGGCCATCCAGTTAATTTCTGACTAATTAGTGATCGCTCATATCCTCCCACAAAAGAATGAAATTCAGTGCTCCATCTCTTGCCTACTTTACCTTATCATTTAAATTTAACACCTGCATTTTTGCTCCTTGCATTACTCAGTTCCACTTAAGACTCTCTTGCGTTGGAAACAGACATGTCACTGAAAGCCTACAAATCTGTGTTAATTTTCTGCTGCTTACAAAAAACATACAGAGCATGCCTAATTATGTTTGACACCGAAATGGAGAAGGAAAATAGAACAGAAGTGCATATATATAGCAAAGCTTTAATAAGAAACAATGTTTATAATTTACAGCGCTAAATATATTTAGAACAATGTTTCTCAGCCTTGGCAACTTTAAGACGAGTGGACTTCAACTCCCAGAATTCCCTGGCCAGCACTTGTCTTAAAGTTGCCAAGGTTGAGAAACACCGTTCTAAAATGTGCTGCCTTCTTAGATTTAGCCAAGGTGGGCTTCTTCAGGGAGCAGTCTTTGGACAAAACTGGATTGACAGTGCACGTGATAAGGGGAACCGCTATTTTTCTAATAATGGATTCGATTCTGAACATTTCTTTACCTGCTCTCCCATTTCGTACGTGTGACAAAAATCTCAGGCTATTATTTTCTTCAAAATTCCAGAATCCCAGCTATAACATTTATTTCCCATTTTCCCATTTATTTCCCCATTTTCAGGAGCATTGCCATTCCTCAAAACTTTGCCGCACCCCAACCAGTTAAAATAACCTAAAATACAGTATATACCAAAAATATGACCTAAGAAAAAAGTTTTCTGTAGGAGGTGAAATTGTACCAGAGATGTGGCCTTAAAGCTCTTAAAAGGTAATGAGTTTCAAAAAAATGTATGCTACAACAGTCAGAGCTGAAAAACATCTTCACCAGTGCACCTTGGAGAGAATAGGGACATACAAAAAGGCCTCTCTTGAGAGGAGAGGCTGGAGAAGACTCATGCAGGAGGAGTTACATACCTTAAATCCTGTCCTTGCAGCAAGATTAAAATACATGGAGGCACCAGATCTGCTTATCGCAAGAGACCCAATGAGCTGCTAAAGATTCAAACAGGCCATTAAATCCAGTTCTTGATTACAGCTTTAATATTTGCCAAGAGACCTGATTACATAGATAGTCAGTCAGTCTCTACTGACTAAAGCACTATCGGGCTCAGGGGGACAGCCCGAACCTTTAAAAGGTTCCTACAGCTGCAAGGCAACCTTTGTGAAAGAGATGTCCATTCTATCAGCTGTTTCTTGTTCCATGCCACGTGACACTTGGCCCTTAAGAATAATTGGCCTGGCACTAGCTGAACAAGCTCTCTAATACATCTGCAGAATGATCCTGTTCGTACTGATTCGGTTGTAAGCCCCGCTGAGTTTTGAAATGCATTCCTAATGGGCACTGAACTTCAGTCTTACAGGAGATTTTAAAATAATAAATGAAACCGAAAGGGATGTTTCAGCGTGTCAGAGGCTTGTGGCTTTTATTTTTTATTTTTTCTCCTTTTTCCAAAAGTAGTGGAGTGGGGAGCCACTGACTTACATGACGTCTGTGGAGTTACATCCGCGTATTAATTAAATTGAGTACATCTATAATACTTGTCACTAAGAAGAAAAATAGAGACAAATATTTATTTTGCTCTTTATTTTATTCTGCCTTTGCCTTGAGAACGTGCAGCACATTCTTACCTTGTTTATCCAAAAGCTAGCACCACTGATTTCAGCTGAACTTTCTTTTAAATAAATATTTTTAGAACTGCAGCCAAGTTGAGACCAATGATCTGATGTATCTGTGATGGTTCTGTAGTGCATATACATAGGCGTGCTTATTCATATTTATTTGATTGTATTTAATTATACAAAATTTGAGTGATAACAACTGATGTGTTAAAACCTAAATATGAAAAACTAACCATAAATAATCCTATTTCTGGGCAATAAGAACCAAGTGAGAACTTGTACACCTCTGCAAAATTCTGAGATTTGTTCTGCAAGGATATTCAATAGTCAGTACCCAAAACAGGCTCTTGTTTGCCCCCTCATCTGAATGAGCCTGCGAGGTGGTTGTATGATGTTAGGTGACTGTTATTCTCCCGCTATCCTGGCTTTTTCATGATTTTATTTTGCTTTATGTTCAGTGTTTTAAGATTGGCTTTTTGGTTTTAATGGTTGCTGGGTTTGTACGCTGCCCAGAGTCCTGTTGTGTGAGATGGGCGGCCATATAAATTTGCTAAATAAATAAATGAATATTGAACCTGAAAGAGCACCTTGACTGATCTTAAACATTTTGAAGGGACAGGACCTCTCAAGCAGGCCTTTTAAGGTTTTTGCAGGTTTCATTAGAAACTTGAATTGTGCCTGAAAGGAAGAAGAGAGCAGTGCCCACAACGGAGTCCAGACAATATACTTCTTCCGTCTCATAGCATGTAGAGGGGATGGGATCCAGATTTCCAAATGTCAAACAATGATTAATTAAGTCAGAGGACTCAGTTGGGACTCCAGAACTTTTCCTCTAGTCCCCAGATCTGAAGACACTTATCCGCTGCATATTGGCTCATCGCAATTTGCTTAATCCATTTATTTATAAAGATAGCTTCCCAAATGCTTATTGTTCTGTTCTCTCTATCCATACTTTTTTTTTTTTTTTGCTTTTTGAAAAGCAAAAGGGAAAGGAAGACGAAATTCTTATAAACCAAAATAATTTCTTAATGATGCTGTGGAAGAGTTTTGGTATTACCTGGGAAGGGGGGTTAACTGGAGAGTTTGTTTTATAAAAAGGAACTGAAAGCAAGCATGTGTGTCGGTGTGTCAAGAAAAAGAGTCAAGCCTGGAAGCCAGCAGAGAAACTCCAACCCAAAGCAAGCACCTCAGCAGTAGTCTTCAGACAGCAAGAGAAAAATTAAATTTTTGGACTTGCAAGACCTCTGAGAGGCAGAGCTGAGAGACAGGGGAGAAAAAGACCCTGCAAATTCAAGCAAGCCTACAAACCCAACCAAACCAAGCCAAGCGCACTGTGGGCAACAACCCAGGTACAGAGCTTTACAAACCAGCTCCAGAAACAGAGGACTGTGAGTCCTGTGGGGGAGAGAAAAGCCCATTTGCAAGTCTGTACTGTAAAGCAGTGTTCCTCAACTTTAGCAACTTTAAGATATGTGGACTTCAACTCCCAGAATTCTGAGAGGCTGGCTGGGGAATTCTGGGACTTGAAGTCCACATATCTTAAAGTTGCTAAGGTTGAGGAACACTGCTGTAAAGGAGTGAAAAAAGGTTTTCACATGCAAACAGACTGAGATTGGCTACAAGAGCTGAAGACCTGGGGGAACAGGAAAGATTTAAAGAGTTAAGAAATAGTTAAGAAAACATAGTGCTATAAATACTATATAGCAGCGTTTCTCAACCTTGGCCCCTTTAAGCTGTGTGGACTTCAACTCCCAGAATTCCCTAGCCAGCATGGCTGGCTAGGGAATTCTGGGAGTTGAATTCCACACGGCTTAAAGCGGCCAAGCTGAGAAATGCTGCTGTATAGGAATAGGAACATAGAACATAGAGATAGAAATTTAAGAATAGAAATAGTTGTAAACTTCTAGTAATAGGAATATCGTAGAATAAGATAGGAGTTTAATTTTGTACAATAAGGCGGTTTTCTGTGGGGAAAAACAAATAGTCTTTGTATCTGTACAAAGGTACCATATTAAGGTACCATATTAAGAAAAACCATAATATTTGTACACATACAAACAGTTAATGCCAATTTCTAGTGGCCAAAATATTTATTTTATGGTCTTATTAAACAACTCCATAAATTCATAACATCCATTTTTTTTTGGCCTCCAGAAAAACCACTATGTACACTTTAGATAGCTATGTTGTGAACGTAGCTTCCTTGCTTGCCAGGCTGGCTCAGACGCTCAGTACACATCTGCAAGGGAGGCACAGTTGTTCAAATACAGAGTCAGGTTATCTAAGCTCCTCTCTGCTGGAGATACGAGAAGTTTGGTTATTTTGACAAGAGGCAAAAGTCTGTTGATGGAGGTTGGACCAGAATGGGGTCTCCATTCTTTCCAACACCCTCTGATTAAAGTGAAATCTCCCTAGAAAGCCAAAGAAAGCCAAAGAAAGTCCATGTAAATAAAGCAGAAGCACTTTTACTTTGTCTAATCAAGAATAATAATCTTTATTTCTCTGTACAAGTCAGGGAATAGTGTATAATTTCAACTATTATTCCACACTCCAGGTCGTGTTTGTGATTTTATCTTTAGACCTTTTAGATCACAACTTTTCCTTAGAATTTCCTTGTGTTCTGTGATATTATGGGCCAGGAGCTTTTTATATGTAGCAAACTAGAGAACATTACATTTTATCTTGTAATTTTCTTCTCTAAGTCACTGTGATTTGATCAGCTTGGTATTTATCTCCTTCACCACTGAAGGTTTGAAGTTTAATCTTTAGTTAAAAGATGGGATATCTTTTTTTTAATGTGTGATTTGTTTATATCCTGTGAGATTGATCGGTCTCCCAAGTGAGGAAAGGTAGGGCTGAATCCTCTAGCCAAATACCTCTATACTACAAAACCAGAAAATGGCATAATATTAAAATAATAATCAATTATTATTAATCATCATCAATTAATCATAATCATTATCATCCCCCAGTGAGGCACTACCTTGACGTGGTTGTGGGGCTTGCATGCCACAATAAAGTATTCACAGAAGTAGAATTGGAACAATTGCAAAGGTCTACCCAGGGCAAAGAAATTGAAGGCTTGCTAGAAGTAGCTCAGACTGTAGAGGCAAACTGGAAGAGTTGGCAGTAGAGGAAGCCAGCATAGCTATTGAATTGTTTTCATTCCCAAACCAGGCACCCTCTGCTCTGCCTTCTCCTCAGAAAGAACAAAGCC
Organism: Python bivittatus; assembly: GCF_059951505.1. Classification (NCBI taxonomy): domain Eukaryota; kingdom Metazoa; phylum Chordata; class Lepidosauria; order Squamata; family Pythonidae; genus Python; species Python bivittatus. The sequence continues at coordinate 7,867,559 of NW_028277037.1, read as the reverse complement.
CTGTAACTAAAAAACAAGAAGAACTGAAACAAAGAATAACTGAGCATCTAGAACAGCACAAAAAGAACAGAATAAGGTTGCCTGCATTGAAGCTTGTTACAAAGAAACAGCTAGCACAAGTATTAAAAGATGCCAATACTGTAATATCAAATATAAGCAGCAGCTCACTGCAAGAAACAAACCAACTGATAACTGCAGCCATGCTAGACATTACTGAATACCTGGCATGCAAAATCAACAAACAAGAAAAAAATCCAAACAGTGCACCACCAAAATGGAAGATCAGGTTGGAAAATAATATCAGCATGCTAAGATCAGATGCAAACAAGCTAGAAAAGATGAAACAGAAGAAGGTGAAGAACAAGACGACCAAAGAATACCTATCAAGAAATATCACCTAGAAACAAGGAAGATCACAGAAGCACTGGAAGTAATAAAGCAGCAAATAATAAGCCATAGCCAAAAAGATCAGCAGATACGAAGCATGAATTGCACACTATAGGCAGAATCTCCAATTTCAGTCGAATCAGAAATATTTCTACCAATCCATCAATGGAGAGACTGCAATGAACCAGTCAACACCTAACAAAGAATAAATAGTGCAGTTCTGGGCGCAGCTATGGGACAACCCAAAGAAATACAACAAGAATGCAGCTTGGATAAAGGAGGTGGATAAGAATAAAAAAAGAAGCTAAAATTAAATAACTTGTAATGACAGCAGAAATGGTGAAAAAATGGGCAAGGAAGATCAAGAATTGGCCAGCACCCAGTGAAGATGAACTACATGGTTTTTGCTTGAAACATCTGACTGGTCTGTACCCACTCATTGCCAAGCAGTTTAACAAGATACTGCAAGGAGGTGAAATTGAAGATTGGTTAACATCTGGCAAAACCTACCTGATAATGAAAGATCCAACAAAAGAGGCAGCACCAAGTAACTGCAGGCCAATTACCTGCTTACCAACAACTTTCAGATTGATAACTGGTGTTGTAGCTGATGCAGTCCAACAGCATCTAGTTGAAAACAAACTGTTTCCATCTGAGGAACAAAAGATCAGCTCCTAATTTACAAGATGATTTTGGAAAACTTCAAGAGAAGGAAGACCAACTTGAATGTAGCTTGGATTTATTATAAGAAGACATTTGACTCCCTGCCACATGACTGGATAATCAAGTGCCTAGAAATAACAGGAGTTAGTAGAAACATCGGAAGCTTTGTGCAAAGATCAATGGCACAATGGAAGACACAGTTGCTGGGAAAGGTTAATATCAAGAGAGGAATCTTTCAAGGACACTCACTATCACCACTACTGTTTGTCATGGCATTGATTCCTCTATCAGCAATACCAAACAAGTCAGGCCATGGCTATCAAACTTCAAAAACATCTGCCAGGCTATTCCACCTCCTTTACTTGGACAATCTGAAGCTGTATGGAAAAACACCATCTGAAATAGAATCGCTGCTCAGTACTGTCCGAATATACAGCCAAGATATTGCAATGGAGTTTGGACTGGACAAATGTGCCACCCTTACCATCAACAGGGGAAAAATAGTGAAAACTGAAGGAATCAAGATGTCCTATGGAAATAACATCAAGAGTCTGGATGAAGAAGATCACTAGAAATACCTGGGCATCATTCAAGCTGACAACATCAAGCACACTGAACTCAAGAAGAAGGTTAGTAGTGAATTCATCATGAGAGTGAAGAAGATCTTAAAGTCCAAACTCAGTGGCGGAAATACCATCAAGGTGATTAACACCTGGGCAATTCCAGTCATTAGATACACAGCTGGAATAGTGGACTGGACTCAAGCAGAACTAGAAGCCCTGGATAGGAAGACCAGAAAAATAATCAATGAATCATGCCCTTCATCCATGCAACGACATTGACAGACTGTACTTACCAAGGAGCATAAGTGGGTGTGGAATGTTGCAAATACACCAGACAGTTGAAGAAGGAAAAAGGGTGTTGGAAGAATATCTGAAGGACAGTGAAGAAGATGCACTGAAGCTAATACACCATGAAGGCTTACTGAATACTGAAGAGACAAAACTGGCCTACAAGAAAGACCAAATGAAGAATAGAAAAGAGACATGGCAAGGCAAAGTATTACATGGCCAGTACACACACACACACACACACAAACCTAGCAGGCAAAGCAGATAACAAGACCTGGCAATGACTAAGAGCAGGAAAACTGAAGAAAGAGATCGAGAGGCTAATTCTGGCTGCACAAGACCAAGCATTAAGAACAAATGCATACAAAGCCAGAATTGAGTAGACACAAATGCCACCTCTGCAAAGAAGCTGAAGAAACAGTGGACCACCTAGTTAGCTGCTGCAAGAAGATCGCACAGACTGATTACAAACAATAGCATGACAAAGTAGCAACAGTGGGGCATTGGAATATCTGCAAGAAATACCATTTGCCTGCAAGCAAGAACTGGTGGGACCACAAAACAGATAAAGTAATAGAAAATCGAGAAGCTAAAGTGCTCTGGGACTTCAGAATTCAAACAGACAAACACCTGCCACACAACACCCCAGACTTAACAATTGTTGATAAGACAGACAAAAAAGTCTGGATAGTGGACATTGCAGTACCTGGAGACAGCAGATTAGAAGAGAAAGAACTGGAGAAAATCACAAAATATGAAGACCTGCAAATAGAAGTAGGACGACTGTGGCAAAAGAAAGCAAAGATAGTACCAAGAGTAATAGGTGCCTTGGATGCAATCCCAGAATATCTGGAGCACCATTTGAACACCTTTGGCATTGACAAAATCACCATCAGTCAATTGCAAAAGGGAGCTTTACTTGGAACAGCTTATATCCTGCGACGATACCTTTAACACCATCAAACAGCAACATCTGCCTGTCCCAGGTCCTTAGGAAGGACTTGATAGGTGGATAAAAATGCCAAATCCAGTCTAAACATCTGGCTGACTGTGTGACCAACAACAACAACAACAATTTTAAAAATCACCAGAAAGTAACATGATGTTACAGCCCTAGTTCTGTCATATACTGGGGTTAGGGGATGGATGCTAGGTGAGGCACCTGCTGAAAGATAGGTGGCAGCAGTGGGACTTAGCAACTCATTATCCCAAATCAGGACATGAACAGTGGAGATAAAGAACCTGAGAGCTTCTGGGAAAGGAGATTTGAAATCTGTAGTCATCTACTCTAAAATTCAGCTGTTCCACTAATTAACTATATCCTCTTTAGCTTTTTGCATTAAGTTTGGATCAGTGTGAATAACTGTGTTCTTCCTGCATCTCTAAATAACATTTGAGTTTTTATTATTTGGATTTTGGAATAGTTACATAGCTTCCAGTTACAAAATCATTGCCCCCCACCATTATTAGCTCAAGTTTAAAGGAAGGCCTCTGAAAATGCTACAGCTGTGCCATTTGTGTTTCTGCAGTCCTATTTAAAAACAGCTCTTCATGCTACTTAGATACAACTACTACTACCTTCTCCTTATTTTTCCAGCCCATATAGCCAATCAGATTTAGTGTTACTGAATTAAAACAAAGCTCATTCATAGGGAACACTGTGTTTTCTTAATAGCCATTAAAAAAGCATCCTCAGCTTGTGGTAACTTCATAAACACATCCAAGCATGTTGGAGAAAGTACAGTAGTGAAAGTGAATTTAATAATAATTTATTATAATAAGGCAGATACACATAATGTTCATAGCCCTTACCTTCTTAGAGACACTTGTCCACAAGTTTTATTTACATTTTTACTTTAATATATTTTTTACATTAATACTATTTTAAATTTAAATAATATGCAATCAATGTTATCTATACATTTGGGTTCTTTCTTCTCATTTTAAGAAAAGAAACATAAGTCTTAAGGTAATGAACATGATGTCATGCTTTCCTCATTATGGGTGTTTCTAATCCTTCTGATCTCGTTTTTGCTGACTAGTGAAATTGCCTTAAAATGTTGTCCTAAACTACATCTATTGAAGAACATAATGTCTCTACTCCTAATGATAGATTGTGATTTCCTTTCTGCAAGCTTTCATTTCTGGTAATTGTGGGATTGCCATTTTTTCCCCCAGCTATACTATAATTGCATAAAATCAATAGTTTTCAGCATGACAGTGCCTACATCTGCATTGTAAAAATAAATACAAGCAGTTGTAGAAGGTTTAGTGTCCAGCTCAATGTTTGCCTTGTATATTGTCCGATTTTCTCTACATTGTCTGTCATTTGATTTAAATAATTCTTTTCTAGAGATGCTGTGCACTGCAACCTTGTATATGTTTACTCAGCAATAAATCTCACCGTGATCAGTGGGACTTACTCCTAGATAACTGTATAAAACATTACAGCATTTAATTTTATATGTGAACATTATTATTATTGTTATTATTTACCTGAAGCCTTAACTGCTTCAAGCCTTAGTACCGTTACATGCAAAGGGCAGTTGGAACATTTATTTATTTTTTGCATGCTTTATTCTTCTTTTGATTTAGTTCTGGTTTTCACATTGCAATATAGGTTGTAATATGGTAAAGTTAATGTTACAACTGCCATTGAAATTGTTGATGATTCATGCCTTTCTAATTTAGGACATGTTTTGGTTTACAGCCAAACAAAGTAATTTTGAAGTCCGTTTTCATTATATTTATTGATTCCAGTAATTCAATCATATATATATCTGCTCAGACACCCCACTGTTTCTGAATGTAATGGGACTACGCCAGAAAAGCGAGGATAGGATTGCTGCATTCAAAAAGCAGTTTAAGCATAAAGAAAAATGAAACATAATGTTCTTCAGTACTTTGAGAAAAACGCCCATTAAACTCTTAGCATCCACCCCAGTTATTAGAAAGCCTTCCAGTTAAAGTATCAGATTGCATCAGAAATCTGAACACAGAGATACAATGAATGCTTTTTCCTTCTTTCCTTCTGATTAAGGAGCTTCCCGAATTTACAGTTTTTAAGCATAGCTTATTGCAGAAAATTCACAGACAAAGGGTTACATTACCTCGGCAATGGAAGAGGATGTCACAAGCTCATCTACTTGGATATTTCAGGCTGCCTCCAGGTTTGCATTTCAGTTTTCTTTTTCATACTGTAGGGAAAGTAATCCTCTAGAGGACTGACGTTACCCAGCACTCATGGTATACTGAAGGAGTACAAGCCCTGCTGCAAACTTGAGCGGTTTTAAATTACATTACCACAGCTGCTTTAATTTTCCTGAGGAATAGCACTATAGGCTTTTGGCTCACTTCCAGTGGGTGTCTTAACTATAAACAAGTCCTTATTGCATAATGAAAGCATGGCTTATTTTGTGGGGCGGACTTAAAACAAGCATGCTTTTTGCTGCCTTACTTCCATGTATACAGTTTGAAATTCCAGATACGCAGAGCTTAACAATCCTCGAGGGTGCTGGACTCAGGGAACGACAAAATGAAATTCGTTGGGGGAGATGGGATTTCCTGAAAAGGAAAACCAACGATCAATGAGCTTGCTGATACCCTTGCTTCATCAAAGACTAGCCTGTGGTACAGTATAGTAACTTTCTAACAGAAAGAGACAATGAGATGCTAAACTGGGTACTTCAGGAAGAAGCATTGGCAAATGCTCTCCTCATCCCCAAATGCCAATATATGTTCAAAGCAGGTTGATTTTGCTCAAGTGATTCCAGAGGGGTTGGGAAGCTCGTTCCTTTGGAACAATAGCCTATACCCTGTGCAATAATCCTTCAGGTTTTCCCAACTTCATTGTCAAATGATAGGCATAGTTGATAGCCAGTCACCCTTCTTCTTGGAGTGATAGACGTTCTTGCTTTGACACATTTCTGGGAAATGATGATTAATGCTGAATTATGGGATGATTTGTCTCACAGAGAGACCCCATAATGAACTGCATAACCCTCATTGGGAGCTCAATTATCACACGCATGTCCTTTATTGAAATGAAAGGTGCACTTCTCCCAATATCTATTTAATAAACTTATATAACACAACTAGTAATTATGCCCAGGCCAACGTGCAATGGTTTAGGGGGCAGAGGACCACACTTAAAGAGACACATTTCTTTTCCTACAGGAAATAGACCTAGAATCTCTTTTTTGGTCCAAAGTTGTACCTTATGTTCTTGTCATCCTCTGCATTTGAAGAGGTCTTTCACAAGATGTCTTCTTACATTGGAGAGTTGCAGATCTATTTTATGGCAGTAGCAGAGAAAAGTCCCTATTGGGGCTGCATGCTTTGGAACCATCATTGACTTTTTTCAATGTTTCATTCGTTTTTCTTAAGAAATTTGAATGGAAGTTTTAAATCATTCCGAGGGGTGGGGAGCAGCATAATGTTGCAGCCTCTACCAGAGAATACTATAACTCCAAGTCTGGTAAAATCACAATTGCAAATGATTTCCAGGGAACTGATTCAGATAGTTCAGTAGAAAACTCAGCTGATTTTTTAAAGCATTATCATTTCAATATATTTTTATGACACAGAAGAAGAAGCCAGACTGCTTTTTCAGCTAGGATCAAAGCAGCATTTCAAGGTGGGAAGGTGAGAGAAGAAGAGCTTTAATGACTGCTATAGTGCATACTGTAGTGATTGTTTATAGAAAGAGCTGCATCGTCCAACAGATGGGGAGCATTTTCCCCCTAATGATTTAGCATCTTATAGTTTCATCCAAGCATCCTCCAGAAATAAATCATTGATGAAGACAAGCTTTATCTTGTCATAGCAATGGCTGAGCGATGTTCTAAGCCACTATAAATCATTAGTGAAGAAATGGCCAGAGTCAGCTAGTAATGTTAAGTCAGCAACTCTGTCTGCTCTATACTTCTGATCTGGCAAGAAAACTGCAGGGACTTGACATATATAGATTCCTTCCTCACCGGTTCCTTGGTCTTTGCCACAGTCGTCAGTTCTGTTTTTGCAAAGCTGTCTTCGGTTTGCCCTACCTCCCCCAGAAGCCCTGGGGTGCAAGAGAATCCAAAACAGTTGACACACTGAACATCTGTAGCTATGTTTTATTGTTCTTAAATAACTGGACAAAGAAACCGCAAATTACTGTTCTTAATAGTTTATGATTTTTTTAGTGTGTGATAAACTGCTGATTTGACAGCAATAGTTTTTGTATATTATTCTATGACAAAAAGTACATAAACCATTAAGAATAATCAACGTAATAATAGTAGTAATCATAATAACATCACAATAACTTTCAGTGGTTCCTCAGGTAATTTCCTAGCTTATAAAAGTATATTTGGTAAAATATTAATCAAGTAAGGTGTTTGGGTCTAGTGCTTTGTAGATCTCAGCAGGAATGGCATCCTGTCCTGTTGCTCTATTTGAGTTCATCTGTGAGATCTCTTTCTTGATCTCATCAGTAGAAGGAAGCAAATCCAGGGCATCCAAGACTGGCAGCTGAGGAATCTGCTGTAAGACATAATGTTCAGTTGTGGGCAGCCTATTGAATAGGTTGGAAAAGTGTTCAGCCCAGCAGTTTTTTAGTCCTTCCTGGTCTTTGATCAGGCTCGACCCATCAGATGACAGCAAGGGGGGAGCACCCTGATTTAGAAGGACCATAAACTGACTTTATGGCACTGAAGAAGTATCTGGTGGCAAGAAGTGTCTGCGTAGCGTTGCACCTGCTCAGCCTTTCTCTGCTACCACTCATCCTGCACTCCTCATAGTTCCAGCTATACTTTGGACTACAGGTGCTTGACTTGTCTTTCTTTGAGATACATGATGGGTCGGTCATTCTGCCAGTCTGCGTAGGCCTTGTTCTTGGCCTGGAGGGCTGCTGAAATGGTCTTGTGGTTTTCATGAAACCAGTCTTGATGCGCCCGGGTTTTCAGTCTGAGTATAGTTGTTGCACTCTGCGTGATGATGTCTTTAAACTGTGTCCACTTTTCAGAACAGGTTCCTACAAGCAGTAAATTTCCAGAGGGTCTTTCATTAAGTACATCTTGGAAACATTGGGCTTGGCCTGGTTCCTGCAGTCTGCCGACGTTAAATGACTTTCTGACAGTCCTTGATTGCTTATGACGTAAAGGGGTTATGTGCAGGTTGAGGACCAACTGGACCAGCCTGTGATCTGTCCAGCACTCAGCACCTTGCATGGATTGGGTGATTGTGACATCTTTAAGGTCGTGCTGATGTACTATGACATAGTCAAGTAGGTGCTAGTATTTGGACCTGGGATGCATCCAGATAGTTTTGTACTCGTTTGCAAGTCTGAACATCATGTTAGTGATGCACGGTTGTGGTCGGCACATTTGCTCAGAAGCAGCAGGCCATTGCTATTTAGTTTTCTCACCTCATGTCTCCTGAGGACTCCATTCAGTTGTCACTGTCTGTCCCCACCCTAGTGTTGAAGTTGCCTAGAATGACAAGTTTGTCAGTGGCGGGGGCTGTTCGAGTAATCTGATCCAGGTCCTCGTAGAAACCTTCCTTGTCTTCATCTGGACTCATGAGAGTTGGTGCAAAGGCACTGACAATGGTGATATACCAGGACTTGCTGAGAGGAAAGCAGAACTTCATAATGCATTCATTTATTCCAGCGGGTAGAGTAGATATGTGTTTCAGCAGAGCAGTTTTGATTGCAGTACCTACTCCGTGAGTCCTGTTGTCAGTCTATGGTTTCCCTTTCCAAAAGAACGTATATCCACTCACTGCTTCCTGTAATGAACCTCTGTCTGCCAGCCTGGTCTCACTGAGTGAAGCAATGTCAATGCTATAATGGCAAAGTTCAGCTGTTATGAGTGCTGTTCGTCTTTCAGGCGTTGACACCTTATCTCTATCCAGCAAGGTGTGGATGTTACAGGCTGCGAAAATGAGTTTTCTTTGATTCATTTTTCTTGATGCTCAACCGCTAAGGAGATGATCTGCCAACTGCAGTTAGTTAGCCAGATGTTGTGGGGTAGGTAAGGTTTAAGGTACCTTTTCTAACCCCCTCCATCATGCGAGGGTGAGCAGTGCTATCCTAGAAGGGCTGCCTAGTCGCCCTGGATGCTTCCAGACATTTCTGCTGCCCCAGGTACTGAGACGAATGACCACTGGTCCAAGGGCCACCCACGTGCAGGTTTGTGACTACAACTGCCAGCAGGCATCTGCACCTGTTGCTTCATCACTCCCCCATCGCTGCAGGGCTCAATGAATTAGGTTTGGACTGAGATGATTTGCAGACGAGTTGTAGATGAAGTTGAACTGCACAACAGAAACCTGTGTGTGATGGAGTTTTAAGTGGAACAGCCGATGCCCAGCGGTAGTCCCACTCTCTTGGCATAAGAGACCTTAATCCAGTGGCACGGAGAACCATTACAGCTGGAGACCTCTCCTGCTGCAGTGGATGACCAGGACATCTTAGTGTCTTGTCATGCTCTTAGCACTCCACAGTGCCTGCTGGGCCTGCCTTCTTAACTGTTGGACCGTTGATCAGCCTCCTCTGCTCAATCTGCCAGAGCCAGACTTCACACGCTGGGATCGATAAATCCCCTGCCTCACTGAGAATTGAAGGCCCATTGGCTACCCTCACCTGGTTTGGCCCGTCTGCCAAGATGGTTTGCCAGGATGTGGCCGCTACACATGTTACAGCTACTTGGAGCCACAGGTGAGAGCTGAGAGCCAGGTGGGCATTGTCAGAGAAATTACATTTCAGCCAGCGAGCTTTTGGCATTTTGTCTGAGAGCAGAATTGCAAGGCTTACATGGGGCTAGTCTGGAATCCCTTGGATATTTACTTGTTATCACAGGGAAATCAGTGAAAGTTCAGCTTTCACATAGTTTGAGATAATGAAGAGTAGGGTCAGGAGTCAACTCTACATAGCTTGAATGATTGCTTTTTTTATGCATGGCTGTAACATCCTGCTTTGCAGATAAGTGAAGAATTCCTTTTATTGGTTCTTTCAACTCTGACTTTACTTTGGTGGAAAGGAAAAACAGTATGTGCCCTTTTCTTTCCAATCAGTGCTGAAATAACATTAAGCAAAATTGGCTTAAGTAGAATATAATTGCTTTCTTACTCTTCAGAGCAACCTCCAATCCAGAGTCAGAATTGTTCTTTTTAATATATAGGCAACTAGCTAACTAACTAACACTGCCAAGCCTAAGACATTGATTTAAATATTTTCTTCCATAGATACACACTCTTCATGCTATTCCACTTCAGGAATTCAAAGTTATATAGAAGAGGGACTAATTAATAGTAAGCAAGAGAAGTCAAGGCATGAGATCAGAGAAAGGAATGGGAATTATAGTTAACTCTAGTTTACACAAATAGCATTCACTAAACCTGTGCATATCTTTCAAACCGGGTAAACCATCCTTGCTTCCACAGTTCTGTACATTGCTTCATATATTACCTTATGTTCTCTCAACTTTTCTTCTCTCTCCTTTTGGGGAATTCATCAACTTGCTCTTCTCCCTTCGTCTACACCCATTGACATGTTTTGCAGTTCAATCCTCACTCATGTTCTCTATATGACCAAACAATATCAACACACCTTTTTAGTACTGGTCATTCACATTTGTGTTCAGTCCACATTCATTCAGCATCCATTTACACCATTTTTCAACAATCTCAGAGCTTTTACAACTTTGCCTTCATAAAATTTTACTTGAACACTGACATGTATAGAATTAGTTTTAATTCCACTCTTTAATTCCATCATATCACTATGATTCTTATATATACTGCTCTCAAATACTCCTTCCAGTATTCATTCACTGCAGTTTCCTCCCAAATATTTAATAATCATTTTGTTTTTTAATTTCATCTCTCTGTTGGAGGCGTCTTGTTTAGCCCTCTTCACCCACATCTGAAACATTTTTTTAAAAAGTCCATCAAAATGTCCCTGCCTACTCCCTGATTCTTTGAATTTTATCTGTCTTTTGCTGTCTTTGCATTCTTTGCAACTATTTTTTCTGTCTGTTTATACTGTACAATATGGGGGCCATTTGTAGGGAGTATGTATGTGAGCCCTGGTTAATTAAAACTAATGATTAATGATTCCCTAGTTTTTAATTGGACTTGTTCTTTTTGTTGTAAGTAGTGCAGTGTTCAAGCCATATAAAATCAATAAAGAAACAAGTAACTTTCTTTCATCCTCCTCCCCCCCCCAGTAATTATTATAACAAGCATTTCTCTCAGACAACCTTGTTTACTTCTTCATCCCACCAAACATCCTTTTTTATACTTCTCATCAACATAACTCCACATATTTGTATGGCACTCCGTAACATAATCATTTTCACTCTTTCGAAGCAGCTTCCACATCCTTTTTCCTTACAGCTACTTTTTTCATTTATTCAGTTGGAAGATTTGTCTGTATTCTAGTGCTTTTTCATACAGAAATCAGACTTGCTTTGTCTGCAATAATTCTTTCACTCAATTTCTTTCACTTCTTTCATTTTCTTCTGTCAACTTTTTCCCAAGATCCACCATGATATTACCAACTCCCCCTTTCTCCTGTACTCTTAACCTCTCATTGACTTTGTATTCTTCACCAACTTCTTCAGTCTTTCCTCATAAACAGTCAATAATGTTTTTAAAGTTATATGCATTCCTTTTCCATGTGCCCATATGAAAAGACTTATGCTTAACCAGTGTACTCAAAACAACATTCATTTGTTTTGTTTCCAGTTTAATCTACGTAAAAACATACGCTCTTCTCCTTTATATTCATGCACATCCAGTGGGGCAAAAAAGTATTTAGTCAGCCACCAATTGTGCAAGTTCTCCCACTTAAAAAGATGAGAGAGGCCTGTATATCATAGGTATACTTCAACTATGAGAGACAAAATGAGAAAAAAAATCCAGAAAATCACATTGTCTGATTTTTAAAGAATTTATTTGCAAATCATGGTGGAAAATAAGTATTTGGTCACCTACAAACAAGCAAGATGTTTGGCTCTCACAGACCTGTAACTACTTCTTTAAGAGGCTCCTCTGTCCTCCACTTGTTACCTGTAGTAATGGCACCTGTTTGACCTTGTTATCAGTATAAAAGATACCTGTCCACAACCTCAAACAGTCACACTCCAAACTCCACTATGGCCAAGACCAAAGAGCTGTCGAAGGACACCAGAAACAAAATTGTAGACCTGCACCAGGCTGGGAAGACTGAATCTGCAATAGGCAAGCAGCTTGGTGTGAAGAAATCAACTGTGGGAGCAATAATTAGAAAATGGAAGACATACAAGACCACTGATAATCTCCCTTGATCTGGGGCTCCACGCAAGATCTCACCCTGTGGGATCAAAATGATCACAAGAACAGTGAGCAAAAATCCCAGAACCACATGGGGGGACCTAGTGAATGACCTGCAGAGAGCTGGGACCAAAGTAACAAAGGCTACCATCAGTAACACACTAGGCCGCCAGGGACTCAAATCCTGCAGTGCCAGATGTGTCCCCCTGCTTAAGCCAGTACATGTCCGGGCCCATCTGAAGTTTGCTAGAGAGCATTTGGATGATCCAGAAGAGGATTGGGAGAATGTCATATGGTCAGATGAAACCAAAGTAGAACGTTTTGGTCTAAACTCAACTCGTCGTGTTTGGAGGAGAGAGAATGCTGAGTTGCATCCAAAGAACACCATACCTACTGTGAAGCATGGGGTGGAAACATCATGCTTTGGGGCTGTTTTTCTGCAAAGGGACCAGGACGACTGATCCGTGTAAAGGAAAGAATGAATGGGGCCATGTATCGTGAGCTTTTGAGTGAACACCTCCTTCCATCAGCAAGGGCATTGAAGATGAAACGTGGCTGGGTCTTTCAGCATGACAATGATCCCAAACACACCGCCCGGGCAATGAAGGAGTGGCTTCGTAAGAAGCATTTCAAGGTCCTGGAGTGGCCTAGCCAGTCTCCAGATCTCAACCCCATGGAAAACCTTTGGAGGGAGTTGAAAGTCTGTGTTGCCCAGCGACAGCCCCAAAACATCACTGCTCTAGAGGAGATCTGCATGGAGGAATGGGCCAAAATACCAGCAACAGCGTGTGAAAACCTTGTGAAGACTTACAGAATACGTTTGACCTCTGTCATTGGCAACAAAGGATATATAACAAAGTATTGAGATGAACTTTTGATATTGACCAAATACTTATTTTCCACTATGATTTGCAAATAAATTCTTTAAAAATCAGACAATGTGATTTTCTGGATTTTTTCCCCCATTTTGTCTCTCATAGTTGAGGTATACCTATGATGAAAATTACAGGCTCTCTCATCTTTTTAAGTGGGAGAACTTGCACAATTGGTGGCTGACTAAATACTTTTTTGCCCCACTGTAAATGGGAATTCGTGGGAAGTGTTTGTGAATCTCAATTTTTGTTTCAGGAAGGTGGGAATCATACAGAACTCACAAGAGAGCAGTCTTCCTGAAAACTGATGATTCCAGAGTCATAAATGTTTCTCACCGATACAGTAGACAAATATAGGGGGAGTATTCTCTCTCTGGCAGGTTTTTTATTATATTTTGAGCAAAAATTGGGGAGGAGGATATCTGCTTCTGAAGCTTCATTTGCAACAAATTCTTTTTTTTTTTAAATGATACAATTAGTTGCATATTTGGTTTCCAGGTTATTGCTTAACACATTGCAATCGTAACATAATTGTAATGAATGGTTTATGATTAATTTCTTTCTTTTTTCAAAATAAGATTACAGTGGAAGGCTTCAGGAATATTGGTAATAGTTGCAGTGGTATCCAGTACCTGACAGTTAATGAAATGCCCACTCTTACTGACAGATGTATTCAGGTAAGAAAGGACCAGTCTTCTGCATGATCTTGAATTTAAATGTTAGCCTGAGAGTCATGAAGAGTTATGCCAGCTGAATGCATAGAATTCCGTGCAGGTGAACGGGGGGGCTGGCAGAACTTGGAAAGAGTGCTTCAATGTGCCTTTGTTTCTAGCACAGAAATGTGGCAAGCTGCTGCAGGAGACTCGGATTTTCCATTCCTCTTGTGCCGAACCTTTCTGGGTCTATTAAAAATCACATGTGCTAATAACTTATGCATTTATTAACAAGGCTGTTTTTATATTAATACATTTATTCCACAGCAAAACTTCATCAAACTAAAAATATTCTAGAAGAAAATGACTTCCATTTTGATTTTGCTCTTCTGAGAGAGAGAGAGAGAGAGACAGAGACCGACAGAGACAGAGACAGAGAGATACATTACAAGACACCTTTGCTGATGGAATAATTTTCTCCTATACTTATCTTTCTTCTCAAATAATCATTTCAGTATATAAATAAATCTGTTTTCTGGGGCTTTCTAAAGTGTATTACAGTTTTCTTTAGAAGTAATTCTTAAACAGGACAGATGTATCTATCAGCTGGAAAGTAATTACAGGTAGTCCTCGTTTAGTGACCACAATCAGGATCAGCAACTCAGTTGTTAAGCGAAGTGGTTGATAAGTGAAACCACGACTATGCTTATGATCTTACTTCAGCTTTCCTTTGCTTTACAGACCTGCAAAAATCCTAAATACGAGGAGTGGTCATAAAGTTACTTGTTCATTACTGTCATAATTGTGAATGGTCGCTGTATGAGGCAGTCACTAAACAAGGACTACTTGCAATGGAGGAATGTAAAAACTGGGTCTTCCCTGGCTGTGTGGTGGGACTGTTTTGGATTTTTTCATAGAAAGGTGGTATGAGCAGTCTGCTGATTAAAGATGGGCAGCCCGATGGCCAAATCTGTTGCCTACACCAGATTTCTTAGGTTGATCTAGACAAGGAGCTTTTCAAATTGAGGAAATTAATCTTAATGTTGCAGGTGCAGTGTAAACTGATGCACATTGGAGCAAAAAATCCTAACCATAGACACATGGGTATGATTTGAGCCAACTATGATGAAACAAGGAATAGGCTCTTGGGGATGAGGGAATAGTTCAATGAAAATATCAACCCAGTGTTTGACTGATGTAAAAAGACAAATTTCCTGCTGGGGACTCTTCCGGAAAGAAATGGAAAATAAAACAATAAATGTTTTTAGAGAGTTTTGTGTGTGCTATTCCACTCACTATATTAAAAGGAAGGATTTTAGGAAGGAATTGGGCAAATTAATGGCAGATGAAGTTGCCAACACTGTGCGATAGACAGAGGCACGTGCTTCTCCATCCCAATTATTGAGAAACGTGAGAAGTAGAATGCAATGGTTCTTGTGCTTTGCTTGACCCCTGCAGGAACAGAATGCTGGACATTAAACAGGCCTTTGGTCTAATCAGCTTTTTTTCAGGTTTAAACAGTGGAGAGTCCAGTCCGTGTTATTTTCTGTGAGTGATTGCCCTACATTCAAAAATCCCCTTCTCTGTCTCAGTTCTAGTTAAACCATTAGTTCAACAGTTCCAGGGCATGTTTACAGCATTTTCGAAGGTCGTTGCCAAACATCCTTGAGGGCAAAATTGGAAACTTTAGGAACAGTACTTTGCCTTTTTAAACATCTTTTCTGTCAGTTACTACTGGTCTGCCGATCTTAAGAGTAAACAAGGAATTTATGACTTTGATACCCTTTCTTTTATAATCCTTCCTAATTCATCATATTTCCACTGGTATGGTGTCCTAAGATACCAGGATCAAAGCTGGGGTATGGAATGCTTTCTATCAAATTCACTTCCAGGTTTTTTCAAGAAGCTGTTTCATGTTAATGGCCTCTGCAACTAATTGCTGCTTCTTGGAGGATTTCTATATTTGATTCCTTAACATTCTCATCCAAATTAAACTGAACAGGTTGTGTTTCCTCCAGTGAAACTCTATGTAATCTGGGTGTGACAGAAAGAGTAGAAGATAAACCATTATTTTCCAATTGGTGAATAGCCTGAGCAGTGGGGATGGGCGTGTTAGTTTGTATGAAATAGCGTAGAAAATGAAATTTATTTTTATAAAAGGCATTTTTAATAAAGGATGTCATGTGTTTATTTAATTATCTCCTCCTCTCTTAAAGGCGTTGGTTCAAAAGTGCAAAAAAATTGTGTCTATTGAATTCAACGAATCCCTACATGTTTCTGACACAGGTCTCAGTGCACTCGATGCGTGTGAACTTGTTAAAATGAAGATAAAAGGTAGGTGATAATGTAGTAATTCTGGCAAATTTTTAAAGAATGTTCCCGTTCCTTTGACTTTAGTTGCACTTTCCAGTTGCTACTATATATAGTGGCTGAAACAGGTTTTCCATTCTGGGTTAGAATGACCTGATTCTGGTGTATTGTCTCAACAGGGAGTAATCGGGTGACTGATCTAAGTTTCAAAGTCATGAGCAAATTCTGGCCTGGAATGAAACATATTTATGTAGCTGATTGCCAGAAAATAACAGATGTAGCTCTCAAGCTCATCAGACCGCTGGACCATATTGTTATACTCAATTTGTCAGGCTGCATAAGGTATTGTTATAGTTACATGATGGCATTGTTCATTGTAACGACGTTATTTTTATTCATTTTAAAGTATTGAGGTAATTGCATTACAACCATGTCGGGGGAAAAAAAGGATACTCATAAAGTCAAAATGTGCAAACCTGTTTGCCTGCAAGTAAGCACTACATAAACAAAATGAAAAGGATTTTGTGGCAGTGATATACATCTTGCCAGCCTGTTGGCAGTGCTGATGTTGCTTCGTTTTTCATACTCAGTGAAAACATACCCTTCTCTCAGGTTTTTAAATAGATGTGGGAATGCTTTTATTGGCTTTTTATATACCGAGGCACTGGCCCGGGGATGTTTTACAATGAAGGGCAGATAATAAAATTATTATTTTATAAACAAATAGTGTATCAGCAGAACAGGACATTAAGACTAAATCCTTGGAACCATCTTTCATCAGAAGCAGGGCACCAATTCCACTGAGTGAGTTAAGCGATAGATGCAAGACTACCAGGTAGACATCAGACAAATGCTGTGATTGATGAATTCTCACATAAAATAAATTAGGATTTGGAGTAGCCAGCATAGTCAGAATAACAACAGAGTGACTTTTTGATGTGCTGATTGAATTTTGGCTGTTGATGGTTTCCTGCAACAACAATTAGCTGTTGCACATAGAAATTAACTTGTAATGTAATGGTATTTTATTACATTGTTCTCTGTTTTAAAGATTTAATGAAACAGGCTTTAGCTGCAATTCTAAATAGAATTCCTTGAAAGTAAATGTGATTAGAATGAATGGGGGTTAGTTTTCAATAAATATGAATTAAGCTAATCTAGCTAACATACAGAAATATTTCCAGTTAGTCCCATGTTTCGTTTATAAAGTGGACAAGATTATTTGAAATATTGATAAAAATTGGCCTGCTAGCATTTCTTTTAGACATTTATATCTCTGAAGATTGACATTGATTGCTATATATTTCAAGTGTTTATCATCTTGCATTCAAGAACTAATGATTAAAACTTAACTTTAGAATCATGAACAAAGTAAAATTAAGTATTTTCCATTTATATTTCAGAATCAGTGATTCAGGAATAAAATCATTTGTCGACGGTCCTTCAGGCCCAAGATTAAAAGAACTCATTTTGGCTAATTGCTGCTATATCTCTGACAGTGCCCTCCTAAAAGTAGCTGAAAGGTACCAGGTGGCAAGGTTTTTTATTTGCTGATACTTAGCACAGGAATGTTTAAAGAAGCATGTTTGAAAATACTCATTTTAACTAACTCCGATACCCCTTTAATATAATGTAGCAACAGTTAATTGTGACTCTGGGTCACTGAAATTAGGAGTCCCAGACCAAAGATTAGCATACATAATTGGACATTATTTCAGTGGAACTTCCTTGTTAACACATGTTCAAGAACATTTGTCTGTACATTTCAGGAGGCTAAATCTCAACTCCAGGTACATTCCAGGTCCCCTCAATTAAACATCGCTGTCTTGTGGGACAGAGGAACCGGGCATCCTCTGCCGCAGCTCCTGCGCTCCGGATAGCATTCCCCCCGAGATAAAGAAGGCAGCCATTTTCCTGGGGTTTCAGAAGGCCCTCGAGATCTGGCTCTCTTCCCAGACCTGGGGTTGGTCTCGTTGTGAGCCCCTGTCCTGGTTCTGATTGCTACGGCAGTTTTTTGTCAGGGCGTTTCTGTTTTGCTGTTACGTTTTTAACTGTTTTAATTGCATTTTTCGATATATTATAAGCCGTCCAGAGTCTTTGGAGTGGGCAGCCATAATAAATGTCATAAAGAAATAAATAATAATCATAATTCGTGTTTTCTGTTTTTAGCATTTTTTTTGTTGTTGCTAAAGTGGCAAAAGTAACTGTTTGCAACATGGCAGCTAAAAAAATTGTTCAAGGAACGACCAATATTCTAAAATAGTTTTAAAATGTTTTCCATACATCGTATTAATATTTTTGCTGGTTTTCAGATGACTCAGTGTAGATGAATCTATGTATATAGTTTTTTTCTCTCAGAAGAATGATGAAAAGATCCTTAAAAATACTAGATACCAACACAAATAAAAGTCAGTTAACATAAGCATAAAACCTGAAGTATAAAAATTAGTCTTTCACTGGGATCCAAATTATATGATCCATTTATATGGGTTTTAAACTTTTTTTTAAACAAAAGCTTTAAAAACAGGTTTTGTGTGTTATGTTGAGAACCCCCTTGAAATTTGTGGGGGCATATTTGGGGTGGGATTCAGGAGTTTCAAGGGGTATATAATATTACAATGAAACTTTACAGTAACAGAATATCCTTCCATGCACTTAAACATTACTTAATTTACTTGTTAAAAAATCATATTGCTTTGCTCCATGGGAAAAATACCAGAAAATAATTGGGGAGTGATAATATAATAATTAGGAATAATCCAGTTAACATAAAAGCGAGTTCAAAGTTTTGAGTTCTCCAGAATTATTCTAAAGACTAATGCTTTTGTTTTTTTTAACTAGTGGGAAAGAGGGAATGATTTCTACAAAGTAGGCTCAGGGTTTAAAGCTATAAGAAATTTAGTTTTGAATCAGTCCCAGGATGGAAGCAACAGACTGAATGAAGGCCATTCACATGGCTCTGGCATCATTCACACTAATCACAAGTTTTAAACAAAACAGCCTCTCTCTCTAGCTATGAAAACATTAAACAATATGTGATTCCATGAGGCTTCACTGGTAGCCCACAAAGATGCCTTAGTGTCGCACAGCAGAAGAGCAAAGTAGCATGGACCCCACATAAACAAAGCCAAAATGTAATTCAGGATTTTAAACTGAGTTATATTTAATTAATCAAAACAGATTGTTTAGTAATACTAGCAGTTGGAGGGAATTAAACCCTCAAAAAAGTAGACCTTCATTCCAAGGGATGAAAGGGAAGCTTCTCCAAAGTCTTTCAATATATTGATGAATTGGCACTGATAGATGCATGGGGGCTACAAAATCCAAAAGGGATTTTGTATGTGTATTTGTATGTGTGTGTGTGTGTATACACACACACACTCTCTCTCTCTCTCTCACACACACACACACACACACACACACACATATTCCAGCAAGACACAAATCATACTCCAGAACTGATATATGTTGGGTTTCTAAGACCCTAACATCATCCATCAAAGAAGTACAGGTTCTTCCTATAACACAATCCAATTTTAATAATGTGGTATCTTGAAGAAAAGTTGCCCTTTAAATGGAACATGAATGACAGGCTGCTACTTAGGGAAATGCAAAGAGGAATTATTACTTTTTCTTTCAAGACAAATAAAACACCAGGAATTTCAGAGTCAATCATTTGGGAGACAAGGAAAGCTTACATGAGAGAACTTTTCATAAAACGTGCAGCAGAACAGAAACAGCAGTATAACAGACCGAAAGCACAATTGGAAGGAGAAATAAGAGAATTAGAACAGATACATACAAATAACCCCAAAAGGAAAGTGATGAAAGAGTTGCAAAAAGCTAAACAACAACTAGATTTTTTAATATGTTCAATTATTTAATCAATGAAATAATGAATTTTAAATGTTATGACAATTGTAAGTTCTTTGTTTATTTACTGATATTTTATTTTCCATCCACTCTGTACTTTCCTTTACACTTTCTTCTCTTTTCTTTTATGCAGTTATTTATTTTGTTCCTTAAATGTTTTAAAATAAACATTTAAAAATGGCCTGTTCCACCATCACCATCACACACACAAAAAAAGTAGACTTTTTTGCTTTTATCCAATGGAAAATTCAAAAGCTTTCCTATTTTTCATAGTCAATTTGATTAGTCCTAATAAAATGTCGCTCAGGAATGGATTTCTGGCTTTTCCCCCAATGGAAACAATACAGCTGATTTTTTTTTATATGTCTTAGGAAATATCATGTTTAACTACCTGGAATACCAAAGGTGGAAGAAAGCATTGCAAAACATTCTTGTAGGACATGTACCTTGTACCTACTATACCTATACATTGTACCTATATCTCAAAAGGGTCGGCAGCTTTCTCCAATTGAGGGCAGTACTTGGATTTAAAAGTTGAGGTTGACATAGACTCAGCTGGTTGTTCCATCAGGCACCTGGGCTCCAAACTGTCTGGTGTCACATGTTGTATGTTTCATGGATGATCTTAATGTAATCTACTTTTGGAATTGTACTTTTGATTAATTATTCATTAAGCTCCACTTTAATTTTCTTACTTGTAATGTATATGCCAAAGAAGATGTATTATAGCATAAATAACAAAAAAAATTACAAGATTTCTTATACTGTCTTTAGGTGCCTACATCTAATTTATTTGAATTTGTTTAATTGCCAAGCTGTGAATGATGCCGGGATTCAGTCTTTGACAATGATACCTTCATTAGCCTATATCAATATTTCACGGATAGGTATCACAGATCAGGTGAAGACCCAGAAGCTTGGAAATGTATTTCTAGGCATTCTTCTTGAATAAGCAAATGTTTGTGGGGTTCTGTGGATCATTGTAATATTTTCTGTGCAATTTCTATCTGCCTTTTAGTTGCTATTCTCTTTGTTTTGGTTTTTGATAACTGCAACTGTTTCTTAATGTCGGCACAAATAGCAGAGAATAAGGATGTAATATGAATAATCCTTCAGCATAATCAATAATTTTGTTCTTAGACTACTAAATGAAATATGGCTATTAATTTAGGAAAAGACATTTGAATCTGCAGTTTTAGTGTCCTGGTACTCTGAATAATAAAATTATAAAATGTGGTTAAATAAATATGTAAGAGGAAAAAAGATATTGTTTTTGTTTACAAAAGTTTAATATTGCTTCTCTGCAGAGATCATAAATATTATAGGTTCAAATATATTTGGCTAAATTTTTCATTAAAATTTATATAAATATTTTTTCTATATACTTTTTTTGCAAAGAAAACTTGATGATCCAAAATATGATTTAGAGAAGATCAAAAATGTTGTTTTGTGATTATGTTTTTAGAGAAACTAAATCAGTTTGATTTAGTATTTTCTAAAGTTTTTTTGAGGGAGGCTTAATAAGTTAAATTCTTGCTTTTACTCAAAGCAAAGAATTGGGAATGGATGTGGTTATCTATCTTAAACCCGTACAGGTCCAGAATACATTAATCGTTTTCAAAGGCAAATAATGTTGTAATATTACTGGAAGAAATCATACCATTCATTACAGTAATATTGCAACATTAGTTGCCTTTGAAAAAAAGATTAGTGTATTCTGGGTGTTCTGTCATGGCCGACCGTTTTCCTTTTCATGATATCTTTTGCGATTCGGTCAATCTTCTTTGCCTTTGGGTGGTGGTGGTGGGGAGAAAGAGATTTTCTAGAATAATAATTATTTTTATCTTAGAATGCTAGTAAACTAACATTGGTTTAAAATGTTCATAGGCTTTGGAGAGCCTTGGCAAGTACTGGAAAATTAAGGAGATTATTCTGTCAGAATGTAAGATGATTTCCGATGCAGGAATGAAGGTAAAATGACGCCTTACTTTATCGATGCCACATTTATGTATTGTTGATTTTCTGTATTAATATTTTGAGATTTCTTTTAAAATAAAATTCCTTCTCATTCTTACATGGGAGTGTTATGTTTGCTATCTGTATAACTCAAATTCATCCCTATCTTGCTTCAGAATGCCAGAATGGCATCTAGTAGCCCAGTCCATTCTCTGTTTCTGCTGAAATTTAATTTAGTGATTTAGTAAGTCCATTCCTTTAGATTCCTCTGCTTTATATTCCTTCATTACTAGCTATGAGGATATTTTTATATAGCTTCGTTAAAATATAGTTTTATGTTTATGAAAATATATAGATTTCAAACTTTACCCTTCAGTAAGTTTGTATGTCATAGTTTTGTATACTATAAAGAGAACCACAATAATCAATTGCAGTTCTCTTCATGGTCTTCAAAACTATGACATACAAACTTACTTACAATGATTATATTTAAGAAGTAATAATGTACTCTGTGGGGTGTTATCTTGAAAATAGTTGGAAACTAAGAAAATGTTGGCTGGTGTGGGTCTTCCGGGCTGTGTGGCCGTGTTCTGGAAGTTTTGTTTCCTAACGTTTCGCCAGCCTCTGTGACTGGCATCTTCAGAGTGCAGGAGCACAGACAGGAGCAGTTCTCTCTGTGCCCAGGGTGATGTGACCCTTTTGTGGGTATTTATAGAGATCTGGGGGGGAAGGGGGATTGGTGGTGTGGGGGGGTTGGGTTACTGAGTGGCTGCTTGTTTTGGTGTCAGAATCTGTGTGTATCTTCCTGGGGATTAGGCAGGGTTTTTTCTTCTATTGAATTGTTAACGAGGGGCTGCTGGGGGTGATTAGCATGTTCATTGTGTGAACTGTTCACACGTCCTGGTGGTTGAGCTGAGTTCGTTGACCTTTTGCAGGCTGTATTTTTCAGGATTGGTAGCCAGGTTTTGTTGATTTTTAGACTCTCCTCTTTTTTTATTGAAACTGTGCTGGTGTTTGTGAATCTCAATGGCTTCCCGGTATAGCCTGGTATAGTGGCTGTTGGTGTTGTCCAGTATCTCTGTGTTTTCAAATAGGATTTTGTGTCCAATGTGCTTGAGAGCATGTTCAGCTACTGCAGATTTTTCTGATTGCTGTAGTCTGCAGTGTCTTTCGTGTTCTTTTATCCTGGTATGGATGCTGCGTTTTGTGGTCCCGATGTATACCTGCCCGCAGCTGCATGGTATGTGGTATACTCCGGCGGTGAGGGGATCCCTTTTGTCTTTTGCTGATTTTAGCACTTCTTGTACTTTTCTGGTGGGTCTGAAGATTGTTTGGAAATTGTGTTTTTCTATCAGTTTTCCCATGCGGTCTGTGACCCCTTTGATGTAGGGCAGAAATACTTTGTTGGTGGGTGGCTGTTTTTCTTCTTCAGTCGCATGTTGTTTTCTTGGTTTGATGGCTCTTTTTATTTCATTCTTGGAGTAGCCATTCGCTTGTAGGACCCAATTAAGGTGGTTAAGGTCAGAGTTTAGGAATTGGGTTTTGCAGATCCAATTGGCACGATCCATGAGGGTTTTGATAATGCCTCTTTTCTGACGTGGGTGGTGATTTCTCCCCCCCCCCCCGATCTCTATAAATACCCACAAAAGGGCCACATCACCCTGGGTACAGAGAGAACTGCTCCTGTCTGTGCTCCTGCACTCTGAAGATGCCGGTCACAGGTGCTGGCGAAACGTTAGGAAACAAAACTTCCAGAACACGGCCACACAGCCCGGAAGACCCACACCAGCCATCGTATCCCGG
Source organism: Python bivittatus (assembly GCF_059951505.1). NCBI lineage: Eukaryota > Metazoa > Chordata > Lepidosauria > Squamata > Pythonidae > Python > Python bivittatus. The sequence continues at coordinate 7,843,895 of NW_028277037.1, read as the reverse complement.
CTGTGAAAGGCTAAGAAAATGTTACTTCCTGCAGTTTTTAAAGAACAGGAAGATGAGACCGAGCTCTTTATAAACTTTACCTTGTTTATTAATGTCAAGGCCAAGTTGATACTTAAGTTTTGAAGTACAGAGTATCTAGGGAAAAACCTATCTCTTCATGAATCCATGAAGTCAAGTCTCTGTTACTATGCTGTGTTGACTCTAGTATTCAAATTGGCTTAGTAATTTTGAAATTATCTGTTCAGATATTTTGGGTCTAGTTACAGTTTTAAAACATAGAACATGAATTAATAAATCAAATTAAGCAGTTTGTTGGGGTGAAGGCTTCTTTTATGAGAAATAAAATAATGATCACATATAATCTTACTACACTGATTTGCGCTCTCTCTCTCTCTCTCTCGCTCTCTCTCTCTCTATATATATATCTCATATATAGAGAATAGTGAGTTATTTTAAGGAGCAATACATTAATGAACATAATTGATAAGTTCTGTAGATAATAAATATAAATACATATAAATCATATATCTTTGTAACTTATGTTCCAGGCATTGTGTGTTGATTTGAAAAAACTAGACTACATTGATTTCTCTTATTGCCGGCACTTATCAAATATTACATTAAAATATTTGTCATTCAATTGTCGCAGACTCACATCTCTCATTGTGGCTGGTTGTCCCAAGGTATGTATGAAAACCAGGATACATAATGCCTTTCCTCCTTCCCTTCCAGACTTGAATATGGTGCAAGTAATATATTCTTAGCATAAGAAAGCTTTCCGAGGATTCCATCCAGTCTACCCATCCAAGGTGGCTAAGATATTTTTGTGACTAACAACCTTGGCACATGGAGGTACCGGCAAGTCCCATTTATTTCAGATGGAGAGTTAAGGGCCAATTTGTGTGTGGTAATTCTATCTCTGAGCCCAGTTTCCCATCTATTGTTCTACATATTTTGCCAGCACCTGTGGCTAGATCTAGATCATGAGGAGACTTTTATTGTTTGCCTCTTCCTTGTAAACAAAAGGCCCATGTGAAAGGCACATTTTGAAAAGTAAATTTTGGAAGCCCAATTTGAAGTATTGAATTGGTTGGCTTAGAAGAAAATACTGATGTGGATAGCTAATCACATGAGAGCAGTGTGGTACTCTTTCACACAAGCATATTCAGTGTAACAAGGCATGAATGATTAGGAATAGGATTTCTGTTCCAGATTGTTACCCAGATTTTACAAAACAATTTTTTTGCAGACCAAAGTTAGGTTCTCCACCATTTTCAAAATCCTTTCAGATTTTATTAGTTGGGGGGGATGGAAGAGGAAGATGTGGAGGTGATTTTACCAGCTTTTTTTGACCATGTTTGTGTGTTTTAATAAATGAACCAAAAGCTAGTGTAGCTTAGAGGCTTTTGACTGAATATCTGCTCTGACTCATCTCCAATCTGCTTCCAGTTTGGGGGCCTACTGTTAATGAGAGAATCGTGCCTTGAGTTTTTCATAGTTTAAGCAAGAGTCTTGAAAACAGTCTTCTGAACATCCATGCTCTTCTCTACTATATTACATACTTACCCATCACGTTCTTCCCTTTGGAAGTAAGAAATGTTTATTCAGAGCAGAAAAAAGAATAAAAAATAGTAAGTCAAAGAACTAAGAGGCATAAGAAAAGAAAACAGTTAAAATTAGTTTATACAAATCTTATACCTCTCCATACTTTCCAGTTTTGCAAACCATTCTTGCTTCAGCTATGTCTATATACTGGTTCATTCATTCCTTTTTGTTCTGTCTACTTCTCATCTCTTTCTGAGAATCTCATCGGTTTGATCTTCCCCTTCCTCTTGACCCATTTGTTTTGTGATGTCATCCTCTTTCATACTCTCTGCATGGCTAACCCATATATATACTGTACATACATTTCACTCATTTTTTTGTTTTTTAAAAATTCTTGTTTTATTTATTTGTAAGATTTATATACAGTTTGAACGAGTTTTAACAGTTTATTTAAGTTTGAACTTCAAGACTGCTTTATATAAGGCATATTCTTGGAGCTTTCTGATTTCTTCTATTAATACAGATTTTCTAGTATCTGTTAAAAATTACCTTATAAAGCAGCTGTGTCCTTGAATTTCTGCCGGCTGGTGTTCAAGTTATGGTCTGGGTGAAGACTAATAGTAGCTTCATTCATTTTACTTAATTTTACTTACTCAATTTTTTCTCATGAATCATGTCTTTATTAATTTCATTACCATATGTATGAATAGACTCAGGCTTCAACCAGATATTTGAAAGTAACCACCTTTTTCTAAGCAGAACTTAACAGTCACTATTCTCATTCATTCTTGAATATCAGAATAGCCCAATCACTTTTTCTGTACCCTTGTCTCATTCCCACCCATCCATTCATGTCACATAGAAGAACATCCCCCTTCCCCTCTGGACTGTATTCATTCAGAATATTTCTCAATTCTTCCCAGAACTGATCTTGGATTCCTCCATTACAATCATTCAGTGGAACTATCTCCAACCTATAGATTCTTAGATTCATTTGCACCAAAATAACTTAAATTACACCAATTCATACTTTTTGACATATAGTACATTTTAGCCATTTCATTCAGAAGTAAATTTATACCATATATTCATCAGCTCTACAATCAGAGCACCTTCATTCAGCTCTATGACATCCTTCCCTTTTCTCTAACCTTCACAGACTCGCAACAAATCTAAGTTTGGCTGGTGTGGGTCTTCCGGGCTGTGTGGCCGTGTTCTGGAAGTTTTGTTTCCTAACGTTTCGCCAGCACCTGTGACCAGCATCTTCAGAGAGCAGGAGCACAGACAGGAGCAGTTCTCTCTGTGCCCAGGATGATGTGACCCTTTTGTGGGTATTTATAGAGATCTGAAACGTTAGGAAACAAAACTTCCAGAACACGGCCACACAGCCCGGAAGACCCACACCAGCTATCGTATTCCGGCCGTGAAAGCCTTCGACAATACAAATCTAAGTTTCCTTTTCTCATTTCCTTCCTTAATTCAGGTACCATTAGTCCTCTTAAATATGGAAGATCTCAAATTTTCATATTTATTTATTTATTTATTAGCTGTGTCATAGTGCTCGCCAGATGGACTCACAGATCTTGCCCTCTGCTGCCTATCATTGCTTTGGTCAATTAAGGCTTTCACATAATGCTTTTTAGTAAGATTGAAGGGGTTTATATGGGTTTCCAGCCTTAGATTTGCCTGTGATACATGCCACATCCCCTGCTAGTAGTAGACACACAATATTGGACATTTTGGGCTACTATGGCCCAAATATACTACTGGCTACCAAGGCCCAGTTTTACTCCAAACATGCTCATGCTATTCTGTGCAGGCTAGGATCTCTAATCTAAGAACGCTTTGCAGGCCAACACACTGTGGTCCACATCACACCAAGTAGGAATGGGGTAATGCCCCAAGATTATTAAAGGATTTCCTGGCACATTGTTAAGTCCCACCTAAAGAGTTTATAGTAATTCTATTACTTACTTTAAAAAAATTATTTTATTATAGGAAAGGACACATTTATTATAGCACGGATTAGAATTACATTCCAACTAAATCAAAATTTCCAAAGTCTATTCCACAATGTTTCCTTTTGAAGTACTAAAATCATTTACTAACAGCTTCTAATCCTGTTTAATGTTTTCAGTGGCTACTTATTTTGCTCGATTTACAGATCAATGATACAGGAATTCAGTTTATAGCTGCAGGCTGCAGTTTCCTTCATTATTTGGATATTTCAGGTTGCAAAAATATTACTGATAAGGCACTAAAATACCTGGGGAAAGGTTGTCTACAACTCCGAATACTTAAGATGTTGTACTGCACAAATATTACCCGGTAAGATGTTCCATAAGACAAATGTGTAGCTTCCATAAACAAAACATTCATTTTAGATAATATAATTAACAAGCCAGCAAGATACCATATTCTAAATTCCTGAGCTGGCTATAATACAATTAGTTTTCATACCATTTTACACATCTTCATTTCAGATCAGCAGTTTTAAGTTATGCACCAAAGCTCCAGAAATATGAATATAATGATGACGACCCTCCTCTATGGTTTCATTATGCCAGTGGTGAAGAAATAGTCATTCCAAAGAAACAGAAAAAACGCCGGCATAGTAGCCTGGGGCAGCGACTCAGCCTGTCGGGGTCTCCAGGAGAAAAAGGGTCAGAACAAAGCAAGTTTCCTTTGATTGAAACCATAACAGAACAAGCTGTGGAAGAAAGTGTGATCTCCCCAGGAAGTCTTGCAGAAGAGCCCCCAAAGGTGTCAGCTGTTTAAAATGCCTAAAAGCCGACAATCCTTTTTGTTAGTGAAAAAATGCACTTTTTAAAAAGGAAACGCTTTTAATTTGATAGTAACAATGTCCCTGTCAAACAATGTTACCTTTTTTCTTAAAAACTGTGGAGGAAAAATTATGCCTTTGTTTTTTTCTTCAGAGAAAACTTGATCTGGACAATGAGTTATTAAAAGATTTCTGGATTTCTCTGCAGTCTTAGTTTAAGCATATGAAGCTGGTTGTTTTCACTGTTGTGAAAAAAATCATAATTTATTTAGGTCAGAATTTCTTACCTAACGCTATAGCCAAAGAATTAAGCCATAAGGTGGCAAAATGCGTTTCCAAACGAATCATTACCTTCACATAACACATATACTCCACAGATAGCAATGCGCTCTTGCAGTGAGAGCAGTGTGCATGTTAACTAGTCCCATGAATGAAAGCACTTTCTTCAGATAAAAACGCCTTTATATCACCGTTCCTACATAATGAGCCTCAATATCTCATACCGTAAATCATGTGCCCAGCTTCTGATCCACAGCCACACCTGTCGAGTTACAACATGCTCCGAAATGTTGACATGCTGAGGTCTTGCTCCAGCAAAAGAGATCTTTTCCTTTGTTTCAAAAATGACTACGGCATGCTTATGGAGAAATGGCTTAAATATTTATTAGCTTTAAAATTTTTGAGAGACAGTTCCAAGTTGACATGTATAGAGGGAATGAAAAAAATGTCTTGCTGTTATGAAGACAGGCTTATTCCCTAAAGCACAACTCAGAGCCTCAGAGTACGCGGGCCTTCCCCAAAGTGGTGCAGTCATTAAGAGCCCCTTGATTGTTTAGAATATGAAAGACAGGGCCATGAATGAAACTAAAAATAGTCGGCTTTGCATCTTGATGACTGTATAGATATACACCTGTTTCCTTGGCAACAATAGATGTGGTTTGCCATTATGTCTTCTGAGTTGTCTTTTAGCTTTCTAATCTAGCCTACAGCCCTGGGATTTCTTGGAGGGGTGAGGATGTTTTCTAACCAGGACGAACCAGGTCAGAACTTTACTTTTTCAAGGATGGTTAAATGCTGCGACCTGCTATGATGTGCAACAAAAATGATGAATAATTCATCATTAGAACACCCACTTCAGCTATCTGTAACTGATAGTTACAGCCACGTACGTCTTACAGCGGTAAGATGTCCGATTCCTGTTTTCAGGGGAGATCCGGGATTATGAAGTATGGTTATACATATTACATAGAAAGTACTAAACTAGATGAGTTGTAAAAGCTCTATGATCATGAGGGAAGGGAGTAACAGATGCTCATGAGGTCATGACTCAAATGATGCAACATACTTTTGCTCCATGTTGTGATGCAATTATTGAGATGTACCCTCTGCATGATGGCATCATAATCACTTTGACATAATCACAGCTTCTCTTTTATAAATGCAAAACTTAAATGCCCAGCTGATATACAACCTTGTCCAACTCTGTTTTGAGTTTATTTTATTTTATTTTATTTATTTATTTATCAAACTTATCCCCGCCCATCTCCCCCCAATGGGGGACTCTGGGTGGCTTACAACAGATTAAAACAATAAATAAACATATAGTTAAAATTTATAAGAAAACACATTTACACAGAATAAAGGAAGAGGAGTTGACATAGTATTTGTTAGATGGCTTTGGGGTTACATCTGATCTTCAAAGATATATCATCATAAATGGCTGGACTAAGGTGGATGCCACTCTCTAGAATCAAATCTCCAATCCTTCTAAAAGCAGTCAGAGCTTCTAGGATCGCGGCCCTGGGAGATAAAAGCTTACATTTCTTTCTTGTGCTGTTTTCCTGCTATAAATGCTTTTCCTCATTTGCTCTTTGTCCCATAAGGGGGAAAAAAATACAAATCCCTTTTCTTCACATTAATAAATCAGTCATGGCATAATCTGAGTAAAGTGTATTGGCTGAAAGCTGAAAATGAAAGTTGCTTACAAGTGATATGTTTCAAAATCTTTCAATTTATAAGGTTTGTTGAATGGCTTAACAGAATTACCAAGAACAAAATTAGGGAATTAGACTTTTTCATCATTTCTGTAATAGAGTTTGAAACTAGAAAGACATCAAGAAGATAAAACTTCTCCAATTCAGAGAAGTAAGATCCACACTTTCATTACTAGGAAGTGTAATCTTATTTTACAGTCACCTCTCATTGTTCTGCCTATATTTATAAAGTAAGTATTATCAAGGAATCTTCAGCTTCAGAGATTGGAACCAGCTTTGACTTTTGAGATTTACTGTGCCATACTGTGTCTCTGCTTTAATACATTTTCCTTTTTCATCCTTTTGATCCATGTGGCCTGGGAGGGGGGAAAAATTAGTTATTTCCACACATTATTAAAGGGTCTTCTACATTTTAATGTTCCACAAATTGGCTTTACCAGATGAAATCATTACATTTTAATAGTATGGCCTGCTTTGTAGCTTTTTAAAATCGTGTGATCAATCTGAGTATATACTAGCAGTAATACATTTTAGAGTAATAGTACTTATATTTAATTTTTAATCCTGGCTACAAATAGTTGAAGGTTACAGATGCATGGATCTTCCTTAATGAAAACCTGTGTAGGTAAATCTAGATTCCTTTGGTGCAGACAGTCACTATTTCCAGTTTCCACATATTTTCTGTTGCTGAGCGTTGTTCTTGACAGTGGTGAGACAAGCACTGGACTAGATAGTAATCACATATGTCTACAATTCTGCACCAAGCCCAGAAGTATACAGTGTTCTCCACCAGTTTTACAAAATAATAAAATTACAAGCAGCTTGAAAAAAAGGTAAACAGGAATTCGTAACTTCTTGCCCACCATTTTTGTCTCCAAATGCCCAAGGTTCTAAATTTAGAATGGGAAGATGATCAGCAGGAAAGAATTAACCGCTGTCTGCTTCCTATTCCTTCCTAACACTAGTTTTAATTTTTTTGAAGTGTGTTGGATTAATACTACATATAACACAGAATATGTAGGTAGGCCCTCACCAAATGTTCATCAATACTTAAGAGATACTTTAGCACAGTGTTCCTCAACCTTGGCGGCTTTAAGATGTATGGACTTCAACTCCCAGAATTCCCCAGCCAGCCTGGCTGGCTGGGGAATTCTGGGAGTTGAAGTCCACACATCTTAAAGTCGCCAAGGTTGAGGAACACTGCCTTAGCATGGCTATAGTCCTATTATATACCCAAGGCAATTCCCTAGCAATACATTTTTTTTTACAAATTATAAGCTACAATGATGCACTATTTTAACTCTGCATAGAATGTGGGTGTTGACTACACCTATGTAGTATAGTTTTCTTGTACCAAAAAACAAAAAGAAAAACAACACTCTCTTTATTGCCCTTACCTTATTTCTGCAATAATTGACAAGGAAGGGAGCATTCAGTCACTGAAGTTAAAGCAATATTAATGCAATGGAAAGTTGGGTTTTCTATGCAATATCTCTAAATCCTGCTGGATTGAGGTTCATGCAGCAATAGCAGCAGCAGCAGCAGCAGCAGCAGATAAATGAATGAAAAACCTCAACCAAGATTCTGCACATGAAGGCCTTTGTTCAAAAAGCAGCTTGGAAAAGAATCCATGATCATGAAATGATTAACAAAATTGCCCATGCGTGCAAATCTCCTTTCACGCGTCTGTAATGCTTGGAAATTGTGGAGTATATATGTATACGAACATACCCCCAGACTAAAATGTTTAATATGTTATAGAGAAATACACACATGCAGAGTTTTCTACTATAGAAAGAGGGAATCAAACACCCTGTGTGCTTAGAAATTTTGACTGTAATGCTATATAAACGACTCCCTCTCTGCCCGCTTGTGCACTTATGAGAATGGTTGGTATTTTGATACTGTCTAATAAGATAACAGAATCTCTCAGACTGGTAATGAATTCAGAAAAATCTTCAAACATGTTGTGAAGCAAAGGGACATAAATGGCTCTAAACTGAACTGGAACAAGTTTCCAGTCTTTTAATCTGTACAGCTACTCTCAAGTCAACACATATAAGTTTGTAGTATATTAATTACTCCAAGTAATAGATTACTATATGGTACATAAAAGGAAACAGAGCTCTCTATTCTGAACATAAGTAAAACAGCAAAAGCTGTACAACTGAGATAAATTTGAGCACTTTAAAAAGTATTTCTTCAAGAATTTCCAGCTGCCATAAAAGTAAACATCACAAAATCTTCACTTTTAGAAGAGAACAGCTGAATTTATATCCAGAAAATATTTAAATTCTTAGATCCGATTGGTTCACTGGGTTATATTTAGTGGATTTTTGTTTGCAGTTACTTATAAGCAGTCAAACATTTTGAACATTTGGAGGTCACTGAACTACAATCATGGATGCAGGAATAGCTAAGACCAGGTCAGTTACACTTTGCTGGGTGAAAAGGAGGACTTCTTTTGAATGTCAATTAAAAAAAATTAAATCAGAGTATGTAAAGTCCTCACCCCTATCACATCCATTAATTTTCTAATCATTGCTTTGAAAAAGACGCAGAAACAGGCCTTCCAATGATGTTCAATATCGTAACCTCACTCACTGTTTCTTATTCATAACTTCTCCATAGATGAATTCTTTTATGGGAATAGATAACCTCGGCTTTTCAACTAGAAAGGCTCTTCTGGGGCACTATGAGATGTGAATTAAAACAAAAGAACAAGACCATAAGTGCTCATATTTGGCATTCGGATGTATTTCTAAATAATGGTTTGTTTAAACCCTTTGGCCTCAGGCACCTTGCACAGCTAACTGGACACAAGCAACATCCCTAGCTTGGGGAAAGGGGAGGGGAGGGGAGGGGAGGGGAGGGGAGGGGAGGAATGCATCCAGGCATTTCAGTGAAATCCGTGTGTGGCCATCTAAAGGTAGATAGGCTTGGGTTGTTGGGCAATTCAGAAGTGCAGAATTTAGAATAAATCAACTCTCAGATTTGCAGCCACATAGCTGCTGCTGGGTAGAAACTTACTTCCTCAATATTTGTTTATGGGATGGAGCTGAAGTCCTCAGAGTGATGTTCCACACTTACATGAAAAGCCATATCAAGACAAAACTCTAAGGATCCCATGCTTTGCCTTCTACCCTCTCTCAATCCTGCAGCATTATATTGTGTCACCCTGAGACTGGGGAAGGGACAATCTAGCAACAGCAACAGATTTGTTGATCCATTTCTTTTTGTACTGTTAATGTTCAGCTTTCCTTCAGAGAGTTACGTCATCTCTCAAATACCTTGTACTGCCATTCCATATACACTCCATCTACTAGACACCCAACTATTCCAAAGATTATATCGCTTTCCTGCAGTATTTCTCTCTGAATATTAACATTTTGTTCACGTTATGGCTTCTTCTAAAATATTCAGCAATATTTTTCCAGGAATTTTTTCAAAACCATTCTAGCAATCCTAGAGCACCTTAAGACAGCTTGAGCAGCTGTTTCCTGAAATGAAAACTGAAGGTTCCTCTAAACAAGCTGGAATCCAAGGGCTTTGGGGTTTTCTGTGGTTATTATCAAAGCCATCTTCCAAGATCTATTTTCAGCTTCTGGATTTAGAGTACAAGGGCTAAGGAAACTTAACTGGCTTCAAGAGGACTCCAGCAAAGCTTTGTAAAATGAGTAAAAGTTGGAAAGATGTTGGTGGTGTGTGTAAAAATATTTAACTAAAATGATTTATGGGAAAAGCACTTAGTCTGGCAATTTTACCTCTTTCTGGAATTTTCCGTTTTAATTAGTCATATCCTATGACAATACACTATGAGATAATGGACAGATTCTAGAGGGAAAAAACATACATCACCGGCAAAATGGCCCAGTCCAACAGAATCCACAAGATGCGTAACAACGGACAATGTAAGAATAATTACTGTGTTGCAAATAATAATGACTTTGCCTTGCTAAGGGACAAGATTTACACTATCGTGAAATAAAGTGCAAATGACTATGGCTTATTCACCCACAACTCTTTTGAAATTCCTCACCATTCATTGTATTTTTTACATCGAAAGATTACATTTAAGGTTCAGTTAAACATCATATGTTTTAGATCTGACTCTCCCCATCAAAGACTAATATGTAAATGAAAAACGATTAACAATTCAAAGATGCCTTATGAGGTCTCATGTATCAGCTGTAGCGTTTTAGTACCAACATTTGAGTTATTAAGTGCTATGCTGCCATGAATGCTGTTTTGGGGGGGGGGACAGAAAAACAGCCTAGATTTCTGGAGTCATTCCAAGAAATTAAGCATGTGAGAGAAAATTATTTTCTCTAATGAAGACTCAAGCCTTTTAGAGCTGACCATGTATTTTATTATTCCCTCTTATTTTCCTACTTTAATAGCACTAGGTTTTCTGAAATGGGTTTTACTGCTCAGAGCTCAATTAATTTGTCCCCGGGTGAGCAGGGCAGGACAGATATAAATGTACCCATACTTGTTTTTCTCAACACTATTTGGATGAGAACAAGACTCTTGAGCCCTATTTCAATGTGAGAACCAGTATAGTATCTATGGTGCAAGATAAAAAAGATTTTTTAATGTAGCTCATGGAAGACCAATGAAAAAGGATGTGGGCTAGCCAATTTTATCAGCTGACATAAAAGAAATGAAAATTCCTTATTACCAGCAAACTCAACAATATTAAACATAAGATTGACATGTATGGAAGAGCAATAAAAGTCTAGGTGTGACTATGGCTTTGCATTTCTAGAAGTTTGGTAATGCCTGGAGCAAGATCTATCTGCTTTTTAGCCATTATGCATGCTCTAACCATGTTGTTGACATTCTTTATTTAAGGTCTCTATCTTCTATAGCACCAAAATTTAATAAGAGGTTAAGACTACCAGGCACCAGGCTGAGCAGAGGTTGTGATCAAGACCACTTGGCTGTTGCGGATAGTGAGAAAGAGGGAATATGCCCTTTACCATATAGATGTCTGCCTGCTACCTGTGGAAACAGCTTGCTCACAGCATCAGGCTTTTGATGGTGAGCATCTGCTGACTGAGCCGGTGAAGTAAGTATGCTCCCTGGGGTGTCATTGTTAAAGAGGAAACTACAAAGAACACTGCCTTGGGCCCAGGGACATCCCACGTTTATTTTTCTGTGGGTATATGGGCACCAGGAGAGGAAGGAGGAACCTGAAGTGCTAGTTGGTATGGCCTGATGTATCACAGACAGAAAAGGAGGGAGTTCATATATCCCACCTTTATCCTGCTAGTCTACTCCTCACCACGCAGGCAAGGTCTTGAGGTGGTGTGGCCCTGGTCTAGCTAAATTCCATCTTGCAGGGCAGTTGCTCTACCCAACATTGTCAACTTTTATTGCCTGAAGTTGCGGCTGGGTGGCCAAGACAGCCTAGGGATGTTGTTGACAAACTGTCCGCTCAGTACAGAATGTCTATTTGAGTTTCTGCTCTGCTTTAGAGAAAGCACCAAGGAGGCTTACTTCTCTGCCTCCACACCTGCACAAAAGAGGCCAGCAGTGTTTTTCTGTACTGTGCAGTATCTCTTCCAACAAAGTGTCAGAGGGAGAGAGCTGGCAGCATCAGTGGCATACTATGAGTAATTGGCATCATTCTTTTTAGACAAAGTCAACTGTATTTGCCTTAACCTGGACTCCAGTGTTGAGGCAGGATACTGAAAAGTGTGTCTTTCAAAGAGCACATTCCATCCTTTCTCCCTCTCTTTGAAGTTATTCAGTTGAAATGCAAATAGATTTTGACCTGACATCAAAATGAATATAGCTGCAGCAGTCGTTGGACTTGCATTGATCTTATATGTAAAATCTCTATCCAGCTCCCTTCTCAAACAACAGATCTAGACCATAAATGTGTGAGTGTATTTCTCTCCTAATCGTAAACACTGAAACATACTGTAATAACCCAATCACTATGATGATAAATTCAGTATCTCTTAATATGAACTCACAGTAAGAGCTGAAGCAAACCTCCTTTTTTTTTCAGTTTGGGGCCAGTGTTTTCCAGCTGTAAACAGCTGTTTTCCTGTGCAATTAATTTGTTTGAGTACATAAGTCTTCCTACCAAAACATACCCAAAACTCAAGGGGAATATTTAAAAAGACCTTATAAAAACTGCAAATATTTTAATGTTTAAGCAACAGTATTGGAAACCTGAAGCTTTCATACAGTACTTAAAAACCAAAGAAGCGAAGAATGGAAGACATGTTGCATATACAAAGGTAACTGAATAAGATTCTACATTTGGGGGAAAATGCTCTCTCTCAATATCATGTTGCTCACACAAATGGACCAGCTCACCAAATGGATAATGTGAAGAAGTGCACTTGATAAGGCACTTATTATTATTGATAATGCACTGATAAAAGCACCATCTCCACTGTAGCAACACCTGCCCTCTGGATAGCCCCCACTCAGCTGTTGTTCAGAAGAGCTCCTCACCCAGGCCTCTAGCAAGGGAGAGAGAGAGACCCTCGCTTTCATCATGCTTGCCATCTTTTATCTTGATCTTTTATGTTTTATTGATTTGATTATAATTTATTTATTTGATTGTGGTGAGCTGCCCAGAACCATTGGGAGTTGGGCAGCATACCAATTTAAATAATAATAATAACAACATCCCAGGTTTTGGGGAAGAACTCAATGCGAATGAAGGCCAACACCAGCTAAAGAACTGGCAACTGTGATTTCATGCTATTGTGTATATAATAATAATAATGATAATGATAATGATAATGATAATGATAATGATAATGATAATGATAATAATAATAATAATATAATAATAATATAATAATAATAATAATATTTTCGTACATTTTAGTGCACTTTATGCATGGAAATAAATCTCACCAATATTTCAACCAATTCATATGACTAAGCAAATCTATATTGGAAAAGTGAACCATTTTCTGAGGCAACCATCTATTTTGGGGCTGTGAAATAGCTGAAGCAGAATAATCATTACATGCCCAGTTCTACCATTCTCTCTAAACTGTGAGATATTTGGCTAAACAATTTGTTTAATAATACAGACAACATCTGCAGGTTTATTGGGATCCATTTATAAACCAGTTATACTCATTATCCTGGAAACAGTGCTGGCTAACCCGGTCCTTTCCTCTGGAATATAGGAACAGGATGCTAAATATAGATGGTGGAATTCTTTAAAAATACCCAATTAATTGTGGCTCTGAGATTCATAAGGCGGCATAAAAACACTTATAAATTGCTCCCTTGCTTGCTCCAAAAGAACTTGCCAAGCATGTTATTTATGCAACTTCTCTCTGGGTTCAAATATGGAATTTATGATGCACACTCTACACTATTCTTGTCACAGAGAAAAAATGCAATGTGCCTGGTTAGTTTCCTATTTGAGAAGCCCCCATCCCAAATCATCAAAGAGGTCCCCTGCTGTTGCTGGTGGTTTATTTTTACATTTCTAACTTAATTTTCCAAAATAAACTTTCTTATAATGTGTTTCTTTCTGTTGATACGAAAAGTACAACATGATCAGCTGCACTTCAAGGCCATTCTTATAAAAATAAAATCACGGTCCGCCAAGTTGCTGGCTTGCCATTAACAAGGGCATTCCTTAACAATGACATGCAGGGTCAATATATTTTATTCATAACTATTGTAACCTCCAGTTGAATGGGCACCATTTGGAACATGGAAATGAGGAACTTAGCCTGTGAGGTTTCAAATGAAAGTGGCTTGCAGGTCCTACCCAAGCTTTTAGATAATATGAAATTGACATTAGTTGGATGAGACGTGTAAGTCGAAGAGTAGAGAGATAAGCCATGTAACAGATACATAAAGAGACCTGCTTTGGTCACTGTGTGTGTTTTTGAACTCTCTCTCTCTCACATACACACGCACACACATTCAAATAGATTTGATTCAACAAAGCAACAAAACTTTCAACTCTGTTCCCTGTTACAAATACATACACATTTAAATTTCCCTCTTCAGATGCAGAGGTAAGCCAGCAATATTATTTAAAGTTCTATGGACAAACCATATTGTGCTTTAGGCTACCTCGTCTCCTCATCCTCTTTAATCCTCATTGTTTCTGAGCTGAAACTAACTGGAATTCACAAACACATCTCAATTCAAGGAATTCTGGTTAGTTTCAGCAGGCCAAGATGAAAAAGGGTTATGATGCTGGCTCGCTCATTAATCATAGACAGCCATCAATTATAGAAGAATTTGCTTCATTGGTAAACGTAATTATTTTTAGGGGACGTTATACAACATATCTCACCAGTCACTATTACACGGTCTTCTCTGGAAACTGTCTGGATATCCTGCAATTGGACCTCTGGGCTCACTTCCACCTTAGTTCCAGATAATTTCAGAGAAACTTGAAGAGTTGCAGGTACCTTGACAGTAATGGAGCCTGTTATACATAGCAGCGAAAGGATTCATATTAAACAAAGACAAAACTCTTTCAACAGCATAATGATCCTCCTTGCTAGCGTAGTTGTTTGTGGAAAAATGCTTTTCTCTTTATACTTAGCAAGCAGCCATGCCTGTAGCTCTAAAATTGGAGTGGAAGAACAATGTCACTTCTCCCATGGATGGTAAAATACCAGAAACTTCTGTGATTTGGTCAATGATACTATTAACAAAACAAAGCCAAGACCTATTGCAGAAACGGCATTTACTGTTGCAGAGGCAAGGTGTGAGCCCTTTCCTTAGGTGGGGACCTCTTTGTATGAACAAAGGTGCCAGCATTACTCCTGCTGGTTATTTTAAATAACTAACTCAGTTCAGTGGCTGGACTGAACAGGGCTGAAATAACAGAGTGCAGCAGGTCTGGAATAGAAGAAGAAAATTACAATTCTGGATCCTAACTCAGCTTCTGCAATTGGAAGAGCTCCTTCTTTTTGTGCCTGAGATCGAAATCCAAGAAAGCACCCTGCTGACGGAAGGGAACACAATTTCTGTCAACTCAGTCTCCTAAACTGCTCCAAGAGCTTCCCTGACAGTAGGGGCTGCAAGAGGAGAAGATGGACAACAATCTCTTCCTACTTCTGGCATCAAGAGCCTATGAAGGACCTTCACTGAAGCACAGGAACAAACTCAGAATGCTTGCCGCTGCAAAATGTTATTGGTGTCTAATAACTGACACCTGGTCAATGTCAAGACTTCTTCTCCTTGCTCTTTCTCTGTCTCACACACACAGTGTTCACATTTCAAGCATATCTGGGTTCCCTGCAGGCACAAAATACTGAGTATGCACTTTTTGGGAAAGGAAGGCCCTGCCTCTTGGCTTCACTTCAGTCTCCCCAGAGTTCTGGCTTGGAAACACTGAGTAATCCAGCCAAGGAACTCTGGCCATGAGTTTGCTCCACACTTATGTGGAACCAGAGTTGGCGAAAGAACTCAGCATCCAGCCGACCCATCCACTCTCCTATTTATCAGGAAGATAAACATTAGGGAACAGACAATACATAGGTTTTAAATCAGAGGTGAATGTTCCCTAGGCATCCCTGTTCACCTTTGTTTTGAAAAACCCAGAGAAAATAATAACCAAGAAAATATTTATCTCATTTAATTGAGGCTGAGGCCTAATTTCAATACCCCTTTTCCAGACTGAAATTTTAAACTGCCATGTAGGTATGATATGAGTCATAGGAAGCAGTCCAGAAAAAGCAGGAGCAAAATAGCAGCTGGTCTGAACGGAGAAGAATTAAACAAGGGGGGGGGGCGGTTATGTTCTTAATTTAGTTTAAGTTTTGTATGTTTTATATGTTTAATTATTTTTATTCTCCTGATTGCAGGGCATCTTAAGTGGGATTTTGCTCTTAATGGTGGCATAGAAATCTTGAAACCAATATTTAAAATGGCTGATTCACTAACCTTCCTGAGAAATCAGGTTTACTTCTCCAGTTTGACGAATAACATAGGTATCTATCTCTCCTTGACATGTAGAGGCTTTTAAAGATCCTTCAGAGGAATCTGAAAAAGAAAAGAAGAAAAGTATTTAGCTCTGTGTAAATGCCAAATAATTAATTGGTGTATTTTGTGTAGCTTATTCTGAGTATCTTAGAAATTTTGCTCTTGAGAAAAAAAGGTCATGGAGGTTTCTGTTTGGAAACAGAGAAAAGGACACAGTATTCTTTCTATATTTAAACTTTAATAGATAGTTTGAGACTCAGTAAGCATCAAGAAAGAGCGAGCACATCTGCAAGTATTCAGTGAAGGTAACTAAGCTTAGCTCTCAAAATATTCAGTGGTCTTGATATTGACGGGAAATATTTTTCTCTTTCAAGAAAGCAGGAATAACTGCACAGTCCAAAGCAAAAGCATTATTATGTTGATAATCCTAAATGAAGCTTGTTTACAAAAAAATACAGATAATTAATCTTCTTTAGTTGCAGCTTCTCTTCTCTCCCATATCCAGAATTAGAGATATTGAGAAGTGGATTTGTATGAACCTTAGAAACAAAAGAAGTTTGCTTAAAAGTTCTGCACACCCACACGATGGAATACAAAAAAGAGACTCATTCTGTATATGAACCTAAATCCAGATTAACCAAGAACACTCCTTGCAGACAGCACTTTACCTGCCTTTCATTTTCCAAGAAACATGTATTTTATCCCAAGGATTTATTAATAAGAAACCAGAACAGTTAAATGATCCCAATTTTTCACATTTCTGAGCAGCTAGTAATTTTTTTCCGCTTACAATTTTCTCCATTTTATGGAATAAGAAAAGATGAACACAGGTATCACCTATTAGTAATTACAGAAAATAGGTAATTTGAATTGCATAAATGCCTTAGAATATGTTTTTTAAAAGCTGTTTTTCATCAGAAAAAAATGCAGCTGGGCAGGAAAGGGTGCTTTTTGCAAAAGACTGCTTCTTACTACTAGAAACTAAAAGCTGGATTAAGGCAGGCTCAGAGGAGGAGGAGGAGGATGCTATGGCATCCTGTTTCTGGAAATATACAGCTATGAATCAACACCAGGAATGACAGCTTCAGTCTCAGCTTCCTTCTTACCAAACCCAAAGGGATTTTGCGACATTTGAGAAAGAACATGGGAATGTGGGCCACAACTATTTTGATTCTTTAACGGATAAAACCTTTTTTGCTGGTACCTGCAGAAGATAGAAGCGAACCAGGAGGAGCAGCTAATCCAACTTCAACACTATTGATGGAAACGTGTCCTTGTTGCAACTGACTATCATAGACTACTCCAGGGGGTACTTGGTCTTCCTCATCTCATTGCGACTTACCACTCCCCAGCATCTGCTCTATGAGTCAGCTGCTTCACTCTGCCTAACAGGAGAGCTGGCCCTGATTGAAGATCACTGTTGCTGAGCAACACCTTGAAATAGCCCCAGGAGATGATAAATAACAGATTTAGTTAGTAAAATATGAAATATGTGTTCCCAGTTTTCAAATGAATAGGGTGTTTCTGTCTCAAACCTTCTTAGGAAAAAAAAATTCTTAGGAGCCTTCCCTAAATCTGCCAGCTATAACATTTCCAAAACAGAAAGTTAAAGAATAATAATTAAGAAAGGGAAAAGCAAAAGACCTCAGGAGGATGACAGGATGGAAAATATGCTTTCCGGGTTTATTTTTCTTGCCAAGAGAAGCTCCAAGGACTGCATGAATGCATAGATACATATGGAAATGGAGTTGGGCATGCATTCTCCATTTCCCCCTCCCGCACATTATTCGACTGTTCAAGGAGACGGGTGCCCTTTCTTTCCTAATGAATTGTTAATTAATGAAATTTTAGTTTTTTAAGATGAATACTGAAGCTCCAGCTACTGTAATACACATTGATTTGGATTGGAGTAACAATATCTAAATAGCAACACTGAATTTATATACATGAAGAGAGCACATCTGGCATGATCTAGAACAGTATTTCTCAAAAGGTGGTCCAAGGAACCCTGGCGGTCCCCCAAGACCCTCTCTGGGGTCTACAAAATCAACATGATTTGCCAGCCTATAAGAAAAAGCTATTTATTTATTTGGTGCCTTCAAGTCAGTCATTCAACTGCCTGGATAAGTCTTTGCAGTTTTCTTGGCAAGATTTTCGGAAGTGGGCTGAGAGACAGTGACTGGCCCAAGGTCACCCAGCTGGCTTTGTGACTAAGACGGGACTAGAACTCACTGTCTCCTGGTTTCTAGCCTAGTGCCTTAATTACTACACTAAACTGGCTCTCAGGAAAAATAATACAATATTAAAATCCCATCAAACAATCATAAGGTAGCGAATGCATCGATTTGAATTTTTAATACAGTAAATATTGATAAATATAACTCATACAAACAAAAGCTCTTTTGGGGTTCTCCGTAATTTTTAAAAGTGAGAAGGGATCCTGAGAGAAAAAAGTTTAAGAAGCATTGATCTAGCACGAGAGCTTTATGGTAAGCATGTGATTGATAGTTTCAGGGTGAAATATAGAGAGTTTAATTTTGCTCAGATATATCAAAGACAAATTTGGGGGATATGAGACATCTGATGAAATTCTTGTTCTTTTTTCAGCTTTGTACCTTATAACAAAGGAAACTGAGATATATAGAATAAAAGAGATGGGGAAATTACATTTTTATTGTACCTCTTTAAATAGTTTAAATTTAGCTAGATCACAGAAATCTGCCGTCAAGGGCTGATTACATACAAGTATGTTAAAGAGAGATAAATTAACAGGCTTACGCTCAGAAGCAAAACAAATTTATTCAAATATATGTCAAAGAACTGAAACCCACTGAAAATGAGAATGCTGGAGAGAACTGGATAGTCTCAGAATAATGGCAAAGACAACTCTTTCTCAAACTAAACGTATATGATACAATTATTTCCATTTCCCTCTACTTTGCCAATT
Source organism: Python bivittatus (assembly GCF_059951505.1). Taxonomy (NCBI): domain Eukaryota; kingdom Metazoa; phylum Chordata; class Lepidosauria; order Squamata; family Pythonidae; genus Python; species Python bivittatus. The sequence goes on along the minus strand of NW_028277037.1, from coordinate 7,824,688 downwards.
GCTCTGATGAGACCCAGTGCAAGCGTAGTAGAATTAGGAGAGCACCGAATATAGTTATGCTCATAATCTAGCAAGATTTTGGCAAAAAGAACAGGGAGTTTTTGTTTGTTCTCTATCTCTAGCTATCTTTCATTGTTTGTTTTATAACAACTATAGCTGTTGACCTCACTGTTCTGCTGAAAAAATAATTCTGGCAATGGGACCCATTAGAGGTCAGAGTCATTACTGGATTTCTTGCTGACCCACAGCATGAAGTTATAAATTCTGGAAATTACTACTACTCCATTAACCCCTAATTTGATACACGCCTGTAAAGGGCTAATGTTTGCTACTGGGCTTTTTTCTGTAGATTTTTATTAAAGCAAGCCAGCCCCATCCCACATAAAATAAATGAATGAATGAATGAATGAATGAATGAATGAATGAATGAATGAATGAATGAATGAATGAATGAATCCTTACAACCTGGCTCACTTGCCCTAGAGAATATTTAGCTATAGGAAGAAAAGAACTTCTTGATGGAGCCATAAAGGGCTCTGACATACTGGAGGTATGCTGGAAACCATTACTGGAAATTCTAAGGAGAAAAACACAGCGCATGCGTGTGCACACACACACATGCACACACACGCACACGCACTTACTTATTTGTGAGCTATTTTGGGGGATTCTCTCATCTGGAAACTCAGAAAATGGCATTTTAGTTTTACAATGTTTGTTGTACGTCTATATATTTTAGAAGATTTGTTAGAACATATCTTAGAAGAAGCATTTAGGCCAAGTGATGGTCACTTGGCTAAGAACATTCAAAAGCTTCCAAGCTTGAGCAAGGACTTAAAAAGGAGCTTCTGATGTCTAGGACCACTACATCTAAGATCCAACAGGATTATAGCTTTATCTGTTACTTAAAAGAGACTGTATGTGTATAATAGAAAGGATCCAAATACAACTCAAGGTGTGCGTTTGCACACATATACCTGTATGCATACACACAGAAGTTTGGTTTTTTCTTCTACAATTCTTTGTATGTTTAAGGTTTCAATTCTGTTTCAGCTACTGCTGGGATGAATAATCTGTCTTTTGTACTGAGAAGGTAAAAACATGCTGGGGTTCACAAAAGTGGGGGAGTGGCTGAACATGGGGAAAAAAAGACAGATCTGGAAGGAATGCACTTCTGGATTACATCATTTTAACCTTGCCAAATATTTTACTGAATAGTGAGCCATATGACTTCAATAAGTCTTGGAAAGAGATACATGTACAGAATTTAAACCACAGTAGTGAAGTCAGCAGACTGAAGCATATGGGATTTCAGGAGGGGATACACAATTCCTGGCAATCCATAATTTTCTTTACAACTTAGCATGTCTAATGTTGACATGCTGTAAGAAATTGTGGTTGGCTTTTAACAAATAATAATTTAAAAAAAGCTATTTAGCTAGATAGCCCAAATTGGTTCTTGCCATTCTCTGTAAAACTCCAATTGGAACTGAATTATATGCAATGGAATGAAAAATACATAGCTGGATGAAGGAAAAATGCCAAAGCATCATATATGATTGTTCCAGAGGCAGCTTTGAGAGGACAATGAAAAATGATGCAAAATGGTCCAATGGACAGTGTCATCCTTGGCAAGCTCCTATATGATTTCCTCTAAATCCATATAGGCAGGGTTGGGTCCAAAGGAGAGAGAGAGCACATGGAAGAGTTCTCCGTACTCTTATGAAGTCATAATTTCCCTACTCAGAGTCAAGATCAGTCTATGCTCAGGTTTAAGGGAACCTAGGGTATCTCTCTCGGGAGTGCCCCTTCTTCTGGCCATTCTCCTCCATTCCCAGACTACCCTTTGGTGGTGATGAAAAGCCAAACGTCTCCACCACCAACCTCTTGGTAGTCTCCTTCTCAATGTCCTGCCCAAAGCACTGAATGACTGGCCAAGGGGTCAAGTGTAGGTGTTGTGGCCTGCACTGCACACCACTTGAAACAGAAGCCTGTTAAGTGTTGCCTTTGGGGTCATGAGAACACTGGATGAAGGCACTAGAACCACCATAAGTCCACGTGGCTTACTATACCAATTAGTTCTGGTGACTGTTATTTGGGAAATCTTTTTTCCCCAACTTCTTGCAACATTGTTGCTAAACCATTGGTGGCCTACCAGCCCAGCACTTCTACTGTTCAAGCTGCTTATCTCAGACCTGTGGATCATCTGGGGGCTCTCCTGAGGCATCCAGACTGGTTCTCAAACAATGGTTCAATTTAGGAAGCCTCTGCAAAGCTGACTGGTGCTGTTCTTTTGTAGATCTACTAAGGTTTCAACAGTTGCAAGAACCAACCAACCTTTTGTTTAGAAGTTAAGTAGGGTTGGAGTTAGTTAGACCACCAAGGAACCCCAGGCCTGTAGATGTCCTGGAAGAAGGTAACAGTAACCAGTTTCAGATTGTTACCAAGAAAATTACATGGTCCTGAATGTGAATTACTAGATGAGCTTGACTGAAAGGAGGCTACCTCATGTCTACTCTAATGGTACTTGGTAGCTCCATTATAAGAGGCCTTAAATCCTATCTGACTTCCTTAAATGAACACATCACAGTTACTCTACAGGATTAATATGAATCATCCGTTTTGCTCTTCTGTAAAATACATGCCTTATCATAGGCATGTATTCCTGAGCTAATTGTTTTTTTGTTGTGCTAATATGTATTTGTTGCATGATGCAACAACAGTTTAAAAAGTATTCCCAGATCATACAATGGAGCATGCAAACTTCAGAGCTGGTTCATATAATGTACTTGGTGTCCTCCAAGTGTGTTAATGTGAACAAACATGATCATAACTATGCTATTTACTCAGGAAAATGTTTTATTGAGCAATGGGACATATGGATCTCAGTAAGTACAGGAAGCACAGAGAAATCAAAATAAAAGAAAACTGCAGCAATGAAAAATTCAACAAATGTTCCCTCAGAAAGAACATGATTATTTTCTGTCATCAAGCATACCGTACTTTTTTTCTAATTTCAAAATCCTTTACCAGATATATTTGTCAGTAATTAGGGCTTCATCTTTCACTGATGCTTATGTTTCAGATCTCTATCTGTGTGTGTATTTCATATATGTGGGTGTGTGTTTCATACACACACACATATATACAGTATATACACAGAGAGAGAGAGAGAAAGAGAGAGAGACTGAGTGTATTGGAAGAATAAAGCTGAAACTACCTTGTGCTTTGTGGAGGTTGGGATTAATTTCAATACTGACTGAAATCTCTAACCAGACACATTCCTCTCCTGGCCAGGTCTGGATTAGCATAGTGGAAAGAGCCAAGTACAATAAACAAAACATTTTCCCAACTGGGCAGTGCTTAAGGGGAAAAATCAGAAGGGAATAGACGGGTGGTAAAAGATAAAATGATAAAAATTCCCTTGCATCGAGCTTGATTCCAGATAAGCATATGGCACATCTATATGGCTTTCTAGGCAACAATATGGGAGTAGTTTGCCATTTCTACCTTGTGGGTTGTTTTTTTTAAACTGCCCAGCGTAGCCTTTAGCTCTTGGATTTCCCAGTGATCTCTCATCTAAGTACTAGCCATATCGATTCTTGCTTAGCTTTTTTGAGATAAGCCAAGGTTGGCTAGATGCTGCCACCTTCTGCTAAATTCTGTATTATGAGATTGGTCAGGTGTTGCCACTGGGAGAAGTAAATTAGAAGAGGGAAAGGAAGGGAGGGAAGAGGAAGGGAAGGAAGAGGGAAAGAGAGAAACAGGAAAAAAGAAGGAAGTAGAACAGAGCAAAGGTTAATGAAAGTGTTTAGCACCAAGATGATCAATGAGAGAAGGCAAGTTGTAGGAAAGAGGAATGCAGAAAAAGGCCAGAAGATGGTCTAAGGTCTAAAGTTAGAGACAACAAGGAGGAATAAACCACTGAACTCTTAGAATCTTCCATTTCACAAGCTTTGTGGAGCAGAAGCAGAGTATCTTCCTCAGATAGCCATATTCTGTTCAGATGTACTGGCACAGCTAAAGATAAGCTGGCCCATGGGTGAAAGGAAGAGAAACCATCAAAAGAGCTGTGGGACAGAAGCAGAGGAAAAGCTACCTTGTGATATCTATGGTCTTAAGATTCCCAGACTTGGCATCTAAATGTCCTTACTTTTTGGGATTTGCAATATTCAGACTCTTAGATGCTAAAGATCAACACCAAACTCTCAGTAAGTTAATTACAACAGCATCAGTTGCCTTCTTAAAGAGAAGAGAATTAGAGTGAGAGAAGAGGTGGCCATATTGTGATTAAACAAACCATTTTGCTGGATTTCCTCCAGCAGCATCTACACATAAGGAAGGCTGTTGATAGAAAAGGAGTGACATTTTGAAAAGAATGAAAGTGATGGCATTTTTGCCCCCAAACCTATCTGATACTAGTAGAATGAATTTATACTATTACAGCAATTTGAGGGTAAATCTCCAAAAGAAAGAATAGCTCATACAGAGGATTCTAGATTCTGTATTTGTTCAGTAGATATCTCAGACAAAACCAGATGTAACTAATAAATAAGATAAATGCACCAAGACAAAGTAGTACCATAAATTAATTTTAGATAAATGGAAATAATTGCCTGTATGTGGTGAAACAATCTGGATTGAATTATCGGAGTATGTGATGTCTCGAGTGTATGTTTTAACAACATTTTCTCATCAATCTGAATCTGAGCTAATGTTTTGACTTCTTATTAAAAAAAAAAAACAAGAATCGACTTTCCTCTATTTTAATTATAAAGAGCAACTGTTCATAACATTCTTTTACCCAGGCGCTGGGTTGCTACAGCCTAGAATAAAATCCTGAGGTTTCAAGGGCATCTTTTTGTAGAGGCAAATGCATCTGAATGTGGCTAGATTCTTGATTATTCTTATGTCTTAGGTCTCTAAGTTTCTGCCCTTGGCTGGTACTCTTCTTACCCTAATTGCTCTTTCAATATTTGCTTACAGAAGAATGCTTCCCCTTCCCCTTCCCTTTACCCATTATCCCTTTATTCATCATACGTACATGATGCTCTCTTGCTTCCTCCATGTATACTGTCCTGGCGGTATCAACAATTCCCTTAGCTATCTATGCTGTTTATATAGTATGCTGAAAGCACCAACATCTAAATCTCCACCTTCTCTTTCACTCCTCGTCAAATCCCACATCTTTAATAGCTTCTCTGGTATTATCTGAAGACAAACAGATGCAAACTCAGGGTTCTTAGTTTTCTTCTCAAGACATAATCTCATGCACTTTCTTAGCCAGTGAATATATTACCACGTACCCCCTCCATCAGGTACAATATCTTGATTTCCTCTTTGATTATTCTCTGTTCTTTATCTGCCCACTGTAATTCTGTTGGTTACTGTAATGAATGGGCAGCTCTATATTCACTGACAGTCAGACGGATCTGAGATTCATACCATATTCACTCATCTCAGACATGCAGCCTACTTCTGCAGAAAGGGCAGATGCAGCCCTCACATACAAAATCATATTACCCTAAGCACCTCCCTTTTCGCTAAAAGAAAAAGAGTATTTGACTTTTGAAAACAAAGAAGTTGGGAAGTGAGGCTGAGAAGAGAAACAGGGTACCTTCCATCTCCACAGCAGCCTCGGAATTAACTGATTGGAATCCTCAGGGATCTGGGAAGACAGTCCAGGAAGAACAGAGACAGAGAGAAACCTGTTTCGGGGGGGGGGGGGAGTCTATCTTTGAAAGGATAGTTGAAAAATGTTAAGCTGGAACTATTGTGTAAGGATACTTTTAATCTGAGTGTGGATGTTTAAGCTTTATTCTCTCTGTTATTATGTTCTCTGTACATTTCAGTAAACTTTTTACTGATTTTGGGATTTTTTTTACAATAGGTTTCCTCTAGACTAGAGGCAAACCAATATCATCTTGTGTCTGCCCAGAATCTTGTATTGTCTTTTATGTTGTCCTGTTTTAGCAGCTCTGTATTTTTAGCAGCTCTGTATTTTATCTGCTCTACCACTGAATGTTTTGCATGTGACTAATGAAGCTTAAAAAAGGAATTTTTATATTTCCTCTTTTTCTTAAAAAAAAACAAAACCAAACGAAGTTTGATTCTATTTATACCTTGTGAGATTGATCTATTTCCCAAAGAAGGAAGGGGTGGATTTGCCTTGTCACAAGTCTTCCTGCTATAGGCCAAGGGCAGCACTACTGAACTTAGTTCATTTATATCATCTTTTTTCCTAATTCGCCAGTATCAGGGGGAGGACACCAGGTAAACACATCCCCTTGGCAGTTTACACCAAGACTGGAGGCAGTGCTAGGGCATATCAACTCAAAAAGCTTATGGGAGAGGAGGCCGAGACTTCCAACCTTTTCTTACGGTTATCAGACTTTATTGTTTCTCTATCTAGTCTAGGAAAACTCTTTTCTATAACCTGGTCACCTATCTCAAGTTCTGCAAAGTTCTTCTCTATTGTCCTCCATGATTTAATTTTCTGTTTAAAACAATTATGCTGCTTAAAATTCGTTCATGGACATCTGTCCAACGGTAATCCCTGCACAGCTTTTCTCTTCTTTAACTCTACGCATGGGAATCCCAGCACAATAGTTGTCCTTTACATCTGAAATTGTTTTCCAGATCATCTTCATGTCCTAATATAGTAATGCAACCAAGCCAAAATGTATTTATGCAAGTAATTTTCTCCAGTTACTTATTTTTCCTTCTTCATCTGTTGTTTTTATCTTTTAAAATGTGAGTCTCTTGTTCTTTCTAAAGCAATTAACAGTGGAAATTCTACAAGTCACTGAATGGTTGGTTCAGATATAGGCTAACTAGTTTAAACCATGTGTCTGAGGAAATAAGAAAGGAAGCAGTGAAAGTCGAGTGTTGTTCGGTGCCTTCAATGTCAATTTGAGCTGAGATTTTTGCTCCGCAGGAAATGTGATAGTGACTTATTACACAGTTTTTCAAACTGTGTTCTACACAACCCTGGGATTCCACAAAAACTTGATGGAGTTTCATGAAAGATGAAGGGCAAGAAAAAAAGAAGAAAAAAAATCACACAAAAGTAGCCAATTTTCAATCACTAGAGCTTTGCTTCTTGAACAGGGGCTCTGGGAAACGTTTTTATCTAACACATTTCTGCAGTCTGAAAAAGTTTGAAAACCCGACTTGGTGCACTATCGAAATAATTTTCTTTTGTTTGCCAACAGACTACTGAGAAATAATTCTTTTCTTATGTTAAGTGGCTAAAGTACAAGAATGAACAACTGATTAACAGGCTTAGATCATTAGGTATAACCACTGAATTCTCATTCTGCTTAATTTAAGATGGGAGCCCATCACATTAAAAACAAATATACACAAGGGAAGCCAAAATGCCTGAGAGATTCAGGAAATTCCCAAAAAATCTCTCTCTGTTTCTTGCTTAGTTTTTGTAAATTAACACACACACACATGCGCACATTATTAATAAAGATCTAGAAAGTGTAGATGGTATATATGCCAAAACACAGTATTTACAAACCAGGTGTGCTTTCCTTAGATTGTTGTTTGACCTTAACTCAATATGGCCTTTAAAAGCAGATTTTTTTCATCTAGACCAGTATTTGGAGCAGATAGAAAGATTAATGTCACCCACTGTGCTACATCAGAATTCATGGTTTATAAACTTACAATGAGTGGATTCACAGAACACATTAGATCAAAATCAAATAAGCAACAGGGTTGCTTAGCACGAGGTATGAACATACCCATTTCCTGCCAATGGGTTTAACTGCCACCCTGCTATAAAGCTGTGGTGAATTATATTCATTGACAGGAAATTGTGTTGAACTTGTAGTAAAACTGGCCAATGTGGAACTAAAATCCCCACAGACAAACAGTTTAATCCAACCCCATTAAAGAATGTCCAGCGGCTGTTACGGTTGCCCAAACTATCCACCCACACAACCGACACAGCAGTGTTGCCTGATTAAAAGCAAGGACAACATGAACAAGGAGAGTAGAACAACAACAACTTACCAACTGTGATGCTTCCTGTTTTAGTCTCCAAGGTAATATCACCTGCAATGAAATTGTAAGAGCAGTTGGCACCTTAAAATGTGAGTGTCATTTCATACAGTGCAATTCATATGAGAGCATAAGCAAGAAACCAAAGGGGTATAAAATCAGCTATGAATTGAATGAGAGGTTCTTATGTATAGTATGTACACACAAACAGAATTAAACAGTCCATATGACTGGATTTACAGAAATATAGATGAAAATAACAAATAAGGGTTCTCCTGACAGTTTCCCCGCTGGAGGTTAGGGGGACGAGGACCAGATGGCAGGCCTTTTCAATTATGCCTCCTGCCCCAACTTTAAAGCTCTTTATGCCCTGCGATCCATGTAGCCCCTTCCCTTGTGGCACTTTGAAAAGCAGTCAAAACAGCCCTTTTCCAAAGAGCTTTTTAACTCAAATTGATTACTAGAGGGGTTCATTGAGGGAGGCAGGGGGAGTGTTTAGAATTCATATACTGTGCGCTGTTTTATATTTTTAACTCTCTTGTAACCCACCCAGAGTCTTGTAATTGGGGTGGGCTCTAAAACTGTAAATAAAAAACAAATAATGCAGCCACAGAAATCAGCTTTATATTAAAACCAAACGTATCTGAAAGCCTTCAGTTAGAGAAGCACCAGAAATTATTACTTTCTTGTTTGGACTAAAAAACAATTTGGCATTGGGAAAAATTACAGCAATTATAGTGCCATTACAAATAAATGACAAAGATGCATCTTCCAGGCACTGCCAAACTTATTTTCCATACTGTATTGCAGGGATACAGTGCTGTTTTTATCACACCATAGCTTCATTTTATTTTATTAAACTGTTGTTTTTTTGCACTGCTGTTTCCTTGAAGAATAAGAGCCAGTCCGTGGTTTGCTTGGCAGATTCCAGGTAGAATTTGGCTCGAAACTAAACCTGGGGAGAGTGGTGAGAAAGGAAGTGCAAACTAACTCTGGCCCTTCTCAATAAACTTTCCAAAATGTAGTGTTCCTCTGTTGGATAAAGCTCTGCACGTCACAGCAAATCTAATTAGGACCACATGAAGCACACTAATGTATAGCCATTCCATCTAATCAGGGGTATCCATGGGGGGAGAAAGAATAAAAAAAGTCAAGAAGATGGCCACAACCATATGATCAAAACCTTGCCTTTGTTACACACACGATGTGTGTGTTGCACATAAAAAGAGAAGGCGTCAATCTTGTAGTTCTGGCTGTCATCTTGACTTTCTTGACTCCTCTCCCCCATGAATGCCCTTGTGCCTCCTAGAACAAAGCTAATTTAGCACGAAACTCTGCTTGGGGAGAAGCAACTCTGTCCTTCCAGCCCCCAGTTGCTCTCCTGAGTTATGGCCTTGAGAACATTGGAGAAAGGACAGGGAAGAGGCTTGTGATTATATTTATCAATTCAATGGAATATTAATATATCCCAGTTAACATGAATCTTACACAGCATCGAATAAGTGTTGACTTTGGGTTTATTTATTTATTTATTTGGGTTTTGCCTGCCACAATTAGTTGAGTCTTGGAAGGCTATATTCTGTAATTTTGCAATGAAACGACCATGGTACAATCGAAAGTCAATGGTCAATAATTAAAAATAAATATAAAAAAAAAATCCAAAGACATAAATGCTAAGAAGAAAACCGTTTGCGTTTTTCAGCAGGCAGACCAAAGAAAGGTTATAGTTTGGAGTGTAATATCTCATATGCCATTGTGTCCTGAATCTTGTCTTACCAGGAGCCAAGCAATAAACTGGTCAACTCCCTGTTCTGCTTGAATGGACAACCTCAAAATTTCATCTGTCGGCTGCTTAGAGACATAAATGGATTCATGGGAAAGGGGAGACAGACTTCTTACTGAATGTACCCATTTACTTTGTTTGGTCAACCCTACGAATAACCCTAAGTCTGCCTACACATGCAATTCCTTCATGAAATCTGGTAAATAAAGTAGGAAGCCCTCAATTAACTATCATTTTTGTGTTGTTATATATCAATCATGTATAGCTCTGGAACTATTGCTCCAAAAAGCAGCAATCATTCTTATGTTTAAGAAAAACAACTTCATTTGTTATAAATTTTAATTGTATATCTATTTATTGTTTTAATATGTTGTGAGCCGCCCAGAGTCCCCCATTGGGGGGAGATGGGCAGGGACAAGTTAAATAAATAAATAAATAAACAAACAAACAAACAAACAAATAAATAAATAAATTTCATAGCAAATACTTATGTATATTACACTGCTTGGAGCCCTCTCCAGAACATTATGCTCTTCCTAATAGGAACCAATTAACTTTTGCAACCAACTTTAGCCAGTTTCAATTAAAATAAATAATCAACAAACTGGGTAGCAGTAAACTTGTTATAAACTGCAGTTTAATGTTCTGGTTAGTTCCAACCATGTTCACTGATATCTTGATTCATATGAACTGGGAAACAATCGTGAATTGAAGAGTTCCTGGCTGGCTTGCTGATAAACCAGCAGAATCCGGGAGTTGTACTGCAATCAAACTGTCATTCACAGCTTGGCCTACTACATTAAGATTCAGTATTGCTTAACTATAACCCCCAGCATCCCCCAACATCCCTGGGGAGTGCTAGGAGATGCTGGGAGGTATAGTCCAGCAACTTCCAGACTGCCACAGGTTGCTTTTCCCTGAGCTAAAATATTTTGCAAAGTTCCGTATACCAAATGTTTCCTTATGCATATAATAACCTTTTTGCACAAACTAGCTTATTAACATTAATTAAAATATTAGTTCTACCCTTATTTTTGTTTTATCATAGCAACTCCTTATTGCTATTCTTTGCTGTATTGTGATCACTCCCAAACTCTAGCTAAGTTTTATAATTCATTTATTTATTGGATTGCTACTCTTCCTAAGGCATGGTGCTCAAACTGGCTAAAAATAATTAACAAGAGCAAAATAATTGAAAGCACAGATAATAAAACCACATGGCACAAGTATTGGAAATAAAGCAATTATATAATTAGAACCTATTATTTCAATGGCTAAATTAAAAAGAATCTGTTTTACATTCTTATTTTCAAATAAAATTTGCTGTCACTTTTAGTTTATAACTGCAAGGAAAGATAAATGTTTTAGGATCAACAAAGCCTAGCAAAATCAAATCAGCTGAAGCAAACTCAACATGTCATTTTGAAGATGAACTTTTATAAAAATTGTGTGGTCATATAACTGTTCCACCAATAACAGGATATAATGGACTCTATAATTTTCATCCTGTCTTAAATGTAAATACACATTATCTTTTGATTTGCCACTACTGCTGACATCCAGCAAATGCAAAGTTGAGGCAACGGTCATGCATTATTGATTCATCCCTATTTTCTGTTCTTCACGAACAATAATTGGAACCATTTTTTGGCACGTCTACATTTTACTGCTCTGTAAAGATTAAGATATACTGTAAGTCAAAGCTGTCCTTCTCTATGGAAGCCAGCATACTCAAGAGTCTCTTTCTTGAGAAAGCTATTTGTTTACTTTATAGTTTTTGTACTCTGCCTCAATCTGTAGACCCTCAACTGTAGTGATATCTAGGTAGCCAGTTGAAATTTAGCATAATATGATCCTACATATCTCTTACCTATATTGTGTTTTTGCCAGTTAGTTGACTATATGGCAGAGAAGGGGGACTTAGCCATCCAGTTGTTGGTGGTTATACAATTCAAATCACCCTAGTCCATTGGCCACAATCACAGGGTCAGACAGATGCTGGATTCCAAAAGCATCTGAACAGCCAACGCCCACTATTCCTAATGTACAAATTGCTAATCAGCTTACTTGGATTCATCCAAATGGTGCAACTCACTTTACTAAATGGACATAAGTTTGTCATCATAAGCCATGTTTCAAGGAACAAGTTCCACTGAAGTCACCAGAACATCTTTCAACAGCAATGCATTTATGATGGAACTATAAACCTCAAAAGGAATGTTCTTAACTGCACCAGATGAACAGGATGGTTCAAGACTTAGTTCTTTATGCCACAGGGTTTCCAGTCATGATTTTACGACCAAAAAATCCAGTAATTTAAGGTTCCAAAAGATGGATTAAAAAGAAATTAAGCAAGCCTTCCAAATATGTTCCCAAACATGAACACACCAGCTGCAATAAGTTACTGTATATTATCTCTATATTGAAGTTTTTTCATGATAGATTTGCACCACTTTAATTTCCCATGAAACATAAATCATCAACACAGCCTTCTACATGTATGCTCAAAAATAAGTCACATTCAGTTACTCTCAAACATGTGGGAGGTACATCTCAATCTGACGTTTCTAGAACATTGTGTAGCAAAAAGCTCCAGTCAGAATAATGGTATTGAATGTTCAAATTATCAATAAACTGGCTGTAACTCTAGCTTTTTGCTGTACCCTGATATACAAGTATGTGTTTTTACAGGGAGGGTGTGAGAACAGAATACTTTATGTTTGCCTGAAAATATTCAAAACGGCCTTTTATGGACAGCCAAATTTATATACAAACTCGACTGTCTACATTAAAAACCTATCAGTTAAAAATTTTGAATGAGACCCAGTAAACCAACCTCATGGTTCAGCATTGCTATTACACATTCCTTGGACCTTAATTTAAAAAAATAAAGTTGTATTTATTTATTCAAGTCTGTGTGTGTGCCCAGTCCTCCTGGCTCTTTTCTAATAGTTGGCATAACAGCCAGAGTTTAAGCCAGCATCTGTCCATTACAAAAGAAAATGAAATGGTTTTATATGCAGGGATGGGGTGGGGAGAGAAGGAAGAATAAAAACTTCTGAAGAGAAGAGCTGGAAAAAAAATGAGGGATTATTGTAATGCTGAAATTCTGACGATTGATGGATAATCTTACTGTTCAGTACTAACTTCTGCTCTGAATTATACTGACAGTTATCCAAGCCCACAGAAAATCTGCAGACCAGGAGTCTGGATGAGTTACAGCTAGATGGCCTGCACACCCACATCCCAACCACCAATATAGAAAATACGGGATATTCACATCAGTCAGCGCCTTCAAAAGCTAGATGGGAATCCCTGGACCCGGAACACAGGGCACTCTACCAAGAGTGGGATGGAAGCTGGCAGTGGAATGACTGGACTTCTGTCTCAACCATCCCAAACTCCAGGGAAGCACCTCCAACCAAATCACTATATCCCACAAAGCACCCTAATGATAATTTCTACCAAGAATAACGAAGCTACTATTCTCGGCAGTGATTCAGATCCAACTCTCCTGTGTGACAGAGCTTTAATTTCCTTCCCAAACTGACAGTGGGAAAGGGTACATACCAGCATGAGAAGCGCATTGTTTCTGTTGCCAAAATGTTGCTACTCATTACAGCAATGGCCCCTCTGAAGTAGCATTCACACATTGCTCTAGCAATGTGGAAAAAGGACAGATCTTGAAGTCCTTAGCCTGCATCTAGGAATGATCCACACCGTAAACAGCACGCGGCCGATGTCATCCAGCATATTCTTCTGTGTCTGTCTGTTGTGGGTCATTTGGTTTGCGTCTAGTGGATCTTAGTATTGCTAGATCTTCCTCCACACGTTTCAACCAAATTGTCTTTAGAACTGATCGCTGTAATTTCCACCCCATTAGGGTGTGATTTCCAGAGCAATCGATAAGGAGGTTGGCATGAGGCCATGTGGTAGATGTGCCCAAAGCACTGCCTTTGCTTCTGAAGTTCCCCAGCTACCATAGGCTGGTTGCGGCACCATCCTTTACTACATTTTGTATCTTGTCACAGATTGAAATCCCTAATATTCAGCACAGATAGTGCATTTGGAAAACTTCCCAGTTTTTTCCAATCATTCCGAAGAGAGGTCTAAGATTGTGCACCGTGCAGCAGAAAATGGGTTACATTTACAGAACAAAAGGATGTTATTGACTCGGATCTCCCTTACGATAATAACTTATTTATATAGTATTTTATTGGGACTGTTAACTACACACACACACACACACACACACATATATATATATGTGTGTGTGTGTGTGTGTGCGCGTGCACACGCGCATGTTACTTTTAGGCAAAAAGGCTACATTGTATTGATTTAAAGTCATTATTATAAAGATTGCTCTTACAATTGTTTTTAATTTGAATATTAAAAAGTCTCCAGGCTGATCTGAGCTCCCAAAATGTATAACTTTCATAAACATGTCCATACGGTTTTCTTGGCTGGGGAATTCTGGGAGTTGAAGTCTACTCTTCTTAAAGTTGCCAAGGTTGAGGAACCTTGCCTTAAAGATCTTCCATCCAGATACTAATCAGTGACCATGCTTGGCTTCTGAATTCAGACAAGATCAACCAGATACTACCACCTACTAAGTCAGTTTGCAAATAGTTTAGTCCAAGATGTGCCAGAATGTGATGAATTAGAGTTAACAACTAAGGATGCTTTAACTGAAACATGAATGGGACTATTCAAGTTCATTGTAAAAATCAGGCTGGAGTCTGCCATTCATAGCAAGCCATATCTCATCACGCACACAGCCAGAGAGTGACAGCCAGAAATAGGGTGGTAGCTTACTGATTTCAGCCAGGCATTATGAATCCTCTTTTAGGCAAGAGCATAACAGAGATTCACAAAACTGGAACTCCAACCACCTTGGTCCAGGAGGACAAGTGATGCAGCCAACCGGCTAATCTAAGCACATCTTGGTTTGGTCACTACCTGGATGGGAAACTGCCTAGAACCCCCCCGCCCCATATACCTTGAATTCTATGGTGAAAAGTCAGCAGCACATAAGTGGACTACATAGAGATTGCATCAATATTCTGACCATAGAGTCAGTCACAAGTGAAGTGACCCATAGCCCTAGTAGTAAATACAATGGTACCTCGGGATACGAACTTAATCCGTTCCGTGACTCTGGGCGTATCCTGAGTTGGTCGTAACCCGATGCAAATTTCCCCATAGGGTTCAATGTAAATCCGGTTAATCCGTTCCGCCCTCCGAATTTGGTCGCACCCCGAAGCAAATTTTCCCATAAGGTTCAATGTAATTACCGTTAATCTGTTCTGGTGTCCGCGGACCACGCATCAGGGGCAGGAGAACAGCCGGGCGCCGCGCGGCATGGCGGGAAAAAGGCCGGGCGCCGCGCGGTGGGAAAAAGGCCGGGCGCAGCAGGGCGGGAGAACGGCCGGGCGCCGCGCAGCGTGGCAGGAGAACGGCCGGGCGCCATGCGGCGCAGCGGGAAAATGGCCGCGGACCACGTGTCAGGGGCAGAAAAATGGCCACGGACCACGTGTCAGGGCAGAAAAATGGCCGTACCCCGAGGTGGAGTTCGCACATCGAGGTAAATTTTTGCAGCCAGAGCTGGTTGTAACCCGAAAAGTTCGTTAGTAGAGGTGTTCGTATCCCGAGGTACCACTGTAAATGAATAAAAAGTTGCTGGAAACAAGACAACAGCACAGTGCTTTGAAATATTTTGATACATTGCACCTGGTGGTAATTCCATGTGTTCAAGACACTGGATCCCCTTGGAGGTTTTTCAGTAAAATAAGCTGCTTTTGAAATTCAATCGCTTTTCTATTGCCTCTTGTTCATACCTTAACATCAATGCTTTAAGCTCCCCCATACCACGATAGATAGCTGCCTAGTGGAAGTATTGCTAAATCCTGGATAGTCAGATTTTCCTGTCTTTGCTTACATTCTGTTGAATTATTGTACTTTCATACTGTCCCATGAAAGGTCTTTAGACAGAATTCATTCATTTCACGCAACTCTATCTACTCTTTCTTATAGGAGCAACTTTAACCCAGCCTAATTTAGGATGGGTAGCTCTCTTGTTTCTGACCAAAGTAATCGGGAAGGTAAGTGAATATTTTGCCTGGACTTGTGCTACGGTTCACTCAGAATGTTAACCTATGCATATTTACTCAAATGGAAGCCCTACAATGTATGGAAGTTAATCCTTACCCTATAAATCAGAATGACCCATAGGTTGCACTAGAATATGAGGCTGTGGCAGGGGCAGCAACTGTGCGACAGAAGCCCCACTCCCTTTTTGATGCACACGAAAGGAGGGTGGCTTCGAATGTGTGGGTGACATCTTGACTATCTGAGGGACTGCCTCTCCCATCCCTCTAGATTGGATACAGCAGGCTCACTCTGGGTCCCCTCTATTAAGTGTCATCACCTGGTGGGGCCTAGGAAGCAAGCTTTTTCCATAGCTATCCCTACCCTCTGAAACAGCCTTCCCTTGAGATACAGAGGACCCCTACCATCCACGCCTTCAGCTCTGGGTCTTCCCTGAGGTGTTGGGTCAGGATGGGAGGTGAGCCCAGCATGTTTTATGTTTTCTAAGTGGATACTGTTAGAATGCTGAGTCTGAATCCTGTTTTTATCAATTTTGTGTGTGTTAGCCACCTAGGGTTGTTTTATCTAATATAGGCAGCCGATAAATTTTTAAATTAAACATCTAAACTCTTAGGCATAGGCAGTTGTACATACAACTGCAGATTCTGGTAAATGACACCTACATTCTAACTCATTTCAGGATACGTCTCACCTCTCTGAGAAGGTGATCTTATAAAAAGCCCTTTTTATTCATTAATACAATAGTGTTATCTTCAATATCTGACTCAACTTGGAAGCTTCCCAAGGCACTTGAAAGATGGCTGTACTATATTCAGCTTTATAAACATAGGCAGGCACTACACTGGGTACGAAAAAGAATATTTTTCCTTAAAAAGGCATTTGTAAAAGAAGTATTGTTCTAATAGTGTCTTTTTGCCCTCTTACCGTGAACATTCCCTAGTAAAATGTCCCCAGCAACTGAAGTCAGAAACGAGGAATCTGCATACAGATATTCAGCTTTTAGCAAACCGTTTTCACTTGCAATGTTAATAGATGATCCTTGGAGCTTTTCTACGTTCACACTCTATCAAAATAAAAAATAAAAAAATACAGTAAAGTTATATTACAATATTCTGACTCAGTGATAGATAAGCAACAGTTCCTATAACTGTACATTTAATTATAAAGTTCAGGTCCCAGATGTGTGCACCAAGCACACTATATACATTTCAGAAATACACACACACACACACACACACACACACGAGACAGATTCCCAGGCATCTGGAAATAACCTCAAAGTCATGGAAAGGACAGAATGCCTGGAAAACTTTCGGAAGAAGAAGGTACAAACTAATGGGGTAAAAGAATGAAGGCATTAGCACAATCCAAGGCAGCAGGTGTTGCCATGGGAATGAAGTAGGCATTAGATCAGAAGAACTTCAAAAGTTAAATTAGGACTTGTTGGATCAAAGGGTCCCATGCCTGATCTGGTATATCCCTCCTAAAAGACTGAAATTATGACTGAGGAGGCAAAAATGAAGAACTAAGGCAAAAGTGATTTCTCCATTGTTGCTGTATTTTTCTCTACAAAAAAGAAGTTTGGTGGGTAATTTAGGAGAATTTATATCAATAATCCAAGCAGCTTCTGAAATGAGATGTTGATTTCCATGGTATTTTCTTGGCTTTCTCTCCATGCTTCATTCCAGGCAAGGGCCCAGCTCCTGACTTGCTTGATCAACTTCCTGGCGTATTTACCTGTCCTGCAGAACAAGGCTTAAAGCCAAGAAACGATCTGGCGTTTGGTCTTGGCTTATCCCTGGACACCTTGGCAAAATTTCATTCTGCAGAGCTGTTGGAACTGCTGGCAAATTTGCTTTGGCTCAGGCCGAGGAGTCTATCTACTGCCAGTGTGCCAACACCATAAATATATAAAATGCCTAAATGTTGCTGAAATATGGTGACTGTGGAAAAGCAAAGGAACTAGGAATATATCAGTGAGAAGCATGGAATCATTTCAGACTGGTGCATATATAGTATAGGGGTTTTGCTAAAACGCATTTGTGATGGAAGGCTGCTTGGTGAAGAGCATTAGTATAAAATTCAAGCAAGCCTCCTCACAGATAGATATGAAGGGACAGATTTAGCAGATACATTTTTTAAAAGTACAGAAGATCACTGCAGTGACAGCATTAATAGATTTCTTGGTAGCATTGCGGAAATTATTTGCCATTGTCTACTGAAGTGTTTTTGATGCTCTAGTCTAGCCAACAATCCAAGAACTCCCAGATGGTTCCCCCATCCAAGTACTAACCAGGGCTGACACTGTTTAGCTTCCAAAAACAACAAAGGTCATGTTACCACTGCCACCTGCTGAGGCAGATAGGGCAAATCACAAGAAAATTAAATCAGAAGTTGTTCAACCAACTTAATTTACTACAACCAAGAGCGATTCCAAAACAAGGAATGTAATATGTACTTATATTCTTGTAAATGTGTACTACATGCTGCTTATTCCAAACTGATTTAGGATGCAATCAAACATTCAGTATGCTTTTAATTTTCCAGCTCATATTTTTTTTGTGGGCTATGTCTGACTGATTTACAGCTTTGTAACATCTGCTCTGACATTTTTAGCCCTGTTTTAAACAAAAACAAACTTAAAAATGGGAGTGGTTGACATGTAACATTTTCTGCTGATTGGTTATAGACACATTACACCTTTTATAGAACGACAGTTAATTCCTTGATCCATTGTTAGGCATGACCCCGGCATTAATTTGATCCATATTTTTCTATGGTAACATGAATGAATCAATCACATGGTTTAGTCACTAGCACTGAAAAATCACTTGTTTAAATATAAGAGTTTACTTGGTTAGTTTTGCACATACCAGAAGAAAATATGATTGACTGGAAAAATTTGATCATGGGAAATGTCACCTTCCCTAATGGATATTTAAGCTGGCCTTTCTTTGCAGGAAAGTGAAAGGATGGTTGCTATTAGAATCTGCCTGAAGACTTAGATTTGTCTAATTTTATTTGTTGCATTTAAATCTAAAATACTTTGTACAATAATTGAATTAATCAGGAACTTTCTCTCTTTCTCCCTCGGTCTTTTAGGAATCTGCTCTAGCAACTAAAGTCAGAAGTGTCCAATTTTAGCATCAGGAGAGCTATAATGCAGAGCTATAAACCTTCATCAAGTCTTGGTTTACACTGGAAATGCTGAGAGAGTCTTAACTACATAATGATGATTCTAACTGATGGAACAAAATTGTCATAAAGACTCCCCAGGGCAAGCAAAATGCAGGTTGTTAACAGAAACTGGTCTTTGAGAAAGCCAGCCAAATTTCTTACTCCAACGAAGCTGGCTGCCCTGCTATTGTACTTGGAAGATAAATCTGAGAATACATTGGATTGATGCCCAATTCTATAGCTATAAAACCTTATTAATAATTCTACTGATTGCAATATAAAGAGTGCTGATAGGAACGCACAAAGAAAACAAAAGTTATGTGATCAAGACATCAGTATAAGATATATGATATTATATGTTATGCTAGTATGAACGCTATTTTAAAAGTTCCACATGGTTCATTTGCAATTTTATTTCTTCTTTAAAACATTGGAAGGAATCCCTAGCATACTATCAGATTGAACCCATGTGTTATCCTAGAATATGGGGCTGTGGCATCCGGGAGCGGGGGGGGGCTAATAAAAGCCAAGATGGCAGCCCCAACAGTATGATTGAAGCTCTGTTCTTTCTATGATGCACATAAAAGGGGTGGGGCTTCAAATGGGTGGCTGTGACTGGCATCAAACCTTTTTTTTAACCCTTCCCTGCATATACCCTTGGGCTGATACCCAAAAGGACAGCTCTTCTTCTTTGTATTGTAATGTTGCCCAGCAAGCCATCCTCTATAGCAACTCTAAGATGTGTGGACTTCAACTCCCAGAATTCCCTAGCCAGCTAGAATTCTGGGAGTTGAAGTCCACACATCTAGCAAGGTTGAGAAACACTGATTTATAGTAAACTATTCCTTCCACGGATCTCATCGTGATACAATTGGTTCCCAGGGGTGAAGACAGGGAATGGCTTGAGTAAGCATGCATTAACATACAGAGAAAAACACTGGGTGATAGACCCAAGTTGAATGTAATATCTAACAACCCACAAACCATTTCTGGACTATAATTACCCATATGGCACCTCTCTCTGGATGTCCAGGAATGCTGTAAAGACTGATGTTTCCTACTGCTCTTTAATTGTTAAGATCATTATTGAGGAAGGACACCAAGGAAATACTTTTCATTGATTTTGTTTTAACTGCATGCATTACGGCTTGGTGAATACTAAAACTATATTTTAAACCACCAGAGTTCTATTGTGGTCTATAAATACATTAATTACATTTATAGACTTGCATATTAACTGCTGCTATTTGCGCTGGCATTTGGATGTTGGGGGTGTCTGTCAGCCCAAAGACCTCTCTTTTATTGCCTGCTAATCTCCCAACACGGATGAGTTTACTTTTCTTTTGTGGGTTGTAATTAAAAGAGAGAATCCATGGAAACCTGGCACATGCTGCAAATTCTTCAGAATCGGCCTTATTTCTAAAAATAAGACTTCATAGGCATTCCTATAAAGTAAAAATGGGAATGGGGGGGGTGGGTGGCCCTAGCCCAAGGCTTTATTTTGGAAATGTGCTGAGCTGTATTGACAACAGCTGGGGTTTAGGTTAGAATAAATTAAGAAATAAAGAACACGGTGGTGGAAAGGAGAAGCCCTGTCAGTTGGCCGTCCGTGAAGTGGCCGGTTCTATCACAGCTGCCCCTTCATCACTGTGCAAACATTTTCACGGTGGCCATTTTGTAAGAGCCAGGCTTGAACAAAAGGGCATATTTATAATGAACTATCTTCTACTCTTCAACCACAGGGCACACCGAGCTTCCTCTCCACTCTCAAATGGCCACACAGCTTCAGCTGTAGGCCGCTCTTGAGATGGAAGTGAAAAGATCTCCTTTCTCCTGGGACAGCACACGAAAACAAAATGTCACATTTTCACAAGGCAAAGCAGGGTCCTTACTGCTAGAGAGGACTTGGCAGGCTGTCAGTAGAGGGGTGATCTCAGGTGTGAAAAAAATGAGGCAGGGTAGAGAGGGAAACAACCTCCCAATTTTAGTTTTCTGGCCTGTTTCGCAGCAACTGGAAGCACTAAAACATGGCAGCCAGCCCACAGACAAAATCATTCCAGATCATGGGCTGTCAGAACACAAAGGTGAGTGAACTGACCGGGTTGGGCGAACGGTTCCAAGCATTTTTTTTTCCAAAAAAGACTCTTGAGATACGTTTTCTTTAACAACGGAAGGGTTATCTGAAAATAATGTACTGGAACCCAATTCATTTGTGCAGCTCATTCTTCTCTTTATTCTTTTTTTTTAAACAGTTTCCACACCTCTCAACTGCATTGTGCATTTTCCTAAGATCTTTATAGTTTCTAAAATAACCCCATTTATTAATACCATTTAAAATCTTCATTTCATCAAAGCCTTTTTTACAAATGGCTGTTCCTATTTTTTTAATTACATTGCACAACGCTAAACTCTTCTTCTGCCATATATTAAGCACAGTCAAAGGCAACAGAAATGCAATTTTCTATTTTTTTTTCAGCCTGGCTGAGATAAGCCAAATGAGGTTATATAATATCTTTATGCCCTTCCATTTCACTTTAAAATTATCCTCAGAGAAGCTTCTGGAATTTGTATTCCTACAAACAAGAAACTAACCATGCTTGTCATGGTATTTTCTTCCTCTGGATTTTAAATGGATGGGAAAATATAGATGCCAACTTATGAGATAATTCTTACCCTATAGCGTGGCAAAAGTCAGGATCACTCAACAGAAATTGACAAGAAAATTTCCATATTCATACTACTGAAAGAGAAATCCAACAAGCTAAAGATGCCATCTTCTGGAAAATATATGGCACCTCTCTCCATTTCTCAGAAAAGAAATTTTCAACAGCTTTTCATACGCCTGAATGTATAGTACAATATTGTGAGATGATCATTACCCTAGAAAAATACAGCAATCTTAAAATCTACTATATGAACTTTGCCAATGCATTCTATTAAGAACTACAGCCCAGATCAGCTTATTTAAGGCTGGACAATTGAAATTAAAAAATGGGCTGACAACTGCTATGTTTAGTTTTCATGTACCATATACAAAATAAAAAATGATTTTTTGTAAAGAATGCAATCTTGAGTTAAGCAACATTAGAATATGCAGATAAGCATTGAATTGTATTTTCTGAAAAAATACCTACCGAAGCACAGCAAGAATTAACAGTGGATGCAAGTACAAAAATAAAATAATTCTTCTCATATATGATATAAAAATATATACCTTTTAGTGTAATTTAATTTACCTTATGCTACCCCAATGGCTCTCACTTACACTTTCTTGTGACACATGAATATCAGTGTTTCCTTGAAGAGTTTCCAAGCAGACAACTTTCCCTCCTTTTGCCCGAATATCAATTTTCTGACTCTGAAAGAAAACTGCATAGATGTTAAAAAGGTTTACTTTCTTTTTCTTCAAAGATTCATTACTCAGTTACGGCGGATTCTAACTTTCAAATCTGATTCTCCTTATATCTCTCAGCAACTTTTCTGGAAAATGAACAGCTGTATGAAAGGCAAAGAACACTTTTTCAATTACCTCTGTGGCATACTCTAATAACGTTGAATTACTGCCCCTTACGTAGCTCTTAAAGGTGAAAGAGATCTACAGTGCTAGGAATTTCAGAAGATCGGACCTCTTTAAGTCAGCAAAAAACTTATAAAATCTGTATGTCTAAAGAGCTATGAAGTGTCAGCTAAACAGATTAGCATTCTGAGACGGAATAAAAGGGAAGCCTCTGATTTTCTGACAAGGATATATAAATAAGCAATTAGTTGGTTAACTTGTCAATCCTATTCACAACTGTTCAGAAGTAAAATCCATTGGATTCAGTGCTACCCATTTCAGAGAAATGTGCACAGGATTTCAGCTCAGCAACGTGGGCCAGCGGCATGATTGGAAGAATTTAAAGTCTAGCCAAAGAACGCTTCTGGAGATGTTTATAATTCCATCCATGAGCACCAAAGAAAACAGGTACAAGGCATCAATATTTATTTATTTATTTATTTATTTATTTATTTATTTATTTATTTAATTGGATTTCTCCGCCGCCCATCTCACCCACAATAGGGGACTCTGGGCAACTTACAAAAAACATTAAAACTATAAATACATCTAAAACACATAAAACATCCAAAATTTAAAACAATACTAAAGAAAGGAAGATCCAAGCAGATGGCAAATCAAGCTGCGGAGAGCGGGCCACTATGGGGCTAGCCATCTCCCTGCTTGAAGTATTCCCTCCCCACCCCAGGCCAAGTGGCAGAACCAGGTCTTCAAGGCCCTTTGGAAGGCCAGGAGTGAGGGGGCCAATATACTGGATGTAAAATCATCAACTATTGCATGTGCAAGAATTAATACTCAGATAAAGGTCATTTATGATGCTGAAGATGATGTGTAATTCTTAAAAGAAAGCAAAGAAAGGCCATGATGGGAGACCATCTTGGTATTGGTACCTTTATTGACCGCAGTACGCTAGTTCCCTTCTCTGTTTCTACTTTGCAGCTCGCACATTCCATTTGTTCAATCTTCACAGAGCCATTTCCTGATGTCTTGACATCCAAGTCTAAAAGCAATTTGAAAAAGTGACAATGAATGGAGATGAATGGAAATGAGAACAGTCTAAAGTTTGATTTCATTAAGTCAGCAATGAAACACAGAGATAAAGGAAGTAATATCCTGCTCACAAAGCATATATGAATTCTGTAAGTAAACCTTCCATCTGATTTGTTCTAGATGTACTGGGTGACAATTCTTTTAATATGGCTAGGAATTCTTGCAGTTACGGTCAAACAGCCCTGGAAGACTCTGGTTCATAGAGACGTACTCTAACCAATACAAACCGTATATTGTTTTTTTTTTTTTAAAGGAGACTTTCCTTGGTTTGGCTAGCAGTTAAAAAGAACAGTTGCCTTTAGATCAAATTGATTCTTGGTGGCTTACGTGCACACATCCATGAAGTTTTCTTGGTTTGGTACGAAACCGATTTGCCACTGCCTTCTTCCTAACTGGCTACAATGTTAAGGTTTTGGAAAATCTTTCTGATTCCGTCAAGGCCTCTCACTGAGCAGTCGGCACAGCAGAGCAATGCTTGTGATGGACAGTGGAGAGAATGGAAGACGGTGAAGACATCCAGCTGGGAAGAAGATGAATGGCTCCACTGAAAGAAAAGTTCACATCTGCAAATGCACCGGACATACGAATTATGGCACTAGAAGCAGCAGCTCGGCCTCGCCGACGCATTCCATCCTTCCATCCACCTTCGGTACCTACCATATTTTATGGGAATCCTCACATCCAGAGAAGCTGTGTTGTCCATGCCATCGGAGACGATCGTCACCTCCTTCTGGGCCTCGTCGTAGTTCACAAGCAAGGGCCGATCTGAGGCAGGCTGGGGAACGGAGCGCCTCCCCCTGAGTGCCACAAGAACCCTGTCAGAATCAGGGTACTTATGTGGGTCCAGGGGGCCCACCGTGAGGTGGCAAGGCAGACACGCCTTCAGCAGGCCGAAGGGGCTGACGACCAAGGCCCACTCTTTGAGAAGCGCGTCCTCCTCTTCAGGGCCAGCCGGACCCAGGTGTGGACTGCCAGGGCTGCTCATGAACCGGCCCGCTTGAGGGGGGCCGCCGACGCAGGGCCTTCGCCCCTTCAGCAAACCACGACTGCTCCTCGCTACCACCTTCCCCGCCAGGCAGCACCATCCTGGCAACGTGCGAAGCATAATGTTGCTGAGTCCTTCTTCGGCGGGGTTTTTTTGCTAAGACCCCATCCTAGAACAGACACTGACAGAGCCTTCCGTTCCCCAGTTTCTGCAGCTGGATTAGGAGCCCCTCACGAGTCCATTCCGTGCGTTTCCCCCCAAAACGTACGTAGCATCAAACCGGAGAGCGGCACGGGAACGGATTGGCCGCTGCAGTATCATGCCGCCCGGATATGTCAAACCTGAAGCGGTGGCTGCTGGGAATTGAGGTTTTCTGTCCGCGCAGACACGCAGCCAGCTGTGACATTTCAACTACAAGTCCCGGAATGCAAGTCGTGCTCTGAGACTTCACCAATGGGCGGCTGAGGAAGGCGGATGGAGCGGCTGACGGAACCGTGCGTTGCGCAATCGGAAGGGGCGGGATCCGTAACCATGAGGAAAAGGGCGGAGAAGTGGTCTCCTTGGGAACGGATGACGCTAACGGGCGAGTTGGTTGCTAGGCTACTCGAGACTCCAGCAGCGGAGAAGGGTCCTGGGAAAGAGTAACGCGAGTCAGAAAGGGTAGTCCCGCCGGTAAGATGAACTGGTTTAGACTCAGCTGGATCCCGCGCCGTACAAAGCGGTTTTTGCAGCTCAGAACTCTTGGCGGAGAGCTGCACCTCCGGATTCAGGAATAGAGCTTCTTTCAGAAAGTCCCGCTCCTGCTTATGCCTGGCTTGGTCACGCCTCATTATTGGATGGGAGACCACCAGGAAATCCCAGGGGTGTCAGCTTGACTGGGCAGAAGGGGGGGGGAAAAAGGAAGCAGGGAGTAGCAAACTGCTTCTCTACTATTGTCAAAAAACCATATGAATGTATTAATGAAGAAAGTGGAGCCAGGGTGTAGGTGGTGCAGCATGAATGGAGAGACTCAGGTTCTAGTCCGTCCTTAGCCAGGTGCCTTCATGACCCATCACTCTCTGGCAGCCCAAGCTACCTCACGGGGAAGTTGTGGTGGGGGGTAAGCAGGAGGGTGGGCTATGCGCACCACTCTGAACTCTTGAACAAAAGGTGGGATATAAATCAAATAAGTGAATATTGATGTCCTCAGAGGCCGAGCGTGTCTCAAAATAGACTGTATCTTAGCGGGTTTAAGGTGTCTGCCTCCCTGCACATATTCATGTACAAGTGTGATTTGCATCCCAGCTGCTTAGGTAGACTCATGGAACATCTGGAGAGTTGGTGAAAGTGGTGGCGTTTGGTCTTCGTTGTTCTTCGTGGTCTCTTCGTGACCCCATGAACCATATCACGCCAGGCCTTCCTGTCCTTCACTGCCTCCCGGAGCTTGCTCAGTTATTGCTCAACTAGGAATTTGGAACTGACTGCCACAGAGAACTATGGTAAATGACAGCCCCTTGCCAGCCTTGGCTATGCTTGAATTAAGATCAGGCCTGGCTGGTACTCGGTTTGGAAAATTAGATGACACAGGGCAAAATGGGAAGTTGAAAAACTCCTCTCCCCCCAAAAAAGGCAGTGGAAAAATCACTAGCCTGTTATTGCCAGGAAAGCTGCATGGATGCACTGACAAAGTAATCAATCAAGTAAATCCAATTTTTATTTACTACCATGACAATAAAGAAAATATGGGTAGATGCTATATCAAATATGCATCAATTGAAGCATGATGTGTGAGCCAGGCCAATGAATGGTGGGGAAATGTAACAAACAATTTGTGGTGTAAATTGTTTGTAAAGCTCCTGTAATTTCTGTAAACATTTAGTGACAGTTTTCTTCTAATCAAAAGAATGGTTATGCAAGCTACATATCTAATGCTGCAGAGAAATTTGAATATGGAATAGCAAGTGCTTGATCTCTGGTGGGAAGTGAAAGATAAAGGCAAAATTTGCCAAACATGTTTGATGGTCAGACTCCTTGTTTAACCCAAGATACAGATTACTACAGCTGTCATGCTCCAGTGTGTACATGGAAGTAGAAAGGTTTATAACAACATCCTTTCTTCTTTCCAAAAGAAATTTACAGCTCTTTTGAGGTACTTACAGATTAGCTTTATGTGTGAAACTGAATATCCTGTATTTTACAACTACTTTTAGCATTTTCTCTATGAAAAAAATGGTTAAGAAAGCAAGCCTGAAATAGCTGCACAGTAGCATACAATTGATAGTATTACGTGCTCTTTCTCTGAAGAATCTTCATCTATGCTTGCTTTCAAAAATAATTTTTAAGCATTTCTAATAGGATGTGCAAAGGATCTGGTTTCAAAGGGCAAAATGTTATTGGGACCGCATGTGGGGATGCATCCTTTGGAAACTCCTTAAACTAAACCATATTTCCTTGAGACTCTGCATCAACTGTGCAGGGCACCTGGGTGACCCTTAAAAAAGACACAGGTGTTTTAAAGTGTTCCCAACAGAGGCTACCTGCCCACCCATGTGTGCTCTTAACATCCATTCTTAACATCCATTTGAACTCGTCTGCACAGCTCTCATTTCCCCCTTTCCCCAGTAATATATCAGTTCTGCAGTTCAAATGCACCTCTTCAATAGCTAGTGTCTCTGTATAATGTGAACTAATCAATTTACTTTTTTTTAATTTTGCAAGGGCTTGTTTTCAAACTTATATTACATTCTTTCTATATGTGTGGGCCACATTTCCTGACACCAATAAAAGAGAATATATGTAGCTCAGGGTTGAACTGTGGAGTCCTTGGGGTTCTCTGAGCTTGCTTGTTTTCTTGCAAACATTTCATTACCTGGCTAGGTAACATCTTCAGTGCTAGAATGGGGTGGGGTTTGCTCTCTGTTTATATACTGAGGCATGCCCTGCCAGTGTTGATGGCAGTGTAGTTTTTTTTCTTGGTAGTTCCTTGATTAGGGTATTGTTTACTGCTTGATTGTTTGTCTGGTGTTAATCTTGGTGTTAATCTCTGCTTATCTGGGGGATGATTGCTGGCGAGGAGATGTTCTCTTTTTGTTTCCTTTTTATTGTCTCTTTTGAATAGTGTGTAGATGTTGTTTATCTCTATGTGCCTGTTAATGGCTGCCTTGTCTGAATACCAAGCTTCCAGGAATTCCCTCGCATTTTTGGATTTAGCTTGGTCTAAGATGCTCACAGTTTCCCAGTTGAAACTATGGTTAAGTCTGTCCGCGTGTTGTGAGATTAAGGAGTTTTCATCATGTCTTTTGACTGCTAGTTGGTGTTCATGGATGTGCTCTGCTAGCCTTCTGCCTGTCTGTCCTACATAATGCTTGTTACAGTCCTTACACTGTATGTTGTAGATGACTCCTGTTTTTTCTTCTTGGGCTACTGGGTCTTTTGGTTTACTTAAGATGTCGTGGAGGGCTTTAGTTGGTTTGTGTGCTACAGAGATGTCATGTGGTTGTAATGATCTGTTGGTTGTTTCTGAGATGTTTCTGATGTATGGCAGTGTTATCCTTTTCATAGCTTGTGTTGGTTGTGTTGTAGTAGGTTGAGTGATCAGGCACTTTTTGATAAACTCAAGTGGATATCCATTTTGCTGGAAGATGTATAGGGTTCCTGATAGTTATTGCTGTAATACATCTTTATGCCATCAGATGGCAGTACTACCCACCCAGTACATTGCAATTACATTTTTCTGGGTTAATATTGTGATAGTGGTAGGAAATTCCTTTGGTTTGCATTTTAATATAATGTTTTCACTTGCTGAACCAATACAAGCTGGATATAATTATCTTTAAAAAAAATTGCATTACATACTTTTTGATATAACAGTGCAGACATTACAGGAAATTGTATGCACATTTTTAAAAATTAAGTGTGTGTGAATCTTCATTTAAAAATCAATATTTATTTGCATTCCGATAGAAAAACTGGGATGGAATAAACATTTGCTTGCCAAAAAAATTAGAGACGTTGAAACATAACTCAGTAAAGGCTTGTACTTATGTAGAATATCAACTTGAAGCATGTTTTGAAAAAAAATATGTTGAATTAGATGCAAACCAGATACAGACATGGTGTATCTAGTTAAATCATGAGTTGCTTAATTATGGTTTGTTGAATAGCTGAACCTTCCTTAGCAGGGCTGGCTTGGGATCTCGTGGCTTCCATGACAACCATGGGACTGCTACATATTGTCATCAGACCAACACATAGAGCGGAATATACCCTCAATTTGTTTTTTACCTTGAACCAAGAGAGAGGTAGCTTGGATATGGTTATGATGTGGTTAAACCACATATCCCTTCTGCAAAGATGAGAGGCCCATTAAGATGATCCACTTCCAAAGACTTAAGGAACCTACGGATACTCTGGGGGATTTTACAGAGGCTAGAGCCAATGGTCTTCTTGAAGCTATGGAATGATGAGATAGGATGGACTATGGATTTCCTAATGACTTATTGACTGCTATATGAAGGTTGATCTCCTTCCTAGTTTTCGGGAGAGCTCCTGGCAATGCAACAGGCTGGGGGCAAATAGAATGCAGGTGATGTAACAACTCTTACCATGAGGCCAGTGGGACATGCCTGAGAGCACATAATCATAAATTTAAAAAAAAAGACCTGTGTGCCAGTGAAGGCTTCTAAGGAAGATTATTTTGTAGCCTCTACTGCATCTTCAAGGAGCCATCCATATAGCTTTTCAGAACGCTTAGATGGAATTTTTTACTCCCATATTATGGCCATTGGAAGCCTGCTATGACAAATGTGCAAGATACCTTGAGGATAAAATTATTTGTCTTCATCCCAGGTTTTACCTTGCTTCTCACACAATATCTTGGTAAAGCACACCATTTTGTCCAATTAAGTAGGGTTGCCTCCAATATTTGAGGCCTAAAAATATGGAGAAGATACTTGATAACCTGTTCTCTTTATCTTTGTTCATCTTGGCTTATTCAGGTTAAATAAGGAAGGATGACTGAGTAAATGCAGAAAATGGTGAATGCATTTTTGTTTGTTGGATAGGAGCCATCAGGCTTAAAATAGGCAGTGGTGCCTCGCTCCTGAAAAATCCTTCCTGAATCCAGAAGTTAATGATAAAACTGCAAAGTTGCAAATGCCTCCCTTTTAATGCAAAGTTGGCAATGCCTGGGTAGTTACAAATATTAGATAGATAGATAGATAGATAGATAGATAGATAGATAGATAGATAGATATAATTTCATTGAAAATTTTAAACACAGTAAGACTAATACAAATTAAAATAGAGTGAAAAAGAAAAGAGAAAAAGGAAAAAATGAGAGAAAAAACTAAAGGTGCAAAAAGAAAAAGAGTTGCAGAAAAATAGAAAAGAAAGAAAAAAGATATAAAGAAGTCGCTTCCAATTTTCTTTAGAGCAGTTATAAGTACAGCTATAAATTGACCTCTCTAAAGTTATAGTAGTTGCAAATATTCTTGAATGAGACTGATTATTTTGATCCATTTCAGTTTAGATTCAGTCTGGACTGGGAACTGAATCAACCTGAGTTTGCCATGTTGGATGATCTCCTGCAGGAAAGAGACAAACGTAGTGAACCCTGTGGATCCTGCTGGATCTCTCAACAGCTTTTGATAATATTGTAAATCTCCAAAGGAAGCGGGTGGAAGGCACATTTCTACAATGGTTCTAGGGATCCTTGGCTGATCTGTTAGTATGAGAGAATTCCAAGGCTGTTGGTTAATCTAGGAAGTCAGAAAGACCTCCCATACAAGGCAAACTACTTGTAACTCTGCCAAGAAAACTGCATAGATGCAGTCACTTTCAGCCACCCTCTACTTGAGGGCATTTTTCAGAGTGCCTGCCCATCAAAATCTAGAGAGCCCTGGCCTTCTTGGCTTTCTGGAAGGCCATGAAGACCTGGGTTTTCCCCCAGGTGTTGCAACGGCTGTGCTGATCGATGAGCTTGAAATAATTACAGTTTGTGTGACTAAGTCCATTCTACAGTGCTTTGGTTAGAGTTTTATTATCAGTTTAACTTGTTTTGTTGTTGTTAGCCTGCCAGAATTAATACGTTAGATGGGCAGCCATATAAATTTTCTAAACAAATAAATAAATACCTTTGTAATTGCAAAAAAAGGAGTTAATCTTAGTTATTCTCCTTGCTTTGCATAACAGTTGCAATCCTATATAGGTGTGTGTGTGGCCCACTTATCCTAGTGGGATTTCTGAGAAAGCATGAAAGTTCTTACAATGTGCATCTCTGTATTTGAACTATTGTCTTATAAGCTGTAGTTTTCTTGGAAGCCTGTTTATTTGCTATCAGGAAACTTAAGTCTTTCCAGTTCTTAATGAAAAAAAAAACAACAGCCAGATAAGATGGGTCTTTCATAAACCTGTAGGCTGCCTTTAAGGAGGCATTGGTGCACCCCCTCCTCAAGAAACCCTCCCTGGACCCTACTGTACTGGACAATTTTCATCCAGTCTCCCACCTTCCCTTTTTGGAGAAGGTGGTTGAGAAAGTGGTGGCATCACAGGTCCTAAGGGTTCTGGAAAAAACGGATTATTTGGGCCCTTTTCAGTCAGGTTTCAGGCCCAGTTATGGAACAGAAACGGCATTGGTCACGCTTATGGATGGTCTCTGGGGGGAGCGGGATGATGGAAGTGTGACCATCCTTGCTCTCCTTGATCTCTCAGTGGCTTTTGATACTGTCGACCACAGTATCCTTTTGGGACGGCTCAGGGAATTTGGGGTGGGCAGCACGGTTCTGTGCTGATTTACCTCCTTTCTCCAGGCCCGATCCCAATTGGTGGTGATAGGGAGTGAGAGGTCCCATCACCAGCTCCTCCTTTGTGGGGTGCCGCAGGGTTCGGTTCTCTCTCCTCTCCTTTTCAACATTTACATGAAACCACTGGGCAAGATCATCCGTCATCATGGGATAAGGTATCATCAATATGCAGATGATACTCAATTATACATCTCCATCCCAGGTGAGGTAAATGATGCCGTGACCGCCCTTTCGCGGTGCCTGGAGGCTGTAAGGGTCTGGATGGGGAACAACAGGCTTCAGCTGAAC
Source organism: Python bivittatus (assembly GCF_059951505.1). Classification (NCBI taxonomy): domain Eukaryota; kingdom Metazoa; phylum Chordata; class Lepidosauria; order Squamata; family Pythonidae; genus Python; species Python bivittatus. Next base: position 7,792,946 of record NW_028277037.1, on the reverse strand, counting down.
TCTGGTAAGATGGAGTGACTATGGGTTAATGGCTTCTCTGTATCCCGGACTTTGTCATCTTTGATGCTGGATGGGGTAGCACTGCCCAGACAGACACAGTGCGTAATCTGGGGGTCCTCCTAGACTCACGGCTCCTGCTCAAAGAGCAGGTGGCAGCTGTGGCAAGGAGGGCCTTTGCACAACTTCGGGTTATGCATCAGTTATGCCCTTTCCTGGATCGGGATGCCCTTCAAACAGTCACTCATGCCCTTGTTATCTCCCAGATAGACTACTGCAATGCGGTCTACATGGGGCTACTCTTGAAGAGTATCCAGAAGCTACAGCTGGTCCAGAATGCAGCTGCGCGGGCTATTTTTGGAGCCCCAAGAGGAGCCCATGTAACACCGTTGTTCCACGAGCTGCATTGGGTACCAGTTTGCTTCCGGGTCCAATTCAAGGTGTTGGTTATCACCTTTAAAGCCCTACATGGCATGGGACCAGGTTACCTAAGGGATCGCCTCTCCCCTATGTCTTCAACCCATCCCACCGGTTCACACAGAGAGGGCATGCTTCGGACCCTCTCAGTAGAAGAACTCCGTCTAGTGGGGTCCAGGAGGCGGGCCTTCTCTGCGGTAGCCCCCGCTGTTTGGAATATTCTGCCCCTGGAGGTGAGATTGGCCCCCTCACTCCTGGCCTTCCAGAGGGCTTTGAAGACCTGGTTTTGGCACTTGGCCTGGGGTGGGGAGGAAATACATCAAGCGTGGGGATGGCTAGCCCCATAGAGGCTTGCCGTCTTCAGCCCAGAACCATCATCTTCTTGGACTTTTTCCTTCTTTTTGGTAATGTTTTGTATACATTTCTTATGTTTTATGTATTTATATATATTTATGGTTTTAATGCTTTGTGTGAGCTGCCCAGAGTCCCCCATTGGGGGGAGATGGACGGAGAGAAATTTAATAAATAAATAAATAATACATATGAGTAGGACAGAAATAGCATATTTATTGGAAAATCTTGGAAGAGTAATGTAGAAGGCTATCAACAAGAGAAGGCTCTAGCCTCTATTTCCCAAAATAATTTCTCTAGAAGCTGGTAGCTACTGCACTGAATGGGAACAAAGCCATATGTTCTTCACAAACTGGGATTTTCTTATATTTTCTCAAATGGATAGTTGTTGTTCTTACCCAATTCTTTGGAAGCATGCTTTAACATTACTTAGGAACTATAAAAAGCTGAATTCCAGGACTGTAAAGTTTAGGCTCCAGCTTTCCTTCCCTTTCCAGCGTAACCTGGAGGCAAGTTTCTAATTCATCTTTAAGTTCCTGGAAGGGGGGAGAGCAGCTTTATTTAATTATACAATGTTTGGAAATTAACATTCTTTTGCTATTAGTTGAAGAGTGATGGAGCATTAAATATTTATTGGAATCTTCCTGTGTTCTTCCTGTATTTGACATGATTTAATATAAAATTTTATAGAGCTTTCTGAAAATAAGTCAGGTTCAACTTGCACACATACAGTGTGGAGAACAATAAAATGGTATAAGTGTTTGCTATTAATAGTTCGGAAAAAATGTTCTTCTCCACCTGCTTTTTACTGAGTTTCTAAACATAAATTTTGAAAATATGCATGTGTTTCATAAAGTTCAACAGTTGACACTATTTTCTTTTCCAGTATTCTCTATAATATTTTATTTGGTCATTGTGTTGGAATCTGACTTGTTTTTGATATGCAATGCTATCAAATCAGTGTGTGCCACTTGAATGCAGTATGGATATGTTTTAGTTTTAATCTAAATCAAGAAACTAATTTCAGAACAACACTGTTTAGGGGAGACACTCTTCTTGTAAAACCTCTGCTCACACACAACGTAGCGTGATTATGTTCTAATAAAGCCAAATCTGTTCCATTCTGCTCATTCTGTATTCCATTTCAAAACTTCACCCATACCTAGCTGAAATGTATGCAATTGTTGCTTATAAAATCTAATTTTAAACGTTTACATCACCTTATTCTAAGGAACCAGCCGTGCCCTGCTGGTGCTTATTCACTAATTTCATAAGACTGCAGTCGTAGAGTGTGTTTGTAAATAAGGCTAAACAATAATGTGGTTTGCTGTGCAATGGGCATACACAACTACTGAGGTTTATAAATCATGATTTATGGATTAGTGTATTATGTGACACCCCCCCACAATGCGATTTAATCAGCTGGGGTTAAGTAAGACATGGTATGTGAACTATTCTTTGGAACAGCTAACTACAAAAAATCAGACTAGTCCCCATCCTGTGCATTTCAAGAGAACCGCTGAAACCTAGTTTTTAAAGAAAGCCCTGATAGAGAATGTAGTATATTAGAGCTCCCCTTCTTTGTTTTTTCTGTCTATATAGCCATAATAAAGATAATAGCTTTTTTCTCAGTGACCTTAGTTTCTCAGCAATTTTGGTTATTGTTATTCCTTACTGAAGTTTGCTATTATAACTTTTTTTAAAAAATTGTTTTTAGATGCCTTTGAATCAGTTCTGACTCCTGGTGACTGCTTGGACAAGCTCTGCAGTTTTCCTAGCAACATTCTCAGAATTAGTTTGCCCTTGATTTCTTCCTAGGGCTGAGAGAGAGTGAAGGGTCTCCCAGTTTTTAGCTGTACATGAAACTGGCTCTTATTATTTACTGTAATAAGGGGGTGTAAATTGATTAGAGTTCTGCTGGATTGAGGTCGCATACACGTGCCAATAAATAAATTGCTGTGGTATTTTCAGAAAAAGTTCAAAGAGAAAGACAAAAGTGTGTGCTACCATTAAAACAGAAAAGTTCCCATGTAGATTTTTATTAAAAGGAAATTTATGGTTTTAGTGAGCAATAATCCAGAAAGGATTTTAGTGGGGCTATAAGGGTGTGAGGATCCGTTCTCCCTTTACTCCAGGGCAAAGCAACTTACATTTTAACAAATGATGTTTATTTTTGAAAATAGTGCAGACTTCCATTTCTAAATCATTATAGTCTACTCTTGAAGTGAGACTAGAAAAACCATTACAGAGCTTTTAAGACATTTTTTTTTTAAATTTCTCTTTGAACATCTGCAACTCACCTTTAAGCGCTAGTCAGTTTGGATCCTGTTACATGAAGAAGTGTCATTCATGCCAAAGTGCCTTGCTGTGAGATCAGGATTGGAGGCTTAACTGTGAGCTTTCCTGCAAAATCAGACATGCGGTTGTGACTTTCACATATTTATCTTGGCATATAACTGAACGAAGATTCCACTGGGACTGTTTTGTATGTCAGGCTGTCCAATTTTAACTGTTTGCTTTGATTATATCACTGGTTTTATTGCTCTTATGGAATTATTATGGTATTATATTATGTGGTTTTCTGTTTTCTAGTATGCTGCCTTGGGAAGATGTTACCCTTTAAGATAGCTCAGAAATTTTTAAAATAAATACTACTGGATATTTTTGCCTGCCATAGAAGAACAGCTGGATATAAATATGCATACAATCATTTTATAGAGTGCTGTAAACTGCACTTAACCTCATAGTGCCAAATACAATTACAGTTACATTTTAGAGTTATTTCCTTCATGGCCACTAGAATATTTATCTGCTTATTTATTTGCTTACTTACTTAATTTTTATAGCACTGGACTCCACAATGTTAATTTCAGTTCCATTCTTATAAATATCACTAATTCATATACAATTCTTGCCTGATTTTTGCTTCTTTGATTTGGCTCTGAACAATATGGGGCTTGACATGGGGCTGTAGGAGTAAGTCTAGAAGAACCCCCATCCAGACTCACTGGAGAAGACAGAGTGCCAAATGGTTTCTGTACAAATAGTAGCTCAGTCTTGTTGGGATTCAACTTTAGTCTGTATCTTCCTATCCAGATCCTGCAGGCACTGGGTCAGGACTTTCACAATATCACCACCCCAACCCAGGGTGGAGATGTATGCCTGTATATAATCAACATATGTATCTCCAAATATCTGGTTGATGTATTTCCGGGTATGCCATTTCCCCTCTTTAACTATGGCAGTGCATGTAGAGGCCAGTTCCAGCTTTTCTAGAGTTCACTGGAAGCCAATGAAAACTTGCAGTAAGAACAAAAATTTAGACTGGGCATTGACCGTTGCAGAATATAAAAACAAATGAATATGTTGTTGTGTCCAGTGATGGTCTTCTTGAGTGGCATATGAGTTCACCTCTTAGTCTACTTGGCCATGGAGAAGGCAAGCAGAGGCCTATGCTAGATACGGTACAGGTGGGTTCAGTCCTTCTGCAGTTATCCAGGTATATTTCAGCCCATTGCTGCCTGTGTCATCTGATTTATTTATTTATTTAATATCTATAGCCGCCCATGTCAACCAAGTAACTCTGGGTGGCAAACAATTCTAAAATAATTAAAACAATTAAAAACATATATATATACAGCAGCTGAGAAAATTATCATAATTATCAGTATAGCCAAGAGACAGGGCCCTTAACACATTTGGGGCCCTGAGCCCGAGCACACAACCAGGTCTTTAAAACCTTACAAAAGGCCAACAGGGTCAGGGCCATCCTAATCTCTGAAGGGAGGATGTTCCAAAGGGCAGGGGCTATAGCAGAGAAGGCATGTCTTCTGGTCCCTGCCAGCTGACATTCCTTGGCTGATGGGACCTGCAGCGTGCCCAACCTGCTGGACTGAATTGGATGGGTAGAAAGTATTGGGAAAAGATGGTCCCTCAGGTAACCCGCAGGGCTTTAAAGGTGACAACCAGCACCTTGAATTGCACCCAGAAACACACTGGCAACCAATGCAGCTGACACAGTAGTGGTGTTATATGTCATATATCTGACACCATTTACTACCCATGCAGCTGTATTCTATACCACTTGAAGCTTCCAAATGCTTTTCAAGGGCAGCCCCATGTAGAGCGTGTTGCAGTAGTCCAAGCAAGAGGTTATGAGGGTGAGGGTGACTGAGCAAGGATGGATGCAACTGGCGCACCACCCGGAGGTGTGCAAAGGCCCTCCTAGCCACGGCTGCCACCTACTCTTCAAGCAGGAGCTGTGAGTCCAGGAGGACCTCCAGATTGCGTACCAGGCCTGTCTGGGCAGTGCTACCCCATCCAGAATTAAAGGTGGAAAAGCCTTGTATCTAGAAGCTCCAAGTACCCAGAGCTGTTGCTTGGGTTGAGTCGAAGCCCACTGTGCCCCATCTAGACCCCTACAGCACTCAGGCACTGGGACAGGACATCCATGGCATTACTCAGAGGGCCTGCGGTGGAGATATAAAGCTGGGTATCATCAGCATATTGATGACACCTCATCCCAAACTGACTGATCACCTCACCCAGTGGCCTTGTGCAGACATTAAACAGGAGAGGCAAGAGAACCGAGCCCTGAGGCACCCCACAAAGTAGGGCTGAGGGCTGGATCTCTTTCCCCTGCATCAACACCGAGTGGAACTGAGCCCAAAGGAAAGAGGAGAACCAGCACAACACAGTGCTGCCCACCCCCAACTCCCAAAGTCAGTCCAGAAGGATACCATGATTGATAGTATGGAAAGCTGTTGAGAGGTCAAGAAGAGCAAGGATAGATGCACTACCCCATCCCGCTCCTGCCAGAGGTCATCCAAGAGCGTGATCAATGCCATCTCAGTCCCAAACCCTGGCTTGAACCCTGACTGAAAGGGGTCCAGATAATCTGCTTCGTCCAGGGTCTTCTGAAGCTGCCATGTGACCACTCTCTCCACAACCTTCCCTAAAAAGGGAAGGTTAGAAACTGGACAAAAACTGTCCAGGTTGGTTGGGTCTAGTGATGGCCCCTTGAGGAACCACCTGCTCTCTCGAGGAATTAACCACTGCCCAGACCCAATCATGTGTCACCTCCCATGCAGCTTTAACAAGCCAGGAGGTACACAGATCTAATACACAAGTGGCTGAACTAGTAGCTGCAAGGGCCCTGTCCATTTCCTCAGGTTCAACGGGCTCAAACTCCCCCCAGATAACCGTACAAGACTTAGCCCCCGTAACAGATTCTGCCTTAAGGCTGGAGTTCAATGTAGAGTGAATACGAATGACTTTATCCACTAGATGTACAGCATATTCCTCACAGTGACCCTATAGGTGAGTCTCAGAATGAGGCTGTGGTATAAAAATGTGGTATCTGTGGTATGAAAATCACAGGTTGGCCATCAAAGTTGAGCAGGCAACCTAAAATTTACACTTGCTTTAGAGAGATCTCAGATGGCATTTGTAATGTGGGAGGAATAAATATTTTGGCTGAAGACTTTTCCAAAGGCGTTAAAACTGTCAATAATTCAACTGATATGCTGTTTGTATTACTTAGTAACTATCTTTTACTTCCAGTACTCTTCTCATTTACCATTTGTCAATAACCTTTATGCAGCTTGCAGTATTACATAATGCTTTGATTTCTGTAGGAGGCATGCTTTCCTTTTTGTTTAGGGTTTTTTTTGTAATTCCTAAGAAAATGCAGCTGCTGTAAGTCTCTCTGAAAAGCAAAATTCCCTTGATGAAAATCCAAACAATACTAGAGGCCAGCTTATCCTTGTAGCCTTGAAAGATTTTGCTGACCCATAGACATGGCGTCCCTCACAAAAGAAAAATATAGCTGTAGTGTATCCTCTAATATTAAGTTAATATGATATACTCTGCAAATAAATTAGAGGTGTAGCAATTCAATTTAAATATATTTGGAAAAGTTGCAAACTCATACTTGATTTCACTTCAAACTATTCAGACCTTCATAGCCCCTCTGATTTTGATCTTCTTGACTAGACAGTTGAGCTCTGAACCTCAGTAAGCAGCTTATGTACAATTTTCGACATACAGGAAGTTGTAAATGTACAAAACTTTATCTTGACACCCTTGACAACTGGAAAGTATCTGTTGATTTTTGAGATAGTATCAATTCTGTTAATTGTGGTGCAGTTTCTAAAGTCAGTATCTAGCTCTAGAAACTGTGAAAAGTAGATAAGTTTTTGTGAGCCTTTCAAAACACTTACATATCTATTGAAATATGTTGATAAAAGTCTAGGTCGTGTACCTTCAGTATTTCAATATAAAAATTCTCTTGTTTTGATTAATTTTGCCAGCATGACAATTAAGGCATCTCATTAAAAAAAAAACTTAAAAAACAGCCATTCAGAATCTGTGTACACAGATCAACCATTTTTGTCCCTATCACAATCTTCTCTCTCTCTCTCTCTTCTCCCTCTTATTCATATGCTCAGTCTCATTTCTAGTTTATTTTGATCTTGGTTCTTCATTTCTAATTTATTTTGGATAAGGTGTCAACTATTTAATAAACCCTTTTTGTTGCTGAAAAACTTTCTGAGAAGGTATCCATTTCTAATTTATTTTGGACAAAGTGTCAACAGTTTAATTTTGGGATTGTTGATATTTTGCAGAATTTCAGAAAGGAAAATGAATGACACTGAAGAGGAAAACAATTCTACTTCCATTGAGTCTGAAGTTGACTCTGATGCCGATACTGAAGTGGACGGTGAAGCAGAATCTGGATCAGAACCAGAGAAACCAGAAGATCCTGTTTATGCCATGGCTCCAACAGTCAACACCCAAGATGAAAGTGCCATTGATGTCGACTCATGTCCCGCATTTTTGTGTCTCAATGAGGTAGTGTTTCCTTAAATTCATTTTAGCAGCAGAACAGAGCTGACTGTAAATATAGTATTTTTTTTTCTTTTTTAACATTGCTGGAATTATTTCAGTATAACTGAAGTATGAAAATATAGAATTGTAAGGGACTACATAGTCCAATTCCCTCTTAACAATATTAAAAATACTGTGCCTAGAATGGGAATATTGTTAACCAGAAGTTTCATAATTTTGTCTCTGAGGAAACAGACGAATTTAAAAATAAATCTACATTCCAGCAAATATTGTTGTTCTCAACAGGTTTATGGGAAATTAAAAATGAAACAACAATTTAAGTATCCATTGTGAAACTGACATTGATTTATCACAGCTTCAGCCAAGAAGGAGATACAGGAAATTAACTTATCCAAGAACATGCAAATGGAAGTGAAACTGATTAGAAAATGGCTCCATTATCCAAGCATGCTATCTTGTAATACTGATGCCACACTCTTGATGTGACTAAAACTTTCCTGTTCATGTTGTCTATTATTTCACTTTCACAAATTTTTAAAATATTTCTTAAACTTTCTTTCTAGATTTTCCTTTATTAAGAGCTAGTAGACTCAAGCATAGAATGTCTCTAAATGTGAAAATAGAATATTTTTTCTGATTGGATATAATTGATATCTGTGTTGATCTGTTCCGAGGAGAAGCTGATGATATGTTTGGAATGGGAAAGTGGAAAACAGTCAAATGAACTTTTCCTCAGTGCTGTTCCATATTGTAAATAGCACTGGCCTCTAGTAAGTTCTAATTCCTAGTTGCCAGTGACAGCCTTTCCCTCAAGGTAGAGAAGAAAACTTTCTGACAATTACCAGTAATGTTTGAAAAAAGGACAACTTTGTTGTATATGGGAGGTTATAGAATTAGACTTTCATAAAAAGATTTCAATAGATATGTCAGTGTTTTGAAAGACTCATGAAAAAGTTTGCAGGGAAAGCAGTTCTCTCTTATGATGCAGAACATTCTGATAAGAGAGCTTCCAAAAGTCCAAAGGCCTTCCTGGGCGTAGAGGAATAATGCCTTTTTTCTTCTGCCTCTGCCTTCAGAGTAGAAGTTATAGTCTATTAAATAGCCACTGGCATACCCTCATCTAGACCACTGGATTGTTCTTTACATTTGTAAATTGTAGAAAGGCTTGTTCTGATTTTTATAGCTATGTTCTTTATGAGCTTTTTATTGGTTGAAACACAATGATGTCAGAGTGATCTGTTCTTTAACTTACATTATATCTTTATAAATTTGAGAAACTATTTTGCTGTTCAGACATACCAAAAGCCTGCAGAAGAAAATAAAAAATACCTACCACCGTCTAGGGGGAATTTGGCAGGGACTGATTGAGAGTGGTAGAAAAATGCCACCTGCAGGTCACTCCTGTTTGAAATCCAAACAATTTTAATGCTTAAAAGCCAAAGCTATATTTATATAGCACTGGCCTATATAAATCAAAATAGATAAACAAACAGACAAGTAACTAATCTAATAAAGTATGGATGCAAAAGTAGAGTTTGTATATAAATATCCACAATTTAATGCTAGGATGAAAGTCAGAAGGTTTGTATTTGTAATTGGGTGTGCATCTAAGACATATCTAGTGGGAAATTTCAGTCTTGCCAACATTCTTGAGACTTGTATTAAATTCACATTTTCAAATCAGATACACCCCTAGCTGACCTTGGTTGATCTTGAAAAAGTTAAGCAGGGTCAGAGAACATCAGAAAATCTCATCAGGAAGTCACCAGGGATCAGCCCAACTTTACTATTGAAATGCAGTTTATGTTGTTTGTATCAAATACTGTATCGCCATTATTGATAACTGGTAATATTATGTTTCTAAAAAGATTGAATAGTTCAGCATAAACAGTAAAATCTTCTTTGAGTCATGCTCAACTCCTGATAACTTTTCATAGACACAGCCATGTAGATTTCTTGGCAACCATACAGAAATACTTTTGCCATTGCCTACAAATGGGGTATTTCTCCCATCCAAGTACTAATGAGTCCTGATCCTGCTTAGTCAAGGCTGTTTAGGTTGCTGACTTAAGGTTACTGAAACTTACAGTGCTAATCTTTGGAGATGCCAAGAAAGAATCTGCAAAATATTCAATCACACACTTTAATGGTCAAAAGTACCTTATCCTGAAATGCATTGTTGGGGATACATAGCAACAATATATATCTTGTATTGGATTTGGTTCTAATAGGTAACAGCAAAATGGTAGAAAAACATGAACTCTGCATTTCAGCAGCAATAGCAAATATCTGAAATGCCGATAATGGTATATTAGTCCACTTATGATTAGATAAATTATGGTGTCTTTATGGTGGCATATTTGTTACCAACACCTAACATTCTCAGACAGTTCCTGGGAGTATCTTGACAAGATCCATAGTTGCTCTTTGCCCCATGCCCTCTTTAAGAAACATTCTCACCCACTCAGCAGCCACCCCTCTCTTTTTCACAGTACTCTGATGCTTACTGATGTCTCCTCAATTTCTAGAATGCTATCTCAGGAAATGACTATTGTTAGGAACAGGGGTGTCTACAAGGGTAGTAAAAAAAAAACTAAGATGGCAACTGTGACTGTGCAGTTGAAGACCTACCCCTTTTTTTATATGGGTCATGTGTGCAACACAGGTCTAAAGGAGACAGGGCTTCAAACATGCAATTGTGGCAACCATCTTGTCTTTTTTTAACCTTTTTTAGTCCCAGACTTGGAATCAGTGACACCACTAAGATAACCCACTCAGATCTGCCATTGAAGCCCACCAAAGAGTTGAAACCCCTTATGGACCTTTTGCGTAAAACAGAAAAAAATGAACTTATGATCTATGATTTTGACAATTAGATAGGATAGATTATAGAAAGAAGAGAGTCATAATGTAACTTTAGAGAGAGAGGTAAATCTATACTTGCACTTATAACTGCTGTAAAGAAGATTGGAAGTCACTTCTTTATATGCCTTTTCTTTTCTATTTTTCTTCTACTTTTTTTCTTTTCTTTTTTCTTTTTATACTTTGCTTTCTTTTATTTCTTCCTTTTTTCCTTCTGACTCTATTTTAATTTGTATTAATTTTTTACTCTTGTTTTTAAAACTTTCAATAAAATTATATTTAAAAAAAAAAAGAAACCCACCAAAGAGCTGAGTACCAACAACTGTTCAATTCTGGAGTGAAACCTTCAGGACAGTTAGAGCATTCTTTTCATTTTTCATAGACTCTTCTAATGGATAACTACATGGGTCCTACTAATTACCATTGTAGCTGGGAGAGAAGAAAGCAAGACTGTGAGAGACTTGTATACAATTTAAAATCCTTGACCTGACAAGAGTTTACCTCTCTAATCCAGTAAAAATATAAACAGATTTAATCTGCTTCTTGTATTATGTCGAGTTGTTTTACATGTTTTGGCTTAGATAGCCATTAGAGATATGTCTCACATCCCAGGAATTTTTGCAAATGTGCAAAACTCTTACTTTCCATACATTAGTTCTGTTCAGAGTTTTGCAAAACTATCTCTTCACTAATTTTGTTAGCTGGTTCTCATATATAATGAAAGGTCTTTTCAGATCCAACTCAGTTGTACATAGGCATCTTTAAGTGCTTATCTTATTGAGGAATTCATGCTTCATTTACAATTTGAATGATAGGCAAATAGAAGCAACTTTTATGCTCTCTTTTCAGTTAATGCACTGTTGTGGTAGATATAATTCAACATAACATATACATCAAGAAGAAAGATATAAATTCAAAATTTTGTGTCAGAACCAATATTTTTTAAATTTTAAATAAAAGGAGAATCCTATTGAGTTAGCAGTTTATGTTGTGGTAGAAATAGTTGTTCAGTAAGATTTCCTGCTAGTATTTAATATTTTTCCCCAGAATGCATAATGCATTTGTATTCAACCCCTGACTTTTCACACAAGAAAATACAGTAACAGATTTATATGTATTCACTTACACAAAGTGCTTTATTTTTGTATTACAATGTAGCATTATTTAGGGAATTGCTAGAAACTTTAAAAATTGGCCAAAGGAACAAGTTAGAACTACTTAGTTCTTTTCAGAACACTATTTCCAAGATGACATCAGTCAGGCTAAACCTTTCCATGTAACTGTAACACATTATAAGTGGTCTTTTTCATGAATGTTGTTACTTAGATGGAATACAATGGTCCGGTCAATGATGATTCGGTAAAGCTAGTGATTTTTATTTATTAAGATTAAATCAGGAGCCTAAAACATTCAACTAAACACAATTTTCACTGAAACCAGCTACTACTGCACTGACTTTTCAAATACTAACAGAACTTAGGTTTCAGTGAAGAAGAGAGGCAGAACTTTGATCTCCAAATTGCATAACAATGGAAGAAGTTGTGGTACTGATAATTGGGATATAACAAGTGATTTCTAATAAATGTTTGTGATTTAACTGTATTTCTTACATCACTCATCATAGCAAGGCAAGCACTAATGAGGTGAAGAAAAGTATTTTCCATGCAACCCGGTATCATGTTTTGATTTGTGTTGGGTATACATATGGCACAATGTTTTCACAATATGACCACTACTATGAAAAAGTTACATAGATTCTGTATAACAGCCACTTATTCATTGTTTTGTAAAATGACTGACAATGTAGAACTTTCCCTAAAATGATATTGGTGAGATCTTCATAATAAAAGATTGTGTAGCTGTAGAGTCCATTTAAATGTCATTTAGCAGTTATGCTGTGTAAAGCTAGATTTCTAAAAGTGTGAAAATCAGATTTTGGGGAAAGAGAGGGATCAACATCTGGTAAAACATCTTTTTTTTTTTTTTTAATGTCCTTCATAGATTATTTTGTGGTTCAACTCTGTGTCACTGTTTTAGGTCTCAACCCATTTTTTCTCTAGGATAACTGGTTTTGCCCAGTTTTCAACCAAACTCTTTTTCATAATGCTTGTGGCTACTAGTTGGCTTCTGGGTGCAGTTCAAGGTGGTGGTTGTCACCTTTAAGCCCTTTATGGTTCAGGGCTTGGATATCTGTGAGATTGCCTTCTCCCAATAACATCTGCCCACAGGGTAAGATCTAATAGGGCAGGCTCTCTTTGTGCCCACTCACGCAACAGGTGCCATCTTCGGGGGCTGCAGAAGTAGGCCTTCTGTATTGCTGCCCCCCTTCCTGTGGAATAGCATTTCCCTGAACATTCAAATGGCTCTTTCACTTTTGGCCTTTAGGAAGTCGATTAAGACCCAGCTATTCGAACATGACCTGGGGTCTAAATAAAGGTGTGCTTTTTTCCCTTCAAGCAACTGAAAGTTGTTGATTTGTTTTATTCTAGGTCTTATTATATATAGGTAATGTAATGGAACTATACACATAGTTCTGATTATAGTGGCCTATAAACCGGATGGATAGATGGATGGATGGATGGATGGATGGATGGATGGATGGATGATAGTTGCTCATATGTGAATTAGGTTCTTAGCAGCTTTCACTGACTGCTGGAGGATTGGCCTTCTAATATGGAAAGGTGCTTGCATCTAAGAGTTCTGTGAATGAAAGGAGATACCAGGGATATCTGCAGTGTTTGTTCAGAAAAGTCAAGATGGCAGCCACAGTGCTGCAGTTGAAGTTCTGCCTGTTTTTTATGTGTGTTCCATTGCACAAAAGCAAACAAACAAACAAATAGGCACAGCTTCAGTCACACTACTGTGGTCTTCATCTTGACTTTTTTTTATCAGACCACATGGACAACCCTGGGAGATACATATATTTCTCTCCTCACTGATATACCCACATGTTGATACTGATGCACCTCTTTTGTTACTTCTGTTTATTTTAAATATTTGTATTCCAGCCTTCAGAACAAGAGTGTTCACCAAGCAAAGTTTACTCCATATATTATGACTTTGATTCTGTCAATGGTTGCCACTTGTACAAAGATGATATAGAATAATGCTTTCCCTTTCCAAAAGATGCAACTTGGGTCAGGACCTCATGATTGTTTTTAGAAGTTAATTTTAATGTAACTTTTTTTTTTTTTGTGGCATAGACACGCTGGAATGACAAAGGTAATTTTGCAAGAACTTGTTTTCCTAACTGCTATATGGCTGTCAGCAGTGGAGTCATTAATGCAAAATATGTAGCTGTGTTCCGTTTGTCCACATTTTTTCCATGTGTCTAAGTACAATTGCATGGCAGAGATCCAGCTTAGGAAGAACTGATAACAATAAAATTATAACTTAACACTCAAACTGCAAAGTAAAATTACAGTTCAATATATTAGGTTCCTTACTACAGTAGTGAGAACGGCAGCTTTTTCTCTGTAATGTATTCTTTCCTTGCAATGTTGAATGGGCATCTGGAGGGAAAGCTTGCTCGTTAAAGGCATAGAATATCATATAACCAGAATTCCCCAACTGGTGCTTCCAGGTCTGTAGGACTACCTGTGTCATAATTTCCATCTAGCAAGATCTTGGAGAAGTTTATGGTCAAAGACCAGCAGAAGGATACCATAAAACCAGTTATGAATGTTAAGAAATTCAACCAGGATATGGAACTAAAATTATGTCAGTTGCCTTGATGAATGACCTATATCAAAAAAATGGATGAGAGAATATATTCCTGTTATTTTGCTTAGACTTCTCCACAATTTTCTGTTGCATAAAGCATTGTATACTTTTGGAATACCTGGTGAGCTTGGGTCTTGGGGCACTGTTTTGCTGTGGTTCTGGTCCTTTGTATTAGATTGTGACCAAGCAGGGAATGCTGAAGACTGATTTTTTAAAATTGTGGTTTTTGGCCTATGGAGTCCCAGAGTATTCAACCCTGTTCTCTGTACTTTTATTATTAATGTGAAATCTCTGGAAGAGATCATGTAGGGTTTTAGAGCAAAGTACTAACAGGATGTAGGCTATCCAGTCCCAAGAACAAATGTATTTCCCTTAGTTTTTGACTAAGATTGATAATGGGCTGAATAAAAGTGAACAACTGAAATTAAATGTAGACAAAGTGGAGTCTATATTGATTGATTAGGAGGAAACCACACTTGGGGTCTGAGAATCTCTTCTGGATTGGGAATCTCTTCTGTACTCCTCAGAAAGGGCAGGTTGCATTCTGGCAGTATGCCTTGACCCGACCCCCTGATTATTTCTGGATTTGCACTTGCAATGATAAGGAGCATATTGTGTATCTACATCAAATAATGCCATCTGTCATTATTCTTAAGCCAGTCTGACCTGGTATGATTATGCATTTCTTGGATATATCACAGTATATTGCAGTGAATTATAGGTGGCACAACCCTTGAAGGATGTGTAGAAGCAGCATTTAATGAAGAGTGGCAGCTAATGTTTAACTGGTGTACTTTTAACTGGTGATCATATATCTATGTTGAAAAACCGCAGGTGTTGCTAATTGCCTTCTAGGTGCAATTCAAGGTGCTGTTTTAATTTTTAAAGGTCTAGCAGTTTAGGGCCTAATTATCTCAGTCAGCATACTGTATCTTGGTAACAACATGATTAAGCTGTAAAGCTGGAAAAGCTCTCGTAAAAATGTCCCTGATATCAAAGGCCTGTTTCTTGGGCATTAGGAGAAGGCCTTCTCCTGCACTACCAAGATACAGAAGCACTTCTTTAGGAGTTTCTGTTCAGTCAGGCCTCAGAGATGGTTGGTTATGAGTTTAATTGCTGTTTATATATTTTAAACTGGGTTTTAATGTTTTGTATTACTTCAGTTTGTTTTGCTTTGGTTTGGTCCGACAGGATCCTAGCGATGGAAAGTCAAGATGTGCATTAAAATAGCATTAATAATAGAGTACAATTCTGTGTCCATCTTGAGAACAATTCCTTAATTAGAATGCAAAACCTATACTATAGCTCAGTTATCATTTTATTAGAACCAACCAAATGGAGAGAAAAAAAGCTTTTCAGTTCTTAGGAGTTCTTCATTGGCCGAGATACTCCAAAAAATTGTTGACATTTCACAAAGTATAAAAATTCACCCAGATAGTTAACTTCTGAGATCTGCAGTTTAAAATCAACCCGAACTTCAAATGTACCCTTGAGTTAGAAGATGCGGCTGGTTGGATTACATCCAGTCTTTTTAGCTCAATAACTCTCTGGCTTTGTTGATATAAAGACTTAAATATTTCTTTATATGTGCTCTTTGCCAGCCAAAGCACATGTGTGCATCTGGCCAGTGGCAGAAGATGAATTGGGAACTAATGAACTTTGTGTTTTTAGAACTGGGGAGAACAGTGATTTCTTTTGTCTGTACTGCTTTTTCTGGACTTGATTATATCCATGTTCATACTAGCAGATATGTCTTCCCTTTATCAGACTGTCTGAAACTTTACTAGCAGACTATATTATAAACATTAGCAGTCACATTTTTTATTCCGTTATCCACACTGATAGCCTGAAGAATGTTCACAGAATTGGTGTTGAGATGCTTGTGGAGGGAATGAAAGCACATCTCTTTCCTTTTGATGCTAATGTAGCTATGGGGCTTTCAAGTTGTTCCAAAGCATTTCAGCATGTAAGGTGGTGATTGTGCAAGTGTGCGTGTATATAAGCCAATCCCCAGGTTTCAGAACTGTTGCTGGGTCAATATTTTTTATAACTGGGGTTGAAATGAAAGAAGTTACATATTGTGATAAACACAGCAGATATCGCAGTGTCAATAAATGCAGCAGATGTCACTTGGCCCCCTGTATTGGTTTGTGGGAATGACCTTGGGAGACAGGGGGAAGAGCCACAGCCAGGGGAACGGTCGGATAACAGGCAGCTGAGTCCGCAAAAGGAATGGGGACATGGCAAACATCTCAGAAGGGACCCACCTAGTTTCTTGGGCAGTAAAGGTGATGGGGGAGAAATGTACTTTCAAACTTGCAAGATTCTGTTAATGTAACCTTACAATAAAGTAGAATTACTTGATCTGGGTGTGCTTCCTGTCTGGACTACCTTGCAAGGCTGATGCTCCCTGCCAAAAAAGGCAATGAGCCCGTGTATATAATTACAAAATGATATAGTACAGTATGCAGGTACAGAATCAATGTAAGATTAGGTGTGGGGGGATGAAAAAAGTCAAGATGGCAGCCACAGTTATGCAACTGAAGGCCTCCCCCTTTTTTATGTTGGCTGTGGCACAAGTAAAAAGGAGCATGGTTTTGGCTGCCATCTTGACTTTTTTGACACCTTCTGTGGACACCTCTGAATAGTAGCTAGATTGTTGATTAGAAGTGGGGAAATCCAAATTCTAATCCCCTTTCAGTCATAAAACTCACCACTTTTTTGTGAATAATGAGTGGAAAACTGTATCTTGATTGGAGTCCTTGGGAGGAATGGCAGGATCTAAATGTCATAATAAATTAAAGAAACCTCTGGAAAAAGCTTCTGCGAATGAAGTATGTGTTGGTAATAGCCCACTAAGGGGTCTTCCACATTGCCACTGTGTTTAGCCCGCTCCCGCCAAAGCAGTTTGCTTGTATTTCCGCCAACTCAGAAAGGGTGAGACCAAGGACAAAAAAAGGTTGCCCTGTTCCAAGCTACCACAGCAAATATCGACAAAAACCTTAATCCCCCTTCATAGTAAAGGGAAGAAAATTGAATAATTTACTACCACTACTTCCCCAGTTCATGTCCTTACTTCTCACTGCATTCATTTACCTGTGTAAGAGTCCCAGTGACTTCCATGAAAGCCCCAGATCAGAGTTCACCGAATGTGAATTAAAATTTAACACCAGTTTACTGTCTTCAAATATTCTGATTATACTCTAGGTCATTTGGATAGTAGAATTTATATTGCCCCTTTGTTATAAAATCTGCAAAACTGCATAGTTGAATATAATCAGGTACGTCTGCAGAGTGTAGCAATGTCTTAATCTGTCTTTCAGATACCACACTTATACACATACCAAACTTACACATACATATGCTTATGTGTATATATCTCCCTCCCTCCCTCCCTCCCTCCCTCTCCATCCATCCATCCATCCATCCATCCATCCATCCATCCATCCATCCATTTCTTTTCTTGCTTTTGGAATATTAGATGTGTAGAATATTCTTTTAAAAGATGTACGTTTTCTTCATTTGATATATTGTTCAGAGGTAAGGTCTCTTCATTGGTTTTAAACTGAGATGGCTTTGGTAAAATTTACCAATTCATTAGAAGTATCTTCAGCCTCTGCCTCTCTCCCCCATACTTTTCAGGGCAGATTTTATCCCCTATTGCTGCATTTTATAGCATCTCTCCTCAGATGCCTTGGGATGCATTCACAGAGTGGTGTTCCATATATACGTCAAAATAAACTCTAAATTCCTGGAGAACTTAATGCATACATCCGTGCTTGGTTTGGGCAATAATATGGAGGAGATGGCCAGTACTTTCTTCCAGAATGTTTTTGCATCTTCTCATTCTAGCCTCAAGGCAGGGGATTTTGAGGTGGTCCCCAATTCAAATATAAATGAAGTTCAGCTCTCCTGATCTTCACGGTTTGGCTAGATCATGCCATCTAGCTGGACATAACTTTTTAAAAAAGCAAGTATTTAGTTATATGCTCAGTTCAACATTATACTGTGAAAATATGAAGAGTACTAATGCTTGGCTTTTAAAATTAATGCAGTGGGTCAACAGTTGAAATTAAAGTATTCTCCTGCTTTCCTTCAAACACATGGATTAATTTATGGAGACTTCAAGATAAGGAGATAGACCTTAATTAATACTTTCATGGAATTTCATAATTAAGCAAGCTTGTAAAAACTTCCAAGTGAATTGAAAATGTTACAGGTGTCAATAGAATTCTGTATACATTCCAAACATCAAAATTACTGAGTGTGTTTATGTGAAATTGCTTTATAGATGAGATTGTGAAAGTTAAGAACTAAAGAAATAATTCTTTAGTTTCCTGCCGCTCTGTTTTTTCCCCACTTTTCCCTACTGCCTTTGGGCTTCTGCCTACATTTCTTTTCTTTTTAAAAGTCCCATGCTGGTTTTTAACTGTCTCATCAAAGGACTTAACATTTAGCTGAAGCAAGAATAGGAAGGGTTCATAGGTACAAAATCCTCCAGGCTATCAAAATCTCTTATTGTCACTTTTCTGCCTCCCTCTTTGGGGTAAAAAAATCCTAATAGGGTGAAGTTTAAACTATTTATTAGGTATTTACATGTATTTTTCCTGTAGAACTATCAGCCTTGGAGTTTCTTTTTCCTAATTTTGTTCTTCTATATACCCTTGGACAGATTCAACATATTTTCTGTAAAAAAAAAAAAAAAGAGTTGTAGCCATTATTACAAAATATCCTGTTTTGGGTGGGGTTCACTGCAAATAATTTTATCTTAACATCTCTTGCACTATGGCTGAGGAATGTAAAATGATTTTTTCCAAATAAAGACGCAATTTCTAATAGGAGGAAATGCTTTGCAGCCTCACATCTTAAGGCTGACTCTTACATGAGTATAAGAGGCCCCCGGAATTGTGGAATGTAATGTCACTACTGAACAAAACTCTTCTGGCAGGGCCATAATTGTTGCATTAATACAGAATTGTCCAGCCAGAACTAATACTGGGTTGAACATATGACTCTATCAAGCTGTCTCATACCAGGTTTTTTTCAAGTATCCAAAACCGGGTGACAATGAATCAACTTGTGTGTCAGGTCATTTCCATTCCTATGTGAAATTAGTCCTCCTGCGTGTCCAGTATCTGTTGGAGCTCTCTTTAAGTTATTTATTTATTTATTTCTGATTTTTGCTTTTGATTCGTTCAGGTCAAAGGACTAATATCAGCACTTTGAAACCAGTAGGCTCCATGTTTTTATAACATGAAAATAAACGAATACTTTGTTGCATAAAATGTTAGGGTTTTTTCTTCATTTTTGCAGACAATGGTTTGGTATCCTCTATTCATAGGAGCCTGCAAAACTGGAATTCACTATCAAATTATTTGTGATTTTTGGATTTAATTAAGACTTCAGGGTGTTAGAATTCCGTATTTCCAGCAGGAGTTGAAATCTGAAACTCTCAACCGTATTTCCAGCAGGAGTTGAAATCTGAAACTCTCCAACTATTGGACTAAACTGTTATTCATGATCCTTTGTATGCTTGCTAGGGCTACTGAGTGTTTGAGTCTAGCAACATCTGGGGAGTTGCAGGATCTCGTTCCCTGATTTTTTTTTAAAAAAAGAAACATTTATCTGGCTACTCAACCAAGAAAGTTAAATAATCGCTCTTATAATAATTATAACATTCAAAGAAAAAGAAATCTTATGGACTCTGTTTCCCCATTTTCTTCTGGTTCTTATTGGGTGCATCTAGAATTTCATATATAGGGTTTGACAGTATTACAAAATAAAGCCATTATCAAGCCTGTTATTTATTTATTTTATAGACAATGATGATGACATTTTGCATCAAAAAACAATCAGACATAAATGTAACAATGTTTGAGCCATATTACTTTGAGGCAAATGCATGATTAAAATCATTTAAGCACAGGAATACTGAAAAATAACCCAGCAAAGTAGCTATTTGAAAAAACCCACACATTTCACACAAGTAAGAATCATTTACAGGTAAAGTATTTGCCATGAAATATAGAAGACAACTTTCTTTGACAGATATTGGATTTGACCATACATATAAAAAGGTCATGAGGGTTGGGAATTATAGTTTAAGATGGGCAAAAAATTACGTAAATTCTCAGAAAGCCACAGTACATAGATCTCTTGGAATAAAGTATGCTATCAAAACACATTTCTAAAATTTCAAACCTACTTTAATACATTGTGCAGATATGCCTTAGGCAAAAAGAAAATCCATATATATATGTGTGTGTGTATGTATGTGTGTGTGTGTGATATATATATATATATCACATGATATAACATGAATGAGATAAGAGCTATTTAAGTTGGGTGATATTTTAGTTTTTGACTGGTGCCAAAGATATCCTTTAAACTTGCCTGGGAAACAAGTCTCTGCCTCACCTTTGAAGATGGGCTGTCCCATTTGCAAAAGAACAAGAAGGCAGGTTTGTATGAGAGCAACCTTCTTCAGATAGCTCTCTCCTAGACTATGTAGGCTTTAGATGTAAAAAAAAAACAGCCCTTAGAATTGTACCCAGAGACAAACTGTTACCTATAGCAGATCCTAAACCTTTGCACTTTACAAATACAGTAGTCAGAAACAGTCTACATTACTCTTGTCCTTAACATCTATTGTCTTCATTACATTTTGGAGGAAATATTTTGGTAAGCATCAGCCCTAGCGGTTATATTCAAGTATACAGTATATCATGCTTTTTTTTTTTAACTTAGGAAATTTACTGCCAATAATGATCAGAAAACATTTTGAACTCAACCTTACACATTTGTTCTCAATATTACTGTTTCTTATACTCTCCAGTTAAATAAGATTTATAACAAAGAAAAGTAGTAAAGATGGATACCACAGTAAAGATCAATTCTACCTGGTAAAGTCTCTTTAGTAACGCAAATATACATGAACATCAATGTCCTTTTTGCCAATAGCAACAATATACAAATAAAATACTAAATGTGGGTCTTTGAAAAACCTGTTCTGCTTTAAATATTAATTTATGTTCATCTGTGTACATATCTTTCTACTGTTCACAATAATGCAATATTATAAATATACTCTAGCAGTTTTCTCCATTTATGAACTATTCATATAATAAAAGTGCATAAGCTGATATGTACATTTATACACAGCCTTTATAGATGAAAAATACTACCTAAGCCAGACTAGCTAATTCAGTCTTCCCAAAGCTGGAGTCCTCTAATTGTATTACACTCTATTTCCCATCAGGCTAAGAATGATAAGAACTGTAGTCCTATACATTTGGAGTGTACTGAGTTGGGGAAGACTGTGTTGGATTTTTAAGAAATAGATTTTAAAAATTAGACAAATATCTGAGATCTGTTGGAGAAAATATCAAATATCACTTTCCCTCCACAGCATTCCAAAATGAGTAATTCTGACTAAGTGGACAAAATGTGCTGTTGAGCTAAAGAGTAAATAGAGCGTGCAGAAGGAAGGCTCTTTTACTAGTATTTAGGAACATTCAATCTCAATCCAAGAGTCAGCAGTCTGAAATCCTCAGATTTAATAACCTCAGGATTCCTCACTGAGTCACTTTTAATGGCATTTAAAATCACCCTATGTGATGGACTTTGTTCCTGCTGTTGCCTGATCTTCACCCTTGTTAGAGAATGAAAGGAAATGCCAACCTAAATGTTCAGAAATATTTCAAACAGGAAAAGATCCATGTTTGAGGTTCTAACATACCATGTATGAGTGATTTGTTAACTGATTGTGTGACATCTTGGCTCTAGTAGTTTATCTGATCATTCCCAGGGCAATTGTACCTCTAGAGCCTAGAGACAAGGGCTCTGCTGACCTGAGATTGGTGTTACCCCACAAATCTGCCTACACCACCGTTAGCCTTGAGAGACTGAGCTGATTAACTGTGGACTCAACGTCTCCTCCAGAGGAAGTGCTACAAATGTGAAGACAGAGTTGGAGTGTTACCCCTGGATCTGTGAAGCAGATAGTGTCCTGATGGCAGGAACTCTCACTTTGGCCTGCTTCCCAGCTCCTAAGATTCCTCTCCTCTCTACTGTCACCAAATCACTGTGCTATCTTGCCATCAACCTCCCCCTAATCCTCTCCAGTTGCTCCAAGGGGCAGCTTTGCTACTCTTCTCTCACAGAGGTCAGCTGGTGTCTTTTCCCTCCCCCCCCCCCTTGCAGTGAAAAGCAAATCCTGATAGGGAAGAACAAATACAGAGACAAGTTGCTGGCTTGTTTTACACATTCTTGGTGGCTCCATGGAAGGATGGACAGCAACAGAGGAGCCACTGGAACAACTTCGCAAAACTACTGCTAAAATTTTGAAGACCGAGGCCAATGGTTGTACATGAGCCCTAAAATACATCTTCTGGACTCAGATAGGATCATTTGTACCCTCCCTGAGTTTGTCTGTTCTGTAACAGTTGCTGTGGCTGTAGCTTAGTTTAGATTGTGAGTCCTCATCTGGGAAAAGACCTAGGGCTGATGGTAGATATTGCTGCATGGAGGTCCTTAAAAATAATGAGATATTAGCCTGTTCCTGACAATTCTGCTTAGGTATGAAAAAAATAAGGTGGCAGTCATACCATCAATAAGTATTTATCATTACAGTCAGTATAATGTATGATGTTACCTGGTCGGGTAATGAAACATTGACAAACAACCAAGCTCAGAGAGCACCAAGGACTCCACAGCCGAACCCTGAGCTATAGATATTCTCTTCTGTTGGAGTACAATGGTAGCATAGCAGGCTCATTAGTCTGCAGCCTAGTTATATGTGGCCAGTATAGGGGCCAGAGATTCAGGGCTGTGGGAAGGGTCTGGACTGGTGCTGCTACTGCCTTGTCTTGTTTCTGTAGCTGTGATTGGTACTATTAAGACTGCATGGAATTATGGTATGACATGTTAATTTTCACCATGATGTGACAGCTGTTGACCTAAATGTGGAACGTTAAGTTATGGTTTTCCTTCTGTATACTTAAAGATATGTTTTGGATTCTTTCTTCACCCATATATAAAACTAGCATTTTGAATCTAGATCCGGAAATACTTCTTTAGGCCTACTGTAATTTAAGCTAATTTAATTCTCCTTGTTTTCAAGTGCCATGATTAACATCTCCCATTGTTTTCAATGGCAGTTAAAGCTATCTAATCTTGTCTGAGTGAATCCCAACTTTTATGTACATTCACATTTGAAGAGGTGGCATAATTATTATGATAGATTTCATGTGTAAGCTCCACAAATTCATTAGAAATGATAACAGCATCTAATCGAATGTGGATTAAAGTCAACCATTTCAGATTCATGCATCCAATAAAGTCAACTGTAGTCCATGTATTTTTATGCTTTAATAAACTTTATAGCATATTATAATAAAATTATTATAATCTGCTACAATAACATATTATAAAACTAAAATTAATTAAGGTGCTCCAAGAGTGTTCATGTATTTTTTTACTGAAAAAGACTAACACAGCTACTCTTCTACAAACTATTTAGGCATGGTTCATGAAAAAGAAAAGTGACAGTTAACAATGGCAATGAATAATTCATCATCTATAAAAATATAATCTCTATTATTTACATAGAAAGGAATAATCATAGAGAGATGAAGACTATTGTCCTGCCTTGGAAAGCATGGCAAGGCAACTTAGTTTCACTGGCTCTGAAGCAAACTGTTAAATCAGATTTATGTGCAGCTTTTTCTCCAGAAATTCAAGGCAGCATGTTTTGGGGCTTTCCCTCATTTTATCCCAACACTAACCCTGTAAAGTAGACTAAGCTGAGAAACCGTGGGGGGATTTATTGAGTTTCTTAAGATGTTTCTGGAATGTGTTGAAGGAGCATTACAAATTACAAATCATCTAAACCTTTTGCCAGGAGCTAGAACAGATAATGGTACTGGAATAGTGGAATTCCTTCAAAGTCACTGTGTCAAAATAAGCTTAAACTCGAATTTTGACCATGTATGAGGCTGAAGTATTATTTGCTTCAAAAATGTAGATATATCTTTGTGTATAATAAATTTCACCAGGAAAATACGTCTGTGTGCTTTTGGAAGAGGAATGTTCGCAAGAGAAAAATATTAAAAAAGAAAATGTAACAGAATATTCTTAAATTGCACTCAAATATTGGGGAAAGGTGCCAATATTGGATAAAGGGACTTGTGGGTGGGGGGGAATTCATGGCACAAAGTTTTGGGGTCTCATCATCATTTTAACCTTTCTAAAAGGTTTTCTATAGCCATTCATGTTATCATCAGAAGCTCCAGGCCATGTGCCCCAGAAAATCCCATTGCGAACCCCTTTATATTTTTTGTTATAATATTTGCCATTTAGATTAGCAGCCAGACATGCATCAAACCACCATCCAGAGCTATAATAGGCTCCACAGTTGCCTTCAACGTATCTGTCATTATCCCTGTCTGGGGTGGTAAAGAACTTTTGATCATGGTTGTAGAATTTATTAAAGTGCAAGGCATCCCCTGCGGTGCCACTGTAGCTGCCAATGTTTAACCGATATCTGAGATATTCATTTGCAACATAGAACTGGTCATATTTAGCATATTCTCTGATGCCGCTGAAATCTTCAAGCTCAATCCTCAACTGCATCTCCTTGCTTTTGGTCAGGAGGTGAATTTTGTCATTCCCTAGCCAGAACTCCCTACCATTTCCAAAGCCATTCTTGTATTCCTCCCAGGTTCGGTTGAAAGAGACACTACCATCCTGACGCATCTGAAACACAGTCCAGCCACCCCCAAACGATTCCATGTCGCAGTAAACATCAAAGCTGCTGTTTCTGGGATCTGGGGTGATTTTGTAGATTCCGTTGCGCCGGTTTCCTGCTGCAAAATGGTTGGAACAGTCTCCTTGCAGAAGCTGGATAACTGGATAGAGGGAGGAAGACAGCCGTTATCACAACTGGCAGGCTATGTTTACTTATCGGACAGAATACAAAAGGAAGCAATTGTAATGAGACGATATTTCCAAAAAAGAAAAGTTTTTTATTGGTGTTAGAGCACATATGTAGAATAAATTATTCAGTGCTGTTGAGAACTGCTGTCTGTCTGTCTATCTCCTTTAATAAAATACCTTACAGTCATTGAGATCTGCTGCAAGAACTCTTAGAGGCAAATGTTTTATTATAACAGTTCTTAGTACTATGTGGCAGCTCAAAGTGTTTACACTGATGTTCTCAACATCTGTGAGGTGGATTTCTTTGGGTGGAGCTGGAAAAGAACTGTCCACATGATTTTTATATCTCCGTGTATGTCAGCTGTATGTCAACTGTTGCGTTCAACATGAACCGCTGTCCTTTCGGGGAAAAGAGATTGGTTTATTTTTAAGAAAGTTGGCTGAAACCTGTCTGTTACGGTCAGTTATTTTGTAGAGATATCAGTGGTTCTGCTACCTGTCTCAAACTATTATGCACATAACATACTCTGAAAATGGTCATTTAAAAGGATGACAGTGATTTCCTGTAACAGTGGTATTGCATAACTTCTTGACTTTTGGTCCAAACAGGAATGTAACACTTTTTATTTTTTAAAAAATTCTTCCAGCTGTGTCCCCATTATTGTAAACTATTTTATGTCATTAGTATTTCATATCATTATGTCATTACAAATGACATGTTCTTGGATTTTTTTTCTTACGCAAAAATTGTTAACATGCAGCATTTAATTTATATTTTATAGAGAAGGAAATGTTGATTCTTACGTGAATGTGCTGGAATTATCATTTGAAGATGTCAGGGAGCCAGATTATATTGTTTCAAACACTTAGGCTATTGGAATGGAGTAATTCTGGAGGTCACATACAGGTAGTCCTCATTTAATGACTGCCTTGTTTAGTGACTGTTTGAAGTTATGATGGCACAGAAAAAGTAACTTTTTGATCAGTCCTCGCACACATGACTGTTGCAGTGTCCCCGCAGTCACAAGATTGAGATGTGGTCAGTTAGCAACTGGTGAGCATTTATGACTGTCGCAGCACCCTGCGGTCACATGATCGCCATTTGCATGCTTCACAGCCAGCTTCCAACAAGCAAAGTCAATGGAGAAGCCAGCAGTAAAATTGCAAGTTGCGGTCACGTGATGTCTTGCTTAAGAACCTCGTCACCTAGCAAGAGAGTTGCCAATCCCAGTTGTGGTTGTTAAGCAAGGACTACCTGTGATCAAATAGTAACTGCTAGTTTTTGAGCATTGGGGCAGGATTTCATAACTGGGGAGAGAGATTCTTAAAAATCCTAGTTATTGCACCTCCATCAACAGATGTAAATATCTACTATGCACAGTCCAAATTCAGAAGAGGGCTATCAAGATGGTGAGGGATGGAGAAACCAAATCCTATAAGGAATGGTTAAAGAATATGTTTAGTCTTCCAAAAAGATGACAGAGGGGAAATGGGATGCACTCTTCAAATATCTGAAGGGTTGTCATGTAGAAGAGGGAATGGACTTATTTTCTATTGCCCCAGAGGTCAAGACCAGAAGCTATGGATTAAAACTACAAGAAAGTAGGTTCTGACTAGGTATTAGGAAGAACTTCCTGAGTGTATGAACTGTCAGCCAGTGGAACAAGCTACCACATGAAGTGTGAGTTCTTTTTCAGTAGGCTTCTTCAAACAGTCGGGATCATCATCTGTCAGAGAAGCTGTGACAGTCAATTGTTCACTGAGCAAGGGATTGCTTTATTTGTTTAGTACAAATGTTTTGATGCCACATTAGTCATCTGACTCTAACTGGCTGGATAGTTGGACTACATGACCTCTAAGGTAGCTAGCAGTTTTATGGGATTCTATAAAATCCATCTGCTGGATAGTTTAATTATGTGATTCACATGTCCTGTTCTTACTCTCCAGAAACGGGGTCACTCACATATGGCTTATTTGGGTAGATTCAGGGTAGTTTAGCATTATGAACGTAGCATGGAAGTAATGGTTTTATTTCTCTGATAATAGTTAAAATGTTTGTTTTAGGCATAGTCAATATGCAGATAATGCACTGAATTTCCTCATGGTTCTGTTCCTCATGATTTCCACCTATCCTGGAGACAGCAGAAAATTATCCCTCGCTGTCCCCAAGGCTTATCTTTATCCTGCAGAGGTTTCTGCCAGATATGGTCAAAAAAGTCAAGATGGCCATTGTAATGGTACAACCAAAGCTTAACATAAAAAACAAGCTGAGCTTTGATTGCACTGTCATGGTCACCATTTGACTTTTTTGACCACACCCTATGGACAACTTTGGTTCCCAGTTACTGGAAGTCACTTGACTTCCCTCCACGGTAATGGGGAAAAAGCCACTTTAATAGATTTAATGCACCATGAGGCAGTGTTAGAATAAGGGGGAATGCTAGTACTCTAAAGACAACTGTGTTATAGAAATTATTTGGCAATTCCTATTTATTTCAAGACAACATTTGGGAAGAATAGGTTATTTTAGTGAAAGTGCAAACAGTGGTAGGAAGCCTATGGTGCATCAAACATTGTGGAGCTATCATCTTAGCGACCCTGACTGAGACCGTTGGGGATTGTAGTTAGCAACATCTTGACCACAGATTCACCATCCCTTTGGTATACCAGCTCTGAAAGAGGAAGCCTAATTTTTTTTTCTTTTGGAATCTAGTAAAGCATCCTGGTTCACTGAGGAAATATAGAAAACACCTACACAGTTCACTTGGGCTTCAATTAGAGGTGATGTTAAATGCCTGATTGCAGTCAACATACCTGGTTTTCAAACAGTTGAACTGGGCTTGTGGGTGGTAAGGCATTAGGAATGCTGTGTGCAGTGAGGAGTTTTTTAAAAACTCTTTCCCTATATCTATACCATGGTCACAATGAAATTCACCACACATTCTGCGTGAAACTTTTATTAACAGTTATGTCATTTTCTTTCCTGAAGCAAAGAGTAACTTTAAAACAGTGTAAGAATGCCCTCATTCTGATCTGCCCAAGTCCACAATTGCAGTTTAAATGGGCCATTTAAATAGTGATGATATATTTATTCCTAGGCATCCTTATACTGTTTGGAAGGTATGCCAGTGGCAACAATTTATTACTGGTCCAGATTTCTTTATAATAAAATCTGAAGTTTATTAATCATTCAATATGCTTTCAGAATAAACATTTCTGTCTGCTTCTGGATGTTAATAATCAGAAATATCAACTGGATTCTTAAGTTGCCCTATTTACTGTAACCAATTTTAAGTGTTACATCGCTTGAAAAATCCTTGAAGAAAATATCTGAAAGCCAAAATAGATTGATAATGTTTGAATGCCAAGAGCCATTTTTTGTGGTTAGAACAGGATACATTAAAGATAAAGCAACTCCTAAAACTGCATAGTTGGAAGGACATTATACCCAAAATAATATCTCATTTTACATTGCTTATATTATGAAATTTTGCCAAAATTCCACTCTTGGTATATCATGTGCCATCCATTTGGAAGGTATTATTCCTGCTTAGATCCAGAAGTTTGCAGCTGAGAAATATAATCATTTGTGCCTTCCCCTGTAAGATTATAGCAAACATATAACTTACAGCAAGCAATTTAATAACTTTTTAAAGTAATTCAAAATAATATTTCATGATGAACCTTTTAGCTTTTTAGTTTGAGGTCTTTGGAAAGTTCACATGCATGAGAGTTTCACATCACTCCAGTCTAAAACTGAGGCAGTTAACAAATCTGTTTAGCATCAGTGTTCTCAAGATAAAGCTAAAAATAGTAGGGGAAAAGTACAGATAAAATGTTATTCAGGTGTTCCAATCCCGTCATAAATGGTTTGAAAAACTCATCTCCCCCTTCACCCCTAAAACCCCAACCCAACCTAGATACAGTCTTCACTCTTACTCTTGTTCCAAAACTCTGGTTCCTTAATATTTTTCTCTGTGAATTAACCTTATGGATATAAAAGAACTTCACTATGAACTCAAGAACACTAACCATCATCAGGAGAACTACCCCTGTAATAAAATTAACTTGACATTTTGTAGTTTCTATGCATTAATTGGACGTGATTCAGCCCTGGCCAGAAAGCAAGTAACTGGGCATGTAACTGGTACTCCCTAGTGAGCAGCAAAGGATGCTGTCATACAACCCAGTAAGATACAGACTAATGCTGTTCCAGTGCAGCTGATGATGGTCAGTTTCATATTTGACAGGCTGCTGCTTCTCAGCAAAAGTACTCAGCTTCTCATAGGCTCATGTTTCTTTCAGAAGCCCCAGGAGGAAGCCTGCCATAAATTGTGATTTTGCCTGAGGTGTTGATCCAAATGTCTACAAAAAGTGTGAGGCTGTATGTGGGTTTTAAATCCTTTCACATAAACAGAAAAATCTGCAACTAAATGCTGACTGATGCTGCTTCTCAGCTGACCAAATAATGATACTGGATTTCACTGATAATGTCTTCAACCATATTCATCTGCTGCTTTTCTCACTCTTCAGAAGTTCCCTAATTCCAAAACAAAGGGGTTTAATAACTTCTAATCCATTACTTTTTCTTTTAGGTAAGTATCAACCCACAAATCCTTGCTTCTTTGTAACATGATTCAACAACATTCTGAATACGATGCTGTTTTAATACTTTAAATACATGCAGAAATAGTAAAAGCCAACCTACCTGGCTTTGATTCTATAGCTGGACATTGTGAAGAGCACTTTACATCCAAACTGTTCACAAAAAATGTCAGATTGGCAACTTTGTTGTCTACGTAGTTTTCCACATTGTTCATGTTTATGAGATTCATTTTCTCCAGACGACCGTGTAAAGTATGGATCTGGTTCTTTGCATTCTTCAGACTATCTGACAGCTTGGAAACCTTCTCCTGCAGGTCCGTTCCTTGGTTATCTTGTATTTTGCTATGGTTTGTTGGGCCATCTGTGTCAGGTGGCAGAAATTCATTGCTATTTTTCTCTTGATTATCATCTGCCTGGAGTTTACAGTCTTGGCAGGATTTCTTTAAATTGTTAACCATTTCTTTAAGGTGCTGCACTTCTTTGAGGGTCTTCTCAATCAGTTGAAACTGCTTGGGTAGCTGGAGGGTCATTGGAGGAAAATTAATCTGATAGGGGCATTCTTCTCCATCACATTTCCCACTGCTTTGGAGCATGAGAGGACAAGCAGGAGATGCCTTCGCCTCTTCTCCCCTTCCTGCATTTTCTTCGGATAGAGCAAACCTGTTTGTAAAAAGCAGGGTTACTGTCTGCAGGAAAATTTTGTAGGCGAGCTTCATCTTTTCTGAGAATGTAGCCCAGTGAGGAAGTGTGCAGAGCTTCAGAAACTTTTATATAGAACAGCTCACTGGTGCCTGTGAGTTATCACAGACGGCACTGTTCTCAGAAAAGGGCGGGCGTTTCTTGCATCATAACAGGCTGCAGTGATATTAATAGCAGAGTGGAGTAGCTAACGTGAGGGAAGTTACCCAAACTCACATGCTGTTCAGCATTATCTTCAGCACTTGTCCACGTAAGCAACATTCATCAGGATACACAGATGTAGATTGTAAGATTCCCCCCCGCACTAATATTTTAATCTGTTTTAGATTGGTTTTCTTTGGAAAATCAGAACGGCCTTAAGAGTAAATTATGTTAGACCAGAAGAAAATTCTCTTTTTCCCCTGGCCCTTTCTTTATACCATATCTAATTGTACAAGCTACAATCATGATTCCTTTCCATTCTCCTGTTTTCTAAAGCCAAATGGACCAATGGCCCCAACTCACTCTCACCCCAGTTGTTTTGACTGTACTGTTTTGGCACTTTTTCCAACCACACAATATCCTTTTTGAGGTGCAGTAACCACAACTGAATCCCAAGTATTGATTGCATGAAATAATGATACTAGTATTTTAATTTTCAATTGCTTTCCTAATGATCTCTAATGCAGAATTTGCCTTTTACCTTAGTTTATATGTAAAAAGAGGGGGGGGGGGAACTGAGGAAAGTTTAAAAACAAAACACTCAGGCTTACAATTCTCATATATGAATAAAACAAATCTTACATATATATTCATGTTATAAAAATGAAGTCTTCCATGAGTTGAGCTCAATCCTGGTAATTATTGAGAGATGTCCATGTAATTTACTTGGAAACAGTATAGAAGTGGTTTACATTTGCCTTTTTCCAAGATGTTTCTTCAACTTTCTAGTCTGTCTTTAAGTTCTAATCTTTTTGGGTGGTCACCCATCCAAGGACTGACCTGCTTAGCTTTCAAGATTGGTTATGATTGACCAGATGCTGCCACCTAGCTAGAGAATTCATTGCTTTGAGAAGAAACAGAAAATGTGCAGCTTTTGATTGGAAATGGAAGTACAACTAATATGATGAGAATTCTGTCTTCCATGTCTAAGAGTAAACAGCTATAACGTATAATTTTTACAGCAGACAAAATTATGGCTGTTGAAAAATACTTCTGTAGATGAAAAAATGGACAGTTTAGAGATGAAAATATGAGAGGATAAATTGAATATTGATCTTACTCACCTGTGTGATGGGTTCCCTCCAGATTTATCCATGAAGTATAGCCACAAAGTAAAAATGGCAATATTTGTTACTACTAATTTAGATGGCTGAGCAGATGGAGAAATGGTTCCATGATGTGCATTTGCCACAATTATGATGTATATAAAGTTGTCCTATAGTTTGCTTTCTCATAAAATAAATTTACTTGGAAGTATATTCAAGTCAAACTGACAGTATTTGTTTTCAACTAGGTCTTGCTCAGTTCTCAAATGCCAGGCATCAGTCAGACATGGGGGTTGCTGCTGGACTTCCAGTTTTTATCGTTCAGTAGTAGTTTCCTTTTTTGAAAAAAAGTGTCCTAAATTGTTTGGAAAGGTTTAATGGGCATGTTATATCAACTGTGCAACAATGCACCTGCTGGAGAGATGTTGTCAATGTATGCTTAAGACTATGATTTCTTGGATTCATATTCTTGAGGGCACAAGAGCCGAAGGTGGGATGATGCCATTAGGACAAGGTAGCGCCATCCTGCTCCTGGAGTAGTAACTACCACTGCTCTCATGGATAGGGTAGGCATGGAGAAGAAGAAGGAGGGAAGCTATCATTTATGGCTGGGATGGGCACTGTTTGGGGGCACAACTTACCTACTGATTCTCTAAAAACCTTCTATATGAAACCAGTGTATAGAGAATCAGGGAGGTGACCTTGAGAGAAATAGACAAGAACTGTTATATAAGCAAAGAGGGCTGAAATATTCCTTAAGTCCTGGGAAACAAGATAGCATCCGGAAGAGGTTCAGACAGGCTTCTCCCCGATTCACTGTGATATAAGAGGGAGGAGAGGTAAACACAACCAGGCTTGCAAGATTCTGTTGTTATAGCCTATGTCAATAAAGTATAGTTCTAGTCTTCCCATGGAATCTGTTTCCTGATCTGGTCTGTCCCAAAGGACTGACTGTCAGGTTCAGCCCAAGAACAACAGCGAGACAGTCCAGAACAATTTAGTCCCTTTATCAGCTTACACCTAATAGGCAGAATCTCGCCAGACTAAATCTACACCACAACAACAGTAACTATAACCATGAGGCCCCAGGGAGGGACCAGTCTCATTCCCTTGGCTTTCCCACACTCCGGCTGGGGACTGAGGAGGTGCTTCCCTTGGAATGTCTCTTCCCCCTCCTGGCGACCTTGAAGCTCCATTCCAGAACCTTCCCCGCTCATGCCTTCCATCACACTGACACAATGTCACAAAAAGAGACACAGCCAAACATTTTTCAGCCCATGTTTTTGCCTTTTTTGAGGTGTCTAAGAATGGGGATGGGAGTGGGAGCCCCCCCCCCGGCAAACCACTCCTATATCCACCATTAAAACCACCTCAAACTCTGAAAAATGTGCTACAATCACATTGTTAAAATCTGAGTATTTTGCTGTTGAATTTCAGCGGTGCAGTCTTGGGGTACTGGGCAGCCTCATCCTCTGCCTGATATAGATCCATGTCTTGCTAGATGAAAATATACCTTTCATGCCTGAAATATGCCTTCAGTGGTGGAAGATTCCTGGTACTGGATAATGAGGTATTACAAACATGGAGAAATGAGTTTGTGATCGGCAGTGGCACAGTGGAATGCCTCCCTCATGGCGCAGAGGAAGTGGAGCCGGGTGGGATCATTAGCCATAACGCATGTTGCCACCACTGACATTTGCAAGTCTTTGATTGCCCAAGAGGGATGCGGTGGAAATTGGCCATCAGCATATAGACACATTTGGAAAGGGACACCTTTTTGAAAGCTAGAAGTTTCTGAACCACGTAGGGAAAATAAAACGCTTAGCGTTCAATGATTGCTCAAATGTAAAATTGCTATCCCTAAGATTAAAAAGTATGTAATAAAAATATATAACACATTCATAAGAGAAGCCTTTGTACCCATGGACTGGAAAGGGGCAATATAATACTGGTTTTTAAAAAAGAATTCTGGAAAACTTGCAGAAAATTACAGACTGTTTATCTTATCATTTGTTCTAGTTATTTTTAAATGATAAAATTCTGCTGAATAAGAGTCAACAGCCTTCTGCAAAGATAAGGCTTTTCTCAATAACCTTACAGAATATCCAGACATTGTTTATTTGAGCTCATAAAATAGTTTTGATGAAGTTTGGCACCAAAGATTCCTGAGCAAATTTAGTAGGTATGGAATAAGAGACGTACTCCTGTGAATTAATCATGTGTTGAAATACAGGAAATGGTCAGTTCTCACAATGAAGTGTGGGGCCCTCCGAGATTTGTATTGGTTCTTTCAAGTTGTTAATTACCTGGAAGTCATGAGGTGCTCATCTTTAGTAAAGACAATAAATTGTTTATGTTAAAGGCATTAACATGACAAAAGATGATACCTAGTCTCTCAGTTATAAAATGGTCAGGAGAACTCACCACTCTTTCTATGGTTGAACAAGAATTTTACCTCCTAGTGTCCCAGCTGGAGGTCTGTTTAAAAATTTGGACTGTATATGGTAATTTATATGTTTAATTTGTGTGCACATGTGTGTGTCTATATTTGTGTGTGTGTGTGTGTGTGTATATATACATACATACACATACATATACATATACACATACATATACACATACACATACACATACACATACATATACATATACAGGGTTGAACCTAGTTAATACTTGGATGAAAGATCAGCAGGAAATATAGAGATGTGTTCTAGACTGGGAAGAATTAAAAAACATCCTGAATGAAGTCAGTGGCAAACCATTTTGGTATTGTCAACAAGAAAACAATATGGACATGCTGATGAAGGCCTCAAGAATCAAGATATCTCAAAGGCAACTTTACTTTTATCCTGTTGTAGGAAATGTTTAGAAAGGCAAAATTGCCTATTAACAATCAGATACTGGAAAAACTATAAATCTCTTTGGGATCAGTTAAGAAGTGGGAATAATCAGCCATGTACTTCCTGTATTTTGTTTGTTTAAGGATCTTTTCCTTCAGGTTCACTAGCTACAATTTTCCACAAGGAAGGGAGGGAGCAGATCTCTAATTAATCTCTAATCTCTGGATTTATTGTTGATTCAGTCAGAAAAGGAAAACATCAAAATTAAATCTTGATTTGAACTATGTGAACTATGGGGATTTATTTTCCTATGATCAGGTATTTCTTGACATGGAAAGGATCCCTATTTTTTGTTTCTGAAATATTTTCAAATATTTAAAAAATTGTTCATTGAACCATCAGAAATATATTAAGAACAGTAGAATGTTGATTGATGCAGCTTCAACGTATCCTTATCCCATTATTTTTCATTCTTACACTTTCATTGGTTAGAGGACGTGTAATGGTACAATTATTGTTGAGTCAGCAAATTTGACATATTTGATGGATTAATTTGTATTTTATACACTGTGTGTTCTAAACTTCTGTTGTGTAATTTGTAATGTTGGCGCTCTTGACAGCCAGGTGCTTAAGAAGAATGAACTCTTGACAGCTAGCAGTTTTCCCCTTGTACCAAAGCTTGCATTTTTTAGCAACTGGCCAATTTACACAAAATATACTGAAACTACACGGAGATCCTAGGAATCGTTTTTTCTACTTTTTCTGCCTGGAACAAGGCTGAAGAGATTCTTCTACTTTAAAAACTGCCATACCTCAGTGTTGACTGAAAAATCACATTCATGCTGTCCTATTGGTCATACAGAGAGAGGACTGATCGGTGTACGGTATATTCTCTCAGCATTCCAAGGTCAACAGGGCAGAAGATGGTTGCCCAATGCATAATGTTTATGAGGATCATAAGGATCATAAAGTTTCTGGACCAGTCTTAAAGCAATCCCAGACCTCTTGGTACCCAGACATCCTTAGTGTTGGAGAACTGAGCTGATATATTTCTCTGTCAACTGCAGTATAATTGAAACAAAAAGTTTTTCTTTTTGTTTGTTTGTTTGTTTGTTGTTTAAGATACTATGGCTCTGTTTTCCTATTGGAAGGATCTCTTGCTCTTCTCCCCCTTGCAGTTCCTGAGCTTCAGGTCCTGTAAGTGGAATGTTAGCTTCAGTGCTTTGGAGGTCTGCCTCAGTAGCCTAGATGAAACAGGAAGTTGTTTCAACTATTTTGAAATTGACAAAAGTGTTGTCAAATTTTCCCTTAGTTTCAGCACTGGAGGAGCAGGTGTGTAAAGTTCTGACCTGCCCTTATTCTCTTGTCCTCTTTTGTTTTCTTTCCCTTTGTGTGGAATGAAAGCGAACGAGGATCAAATTGCAAAAAGATTCATGATGAAAGAATGAATGGATTGCAAAGACTGTGTTTGGACCAAGCTAAAGAGAATGGTTTGCAAGGTTAGAAAAGGAGAAGGAAGGATACTGTTGTGAACTAGATTTGGTTAGATTTCATTTTCTCTTATCTCCTGCGTCTAATTTCTTTGGCTTACTACTCCTTATTCTTTTTCTGCTCTGCATAGCATTGCTTGCCTTAAAAGGGAGTAGAATGACGAATATGTATGTTTGTCTGGAATGTTCTATGTTAGCTTGAAATGAAAAGAAAGTGTCTAGAGGCTAGGTACAGTATATATAGTTAACAACACAATTTACATATTGCTTTGTCTCTTAACTATGGACCAGTGGCTTCAGTCCTTTTATATTCATCAGCAACTAGTCAATGATAAGTGCCTGGGTGCAAAGATCCTATGTGAGCTTTTATCTCATTCCTGAGAATGTGCTATTAGTGCTTAGTGAGGGACTGTTGTGTAATCCCCAGCGGTCTACGGGCAGAAAAGTGGGATGTAAATTGCAAAGATGAATATAATAGTAATGATAAGAATTTCTAATCTCAAAGTTACTTCATAAAATTACTGGTTTGATAATGGTTATATGTGAGTTATCAGTTGCATGTTATTTTTCCTGTTTGTTTTCATTCTTGTTATCCAACTTAATATTTTGCTCAGTGAAATCCAAACACTTGAACAAAGCTCAGATGAGCATGTCTATCAAGAACTGAATCCTCATCAGCAACATGTGTAGTAGGTAGTTCAGGAGAAAAGAACTCTCTGCTTCTATCCTAGGGATAGAGTTGGGCTGTCTGAACACAAAAGCCTCACCCAGAGAAGACTGATAGGATGTGGGGTCATTGGCAGGATAATTGGCAATGCTTTTGAAGACCACATCTGCATTGCAGTTTCTTATGTATCCTCTGGTTCTAGCAAGAAAAACAGCAACTCCCAAGTGCTGAGTATGAGATTTGGGTATTTTTGTATCTGTGATGGAGGAAAAGTCCAATTAATCAAAGAACCAAATTAATAAGAATATCAAGACCCCAGCTGGATCAGGCTAAAGGCCTATCTTGCCAGCATGGAGATTCACTTTATGGCCAACAGAGAATCTGGGAAGCTCACATACCGGACATAAGCACACTTTTACAATAAATATGGAATTACTTCCCAGTTCCCTAAAATTAGTTTTCACTTTATATAACTTCTGTGCAATTCCAATTTCAAAACCTACTTGAGGCAGCACGACCCATCTTTTTCAAAACAGGCTGAAGTCCTGTTTCTATTGCATGTAAATAAAGTTACTGTGGAACTAAACTTATAGAAAGGAATTCTTATTGTGATTTGATGAATCACTTTCAAGACTAGGGGTTATAATGCCACTAGTCAAATAGCAAGCATTCCCAAAATTTGTGCGTATTAGGCTCAAGGACTCTGTCTTGCTGTGTTGACATGTCCCTGGAGAATAGTATTGTGATCTGTTGTTTCAAAGTGTACTGCAAAAGTATAAATTCTTGACCAAAGGCCACATTCTGAACTTCTTACTCAGGCAGGAAATTATTCTCCTTGTAATGTTCCTGTTGCTGTATACACAGTTACTTGTATTTATGCAACAATGAATCCAGTTCTCTACGAAACTCATAATGATGATTATATTACTGGGGAACCCTCATTAATCTCTGTTTAAATTCTGGGCTAAAGGCCGGAGCCAGTTTTAACATTTCTGCGGCTAGTTCAGGCCATTGCATGCTGCTGTTGACTAACACCAGCAAGACTCACCTAGCTGATAGCTTGCCTACTCCTATGCTTATGGGGTTGTCTAGTAATAACTGACCAACATCAGAGCTTCCTCTGGTTTGGCTTGATCATAAGCACAAGGCAAGAGCTCATATCAGGCTTCCCTGCAGCAATCTTGTAATGGGTTACTTCTGTCACCAGGGAGCACGTTTACTTGTGAGGGGCTGTGTCTGTCTGCCTACTTGAACAGAGCTAAGGAACGCTCCACCTTAGCGGTGGATAGTACAAATGGTACCAGAGGTCCACGAATGAGAGCCTTCCTGCAATTTCCAAAAGCTGAAGGCAGGTATGGGGTATTTAATTGGTAGTGTTCCAGTTTGATGTTGGGAAAAAAAACCCTTCAAGACATTGTTGGAGGCATCCTATTTTCACACTTGTTCCAAGGTGCAAAGGTTGCCAAGTGTGGCATATACCTGCAGCATGTAATAATTGAGGCTGCATATGGCACTGAAGATTTGTACCTGGGTGTTTCTTTTATGTCATTGCTTAAAGCAGTTGATCAAGGCATAGACAGTGTAATTCTTTCTCCTTGCATCAGTTCCCCAGTGCAAATTACTTCCCCTTCACCTCAAACTTGCTATTAGCTATGAAGAATAAAATTGATAGGCATGGAAATTGGGACCAAATGTTTCTGACTGAAGCTCGTAGCAGCTCTTGGGGGGTCAGAAAGTATTTTGCATTAGAGAACAATCATGGGCAGTTCTGATTTTTTTGTTCTTTTTTTTTTGCTCCTGTGCCATGGCCGCAATCTGAATTCATGGCCGCCGCTCCCCCACAGCTATATCTCAACAAAATAATACTTAAATATTTCAGAGAACTAGCCATATGTTTCCCATAACCCATAAGACTGGGTACTAATCATATTAAATCTTTCTGGACTTGTCGTGCCAGCTGTGTAAGCTGATTCAGTGGCACATCCCCAAAGGTTTATGGTGAGGCTGCGATTTTTAAATAAAATTCAAAGCCCTCAGGAGCAGCTCCACGTATCAAGAGGGGGGAATGATTGCAGATTTAAGGGGGCTGCTTATGTTTAGCTTTCTATTAGAAGTTTTTGTTAAGTTTTACTTAAATAGAAAAAACTATATTTCTAACCCATGTGCAGATTGGTTCTATATATGTTTACTAATATATAACCTATATAACCAATATATAAGTATAAGAGACCAATATACTCTTGTATAAAGTATTTAGGATTATAGTCTAACACTCTTTAACAGTTTCCTTCTGAGTACTTCACTGGCATAAATTAGAAAATAACAAACTGTATTGGCTGGATTAAACCATAATTTTATAAAACCTGATTACTTGAATAAATTATAGTTGGCTGGATTCACAGAATACATTAAGTCGTTAATCATGGTTTAAAATCATAATGATATAATTAAAAACCACACTGATAAAAACAGCTAACACAATGATAAACCACAGTGAAACTGATAGCTATGGCAAAATCAAGCAAACCACACAATTGTATAGGGCCACTTATGAACACAGCCATTGTTTTATGAACCTTAAACTGTGGTTAGCTTTCTTTGTTTGTTATTTTTTTCCACCCCTTCCCACAAGGCTCCTTCCCCTGTCCACTCTCAGTTAGGTCCAGAGTTCACAGGATCTCACTCCAGAAGAAACTTTCCACTTCCATTCTTGATTCTTCCTCCTTGGAATGGCCAATCTAAGTTCCTTCTCCAGCTTCCTTGTCCAAACCCTACCAGGACCTCAGTGACCAAAACTACTTCTTGGCCACCAGTGGAATCCGGGCCATCTTCAGTCTCAGATTGTCCAATTCTTTGTTGTTTGCTGCCTATCATCTTGCTGTGCATTTCTTGCTGTAACTGCCTGCCTGTGGTTTCTGGTCTAGTATCTGCCTTCTTCAATGACTGTGACCTAATGTGGCCATCTCCTGGTGTCTGTCTTCCCAATGGTGTTAACTGTAGATATGGCTGTCCACAGCAGTAGTCTACAAATATGGTGCACTGAAAAAAGAAAAAGAAAAAGAAAAAGAAAAAGAAAAAAAGAACTACCTTGTTCACTGTCTCCTT
The DNA here is from genome assembly GCF_059951505.1 of Python bivittatus. NCBI lineage: Eukaryota > Metazoa > Chordata > Lepidosauria > Squamata > Pythonidae > Python > Python bivittatus. The sequence continues at coordinate 7,753,159 of NW_028277037.1, read as the reverse complement.
CCAAAATACAATGGTTTCAGTCTTGGTGCCACCTTTGATTTCACCAGCATTGTATCAACAATGTGGTGTATCTATTAAAATGTAGCCAGGTATTTATAAAGATTATCTGTCTGTTTATTATTTTGCAAATGTATATTAATGCTAGGATTTGCTTAATTAAAAAAAAATATTGACAATTCTGTGATGTTCCAGAAGTTGTGAAACAGGCATACAACTTATCTGAATATGTGTTGATTGCTTGTCCATTGCCAAATATATGCAACTATAATTTATTTAAATATTGCCTTAAAGTGGGCAGATTTGCTACACAGTGGCTCAGTAATCTCACTAGCATCAAGATATAAGTAATTAATGATTATCTCTTGCAATTTTATAGTTGTTTTATGCTGGAAAAATCCCTGGAACTAGAGTGGCTGAGCTGAAGGCAAAGTATACTCTGTTACACGATACTCTAGTAAGGTAAGCTTCTGGTATTTTCTGTATACATAATGTTTTCAGTAGTTACTTAAAACCTGTTTCAGCCTTAATGTAGTTTGTTGAGTTAGATATACAATATTGCGTAACTTTGTTACTATGCTTTGTAAATTGTGACCTAGGGCTTAGAATGTGAGATGAACCAGATAACTATAGCTTTATAAAAAAAATCCTTAGCTAATCAAATCAAAGTTTACTTCAGTATAGAACAACCTCTATTCCAGTCAGTGACCAATGCAAGGTTACTACAGTGTACAAAGTCAGTAATCTACATCTGTGTTAAATACATGATGATCAATTAAAATATCTTTAAAATATATTGAGAACAAGTATTCTCTTTACCTGATGAAAGAACAATGTTGAGAGGTACAGGATAGTAAATGTAAATAGCTTTTAATGGGAAATAGTTTAAAACAGTTTGATTTGTATGAGTTAATGATTTTATGTATTCTTTATTTCTCTAACTTTGCAAAATACAGTATTTCTTTGCCTTAAAATGGTGAGTCAGAGGATAAAGCTATCTTTCACTGAGACCTGTTTTTTATTGTATTCTTGGCATTAGGGAAAAGCATGCTAATGTACTAAAAGGCAGAAAAGACAGAAAATTAGAGAAAGAGACAATGTTCTCCTGCCTTTGTATAGGGATCAATTACATTTTGGACGCTGTTGATTTAATTATTTATTAAACTTGCTATACTGCCAACTCTCAATAGTTTACAATAAAACCATAAAAGCAAAATTTAAAATCAAATTAGAATCAAGAGTGACAAACCTCCTTTAAAAGGTTTATTTTAAAGGATTTTTAGAAAACCAGAAAGAGGTAAATTATTTCAACAAAGCATTTTAGAGATCTGGAATGACTAAAGAAAAGATTCAGCTGTTAATCACTGCAAGAAAAGCCTGTGGACACTGTAAATTCTCAGAAGGTCTCAGTGAGTGGCAAATCCTATAGAAAAAGGTTCTTTTTAGTAACCTCAACGTCATATATGGCTTTAAAGGTTATAACCAGCAGTTTGTATTCCACCCAGAAACCAACTGACAGCCAGTGTAATGCTTTTAGCATAAGTGTAAAAGTTTCCAGACTATATACAAAGGCAGCCCTACATAGATTATGTTATAGTAGTCAAGCTGGATGTAATCCGCAAATGCTTTTAAGGTCATGTTCTTCAGGAAGAGATGTCCATAGCATGTTAGTGACAGCTGATAAGAAGTGTTCCTGAATGTTGCCTCAGTCTGGCAAATCAGAAAATGATGCAGATCTGGGAACATGCTACATACTGTATCTGCTGTTTCAGATAGAGTGCAACTGTTTTGAAAACAAGGAGATCCCTCTAGAACGGTGACCTCTCAGAGCATCTCTTTCCTTCAATTTTGATTTATTATTCCTCACCCAGTCATTACTGATCATAATCAATGGTTCAAGGGTATCTACCACTACCTGAAGATGTTGAAGAAAATTCAATCTGGATGTAATCTCCTGATGATCTCTCCCAGTGATTTCATGTAGATATCAAAAAACAGAGGTGACAGAACTGAGCCTCAAAGATTCTATGTGATACATCCCAATATGAGGAACAACTATTTCCAAGTGTCACCGTTTCAAAACTACATGAAAGATTGGAATAGAACTGTACTTCTGTCCTCAAATCTCTCAGGCAATCCAAAGGGATGCCATGAATGTGATATAAAAGATCGGTGGGAAGTTGAGAAGAGTCAACAGAGCCGTGTTTCCTTGACAGTTCCCAACCAAACCTCAACTTCAGAGACTGTTCTGAAGCCAGTTTGAAATGAGCCAAAGTAATGCTCTCTCCAGGATGGCTTGCAGCTGAGAAGCCACTACAATAATGGAAGTTAAAGACACATTCCTCCCTCTGTCAGAAAGTAATGTTTAATACTTTAATGGCTAAGTCATCTCTAATAACTTCCTGACTAGAAATTGGGGTCCAGGTTGGACAAGGATCAGGTGATGAAACGTATTGCTCCAAGCAACCTGTCCATAGTCTGGGGTGACACAGATTGAAATTGATCCAACCATACAAGTAGAGTTCTAGTTGCCTCCATAACTGATTCTGCTTCAGTGGTGGTGTCCAGTTGAAGGCAACAGATTTTATCTGCCAAAGGAAAAAACAAAAAAACAAGACATCAGGACAAGCCACTGAAGTTTTTGAAATGAACTCTGAGAATAGGAGGTAAGTAACCACCCCACTCATCAGCTGATACATCTCCACAGACTGTGACATTGTGGATGTGGTATAAATGAAGAAATCCTCCCACTCAAAGATGGTGGCTTATATTACCTGTATATGTAGTTGTACAAGTATATGAAATAATAGTTGTCAGTTACAATACAATAGAGTGTATCTGTTGGATAAATGTGGGTATCCTCTATCACTGGTTTTATTTTAGTTTACAGGAATCAGAAATTCAACTGTTGCAGGATGCCAAACGCTTCACGCTTCAGCTAGAACAGCAGGAGCAGGAACTTGAAAAAGCGGAACAGTTTCCAGAGAGTTCCACTTCAGAGTTGTCCAAACTGAGACAGCAGTACCTGAGATATTTCAATGAATACAATGCGATTCAAGAGAGAGAGTTTGAAATTCAATATAGGCTGAATAGGTAGATGTAATATTTGGCTGATTGTCTATTTTACAAAACTGCATGGGGAGTGGGGTCATTCCAGACTGCCAGTAACCCAGGGAGTTTGAATAGAAGGAATGAAGGAAAAGATAAAAACCTGTTACTCTGAGCGCATCTCCTAAAGGCTTTCAGCTTTTACCCATCTGGTACAAAGTAGGAGATTTTAGAATTCTTGCCTGAACAGGAAATACTGAAGAGGATACTGTCAAATGACGTGAGATTGCTTCATGTCAAACCCAGGAACAATATATTAACAGCGGTTTGATTATCGGTTAATAAATAACTGAAAAGAGATCATGACACATCTGAAAGCATGACAATGAACTTCCAAGGAAGAACACATAAACTGAGCATGAGAACTTCTCTGGTGTTACCCTACAAGGCAACCCTCTGAACCCTTCCAAAAGTTTCACCCAAATTGTAATTCTGAATATGGCGGAGGGAGGTGATGATTAAATACATTAAATCATACTTCTGTTGTATGAATTGTACTTAATTTAATTGTAACTTAGTCTGCAGGACATGAACTCAAACTGAATTTTAGATTTGAACCCACACATTTGTTTATTCTGATCCCACCTACCTTTGAACTGTGGTCCTTTGGCATGTTGCCTAAGTGGCTTGCCAGCATTGGCTTGAAAGAAGTCCACCACAGGATCTGTTCAGGATCTTTTTTTTGGTTAGAGTAATGTTTTGATGAAGAAAGCGTTGACTTCCATCATCTCCTGATGACTTTCTGTTAGGCCCCATTGCTTTTGATCACAGTTGATCTAAAAGCAATGGGACCTTATTGAGGGCCAGGGCTACCTTTGAGTGGCATGTGGGCCCATGCTCTGCAAAGTGTGGGGCTGTGGGACAAAAACTTAATTTAATTTTAGGACTACATGAAATAAAATAACCCTTTAAAATTACATAATACGTTTCATGTAATTTTCTCCTCTCACATGAAAAATTGCAAGTTGGCAGTCACTTTTGCAGGGTCTCAGAGTTTGTCCCCAGACCTTCAGGAGACCGTATATTTGCAATCTTAAGATTATGCACTCTGGTCACAGAAGTTTTAGATGTAGAATGGCCAACTGGCCAATAGGATCAAATTTGGCTTAGCGCAGCTATTTGTTTACACCTCTCTCTTTTCCATCTCAGCAGGGATGGACCATATCTGGGCTTAGAAGCTGAGCAGGGCAAGTGCTGGGTAGGACTTTGATGGGAGACCATAGGGGATACTGGAGTCATAGACTAGGTTGGGAAGAAGAAATATAATCCCAGGTGAAGACTATAGCAAAAGAAAAAGGAATTACCAAAATCCTCCAAAGCCGATCACAGGCTCTTATGTGAGATTGCAATAGCTTTCTGAGTTTTTGAGAGCTCATGAGATTTCAGAAAATAATATTTTTATATTGGCAGAGCCTGTTGGGGACTGAAGGGAGCTGTCATGCATTGCCATTCTGTGCTGTACAATTTGGGAACTCCTGTTCCTATTTCTTAGATTTCCTTTCTGCCTTTTCTCCAAGGAATTCAAGGCAGTGTACATAGGATCGCATTTCATTTTCTCCACCCAACAACAACCCTGTGAGGTAGGTTGGGTGGAGAGAGTGTGAGAGACCCAAAGTCACCCGTGGAATTTCCATGATTAAGGGTGGACTTGAACCTGGATCTCACTACTCCTAATCCAACATCATAATTACTATAACTACATGTACATTATGTGTATATTAAAAATTTAATATTAGTGGCATCATTTTTATAATATGTTCTGTTGAGTGTTGATCATTGCCAGGGGGCAGAAGACAAAGTTCCTATTGATGTGACATCAACTATTTCCATTTTCATCTGTCCATGCTAATATAGTATTGGCAGATACGAATTGTAGAGGGGAGGGTCACAAACACACAAAGTAAATAGTTATAAAAATGTGAATAGGTCAGTCCTATATTGGCTGTGACAAATCATTTCAGAATTAGTATTCTATTGTGGGCTTCATAATTGTTGAAACAGAATTTCCTTCCTTATGTTATACAATACAAGCAGATTGTGGAAATAAGATGCGTGGACTGAAAGATATAATGCATCCTTGTCCCCTGTTTTTGAGGGATGAACAAAGTTGTGCACTTTTCTGTATAGGAATCAATGATAATCTTTATAATACATAGTCAAGGCTATAGTGTATGAAAAAATGAAAAATGATGTTAATAATATTCATTTTATTTCAAAAAGATAAATCCTTTCATATGGAGCCTTTTCTAAGTTGCACATTGTTGTAAATATTAAAGAGTATGTGCTTTCAGTTGATCTGTTTTAAATCACATTATTGATATCATATGCTGATTTTTTGTATTATTTATCCTGCCTAGTTTATTAGAAGACAAGAAATTAATTGAAAAAGAGTATCGCAGAGTGCCCAAAGCTTCTGTAAGTAGAATTCTCACGTTACCTAAGAGGACTAATTTGGAATAATTTGTCTAAAATGCACACATACACACAAATATAAAAAAAAAAAAAAATCGATTACAATAGGCTGAAAACAAAATCTGCAGATTTTGCTGCAAATCATGAAGTACGGTATAAAGTCAATTAAGGTTGTAATCATATATTTTTTTTATCTGAGGATAAGCTAGATATGCACCGAATTGTCCTATCAGTTTACGAAACCTAGGGCAATTCTGCATAACAGCTTAAACTGCTTGTCTCTCTGGCTCTGCCTAAAACCAAGTTTAAAAAATTCATTGTGGATTACATCATTTGGCAATGGGGTTGGGCTGGTGCTCAACCTGGACTACAGCCAGCAGAGGCCCTGATTGGTTTTTCCCCTGATTTTTGCCCTTCCCATTAATGCAACACTCACTGGCTGGCCCTGTGTGGGCAGATCTATCAGTGTCTTGTCTTTTCCTTTTAGGGATTGTTCCCTCTTCATTAATCCCCATTCTTTTTCTTTGCTTTCCCAGATGTTTGCACCCATGGATAACTTTATAGTTCCTTCTCATGTTCTTTCCTTTGACACCAACATAAAACCTTCTTTCCCTCTTTATTATGCTATCACTGCTTTGATGCTACAGTGATTAAAGCAAACTGGATATATTGTTCCTTCTTTCCACCGTGGGGCCACAGAGGTCAGGTTGTAGAAGAGGTCGGGAAAACAGTAGCTTGGAGACATCGTGGTCTTTATGGACCATTGTTGGATCAACTAGAAGAAGCAAAAAAAAAAAAAGGAAGCTACTGACCAGCTGACGGAATGGCCGAGGGATGATGCTAGACTAGACTAGAATGCAGTAGACTAAGCGCTTGGAAGATGGCTCAGGGTGGGAAACAGTCCTTTTGAAGCAGTGCTTCAAAACACAGGTGAGGAATGCTCTTGTGATGGCTGGGTATGGATGGAGGAGAAATAGTAAATAGTCCTGCATGGACTAGCCTTAGCTTCAGGAATAAAAGCCTTTCCAAAATCTTGGAGCCCTGGCTTCCAGGGTAAAAGATTTTGGGATCTTCCAAGCAGATAAGGTCTTGTGTTCCAGATGGATACAGTCAAAGAAAATTCAGTGGTTGCAATTACTGGAATGCTTCTCTCCTGTCATTATTGTTTCTGAGGAGAGACTGCTTGAGAACTGAAAAGCAAATGGCAAGAATTGGTAGCACAAAGAAATTAATTGGGCTGAAAGCTCAGATCAAACGTCTCTCTATAAAACAATTCCTTTGACGTCCTTGACAAGATGAACCTGCAGTCAATACAATAAGTAATCTTTCCATTAACACCATGAGTCACTGAATTTCATTTTTGAAGGATGCTGATAAGAAAATTAAAGCCTTGAGGGAGAGTTGCGAAGAGCTCCGTAAAGAAGCAACACACAGAAGGCAAGAAATCCGAGTCCTGAAAGAAGACCTGTCTTCAAGGCAAAAACGCCTCACTAAGGATCATAAAGAACTTGACGAACTCTTTCGGAAAGAAGACGAAGTAAAGGTAACAGAGGACTACCTATAGATGCCCGTTTAAAGGGCTGTGTTTCGATGTCCACTTTCAAAGCAGTGTAGAAAAAAGCTCAAACACACTGAAAAAAAAAAAGCATTCATTTTCAGGACTTTCTCTGGTCATGACTGTAGCCCAGCCTGAAGTTAATTCATCCTGAAACATTCTTAAATGCTTAGATTCATGCAGGCTAATATTTATATATATATTTTTTTATCACCAGGATGAACTAGTCCGTCTCCAGTCTGTTCCTATTCAGCTCGGAAAGGATATGGAAAAAATAGGCCGCAGAATGCAGTATGTTTTTAGTATTCTATGATGATGATGATGATGATGATGATGATGATGATGATACTTTTATCCCTTTTTTTAACATCTATAACTCAAGGCGGCAAACCTACCTAATACTCCTGCTTCCTATTTTTCCCCACAACAAAACCCCTGTGAGGTGGGTTGGGCTGAGAGAGAGGGACTGGCCCAAAGTCACCCAGCCGGCTTTCATGCCAAGGGCGGGACTCGAACTCACCGTCTCCTGGTTTCTAGGGCAGCTCCTTAATCACTACGCTAAACTGGCTATCAGGCGATGCATACTAATCTCGCTGACACGTATGGCTTTCCTAGCTGTCTAGGGCACAAACCAAACTGGCTGCCCACACCTGAATACATTTTTTGAGTTTGCCAGATGGCAACGACAGGGCAGATCCTAACTGGGTTTCTTTGCTGGTCTCTTTGCCGATGGGATATCCTTGTGCCTCTAGCACAGCGCTGTGGTTGTGGTACTATGGTTTCAAAGAGGGAGGTTCTCTTCATTCTTAGGTTTGTTCTTTTCTAATGATGAAAGTCTTAGTATTGGGCTGTTTATGCTGTAAAACCCCAGAAACAATGAGGCCAGTTCAGATTCTTATTATACACTACAATTCTGTTCTGGTTTTTTTGTGGTAGCAAAGCACGTAGATGCAATTTCTTCCTTTGCTTTCATGGATTTAACATACGATGGTAATGCTCTCCATAAGCTGTATAGGGGTGATGATAGTGATATAGATGGTGTTTTTCTTCAGCTGTTGTAAAAAGTTGATTTGCTTTACCAAGGCTCTTGTTATCATTTATTATCTTAACTGAATTGGAAAGTGCTTCAATTTGTACTTTTAAAAGCTACAGAAGGACTGAGAAATCTTCCCAATTCAAAAGTAAATGGATTAGAATGTATTTTTATTTGTCTGATATTTTGCAATATTTCCCAATTGTCTGGCCCTGTTTGTTTTTTGCTTCCCAGGTTTTTGAATTTAGTTTTCAGGTTTAGTATTCAGATGATCTCTGACACAGTTTATTTATTCCATCTTTTTCTTTTATAATTTTGTATATAGAAAGAAAAAAGATGGAACGAGCAATGGGAATACATGGCATGGTAATAGAAGAGAATGACATAGCTAGAGTTACCTTCTGCCCCTGTGAAATTCATTACTAAACTTGCTAATTTTTCTGGAGAAGCAGGTGAAAAGTTCTTTAGAGTCCTGATGTTCTTTAGCAATTTAAACATATGCCATATCCTACCACAAAAACAAAATCAGCATGAAAATGAATGTGCATATTTAGTTAATAGCAGAAAGCACAATTAAGATCATGCCAAAAATAAGCATTATTTTATTCTCTTGGCAAATCTAAGAGAGGACTTTGCTTCAGAGGACTGATTGGGGGTGATATCATGATACTTTAAGACAAAAAGTAAAAGCCTGTTTTTATCAAAATTCTCCCTAGTAGTTATCGTATTTCATGCTAAAAAATTTGTTACAGGTTTCTGTAGATTAGAAGATGGGTACTTTTATTTCTTTAAAGTATCTCCTTATGTTTACCTCCTTCCTGTCTGTCATTGTTGCTGTTTATTTATTTTGATGAACAAATAATCATTTAAAAATAAAGCATACATTTTGATCAACTTTTATTTTTAAAAGTTCCCACTTTACTCCTAACTGTGTTCGTCCTCATTTGAGTTTCTACTCAGAAGAAAAGCAAACTGAGCAGGCCGCCATGAGTTGGGAAATAAGAGGGATCCTTTAATGGTTTTCTCTTGATAACATATCTGGATGTTGATTGATTGATTGATTATGTGCCATCAAGTTGTGGTTGGCCTTATTGACCACTTACATAGTTTTTCTCCATGATGATCTGTCCCAAATCTGGTCCTTCAGGTCTTCCAACAGTGCACCCCTCACTGCTGTAACTGAGGTCATCCACCTTGCCACTGGTTGTCCTCTTCCTCTCTTTCCTTCCATTCCTGCCCCCCCCCGCACCCCCCCAGCATTTTAGACTTCTCCAGAGAGTTAGGTTTAGGCATTATATGTCTAAAGTAGGATAACTTGAGCCTGGTTATTTGTAGGTGTTAGTGGACTAATAATAATGAAATAATAAAAGCCATAATAATATACCAAAAGCAGACAAAGACATCTATTCTTACTAAAGTCAGCATCTGCCATTGCTTACAGAGATATAGAGAAAAAAAAACACTCGCTTCAGGAACAAGTGCAAGAAGTTGTGGAGACTGTAAAAAAAATGGAGGCTATATGTGAGGAGACCATGGAAGAGAAAGAAGATGCAATCAAAGAGGTAGAAGGGAAGAAAACTTTACTGGAGAGCAAAGAGCGAGAATTCATCACTCTGACGAAGATGCACGAGATGAATAAAGAGAATGAAGGAGCTGCCATTGCAGAAAGGTTAGATTTATATTTGTAGGCCATTATATGTTTATTTCTGTTCCTGAACATTTATTTCTTTCCGTTGTTTGTAAACCCCTTGAGGTAGCTTACAAGGTAACTTTAACAATAATCACCACATAAAATCAGTCCCAAGAGGGATTTTTAAGATAGCTAAAAGAAAATGTACGTGTGCCAACAATAAGTTAGCTCCTTCTGGAAAGGCTGACCATTCGAAATTCCATAGGAGATCCCACACTGTAGGCGCTATAAGTGGAAAAGAAGCCCTAACTCAGCTCCTACCCAGTTTCAGATAGTAGCACAATCAAAGCCTGTATTACTGATTCTATCCCCAGTACAGTAAGTCTGAGCAAAAAGGCCAAAAGCATTCCTGAACTGAAAGAAAGATTTTGTTGCTGCATTAAGGCTGACCGAGGGAAGAGAAGATCTCTACAAATTGAGGGAGGGCCCTTTCTAACCCAGTCAGTAGGCCAGGGATTACAAATTCAGAGTGAAGCAACAGGAAAATATGATTTTCTTTTTACGAAGAAATAAATATATGTTTGAAATGACCAGGAGAGCCCCTGTGGGCAATCTTAATGCTGACTAAGATCAGAGTAGGCAATAGAGAACATGTTGTTTCAGACAATCCAGCCCTAAACTGTACAGAGTTTCAAAGAGTAACCAGCAGTTTGAATTAGGCCTAGGAATAAGTAGGACACCAATGCAGTCTTCTAGGGAACACTGGAGTTTTGTAAAAGCTCCTCAGGTCCTCTTCATTTGGGACAGGAATTTGGTTGAATGAGCGACATAGCCTAATGCGTTGGTAGGTTATGGGATGAATCCACCAATTTACTGGATCGCTCCCTGTATCTGTTGAAGTGGGCATGGCATTTTTTTTTCAGACTTCATTTCTTCAGAGAATTCCTTTCACTAGTGCATCAGCAGTAATTAGGCTCTGGAGGTCTTAATAATCTAAAACCGAGAATGTGTGTTAGAATGCATGCAGGATGTCTCTTTAGATGCCCATTACAGAGGAAAATTGACAAGGGAAAATGCAAATCTCCTTTTAGATAGTTTACCTGTGGAAATTCTTCCTGGTAGGCTCCTAAGGAAACTTAACAGCCCCTGTGAAATAGTTCAGAAGACACTGCTGTCGCTGTGAAAATGTCATTAAACATAGTTTGGTGTCATTGGTACCATCATTAGGGTACCACTACCTTTCTGGAACAGAAGATGAGGACCAATCTTTTATTGAAACTTTCAGATCTTCATTGCTCTCTTAGCAATGCTTTTTTAAATCCCAAATTTTGGACTATACTTAATTTCTGTGATTTATATTCTGTTCTATGTCTCAAAATAATTGGATGGATGAGAAGGAACTGAGATACTGATACAACAAAATAACAGAACAAATCACATTATTGAAAACAACCCAAATAAAGCCTTATCTATAATTATCCCTGGTCTGGAACTGAGAGCCTAATTTTTGGGTTTCTTGTTTTTGTTTTAACAATGCTCTTTTCTACCCTTGTGTAGGGGCATGTTAGAAATGAGTTTTCGCAACTCATCCAGTATGAAACAAAAACTGCATGATACTTTGAGTCGGATGCAAAGAGAGAGAGAGAAAGACTTCAGAAACTTTAAAAAGATGGAGATGCAGTTGAAAATAGCTCAGGAAAGCTTGGCACAAGTTCAAGCACATCACGAAAGAATGCTGTTAGAGGTGTGTATGAGTAAGTTTGAAGAACAATATGATTTTTATTACTTTTTCTCTTCTGGTACCAAATACTGCCGAAGTGTGGTTGGTAAGAAGACGGATACTGAAGGATATAGTAGAACAGATATTTGGTTGTTTTTTTGAATTTTTTTAAAAAAATGTAATACAACTTTCAGATTTCTAAAGCTATAATAGTTTAGCAATTTATCACTGTTATACAGCACCTGTTATGAAAAATAGGGCCCAAGCAAGGCTTATTTTAATCAGTCTCCTAATCCTTTGTCTCCAGAATTGTCTGATTCTTAGTCAGTTGCATGCTATTCAATAAACATTATGTATATTCTGATTTTACTATTCATGTTGTTTCTTCATTGTGAATAAAAGAGAGTGATCTCTTTCCAGTGCTGACCTCTGACATGGAAATCTTGAAAGTACACTGTCTGAATAAGCGTTCACAGAATCAGGAACCTGAAATTACACACTTCCTCCCTAAATAGTAATAACTTAAACCAGTGATTACACACAAAATTAGTGCCAAATAAGGAATTTCTTTGTGAAACAGCTTACTCTGCACTTGTGCCTCTTTTTTTTATGCATATACTTTTGCACGCAGGATGACAGTCTATAATTGATTTTGAAGAGGAAAATGTCATTTACAATACCCTTGGTACTATTGATTGGGATCACCAAACACAGAAAAGAAAGACTGAATTTTTCCCTCTCCAATGGCTTCCTGTATAACATCTCTTTCACCAATTCATACCAGTTTAAGAAAACACATTTGCTAAAGGGCAAGCTATGCCATCAAGTATTTACATGCCTAAATTTGTGCGCAAATTTACTAGTAATTTATGAGTAGCATAGCACTGTTATAGAATATAGCAGATCTGTATTGTAGCTATTATGGATCACATCACAATAGCCATAATGATGTCATACATATCATGACATTGTGCAAATTACCCCAATTATGTGGTTTGCATCAGTCACATGACACAATTGACATGTATAATTTTTGTCATTTGTATGACATCATGACACATGGGAGATCACACACACTTCCGTGACAACCATGAATCAGAGCGGAGCATGGAAATAATAGTAATGACGTAGAGAAACCAATTAAACTTATTCAGAGTATATAGTTTCAGGTTTTATCCTGCAATGTTTAAATCAACCCTCACTGCTCTTTGTCAAACTTGGCAAATTCAGAACTATTGACTGAAGAAGAAGCTTACATTGCTGGTTTCTGTTTTTTTAAGATTCAGCTCGTGCTTAAACATGGCATTGGTTATATTAAAATAATGGACTTTCCTTTTCTGTACATAACTTTGTTTTTGCCTTGTACAGTTAGATGCTGTCCCTAAAGATGATGGGACATTATTAGAAAGGCGAAGGGAGCTCCAGAGAGAAGTTGAAATGGCGAAGAGAAATTTGTCTCAAGAGGTAATAGGACAGCTGTTCTTCATTTGGTATTTTTAAAACTAGGATTCATTCCGCAGTGGAAACATGCCATTTGCCTAACATGCCAAACTTTTCATGTCATGCTTCTATCCATATGTGTTCACTGAGATCCTGAAGAACAGAAATGTTATTTCTTTTAAAAAATGATTCCCAGGAAAGCAGAAATGTTTCATTTCAAAAATGATCCCCAGGAAAACCAGTTTCACATATTCATGCTATTCATCAGATAACATTTATTTATTTATTCAATTTGTATAGCTGCCTGTCTCACATTTGGGCAGCTCACATAAGGAAACAACCAAGCAAAAAAAACAATAAAATACAAATATCAATAAAAACACTAGCCCCTTTTAAAACCAGATTAAAACCAAATTAAAATCATGATAATATAGATGGAGCTGAGATCATGGCTTACCAATTCTACGATCACTGCAAACATCTAGTGTCATTATTGTGCTCCCCGCCCTGTAATTCTGGCAGGATCAGTCCTTTTTTGCAGCTGCCTAGTGAGAATGGGTTTATATCAGTTTCTAAAACCTAACGTAAGGAGTAGATTGGATAAATTAAGTTTATTTCAGCTGAAAAGAGGAACCCACCTGCAACTTGCACTAAGCCTACAATTTTAGTGTTACTCTCAATTTATTCCCAATCCATCAAACATAGCAAGCTGAGGGCTTTATAACTTCTGCATTATTAGCCTGGGAGCAGAATTCACTTATCTACTAGACTTTCCAGCATAAGTTATTCAGAAAAATCAGGCCAAGACAGTATAGTACTTAATGAATTTTAGCAAACACGTCATCTCCATATTTCATTCACTGATCCAGTGGAATGGTGACACCTGCCTCCTTGAACAAGGGCAATTATTTAAGCTGCTGCAAGGTGTTTTGAAAAGTTTTGCAGAGATTGAGAATGATTTTCTGGGCTTCCCTTAGGGAAAAACCAAAATTCTCTAAAAGCAATACAAGGATGTCAGTCACAGCACTGGCATGATTGCATCCCTACATACATGTCGTCATTGCCCTTCTGCCTCTCCCTGGGGGAATGGGTACTGTTCCTGCAAAAGGGAGCAAAAATTAGTTGCTCAGTGTTCCTTTTCTGCAGTGACTCCTAGAGGAATTTCACTTATAAATAATATTTTTATTGATTTACTATAGGCCAGCATTAAATGTAGACATTATTCAATATTCAACACATCCTAGAACCCATAATCCTGAAGGTCCACCTGTCAAACCCTAACCCTTGCATTCTTCCTTGCAAACCCTTGTCTGTTCCCTTCCTTCTCTAGCCATGCAAACAGGGCAGAGTGAGGAAATGGTGTATATATTTACCCAAGCTGGTTGCATGGAAAATTCAAGGGAAGGAAAATTATGGAAGTGGTTTCAAGGTCCTTAGGACATGTAGGATGTAGATAGAAATATTTCAAATAATGTTTCTTATCCCTTTTCCACTCACTGCATAGCCTCTTTGTATGCACTTCCCTGTTCCTTTGTGTCTTTAGAGGTTCATCCATTGCCAAACCTTCTTGTTCTTCTCTCCCATATCTGCCAGGCCGTTCTCAATGTTTGCTGTACTTTCTGGCAGTGAAGAAAGCTGGAGGGGGACACCACATTTGGCAGGTTTCCAGGCCTCCTTTCCTCAAGGCCTACTTTTCAGCCATGGATTTCCATCAAATCATTTCGTCTGCCTCTTTTTTCTCTCAGTTTCATCCCTTTCATTCATCTCGAAATCCCTGAATTCTCTTCCTCCCCCAATTGCTTAATCCCATGGTATAGATGGGAAGTCTCTGGGCCTGCAGATCTCATATTTCTATTCTGCATAGCACTTTGGGCACTGAGTGCTAGTGTAGTGATAAAAGCATTGGACTAGGAGTGGGGAGACCCATGTTTTAATTCACCTTCAGCCTTGGAAACTCCCTGGATGAATTTGGATTGGTCACTCTCAGCTCAGCTTATGGTATTGCTGTTATGCGAATACAGTGGGAGGAGGGGGTGCTATATATAGTGCTGCCTTAGGGTGTAAATCTAATGAATAACATGTTTGGGCCATCAGCATTACGAAAGATAGCCTTTATGGAACACTGCACCTCACTGTATCATAGCTCTCCATTCCCCCTATCCAAAAAGTCAAAATGCCTCTTACACTTTTTATCCCAGCCTCAGTACTACATTTTATTATTATAAAACACAGTTACATAAACAAGGAGGAATTACAAATACACAGAAAATAAGAGTAACTAAGTAGCTTGTTAAAATATTTAAATAGCACATCTAAATGAAAAGAGTAGTCAAAATATTCTTTCCCCTCTGATAGATTTATGTGTACAGTTGTAAATTCCTATGAACTCTAAAATCCGTGCCTTTCTCTGGTGTATTGTTTAGATGTAGTTCCTTGGCTGTAGAGATATTTATTAACATATCCAATTCTTGGATTTTCCTCTGATATTTTCAACCTAGAAAACATCAACAGATACTGAAGTGCGAATGCTCGAGCAGTGTGTTGCTGAAGAAGACCAACTCTTTCGGGCTCAGGAGCATTACAGGGAAGAAGTCAACAACTTGATACGTATGACGCAGCTTAAGGCTGATGAGAGGGAACAAAAGTCTAAGGATTTCCTGAAAGCCCAGGTAAGAAGAATCCAGTGAGTATCTAGCTTGGTCCATTAGATATTTACCTGGACTTTTCGAGGATCTGCAGTGTAAACTTTTGTCTCATTCATAATTTCTTGCCTATATATTTTCATAATTGAACAAATGGCACAAGCCTGTTTCAAATTCAGACTACTGGCAAGTCTATACTTACTTGTAATATTGTGCTTCTTCCTCTACTGCATTCACATGCCATGGAAAATCACAAGAAGTAGGACTGCAGTGTGATGCTTGGTAAGTTGATTTTTCTGTGAATGCTTATGGCACTAATTAAGAAAGCTTACTTTTTGTGACAAAAAAAGTCTTGGAAATCAAAAAAAAGTCTTGGAAATCAAAGTTGTTTCTGATGGGAACAGAAACATGGGGAAGCGGGGGGCTTAAATCTGTCTTGTTCTACAATTCCTACCATTTCCCAGTTGAAGATAACTCTTAGTTGTCTGTGTGGAGAGAGATTAGTGAAGTAATGGTAGAGTGTCCACATAGAGGGTTGAAAAACTCAACATACATAGATGACCCTTGTAAAAAAGGATTGGGGTTTTGATAGTGTGGTCATGAACACCATCTTGACTTTTTTGACACCCCCCACACCACTGATGTAGTATTGTTAGTTGGTACTCATGGATATGTTCTGCTTGTCTTCTGCCTGTTTGTCCTAAATACATATAAAAGAGAGTCTATCTATTGATTCAATAGTATGATATGGGAAACCTTAAGCATTAATACCCTTCCCTTGCTAAATTGCTTAGCACTAGAGGTAATGGCCTGCAGTTAACTGTGTTTTCCACCCATGAAGTACCAAATGGAAAGTCCACACTATTAAGAGATCTGGGGGAGGGGGGGAGTCAAAAAAGGCAAGATGGTGGTTGCAGCCATGTAGTCAAAGCCCCATCCCTTTTGTATGTGCACATTGAGGTTGACCCACCTACAAAGGGATGGAGTTTGATCATATTGTAAGAAGCACCCTTTTGTTTGACACCCCCCACCTTCCAGACACCCCTACTATTAGCCTTGCCAGTCCATCATTTCTTTTGAGATGAGAATAGAGAGACCAAACCTCTCTCAACTATGTGAGTGGGGATGATCACTCTGGCATGCAAATTATCTGATTAAAGAGGAATTATGCTTACAGACATGTTTTGCCTACATCCATTGATTTAAAGTCTTCTGTGTTATATTTGCCTTCCTGTCTCAGCAGTGCAAAATGCAAAAGCATCTGATCTCCAGTTGATCTCTAGCCATGCTCTGCTGACAGTCAAGCAGCTCCACTTTTGTTTCTAAGAATACTGTATTCTGTTTCTGAAATGGAGAACCACACTCTGAGTAATTTTTGCCTGTCTGAATTTTAGAAATGTCCTGGCAGTTCTGACAGCTCCCCAAATAGCCACTCCTGTTTTTATTTGCAGGCGCGTCTGAATAACATTATTGCAGAAATAAAAACAAAAGACTTTGAAATTAGAGAATATACAAAGAAACAGAAAGAAATTCAGAGACAGTAAGAAAACTATTATAATGGATTTGTTGACATAACATTAAAAAAAAGAAGTTGATGCATCAATGTCTTCCTTAAAATATTTTTTTGGGGTTTCAGGATGAAAGAGTTTGCTAAACTGTATGACATTGTACGACATGAGAGAAACAAATTGGTGAACCTCGTACATTGTGCTCGCCAGAAAACAAATGAAATTAAAGATAAAGTCAAAATGCTAGATAATGAGATGGAAATCTTAAGGAACAATGCTGTAATTAAAGAGAGGTGAGTATCCAGATACATAATTTTCCTGATTTCATTGAAAAATCAGTTTTTATTTTGTGTTATGGTACAAGTTTTTCCTTTTATATTTGCTTCTCAATTGTATTCTTGATACATTTCCCTTGGGCCAAATTCTGTTTCCTATAAATTCTTTATTCCAGTGAAAAAGGGAAATATATTTTCTGCCTCTTTTCCAAGCCAAAAGATTTCTTTGCAACAGGAAGGGTAGGATCAGTTCCCTTAAGTTTTAAAAAAAATGGCCAATGAATCTCTGCCTCTTCTTAGGTTTTTTAAAAAGATGTCCTTCATAAAATATCCTTCGTAAAGGGATTTCTGTTGTTTCTTCTTCCTTGCAAAAGAACTACCTCTATTGTTGCATGTGATGAGTAACTTTTTTGTAAGTTATCAACCAATAGCTTTTTTAAGTTAAAGAGACAGACATCAGTTGTCACTTCCTGCATCAAAAAGTGACTACTGTGTCCATATCTGTTAAAACCCAGGCAGCAAACAAACCATGCATGGCCGTCTGATAATTTCTAGAACAAAGAGAACTCTTGGCACGAGAATATGTGGGAGGATTTCTTCTTGTGTTTAAGAAAATAAGGAAACCCTCTCCTAGTCTCTTTCACTATTATGTTCAAAGGAAACTCACCCCACTGTAAATTAGTTTTACTTCCTTTTAATTTGTCTTCCTTCTGTATGAAGAGGACAAATTAAAGGGAAGTGAGGTGTTCAGCACATTAGTTTATCTTAACTCAGGAAAAATGAGAATAAGAGGAAAAAGGCTAATCCACAAAAGGGGTTACATTTATCAACTTTTCTTATTAGTCAAGGAGATGTACATAAAACAAAACACCAAAAACTGCTTGGCCGAGATAGTAAGCCCAATAACGATTATTGCAATTTTCAGTCCTCCAACAAGATTTCAGTGGAGATTTAAGTTAGTAAATTAAAGGCTGATCCGTTTTCCTCTTGTTCTGAAATTTCTGCCATGCATAAACTGAATCAACAAAATAGATTCTGAGTTAAAGCTATATCAATTATAGATGTAGCAATAGACCTCCCATGAGCTTCCCTCTGAAAAATTCAGTTTTCAGCTGCTTCCAGATTGAGTTAACAGTAAATTTAATCTTTCTATGCCCTTTCCTCTCTATAAGGATAGGTCATCTTTCTTAGTCACTGTGGCTGTTGGCTTTGGCTGGGAAGAAAGGTGGTGGCAGCTCATTGTTGGATGCTATCTAAGCAATCAACAAAAGATCGTGTCTGATGGTAAAACAGGAGATAATAACTTCTTTCTGGTTCAAGTAGGAACAATAAAAGAGTTTTCAGGATAATAAAAATGCATGGAGTGTCAGAGTGTATCGACAGTGCCAACTTAACAGGAAGTTAGTCTAAATTAAATCATGGCATTTAATCATGTGTATTGTAATACACATGTAATCCCTTAGATCAAAGAAAGCATAATTTTAGTGGCTGGGTTTGAAGGATGAAGACTTCACCAGGCAAGGCAGCAGTGCAAAGTTGTTAGGACTATTTGATGCCCATGATGAAGGGTTGGGATTTTCTGGTGTCCTTTAGGTTTTTCAGAGTAGTTTTAAGGGTTTGTTCTTGAAGTAGGACACCTCCAGTTTAGAGTTTACATGATAAATACAAATAAACTTTTATAGGGCTTTTGACCAGCAATGTCTTAATAAAATATAACCAAAAAAGAGTGCACGTGACTGTACTACAGGGATGATAAACATTAATCCAATCCTGCTGAAGGTAACATAATGTGCTCAGTCCTTGAAGCTAAAAGGCAGAAATTGGGGAGTGCATATGTCACTTTCAGGTTTTTAATCTACAAAAAAGCAAGAAGCGTTAAAGGAAAAAGGGGGGGGGGTGGCTACGCGTCTTTTGTTAGTCAGGGCTGTAATAACCTTAAATAGAAGTCAGTATAACATCTACACCTCAAAATCACATGTTTAATCACTCCGTCCTCCCAGATCCATAATGGCAGAGTCTCTGCATGGCTGGGATATTATTCAATCTTCCCTCTAGAGCTTCTGATGGGAGGGCATTGAAGCAGCCTCTGGTCAAGTCGTAAAAAAATGTAGGCTGAGAAAGCTTATATGAGTGTTCTCATGGGTTTCTCATGAAGTAGAATAATACTAACCGTGAAACAACCTTTAGAGTAGAATCAGTAAGATAATAGGCCATTCCTAGAACTGGAAAATGTGGGTGGGAGCATGGAATTCCTGGCAGCACTTAAAGTAACAAGGCGCTAACAAGATAAGTGAAAGTGTTAACCACAGAAATGCAAGAAAGCTGTTGGGAATATACTATGAATTGTTAGCAGCTGGCACTGGGAATAAAGGTTTTCTAGTTAGAGGCTAGGGAAGCTAACCAATGTAAAATAAAGGCTTATAGTTTAAGTAAAGGCTTCTATTGTATAGGAAATGGTGATCTCGTTTAACCTGCACCCTCTGTTTAAAGTTAAAATATGCATTAACCAAATTCATCAATATAGGTAATTTTATCAAAGTATAATGATAAGAAACAATAATGTTGTGGGTGGCATAATGTAATTAGAATGTAGCCAATCAAATGGGGGAATTCATTGGCATACACCTATAAGAGGGTCTGTAACCCCACCCTTCTCTAGGCCTTGCCACTGGGCCTTTGGCAATCAAAATTAGTCAATAAAACCAGTTTGCTTCAATGTAATGGTGTCCTGGTCTCCAGTATAAATGGACCCCTTGGGGGGACTTCAAAAGTGGCAGGAAGCCATGCCACTCATTTTCAGCAATCGTGGGTCGGGGGTACTTTGGGGACTGCAAAAAAGGATAATGTACAGCCCTGTGATCTTAAGTTACTTACCCTGATTTTGATGTAGGGGACCTTTTAACACCTCAGTCTCCCAAAAAAGGCACTATAGTAATAACAGAATGAAAATACCACTAATGAGGATTTTGAATTGTTTATTAGAACTTGGACATAGAAAGTTGAAAACATTTGTTTAACATGTTTAGAGAGAACCGGTTTTTACACAGTCAAGGGAAATTCCAAATATCCAGACATTTTCACAAGTGTATGTGAAACAAATGCTAATAGGCAAGCAACATTTAAAGTACATAGGTTGTGTTTGTGAGCATCTAATTATGGAAAGGAGAAGATACAGATAGGAAGATGAATACATTTATAAAGAAAGTGAGACTATGATGACAGGATGTAGAGGGTTGGAATGATAGGCTGCAAATAAGTGGCTTCTATAGATATATTACCATATAGTACCATCTGATGGAATGTAACGGGAGTTTTGGAGTCTCAAAAGATCATGAACTGAAGGGCACAAAAAGATGTTTATTTGAAGTATGGGGAAAAGTAAGCAAGGTAGAACAGATTTAGTGGTAGCTACAGTAGAAGTGTACATTCAGCAGGGCTTATGCTTTCAAATTCTGACCTCTCTCAAATTAATGGAAAGAAAGGATGCTGCCAATCTTTTTCAGAGTAGGAAATTCCTTTGGCCAATGCTGCTATAGTCTCAAATAGTAATATTCGTGACAGTAGTGTTTTAAGTGTCCTTTGGGTCAGTATTCAAGAATGCAAAGCCTCCCAGAAGTCGGTAGGGGAGAGAGATGCAGAATACACAGACTTTTCCGAAGGCAGCACAATATTGATGGATAGGATAAAACTAGCAAAATATTTAAGAAGAGTGAAAAAAAAGACCCTTCAGTGGAAGAGATAATGGAGTTAATTAGAATGTTTAAACTGTGTTGGTCTGGGACATCAATGTGCATATGGAGACAATGCCATGTTGGGGGCTGAGAACCAGAATGATTTGCAGCAAATGTTAGATAAACTGTATGATGCAACAAGAAGTATGGATCTGAACATTACTGTATCGAAGATAAAGATAGTTGTGTTTGACAGGGAAACTGGTATAGACAATTGCAAATTATATATAAATAGCAGAAAACTAAAATTTGAGTATTTTGATAGAATGTTTACTAAAGAGGGGAAATGGAGAAATTTTAAGATGTGGAAATGCTGGTAGAAAAATAGTAGATCGTACATGGTCTGTTGCATAGAAAGAATGTTTGTCAAAAGAAGTTTCAATCATTCACTATAAGAATGTACTTCTTCCCACTTTGTTATGTGGTAGTTGAGTATATTAGAAGAACATAAAAATAAATGTAATGCAGTATGAATGAGTTACTTAAGTGTGCAGGGTAAAATAAGAAGAGAAAGAGTCAATGAATAGATTTAATACAACAGCAAAAGAATTAAAGTATGTAAGACACATACTGAGATTGTTTGATCATATAAAGAGAAACAATGAGGACAGAATGGCAAAATCAATATATGAATACTGTAAATAATATATGAAATAATATATTTCATATTATTTATTCAGTATATATTGAATATATGGGTTGAGAGAAAGTTGGGTTTGGATGGAGTTGGCAAGACCGTCAAAAATGAAGAAAGTATAAAAATTTGAGGTATAAAATACAGTAAATGAAGCGGTGTATGGACATGATAGAAGCAAGTATGGAGAAGTATGATATCAGTGTAAAATAATGTTATTGTAGCTATCTTTTTTTTTTCTTATCTGAGGCCTTTAACTTCATTGGCTTAGTACGTCTTTTTCCTTTTCTGTGGTCTGCATAACATTCCAAAACAGAATAGGATCTTGGATATATATGTATATATGCATTACCTGAGTAAAAAAACAAGAACAAAACAACCAAAATAATTGATTGGTGACCAGACGCAGGCCTTAACCTTTCTATCCATATGATAGAATAATTTCTCAGAAATATAACTCCCATGCAAACATCTCACATTTATATCTAGTTCATCCTCACAACCATTTTAAACATTTATGTACAGGTAGTCCTTGCTTAATGACCACTTGTTCAGCGAACTTACGATGGCACTGAATGAGTGATATTTACAACCAGTCCTTGCAATTACAACATCAGAGCATCCCAAGGGCACGTAATCACCATTTGCTATCTTCTTTGCGGCTTCCTACAAGCAAAGTCAACAGGAAGCCGGCAGGAAGTCGTAAATGGTGATCACGTGACATCATGCTTAACAATGGTGTGGTATTCACTTAATAACAGCAACTGGAAATGCCAGAACTGCTGGTGCTAAGCAGTGTGGTCATGTGACATCATACTTTACAACCGCATTGCTTAGCAACGGAAATTCCAGTTCCAATTACCATTGTTAAGTAAAGACTACCTGTATTTATTTATTTGCACAGATTTTAAAATGGCCAATTTCAGATGACCTGGCCTTAAAATCCAGGTCATAATCTATGCACATAAAAAATTAGAAATTTCCACTGTATAAACTGCCTGTATTTTCTCATCAGACTTATTTCTCTATATACTTTATATTGTATGAGGAGCATAACCTTTTTCTATAGTCCGATAACTGTTACATCTTTTTTTTTTAAATATTTTATATATATTTGTAGATGTAGGTAATTGTCTTTTGACAGGTTCAAGAGTGTCCTCGGGGAATGGTAAAACAAGGTGGCAGCTGTGACAGTGGGATTGAAGCTCTGTCATGTTTTTTAGGTGTGTTGCACATAAAAAATGGGCAGAGCTCCAGTCACACCATCATGGCCACCATCCTGCCTTTTTTTAAACTATGTCCTGTAGACATCTCTGACAGAGTTAGAGTTAAGATTAAATGAATGTTGGATGTCTTATGGAACAGTATTAATAATAGTCACAGTATTTAGTATCAAGGTCATGTGTTTGGGGAAAGCTGGTTGAGTCTTACTAGGACCTCTTAGTGGTGTCATTTGATTTTAATTATGTTTTCCTTTTCTTCAGAAAATTACAAAAATACCAGATGAAGTATGCAAATAACCTTGCAATCAAAGACAGCATTCACTGCGATGTTTGCAAGGTTTATCAAACCCTCCAGGAGATGAAAGAAAAACGGGAGCAGCAGCTGATGGATGTTGAACGACTGACCAACACGCTCACTCGTATCGAGGAGGAAATGGTCCAGTTGCGTAAAACATATGAGAAGGCTGTTCAACGGCGAAATGAGAGGTATGGAGACTGGTCCTTAATGCCTTGGTTGATTCTACACCATTTTTCTTGAATAGTAATTTCCATTGATACAAATAATTTATTTACATCTCCAGCTCTAGTATCTTATCTTGGTGGGGGGTCAAAAAAGCCAAGATATCTCTGTAACTGGGCAATCAAAACCCCAACACACATAAAAAAGAGGTGGGACTTTGCATGTACCACCTTGGCTACCATTTTGGCTATTTTTATCTCTCCCACCCCAGGCACCCTTCATTGTAACTTAGTCTTCCAGCCATGAATATTTTGTTATCCTTGTATTGCAGTTCGATTTTGCTTGCAAGATTATGTGTCCTAGGAAAATATGGCAATAGTCATTGTGGAAGAATTCATAACAAGCAAGCAAAGAGAGAGAGATACAGAAAAAGTAACTTCATCAGTACCATTCTTGCACCTTGTTAATTTGACTAAGTTTCAGCCTTAACATATATATGAAGGAAAAAGCCCCAATGAACATAGATGGGCTAATTTCCAAATAAACATTTATAGGAATCCACCACTGAAAGTATTGTTGTGGCTGCATTATAATATAATCCAGATAAATCTGTTGCAATAATACTGAATTACCTTTAAAAGCCTAACAATGAATGTGCTTTTACATTTATCTGGAATATTCACACATTTGTATGTCAATCTGTGAGGCTTATTTTTGAAAAATTGTTCTTAAAAATATGGATTTTTAAACAATAATAAGCAATTATATTTGATGGACAATTGTTCAGAGACTGAACAAAAACAAAGAATGAAAAATGTTAGCTACTTTTTAAAAAAATTATTTTGACTCCTAAAGTGTGGTTGATATTCTAGCCAATGCCAGAAATTATTCCTGAATAAACAGAATATTAAGGAAGAGGAAATAACACCTTCTAAGAAAACCAAGTCTATGAAATATTGCTTATTTTATTTATAATAAATGTACTGTTAAAATTCTGCTTGAAGGGTAGCTTAAAGTGAATCAAATCCTTTATAATCTACATTTAAAGTCTTTACTTTGGATTTCATTACAGCGGAGTTCAGCTCATAGAACGTGA
The DNA here is from genome assembly GCF_059951505.1 of Python bivittatus. Taxonomy (NCBI): domain Eukaryota; kingdom Metazoa; phylum Chordata; class Lepidosauria; order Squamata; family Pythonidae; genus Python; species Python bivittatus. Next base: position 7,728,695 of record NW_028277037.1, on the reverse strand, counting down.
AGAAGAAGTGTGTATTTTTTATGAAAAAATAAATATTCAGGAAATGATGAGCCGAAATGGTGATATAGAGATTAATGTGATGGATGAGAAAATACGCTTTCTAAATCTGAAGCTAATTGAGAAAAAGAGGCAGATTGAATTATCCATTAAAATGCTGCCGATGAAAAGAACTCTTGATGCTGATTTAGTGGTCCTTCAGATTCAGGTATGCAATGGAAGACACTTTTTCCCAGGCAGATTTTTCATTTTAAGGTGAAGAGCTAGAACTTCCCTGTCTGATAACTGGGTTTCCTCCTGGTGGATCTTCTCATTATATCTGCAGAGTTAGTACTCTGAATGAATGTAACTTTCTTCCTGCCTCATCATTTCTGGTGGGAGGAGGACTTTGAAAAGGGGCAGAATGGGTGGTGTAAATCATCTGCTTTTATTTAGTCCTCACTGTCTATTGTATTTGACTTTTGATCAGTTTAATTATTCACAAATAGGTTGATGTTCTGTAAATAGCAAAAAAAAACCCCACAGCTAGTGATCACAACTCTTTTTAAAAGGGGGCGGAGCATAGTAACATGTGACTTCTCGTTGTTGTTTTTTTTCCCCACCCTTCTACCATTAGCTACTAAACGTGACCTGAAACCAGCTTTGTAGAACTGTTGTTGCTTGAAACAAGATAAAAAACATAGGCAAATTTGGAAGGATTAAAGATTTAGTATCTCTGGTTGGCAACTTTATGAAATGAAATGCTGGACCAAATGGTGGACCTTGGCTTAATCCATTAGGGCAGTGTTGTCCAAACTTGGCCACTTTAAGATGAGTGGACTTCAACTCCCAGAATTCCCCAGCCAGCATGCATTAGGGCCACATTTATGCTATGTTAAATGTTAATTCTTATATAGACAGAGGCATAACTACATATGAGCTAGGAGCTTGCATGCACACACAGAATTTGCCAATTTCTCTTCTAGTATTAGAAATTCATGCCCCATGAACTACTCCGCTGAAGAGAGTAGGTTTTGGAGCAGACCTTTGGAGGTTGACATCTGAATGAGAGACGAAAGCCTCTGCATTTGTGATAGAGAAATCATTGCTCCGTGAATCTTAAGCAGGATCTGCAGCAAGGTTTCTGTTCAGAAGAGGAACTCTGCTCAGTTCCTTATTTGAGCTTTCATGTTAAAAAACATTAAGTTGTGTGTTATGATCTGTTGTCTAGAAACCATTCCAATCTAAGCTTAATTGCACTTTCACTCCTGTTGCTGTCAAACAGTAGTTCAATTCAGTCAAACAATTCTACAGTAGACAAACTCTGTTTTGCTTTCTATTAATCCTTGCACTGAACAGTGAAGATCTCATCACTAAACAAGAGAAATACTGTGAACCTCTTTATTGTAGGAACATTCTTTCCTTTCTTTCTGAAAAAGTCTACTTACTTTTGACCTTATCAATGCATTGTAGTTTTTTCCCATGGCGTTTCTTTTATTCATTCCTATATAGACTTCTTACTTTTTACATATTTTCATAGTAAAAAAATGTCACTGAGTTGAAGCTCAGCTACACCTCCATTAGTTGGTTTGCTTGTTTTTAATTATACAGGGGGTACCAAAGGTCAGATCCCATAGACAATTTATTATATAAACTAAATGTTTGGTTTGATTGCTGTTTTCTTCTAAATACTTCCTTACTTGTTTGCTGCATAACTTTTGAACAGTAACATTTTCTCTGGAAAGTTGTAATTAATAAACATGCCGCAATGGGCTGATGGGGCCTGACTTTTGGTACACCCTGTAGATTTGTCTTTATTTACTCACCCATTTAATTTGATATACTGCCAAGTACAAAATCTCTGAGCAGTTTGAAGTAAAATTTAAAATTGAGACATTAAATCAGTCCAGACTAAAGCATTTTTAAAAGCAAGTAAAACAAGTAAATTAACAGATAAGATCAGCAGTTAAAAGCTTTTCAGAAAGATGGGTTTTAAGGGTGTTTTTGAAAGCTAATAAAGAACTTTCAGCTCTGGAGAATGCATTCAAAAGTTGGAGCAGCAACAGAGAAGGCTCAGTCTTGAATCCCCTCAAGACACGTGCCTACCAGTTGCAGGTGAACCTCCTCAGATGATCTCAGTAAGCATGGAGGTTCATAGAGAAGGAGGCCTTCTCATCAGTTGCCTGGGCCTAAACTAAGGCTTTCAAGGGAATGACCAGCTTTTTGTATTTTGCTCGGAAACAGTTTGTAGCCAGGACATTGTTTTAAGCACAGGTGTAATGTAGTATCTGCATTTTTCACAAGACCAGACTGGCTATCAGGTTTTGTACTAACTGAAGTTTCCATACTTGACACAAAGGAAGCCCTATGTAGAGTGCATTACTGTAGTCAAGCTTGGAAGTGTCCAGTGCATGAACCACAGTTTTAAGGTAATTCTCTTCAAGGAAAGGATGCAATTGGCATATCAGCTGGAGACAATAAAAGGCACTCCTGGTTGTTTCCTCAGTCAGGGAAGCCAGAAAGAGATTTGGGCTCAGAAGCAACCCCCAAATATGTATCTGCTCTTTCTAAGAGTGTAGTCCCTTTCAGTACAAGCTGATCTACCACCTCTCTTCAATTATGGAAGTTCTCAGTGAGCCTCTCTGTCTTGTCTGGATCTAGTTTCAATTTAGGATCCCTCATCTAGCCCATTACTGACTGCAGACAGGCATTCAGAGGAGCCACAACATTTCCTGAAGATGGCATCAAGAAATACATCTGGGTATCCTCAGTATACCGATAGCATCCAGCTCAAAACCTCCTGATCTCCTCAGTGGTTTCATGTAGATATTGAAAAGCACTGGAGACAGTGGAGCCCTGAAAGGCATCATATAATAGCTCCCATTTTGAGCAACAACTTTCATGAGCAAATCCAGGACCATCCATCAGTCTCAACCTCATAGCCTGCCTTGCAGCCAGTTTGAAACGGGTCAGAATGATCTTCTTCCAGGACTGGCTGCAGTTAAGAAGCAAGTCTTCTCCCAATCACCTTAGACAGGTTGGAGACTGGCCTAAATTGCCCATCATAGAACAATCCACAGCAGACTTAAGTCTAATAATCGCCTCCTTGAAACATGGAGGTACCTTGCCGTTCCTCAGCAAGACCTTTGTGATAGGTCTATTTTTAATCATTTTAATAATTATTTTTATTTTTAATTCCCAGTAGAAGTTATAAGTCAGGTTGGACAAGGATCCAGAGGGCAAGTGGTTGAACATACTGCTCCTGGCAGTTTGTCCACATTCTCAGCTATCACACATTGAAATTGATCTAGTCTAATTATACAAACAGGTTACTAGACACCCCCATAGCTGATCTTATATTACAGGTGGTATTCAGGCCAGCACACAGAAGGAACTTTATCCACAAAAATAAACCGTTGAAAGCACTACAAACTTTTAAGGATCCTGTAATGGAACTCTGGAGGATTTGGGCTTCATGAAATAGCACTGTCATGAATACAGGCTTAGCCTATACTGTGGATAAGCACAAGGGGTAAATAGGGCACTAGAAGACACTCATCCTTTTAACAAGAACTAGCTAAGACTTCCTTAACCTGGTCTCTAGTTGAACCAATTTCCAGCCATTGGAGAGAAATTTGCCTCTGAATTTTTACTGCGTAGTTTCGTAAGTGTACTCTGGGTAATGTACGGATAGCGGGGACCTATGACAGCATGTATAAATTTTGTATAGTGCTGTACTGCTGCATTTTTAAGTGTTCACTGAAACTATAACCACATCCTGTTATTAGGAGGTACATGCATTTTTTTTCCCCCTTTGTACTTTTCATTTTGTAGCATGCCGCGTCCTGTTTGGCTGTTGTGGAGCGTCACAAACATTTCACATTTTCCTGAAATGTTGCAGTCCAGCCAGTTTTTAAAACAAAATGTTCTTGGGAAGCATAAGCATTTTTACCTTATTTTCGTACATTAGTTCTCCTCCTCCCTTTTGAGTTATTTTGCTGAGGGTTCTGTTTTGTTTTACACCTTTTTCCTGTGATGCAAGTTATCTTCTGAGAACAGGAAGTGAGCGAATGGTGTAACTTTGCAAGGAAAAAAAAGAAGTTCCAGAGAATGAATCACCTGCTGATTGTCTTTTGACAAAATATTCATTTTGTGGCTGAGATCAGTTTTCTTGGAATTTGTTTCACAAAAAAAAAAAAAAAAAAAGTTGGTCTCGGTTTGTGAAAAAGAATCTTTAATTGTTCTAGGATTTTGTTTTGCAGTTATGAAGAAAATGCCTGCTGCCTTAGCAAGTCAGCTACTTAGGATGTATTTGTTGATCTTGCTTGATAGTTTTCACAGTGCAAGGACAGAATTAAAAGCCTGGAGAAGGTGTTCACAGACCCTGATAGAGAAAACAGGATAAGAGTGCTGCCTGGAAAAGACCCCCCTATACAAGAGCTCTTCAAAAAGATAGAGGAGGTAACATTCATTCTGCCAGATAAACGTTTCAGCAAATAATCATGTTTCCATACTAACCGGATTAAAAGAGGGAGACGTTGACAAATGCATGAAACCCATGAGACTGATGCTAAAAACAACATCCCGGTGTCATGTTTTCCCACGTGATCTCCACATACTCTCATGAAACGATGGAGTTCCTGCATAGCTCCCACTTTTTCATGCGTACCCCCAGCAGGTAAGGATAAATTAGAGAGCCAAAGGGTGGGCACTCAGCACTCTCCCAGTCCCGGCAGGCTCCCGACCTCCCATTTCATTTTCCAGGAGTAACTGGGATACCACCAGAACTGGCTACCTTGGTTAGCAGGGTGGTATTGTTATGAAGCAAAACCACAGGCTCATTATGGAACATGGCTTAAAGACAGACTTTTTTCCTGAATATTAGAATTTGTGCACTTTTATACATTTGCTTTTGCTGTAGTTAGAAATTCAGCTGGCTCGGAAAGAGGAGAAATTGCTGGAGAAGGACTTTGTTTATGAGCAAGTTTCCCGAATGACAGAGAAAATCAGCGTCAAGGCAGAAAATGGCAAGGAGGAGACGTTAATTTTGGCAAAAAAGGTAATAGGGTTGTGGTTTGGTTTGATCGCACCAGTTATCTATGAACCATTCTAGGCTTTTTGTGGCAACAGTAGGCAGGGAGATGTTTTTCTCTGCCTGCCGCAACATAGAAAAAGGCCATTTTTAAAGAAAAGAGGCCATCTGATGTGCTGGATACAACATGTGGGTTCCACTTGCTGAATGTGATCAATTTTGTGTCCCTTTCCATATTCTGACCCAACTTTAATTTTGCACAGAACAGAGTATATATGCAGAGTTGACTTCTCCTAGTAGGGTTATGGTTCAAGATTAATTTTAATGGACTAGTTTTGCCATGCAGTTCCTCAGTATAGGAAACCCAAATGTGTGGGCTTATGAGAGGGAAGCAGAGAGAGATGGCATCATTTTTTTACTGTTACTCCTTCCAGATGAACGTACTGCAAGAGAAAATAAAGAGCACAACTCAGAAGATGATGGCTCTCATTGCAGAGCTGTCAATGCATCAAGCCCTTGCCATTAAACTGCAGCAAGAGATGAGGGACAAAGAACAGCTTTTAATGTGCATTATCTCTCGGCTGGAGAAAGGTCTTCCACCCCCTAGAGAAATAGAGGTGGAATGGCTCAAGGTTCTGCGGGACGAAAAAATACGTAAAATAGCAAGTGAAACCAAAGCAAAAGTGAGTCTCTCAAGAATTTCTCAGATAATTTGTGCTTTTCCCATGGCAGAATGATCAAAAGCGTTGGTCAGTGGCAAAGCAGCGTAGAATTCCTAATAATGGCTGAGCCCAGGAACATCATAAGCAATAGAAGCTGAGGGTCCTTGGAGTTCTTGATGGCAAGGCACTCTTCGGCGACCCAAGAATGTTGCCTTTGGGGACATTCTCAAAGAATGATAAGATTCTTAAGGGACACCTTTTATGCTCATGCTTAGCCTGCCTGTAGTAGTAGTTGCTAGCAGTTTACATGTAAGACTACAATCTGTAACACATATTACTTGTATGTGCTCATGTAACATGTTTTATACACGGAAGCTTCTTCTGTAATGGCTGATTTATACATGCATCAATCTATTGATTATTTGAATGAATAGTATCTTATCACCATAGCATGTCCATTAGCTTTACACACACACACACACACACCAGTCAATGGTCCTGGAATTGACACCTTAAGGAACGGTGGATTAGCGATACTATTTGGAGTATTTTGACAACTGAAAATTGAGGATTTTAAAATTTATTTATAATATTTATGACACCCCAATCCCAAGAAATCCTGGGCAGTATACACAATTAAACGAAAAGGAAACAAATTAAAAAACTATGAATAAATAACTAAATCTAGAACAGTATCAGAAATAAAAAAGTAACCATGGAAAGTAAAGATAAAATCTAAGATAGATGTCAGACAGCTAGAACCAAGATGGCATTGAAATAAAACAGCTTTAAGCTGTTTATGAAATTGCAGCAAGACAAGACTGCCCATACTTTACTGGGTGGGGGGAGTATTCCATAGTGGGAGGGCTATTATGGAGAAGGACCTCTTGAGGGAGGGAACTTTTCAACAGGCCCTTTTTCCATGACCAGACCAAATGAGCATTATCTAAAGCAGTGTTTCTCAACCTTGGCAACTCGAAGATGAGTGGACTTCAACTCCCATAATTCCCCGGCCGGCCAGCCAGCCACACATCTTCGAGTTGCCAAGGTTGAGAAACACTCGCCTAAAGTATGCCTTTCCTCTATTAATCTGACACCAGTTCCTGATTATTAGACACAGATGTCACTATCAAAGCTTTATAATATTACTGGGACATGGGCGTATCCTAAATGTGACCCAGAGGAATCTGTGGGCAGGGAAACTGCTACATACTAATACTATAGAAGATTTGAGCAAAAGAGAAATGGGAAAACAATAGGAAAACCACCTTTTCTCCTTCAGTCAAACAAGCAGGCTTATACAGCTGCTCTGAAGCCAGAGAACAGAGGAACTCACTTGTAGCCTGTCAATGCATCTCACGGTAGAATAGTATCCTAGCACTCAGAAGCACAAATTTAATTGATCCCCGATGTTCTGTTTTTCCAGCAAGCCTTGGAAGAGGAACAGTCTGCCTTGCCAACTGCTGTACACACTACAGCTGAGCAGCGTCCTAACGCCTACATCCCTGATGATGAAAATGTTCTCCCACTGCCACGGCCCTATGGAGCGCTGGCACCATTCAAGCCAAGCGAGCCCAGTGCAAACATGAGGCACATGAGAAAGCCAGTTGTGAAACCGATTGAAATCTAAGTGACTCAACTTCTGTTGAAGGAGAGAACTGCTCAGAGAAATGGTCTTTTTATTCCATAAAAGTTCCTCGGAATAAAAGGGGCGGGCATGCAAGTTTACGGCTTAGTAGCTCAAGTGATGTTTTTGCCTCCTTGAAACTTCCTGATTTCCCAAAACACCTAATGAAATAAATAATGTGTTGGCAAAAAAAAGTGTTGGCAAAAAGATCATTACGTTTTCAGTTTCTTATGTTACGGCAAATATTGTCATCGGTACACTTTTTTATTCATTTAGCGTGAAGACATTTTATGTAATATTTGGCAATCTTACGTGCTCATAAAATAATCTTGAGTTATGATTTCATCTTTCCCATTTCATATGGTCGTTTATAAACATGGATAATTTGTAGCTTCTTTTTACATACAAAGCATGTGAAACTCTTTCACTGCATAAATAAAAGTCTAAAATAGACTGAGGTTGTGTATTAAACACTTCAGTAATTCTTAATATTTGTATTAATGATGGAAGCCTTGCTATGCAGCGCAGCGAAGGAACATGACAGTGTTTTTCAAAACAAAAGCTGCATCCTTTCAAATTTTATAGATGCTTCCATCATATTATGTCTGTTTTAATATGTACTTTCATATTCAACAGTGAAGCTGTTGGACTAGGACTAGGGAGACCAGGGTTCAAGTTCTCCCTCAGCCAAGGTGTTCAGTGGGTGACTTTGGGCCATCACTTGCTCTCAGCCCAACCGAGCTCACAGATTGTGGTGGGGGCTAAAATGGAGCTTTGCTGGCTGGGGAATTTTGGGAGGTGAAGTCCACACATCTTAAAGTTGCCACGGTTGAGAAACACTGTTCTAAACAAAAGGCTGGATAACAGAAATCTGATAAATCAGTAACACAAGTAAAACACAGCTCTGAAGAAACAGACTTCAGCTGTATTTCTCCACAGTTGATTCTTTCTGTCCTGTTTGAACGGGACACCAAAACTACGGTTTTTACCATTTGCTTACTACAAGTCAAACCCTTGAATAAAAGGTTTTCTACAACAACAAGTAAAATTACATCAATGTAATGGTATGCCAGCAAGGGGGAAATTGAAGCCTTTCCAGCTGAACACCAGCTTTTCTATTGTTGCAGATGACAGCTAAAAAAACAAATGGATTTGTCTAGTGCTATATAAATAAAGGTGAGAAATGAGAACAAATTATATGGCTGCATTTCAAACAGTAACTTTTTTCATTATGACATTCAGTGTGGAGCAGAGAAAGGCAACCTGGTGCTTTTGAGATGGTTTCGTCTACAAGTCCCACAATCCCTCTCTATCTACCATATGGATAAAATTGGTGGGAATCAGTTTCAAAATTTCTCAAAAGGACTAGGTAGCTTACTCTTGGTGTAAATTCAGAAGTTGTAGCTATACCCCAAACCTAAGCTTCTTTAAGTTCTAGTAGAAGGAACTGAGGCGATTGCAATGGAATTAATAACAGCTTTTTAAAAATTCCCACCACCAGCTAATGGTTGTTAGAAGTTATGAATACTACAGAACGTTGATGCTAATATGCTAAAGTAGCACTTAGCTCCACTTCAAAGGTAGCTAAAGGAGCATCAAACAATCAAGATGGCAGCCACAATTAAAGTTAAATGCACATAAAAAGAGTTTTTTTGCATGGTTTGGGATGCAATCTTAACTTTTTTTTGACCCCCCCTTCTTGCAGAAAACCCCCTGCTCTTCTTGCAGTATACTTACATAACTGGAAAGTACACACAAAGTATATGACCTCAATACAATAAATAAAGACATCAATACCTAATTCCAAATCTATACATTTATTTCCATTTACATAAAAGTTTTGATTTCCCAATTGCAATATTTTATCGTACCCTGTTCATGGATGTATCTCATCTATACATAATAAATAGCTGCCAGATCCTTACTGCACCATTCTATTATTCAATCTTACAGGTAAAAATTTGAATGCTAACATTAGCAAATTTTATACCAACATTTACTCTAGAAGACAATCATAATTTTGTAATTGCTCATAACTGTCCTTGCTTTGGAGCCTCAGTGGTGCATCCCATTAATAACAAATACTATCCCGAATCCAGATTCAATTTATACTTGTAATATTATAGTGAGACAAATCCCATTCATTTTAATCGTGGATTATAACATTTATTTCAGAATATTTCAGTGCACCCATTCTAATGATGTACAAAACATTTGAAGCTCAGACTATTTTGAATTCCAAAATACCTTTTTTGGAATTCAAAAAAGTTTCTTCATATTTGAAACAGGCTGTTTCTATGTGAGGCAACTGTTTTGAAAATGAAACAGCTCATTTCAAGTTCAAAACCAAAACCCTTTTGCACACCCACTAGACTTTTAAAAGCCTTGAGCCCACGCATTATAATGAACTATAGTCCCGCAGCAAGCAGAAGTTCTGGTATTTCTCTTGGACATAATATTACAGCTTCATGCCAGCGTCTCCTCTAGCATTCAGTTGCATATGTTAAAAGGCATAACAAAATGTTGCTGCTACTAAATTCATAATTTTGTCTTTGATAAATAAATTAATTAAAGACCTAAGAGCATTGTAGTGTGCTTCAGTGCCAACTCTTCAACCAATCTTGCATTCATGTTGGTTTGTTCCATAGAGGCTGCCCATCCTAGGAATGATCATGCAGAAAAAGAATACAGTGGGCTGAATGTTGATCACTGGTGTCATTAGGAAAACTAAAACTGCTAATCTCAGGTTGTAATGTTTTGCTTTTGACCCTAGCTGGACAAACAAGGATATCCTAACTAATAGAAGCACTGTTTTTTTCTTTAGGTCTCTTGCACCTTTTCGGTTTTAGAACAAAGTGAGGGGATATGTTTATTAGACTAATTGCAACAAAATTTGCAAACATTTAATTTTCTTAAGCCCCAAACTACTCAGCTGAGCAGACCAGAGCTACTGAAACACCCACTTTCCTTTCAAGTGGTTCTGGACATGTCAGAAACATGCAGCAGCTCTCAGTCATTGTACCACTGGGCTTGCTTCTCATTTCCTTGCACATCCAACACAAGAATGTTGATGGTGATGCCTTCCACATGTAATTGGTATAAAATGAATAACATTTTAAACCATTTAACAAGCATAACATAGGCATTAAATAAAGTTACTAGCTGGCCTCTTTAATTCTTCCAGTTCAAGCTTTATGTATGGACAGTATGATAGCAATTTGGGATGTCTTTTTAAGCTAAAAAAAAAAAATGGAACAAAATAGAAGAATATAGAAGTAGAGTTACCTTGATGCTCCATTTCTACTATGATAGCAACCAAATAGTTGAGTGGGAGAAACTCAATTTGGGCTGATATTCTGTCCGTGAATAATATATTGCACTGCAAAGGAAAATGCATTTCATGGCTATAATTTGGCTCCATGCTTCGGGGATTTCTTTTTTTAAAAGAATCAGAAGCAAGATAAGTATTATTAAACCTATTGGAGGCTTCAACTCCCAAAAAGCTAAGAAGGGGAGTGTGTGAAAATTTCAGCCCTGCTCCTGGGAACGTCACTTCAGTATTTCTGTGTTCTTGTGACCCTGGAGGTCAGATTTTTTTTATTTAAAAAGGGGAGGGGACAAACTATCCCATATTTTCAACATGTGATCAAGCTTTTACCTGTTTATTTCTGAGTTTCTCAAACAAGAGTTTAACATAGTTCCTTGCAATAGCATTTGAGCTTAAAGAGTGGTTCCACAGCTGACAAATCTTGCAACCAATTGCCTGCATGACCAAAAAATAAAAGGGGGGGGGGAATGTTTAAATATCAAATAGGAAATGCAGCTTTGAAAATTCCTTTTGCAATGATAGCCACATAATCATTCATAATAAACCATATACTTGTAGTAAATAGCAATTTTATGTATAGGACACGTGCTGATTGGACCTGTAGAACAGGTAGAACTCCATTAACATATTTTACAGTTTAAAATTTTTTACCCACTGCATTCTTTAACATTCGAAATTCAATTACTGTCCAAATAATTGGATGCAGATCTACAGAGTACTATGACAGAGGCTCCTTCTGGGTTCCATCACTCTCTATATACAGATCTGTCCTCAAGAATCTGAATGCCAGATTCTTGCATCCTTGTACTTTTAGCATGATTAGTTTTCTTCCAGTCCACCAATAAAAACATGATGTAAACTTGTACTAGCTGAAACAGCATAGATGAGCCAACAAGAGACAAATGTTTCTTAATCGGCTACAAAGATAGATGCAGAATAATAGTAATTCTGATTCAAAATCTAAATTAAAATGTGACTGAAGAAATCTGACCCTATAGCTTAAACTAATTTCCAACGCACCACAGCTGTTCTTGAAGAAAATGCCATTTTGTTGACTTTCTCTACTCTCTAAAACAAAAAGTACAGTGATAAGACAGAACTGGCTTTGTTTTTTTTCAATACAGCCAAATAAAGAATGCTTTTCTGTAAGAAAGTTCAAGTCATCTTTGTTTCTTGAAATAGACCCAGCAGCTTACCGGAAGAAATTTGAGAGAGACAATCAAGTTTAAAGTCTTTTAGACCAACAGATCCACTTAGGCTTCTACAGACAATTCAGAAATAGTGTACTGAACAGGTAGTTGTATTGACCCTAGCCACAGAAATGTAGATATATTTTTCCTTAAATGTTTTCAGGAGTCAAGCATATGATAAGAAGATATTTCTGCACTTACTTCCAGTTTATTTCCTGCAACACAATTTCCCCCCTAAAATGTTTATTGATTTGATTGAATGATTGATTGATTAGGTGCTATCAAGTCAGTGTTGCCTCCTAGCAACCACATAGACAGACTTTTTCCATGATGGTCTGTCCCTAACCTGGTCTTTCAGGTCTTCCAATGGTGCTCTTATCACCACTGTAGCTGAGTCCATCAATCTTGCTGATGATCATCCTCTTTTCTTTCTTTCCTTCCTTCCACCTTTCTGGGCATTAGAGCCTTCTCATAAACACTCTTAATAAATAGCTGCAAACATGTTTCTCTTTAAAAGAATGCATATGGATGTATTGGTTGATCCAGAACTGCACTGCTTCTAGCTCTAAGTTCTCCATAAACAGTAGGGGTATTGAGATTGTGTTTGCGGGTGTCAAAAAAGTGAAAGAGCTGCTCAGGTCCTATTAAAACAATAATGGTATTTGGGGTTCTTGCACTTTAGTGAAAGGCTTGAATAGCTGATGGAGGAAAATCTGTTTCTGAAAAGTTGCCCAAATTTTCCCAACTTCCAAAGTCCTTACCAGAGTTTACAGAAGTTGGGACAGGGTGGTGGAAATATTTTGGACCAAGCTTCTCTTATCTCTCAGAAACATGTTTTTGTTTTTTTTAAATGAAGCTGTTGCTTTGAAATGGGGTATTTTTCTAAGATAACTCAGCTTGCAACTGAGCTCAGCAAGATAGATGGAAAAAGAGCTGTAATCCAGCCATTTAAAAAGAAGAATAAGGCCATTCCCATTAAGATCCTGCTGTTATATTGTATTAGAAAAGGAAGAAAGAGAAAGACAAGGAATAGTAATTATTCTTTCCTTGCCTCTCCAGCTATGATCCATCAGACTGATATAGATAAAACATAGCAGGAAATATTTTCAAGGCCAGCGCAACCCTCCTCAGTGCCCTGAAAATCTACTGCAGTTCAATTTGTAGCTTACAGAAGAGAAGCAACAGCTTTGCAACATTATGAGTTTCTCAACTGGAAGGACCAAGAAGCACAGAATTGAAAGGTTGGCCAAAAGCTCCATCCTTCTTCTAACAAATAGGAAGAAGGAATTAAGGTGCCCTTAGTCTTGAGGGACTTGGTTGACAAAATTAATACTGTTGAACTTTCATTACTCATACCAAAATATGTATTTTGTTAGAGCTGTCAATGAAGACCTTGGGATGTTTTTTGAGAATTTGTATCAGTACAGGTCCATCTCACTGAAAAATGTAAGGGAAGTTCATAGTATGGGCAGCTATTTTTCTTGGTTATCCAAAAGATAGTTTAAGACTGAGTTCATAAAGGGAAAGACAAGGATTTCATCTAAGCCATGTGCCATTATTCAGGAATATGCCCCACTGAACTCAAGGGAAGTAAAGCAAACATGCCATAGGATTCAACTGATGGTGTGACTTGTAGCAAGCTCCTCAGTCCCTCACTCCTACATCTAAATTCCACACTCAGGGGAGTAGAATATCAGATGCTACTATTGGTAGGTACTTAAGAAAGTAGTTCTGTGCTCAGTGCTTATCTACTTTTATCCACCTTTAAACACTGCTCCCAAGATTTGTGCAGATCAAAGAGAACAGAAGTTCTTGGCTGACCTTACCCAGAGCAACCAAAAATAAATTTACTGCAAACAGATCCAAGGTTGGCTGACCAAATATGGAAGTTAGTTAATAGTTACCTGGGGAAGCCTTGTAAGGATACTTAACTTGAGCTTCACATTCTTTTCAGTGTTGTCTAATTCTTAAAAACAAAAAGATAGGAAAAATATCCAGACTATGTAACATTGGTTTGGGTTCAGTTTAGTTTACTCCAATTGACATTTACTTTGCAAACGTATTCCATTTTACTGGAATGCAAAATATGACTAGCATGCTTTATTCCTCTTATGCAGGAGAATGACACATATTATTGCTAAGCAAAAGGTAGTTAACAGTGACTGCAATACACCCTAGTTTGTAATCACTAGTTTGCAATTCCTATATAGCTAGTAATCAGGATCCAGTATAACAAGACAAAGAGAGGGCTTTACAATTAACCTCTTACAGCTACTCAGTTTAATATGCTGTCTAGCAGGTAGGTAGGTAGCTAAATAAATAGCTAGCCATTTTTTTCTTCTTTCGCAGCATTGTGTGACCAAGCTGTATCCAATGAATTTCTATCTTTCATTTAACAACTAAAGGATAAACAAATTGCGATCAGTCACATTCTCTCACGATTCCGAAATCTTGACAAGTATGGAAGAAGTGACTGCCTTCTCTTATGAAACAATGAATAGACAAGCCAGATGCAAACAGGAAAAAAATGATTTTTTTTTTCATTTTTGTATTTCTGGGTCTTTTGAAACTTGCAGCATTTGATGGCCTTACAACTGTGGCTCATGGGGAATTCCCAGTTCACCCACCAATTTAAAACCACAGGCTGCATTATCTGGGATTCCCCACTCCTGCTGCTTGTTTCTGTCCAAAGGTGTCTGCTAAATTCTCTGGCCTGCAGAAGGAACATTACCTTTCCAAAGATTCATGACATACTTTTCTGTTAGATGCAATACTCCGTGGTCAACGTACTGCAGGACTGTGTGCAAAGGGAAGCACCTCATTCCTATCTCCAAATGAAGAGTGTGAAATCCTGCATTAAGGGAGAAATTAATGAAGCTATGAATAGAAATGCAACTTCCCTTGGAAACCATAGAATGAAGTAAATGAGAAGTGGTGTTGAGAGAATCTATAATGTGACATTTATGGATTCTGTTTCTAATGAGAAAATAACATGACTTAGATCTGGTGTGTAGGATTGGTGTGGTGAACAATATATATATAGAAATGATCTTATACTACTTTTGGAATCTCTTCCATCGATGTTTCTCCCAGGTAGAAAAACAACGGACCAATGCAGAAGATAAGTACCTCAATATTGATGTAAGTTTTCTGCAGCTTTAATGGCATTTAAGCTATGTCATATGATCATTGGCCATGGTCACAAGGCATATCTGCCAATTAAAAGCAGGAGTGGGCTTTCGCTTTAAAAGCTTCTACATAATATTCTTTCTCCCATATCAATACCAAAAAAGAAACTTTAGCAATTAAGAAGTAATGCTCTGTAATTATTTCTATTTTTCAAAAACTTGTTTCTCCATAAAATCTAGGGGACATTAACATTTTCATCTGTCCTCAGACTTATCAAAAGCAGCAATGAACCAGTTATGAAATAAACACTCATGACTTGACAGAAGTCAGCCTCAAGTGTCTTACACAACAACTCATAATGGTTTCACAATGGACAAAATGATTAGCCAAGTTCTCTGGTGAGACCCATCTTAATTGGATTAAAAACCAAGTCAAATGTTTTGGGGACAATTATAACCTTTAGCCACTTTGGCAAGCTATGAAGCAATGTCTTGGTGTTAAGACATTGGTAAGTTTCTTCTTAGAAGAAGTGGGTCTGCTCCTAGATAAATGTTACAAGAACAACTGCTCTTTTCAAGGATGCTACTCTGATTAGGGTATTTTTTTGGCCCAAAGACCCTTTGCTGAAAAGTGACATGGAGTTCCACTATTAGAAAAGTTTATAGAAAATGATCAACAAAGGGTTGTTGAACTACTCAACATCTGGCTCTGGATTGCTTACTGAACTTCATAGTTTAGCAAAACTGAAATACAAATCTCCACAATCCCAGGTCAACACTTCAAGTCAAAACTCCCCAAAGCTGATGTTCCCCTACATGTGTTAAATTACAGGTTCTATTATCTCCTAACTGACAGTTGATCTGATTATGTGCCATCAAGTCAGTGTTGATTCTTAGTGACCACACACATATACCTTCTCCAGGGTGAAGGAAAGAAAACTTTAGTTCAATTCGGTGCTTTCTCTGTAGTGCCTGCCCTATGGAACAGTGTCCACCAAGATCTGGAGGATCCTGACCCTCCTGGCCTTCTTGGAAGCCATGAAGACTGGGCTTTTCCCCCAAGTGCTAGGCTGGGATGTCAGATGAAGCCAATATAGGTATGGTTTATCTCATGAGTTTCTTATATGATGCCTCAATTATTATATTATGGTTTTTAAATTTTGTTTTATTGATAGAGATTCTATCATATTGTTTTTGCAGACTGTTGTGAGCTGCCCAGGGTTATGAATATAAGATGGGCAAGCATACACATTTTCTAAATTAAAAAATATATAAATTTGGGGTGGCATAAAGTTAAGCTTGGCTGTTCTAGGCCGATGAAGCTACAGCTCACCTGGGGGCAAAGGCAAACACATCCCACTGGTGGCCTGCAGAATCTGACACATAATATGGAACACGATGATCTCATTTGCTTTCCCTTGTTGCCTGCTGTACAAAAAAACAAGAACATGAAATGCAAATGCTGCACAGCAGGAGACAGCAGGCCAACCTAGCCCCTTACAATATGTTGTCCTACTTCATAAATCATATTCACTTCAAAGGTCTTCTCCTGCAGAGGGAGGAAGGAAAATGAGGGCACAGAAGGAGACAGGGAATTAGTCTGCCCCTCCTCCTGCTGCACTTGGAGAAGCAGGACTAGTTCCCCCCCCCCCAAAAGGTTTAGCAGTATGAGAGGGGTGATGGATCTGATCGATGATTTGCCCCAGAAAGAACTTGAAGAGTCAAGCTAAACAGTTGCATTTAAACCACACATTTCTCACTTTAGAAATCTAAGCTTGTTTATCAACTCTATTCCACAAGCAATGGAACAAATAAGTCTAGTAAATATTGGATTCTGACCCGTTCAATTAGCTATTTCGTGCGTCTGCACGTACATATTAAGCAGGGCATTTGTTCACCCAGAACCAGAGAAGAAAACCCAGAATTCCTAGAGAAAGACAATTCTAGGCAAAACATTCACTTTCTTAGGTCAAATTACTGCTATTAGCAATCACAGCAAGTGGCAAGATTAGATGATTTCAAAGAAGCTAAACTGGGTCAGGCCTAGTTAGTACCTGGATGGAAGATCATGAGGAAATCCAGAGCTTTAGGCTTATTTGGGAAATTGAAAAAAAAAAAAATCCTAGAAGAAGGCAATGAAATACCACTTCCACACTGCTACTAACAAAACAACATAGACAGGTCCATGTAGCCACCAGAAGTTGAGTCTGACTTGAAGGAGACACAACTGCTACTAGCACAGTGCTACTTTAGAATATTTTAAGGACAACCACATTAGGCAGTTTCACAAAATGCTTTTTGTATAATTAACTCACAGAGATCAAATAGGAGATACTTTAGAGCGTGCATGAAGCTACCTGCAACTACTACGGCAAATATGTCTTTTCTGGGCATCTCGCTGCATCTGTGGGGAGCAGCAGTGTAATCCCAGGAAAAGACCCCACTCTTTTAAAAAGCTGAAGACCAGTGCCCCATAAGCAGTGCCCCTCCTCTCCCATTTTGCCTTTGAGCCGGCAGCACTGCAGAGCCCTCCTTATTACCAGAAGTCTACAGAGAGGTAGTCCTGGGGGCATTCAGAGCTTATATTCAAGTCTTCAAGAAGAAACTTGAAGAGTTTCTTAGCCAGATTATTCATTATCTGGAATTCCCATGTGACTAGGAGTTCTGGGCCTCAGCTGCTTGCAGGCTTGGGTGAATAGGGCCCAAGCAAAAAGGTCTGTCATGTTATCTGGAAGCCTTAATAGTGCTGGAGTAGAGTTCTTGGGTGCTTAGAAAGCACCTTGGAGTCAAAATACGAAACTGACAGGGGTAGAATAAAAGGCTGGTCCTTGTACTTACAGCCCTGTGCTTGAAATCCTCCAGTAGCTATCTACCTTTATTTCTCCCTACAATCTTACTCATGCCTTATGTTCCTCTGGGCAGGGCCTTCTTTTTGTTCCTTGCTCTAGGTTGCAATTTCCAAGTTGCAGGCTTTCAGGGAACTTCCTCCCCAAATCTGGAATCTGCTCCCTCCTTCCCTTTGTCCCTGTGACAGTTGGGTGGTCTTTAAACCCCCTTACGACCCTTTTTTCTGAATAACATGCTAACACAGGGCTTGCATCTTTTACTCTACTCTAAGATGGGCAGTTTTTAGCTTACATTTGTTTTATACTAACTACTGATGCACGGATGCCCTACAGTATTGCAGGCAGCTCCTTGAAATATGTACAGTAGCATTTGATCTTAGCTATAAAAATTAGTTTGACTGGGTTAGTTGTTACGTTGTGAGGTCATTTTATTAAATGGAACTTTGTAAATATTGTGGGGGTTTTGGTAAAAAGGATAGCAACAATCACCACCACCAGCACCACATAACAAAGAGCACTGTGCTGATCTCTGGTTGCCTCTGCTTAGATGAAGTACTTTTTGCTGTTCTCGAGAGCCACCTTGGCCTCATCTATTGGAAAGGCAACTTAAAAATAAATGCTAACATAGCACTGATAACTATAATAACAGCAGCCCATGAATGTCTGCTGCATTCACTCGATGGTCAAGCCTCAGAAACACAACACAAAGCTAGGGAAGTCCTCAGGGGTATTTCTGACAGGTCTCTTGGACAGTTGGATTCCCCGTGCCATACCATGAACAACAAGCCTTTTCAGTTTCAGAAGTGGTTCTGCTGTAAGATGGAAACTGACAATAAAGGCATTCATTTGGACTAAATCATAGGTAACAAAAAAATAAAGGAGACATTTTCAAGGTGATCTTGACTCCTGGTGAATAGGCAGTTTTCCTGGCAACTACCTTCTTCTAGTTTAGACTACAAACCTTCAGATTCCTGGGGGTCCCCCATCTAGCCTCCCAGCCTGGTCCAATTTGCTAAGTTTTTGAGCCCAGATGTGATAGTCAGGTACTATGAGTTGCTCAGATTCAACAAGTAATAACAATAAACTTCTAAGTCATGATTACTGTTCATTCATTAAGAAGCCTATCAATGTGTGAAGTAATACATTTGCCACTGTTAATTCTTTCCTGTTTCTGTCTCTCTCTTTTATCATGAAATATCTCCTGGAAATTAACTGCTTACAATGAGAAGGACAAGGAACTAAGACTGTATTTCCTCCAAATGTTCTCCATCATCCGACATATTAGGTCCAGCTGCAAATATAGAGGAAAAAGAATGTATCTGAATTATTAATGGAAAACCCTCAGTTTTCATTCACCTACCTACTTAGCAGTATTATTTAGCAAATGGTAAAGTTGAAATCCTAGGCACATTTACTGGAAAATAAATCCTACTTGAAATTATTAGAGCATAATTCTGAGTAATCGTGCTTTGCTTTGTATGGCACTAATCACACACATTCATACATTTTAACAGAATTTAATTAATTCAACTGAAACTGCCTTCAGCTCCTGAAAAAAACTTTTGTAATACACTCCAATTTCACTAATTTATATGAAAGGGTTTTCTGAAGAGTTATCTCAAAGTCTTAATGGGCCAGAGCCAGGAGTATTCACAGTTTTTTCTGTTTTGCTTCTTTACATATTTTAAAGTTTAATTTAGGGGGGGTTAGCATGTAATTTGTTTTATAATCGTTTTACAGTTTACAAATATATTTGCTACTAACTCTTATTGGTACATAACATCTCTCAGGAAAAGTTAACGGATGTTTCTAAAATTCAATAAATAATTGATTTTTTTAAAAAAATGCTTTAGTACATGATAAACAGTTGTTTTTGAAAGGTGAGTGTATTGTAGGGGTATACCTTATAAACATCCAGAAAGGTACGGTGTTCTTTTTGGAATGAAATAGTGGGTAAATTCTGTTTAAACTATTCTGATCTGCCCCTCCAGGAATTTTTTCCCCCTTCTTATGGCTTGAACTCTATCCACAAAGTGTATAGCTCCATTCACCTACATTGACTTTTCTACTGGTGACTCTAGAACTCTCTGGAAAATAGCTTCTGAGAATCAGAAAGCCATTTGCAAAGAGCTTGAGGAACTAGCAAATTGGAGAAAATAAGGGACATACCTTTGCATGAACAGAAGACTCTTCTGCTTAAGCAAAATTTTCCCTTCACCCACTCTTTTGGATTTTGCCATGTTACAGGCAGGATATAATTATAAATAATCAGGTGGCTGAAGGACATTGTTATGCTTCCTTTATTCTCTTTCCTCCTCTCTTCTAATCTTGACTAGATTAAAGGGTATGGTAAAATAATTCAAGATGGCTGCCACAATGGGCCGATTGAAGCTCTGTTTTTTTATGTGTTGCATGCGTGATACACATAAAAAACAGGAAGCCTTGATTACACTGCCACAGCCACCATCTTGACATTTTTGGCCATACTAAAGCCAAAAAAACAGACAAAAGAAAAAGAGGGAAAAAAAGAGAAGTGAAAAAAAAGAGAGAGAGAGAAAGAGAAAATAAGAGAGAAAATGCCAACACATTCAAATTTCAAAGTTCCACTTCCATTCTATCATTTCAAAGTCTTACTTTCATACTGATACAAATCACTATCATTCAATTTTTAAACTGTAAACTGAACCAGCAGTATTTGAAATAATGTACTAAAACTTAAGATGACATGGGCAATTTGTAACCTTCAGGTTCCCTCAGGGCTGCTGAATTTTTATTTCCTGCTAACTGGAAATGGGAAATATAGAAGAACTGTATTGCAAACCTAAAATAAGCCACATACATACATACATACATACATACATACATAAAGGAAAAATCACTGCCCCACTCCAAAATCTCAAGAAAAAAGACAGGAAAGCAATATATATATATATATATATATATATATATATATATATATATATATATTTTACAGCCTCTCCCTTTTTTTGTCCTTATCTTATCCACTGAGGTCTTGATCCCCCAACCACTCAAAATTGTCCCACTCTGGCTTAACCATGGTTAGAAAATGGTTAGGCACCCAATCCACAGTTGGACATGGTGCTACTCAATGGAGTGGGCTAACACTAGATGACTTTCCAGAAAATGAAACATCAAATGTGTCTACTCTGAAAATCATGAATACTTGTTTTACAACTATGTTCAGCTCCCATGAAAATCCAAACACACAAAAACCTGAGGGCTAGAGAGGGGTAGGCAGTCTACAACCCACTCTCTTTTTTGCAACTGTTGGAGTTTCTCTCTGATCGTGGCAAACTGACAGCATATTTTCCTGTCACTCTGAGGAGTGGAAACACATGAAAATTATAATATAAGCCTAACTAGGCACATTCTACATAGGCACGTTAGTGTTAAAGACAAAGACCATCTAACAAAGCCCCACCTTCTTATGAAATGTGGCCACACCCACTTTGGTTCCTCAACCCCCCTCTTCTCAAAAGGTTGCCCATCTTTGATATAAGACTTTCCAAAAGGTAACAACTGCTTTATGTTTTAAAGAAACCAACCAGTTTTGAAACATAATCCACAGCTATTTGATCAATCTTCTTTTTGCCAACATACTGTAGGGGTCTTAGGAGATGATCTTTCAACTGTGCCACCATCTGTAAAAATATGTGAACAACTAAAATTCAAATATTAAAGCATGCCAACTTATAATACATGACAACATAACAAACATAACTCCCCTGCATAATCTTAGGTCTGTAACCCAAGAGCCACCAAATCATATTACTTCTGCTATCAAGAAGTATTCTTGTGAGTTGTGAACAGTAAGCCAACTGAGGAATTTTCTGTACAACAAAAAGAGGGGGGGTGTAAATCACAGTATCTGTTCCAGAGAACTAGCAACAAAAGACTAGAACCCCAATTGCTAAGGATGTCTCAGATGGAAGATGCTAGCAAGGGAGCGATTCAGTGGTCTTTCTGCTCTCCGATCATAAAAAACTATTTCTCTGTTCAGTGGGCCTTTTTCAGCCATCTACTGCCGAAGTGTCACAATCAGATTAGGAGGTGGTATAACAGCTCTAATGTTAAATGGCAACAACTTGCCAACTTTAACTGATCTTGAAAAGACTAAACGCAGTTGGTTCCAGTTAATACTTGGAACAGAGACACCAAGAAACCTCAGAGCTGTAAAACCAGAAAGCCAAAAAAATATCTTGGCAGAACGCAACGCAAACGACCTCTACATTGTTGCCAAGATATCTACATGGATGTGTCCATGAAATCACCAAGAGTTGAACTTAAGTTGAGCAAGACCTTATCTTTTTAATGTGCTAAGTAGGCACTTTCTGCCTGAAATGTTTACGAGCATTTCCGCATAGCTGTTTTGCCTATGAAAGGAAACAGAAGCTCATAAAGGAGTCAGACAATAATACCTATATTTTCTGATAATTCTTATTAAATACTTCATGCTGTCAGCTGGAGAATGCACATACCAGTCCTGTTAGTAAGCGTTGCTGGTAATCCTCATCTTGAAAAAGAGGAGCTATCCTTTCTTCTGAAAGTAAAAGAGAATGGCTAGTATAGAAAACCAGTGCTACATTTCAATATTGTTTTGCAAACAGAAGCTTTTTTTTTTTTTTGCAAACAGAAACAGTTCTTAGTTTCTTCTAAGTGCTATTCAAGGCTTTCACATTTTAACATGTTTTGATTACCAGCAATGCAATAACAGACATTAGAAATGTCATAACAGATTTCAATTGATATTCATTTTAATGGGAGATGCAGAAGAAAATGAGTAACACATACAAGGAGTCCTCAGGTTACGTCCGCTCATTCAGCAATCATTAAAACTTGCGATGGCACTGAACAGAGAGACTTATGACGGGTCCTCGGAGTTCTGGCTGTTGCAGTATCCCCACAGTCACGTGATCATGATCTGGGCACCTAGATCTCATTTACAGTATCACAGTGAGCTGCAGTCACATGATCACGATTTCCAATGTTCTCTGCCGGCTTCCCATAAGTAAAGTCAATGGAGAAGCTAGCAGGGAACCAGAAGTTGCGGTCACGTGAGGTCCTCGCTTAATGATGGCAACCAGGATTTCTGTTGCTAAACGACATGGACACGTGATACCATGCTTTACAACTGCATTGCTTAGCAATGGCAATGCCAGTCCCAATTGCCATCAACACCCAAGGACTACCTGTAATCTGTTTTAAACATTTCCACCAAATAATGGATAGAAGCACAACAAACACAGGATCCTTTAAAAAAATAACTGTTACTACTGTGTGTGTGTGTGTGTGTGTGTGTGTGTAGCTTTGTCTTTTTCCATTACGAATTAATATAATTCATTCTCCTTGTTCATATGCTATGCTAGTATGTATAAATATCTAACTTCCTGAAAATCAGTATCTTGATGTTCTCAAGACATGCCACAGCCATTTCTAATCTACAAGACAATATGTAAACCACAGTTTATCCATACAAGCCACCAGCCACCACAGGAACAAGCTTCTCTACAAGCTTATACGATTAAAACAACAAACCCACACATGGCTATTCAAGATATGCTCAGTTGTCTTTCTACAAAGTTCAAGAAAAGAGCTACCATTTCCAGGAAACTGTTTTTCCTCATTACAAGTCACAACCAGCAAAATCATAAAATTTGTCGAAATAAGGGAAAGCCCTTTCTCTTTCTGAACTGGGCATTTATAAGTTACAGAATGTATAAACTCTTTGAAGAAGAAAACAAGTGATGCTGCTCTAGAAGAACATCTACTCTGTCTGAAGAAAAACTCATCTAAGCAAGCAAAACACTTTACTTACTTAAACATAATGACTACCATATTCCATGTTTCACCCCACCAAATTTAAAGATTAACCTAGAGGGATTAATTTATACACTTCTCTCAGTAATACTAACAGCCTTTATGTTCATGAATCCTGTAGGATTCACATTATATTCAAAGTAGGAAAGCACAATAGAGATGAGGAACCTAATCAGTCCGAGGACTAGATTGAACCTCAGCAATTCTTCACAGACTAGATGAAGTCAATGATGTATCTTCCCACTGCTCAATATAACATGCTCTCTAATGTCTCACCCACTCAGCCCAAGAAACCCACTTCCTGTACAGGGTCTGTCTGTGCAGAGAAGGACAAGATTCCTTCAATCCATGGAGAAATGGACTGAAGCTGGAGCAAGGTTTCTACAGCCAGATGCCTTGTAGATTTCTGGCAAAAGCAGAGTAAGAAACCTATGATCCTCCAGATCCTGTGAAGCAATGACCCTCAGCATGGCCATGATGAGGGATGCTACTATTTACAGCCTTTTGAGATCAATAAACACGCATCTTACCTGTTTCCCATGTATTCAAACTGGAAAGCACCCTAGAAGAAAAGAAGCGACATTTCTTAACAGTTTCAATGACTTTAAAAAGTCAAGCCATCCAACAACCATGTTTATTGGTTTGTATAATGAAATGATACTTGTCAGTTTGTATAATAAATGCAAATGAAAAGGGGACCAGGAAGAATTAGTGGGAATGTATTATCTTTTCTAATATTATGAGAAACAGCCACTGGCCTACTGGAACAGCTGTTTTCTTCATGAATGCTGCTGGAAATACAGTTATGTCATGAATGCCATTCTACTCTGCGATGATGATTACTTGCTTTTTAACTTTTAACAACAAAATTCAAATCATGTCACCTTTAGAAATGAGCCAATCTGCTATACAAATACTGAATTAACTTTAGTGGGACATTCCTGCCCAATGCAAACAAACTTCGGGGTGAAGTACTTCAGCCCCATGTTCCATATGCATATAAAATACATATTTTCACCCTTCAGGCCAAGAACAGCTCCAACTTCCCCTGGTAGTTTCTTGTGCATCCACTCAAAAATGCTACTTCTCTAGTATTTGCTCAACAAAAATGTCATGTTGATGAACACCAATCATATAACCTATTGAAGTGATCAGTAGGCAGTAGAACTGAGGATGAAAAAATCAGGAGCTTAACAGATCAGACCAGATCAGATCAGTAGAGGCATGTGAAACTTCTCTGCCAGCCTTTTGATGCAGCTGATTTATTGACTTTGTAAAATGCTGAGGCATGAGATTTTTAATCCCTTCCAGAGAATACTGTGGTACCTTGGGGACATCAATTCACAACTGAGTTTTGAGAACTGTGGACAACTAACCATTTAAGGCCATTACATTTTGTAATGTACTGAAGACTGATAAATGCCTTCCATTTAATTAAAGCTGGGAAGATTGTCAACTCACTTTTTTGTGTTTTCAAATATGCTTTTGATGTAAGT
The DNA here is from genome assembly GCF_059951505.1 of Python bivittatus. NCBI lineage: Eukaryota > Metazoa > Chordata > Lepidosauria > Squamata > Pythonidae > Python > Python bivittatus. The sequence goes on along the minus strand of NW_028277037.1, from coordinate 7,703,572 downwards.
TGTTCTTGCTGCAGTCTTCTAAAACAAGTTTGAACAAGGTTATACAAAGTAGCCCAATTTACTCTCTCAATATTTAATAAAACTGCACTCAATATATAAAAGACATAGTTTCATACGCTCTTGAATTAATACTGTAGAAGAGGGGTAGGCAGTCCCAACAGCTGGATCCCATCTTTCTTTTGCAGCTGCCACACATGACCCCCAATATCATGTTGCTGAAAACTGCCAGCAAATCCCCTAACATTTCAGCACAATTTCATGCCAAATTTGGAACAAAGACAGCGTATATGACCTTGGTAGTGCTATACTAGTTTCTAGCAACTGGCACCTTAGGTGAACTATGCAATCAACAGCCATACTCCTACCAAAAAAAAAAATTGGACTTTTAAAATTTATTTTTCCCCTCTAAATTTTGTCTTTTTTAACTTGATGCCCTAGGCAACTATTTAGTTTGTCTATGTGGGCAGGTGTGCATGAACCACAGACAAAAAACTAAGTCAACCAACTCTTTAACAAACTGACTTGCCCACTTGCTTAATATTATGTCATTACCTGACCCCACTGACCTTTGACTGTTGAAAATAATAGTTTTAAGAAGTACAGTTGCTAGCCACAAAAAGGTTAGCAACTTAGAAAATGAGCCCCCCAAAGTAGGGGTGTTTCTAAAATAAAAGATGTACCCTCTGCTATTGAGACCACACATCTTAAAGTTGCCAAGATTGAGAAACACTGCTCATAAGATTCTGCTCTCTTCTTGTACTTTTCTTGTTTGAGTTCTAATTTTGGAAGACGGGATCTGAAATCATGCTAAAAAATCACATTAAATAAGCCACAGCGCCCAAGGGAAAACCCCAAAGTACTTGTTTACAGGTAGATGTTTCAATTATCTCCTTGCTGCTGTGCAATATGAGAGCAGAAACTTGAACCTCAAACTCATTTGTGAGCTGAAAATTAGGGCTGAAATGGTCTTTGGATCAAATATATCTTCAATGTGCAAGATACAAAGCTTGCATTGGTCTCCTACAGTTTCCATCAACCCCATAAGGTTAAATTCAATTCATACTCAAAGTGAAGTGGATTATGGAAACACATTTCTTAATAACAAAGTAAAAGCATTTCTGAATAAGTTATTTCAAATCACGTAACAGCGGATTCAGAGTAAGATTACACTCTTCTACAGCTTTTCTATACTGGATGATACAAGCCATCCTCCGGAGACACAAACATGGTCTACCAATTACAAGATATGCCCAAAGTCATGCTGTTAAATCTTCTTTCTGCTGAACGGAAAGGAATGATTGGGGGAAATGTTACTCCTTACATAAGTTAAGTGTCAAGTAACATTATTTCTGCAATTTACAATTTCAGTCCTGAAAAACTTTGTAGAACATCACAATGCAAGATTTGCACTGACCCAATAGTTTTTCTGAGATAGTCCAACGATTTGACATAGATTATTTTATTCAGACCCACAGGGAGATCATCACATGAACAGCTGTTCTTGGATTAATCAATCTGAAATAGCATCTATCCAATCAGGGAGTCACTTACCTGATCTGAAAGCAACTTATTCCATTCCCTCCTAAGCACCTGGTGGCTGAAATGCAAGGGCGGTTCAACATATTTCACATATTCCAGGTTCAAGTTTAACTTTTCCCAGAAACCTTTGCAGTTTTGTACCTCAAACAAACAAATGGGAAGAAAGAGAGAGGATTTTTCTGTAAGAGTTATTTCCTCCGAAACGTTATGCAAAATGGCCGATTGTATTTAGCTTCTTTGCCACGATATTGGTAAGAGTGAAATTGCTATGTTACTGACCCGTTGTTTGTTAAGGCTGGGATTTCTTTGGGAATTATTTTTGATGTCTATAATACCCTCAGGATCTTTGCAGCTGGATGGCGTAGGAATATGGATAAAGAACAACTAATAAAGTTTTTAAAAATATGATAAATACAATATCTAAAGTGAGTAGTATTAAAAGAGCTTAAAATTAGAGGAGGAGGACCTGGCATTTAATTTACTTATTAGATTTATATTCCCACTTTTATCTTGCACAGCTCAAGGCAACGTACATAATGTATCACCTTCCCACTCATTTTTAGTGCACAGGGAATGATGATAATAATGTTTAGCTTAGCCATTTTTAAATGATAAGTTTTTACCGCCTGCTCACACAGCTCTGCAGCACCTTTTATTTTAAAATCCACTTTCCTGCACGGCATGACCTCCCCAGTTCTCCTACAGTTATAATACCAACATTAAACACACCACACCGTATGCTCAATTCATCGAAATGTGGTCACCCAGCAACAATTGCAAACGAAAAGAAAAATACCGGGTTCAGCTGTGCTTCAGAAAGGAAAGGGCGCAAGTGTTCATTCTATTGCAAATTCCTGCTTAGAAAGAATCAGTAAAAAATCTAAATCTGATTTGTCCTCGTGGATTAACTGGCACTGCTCTGTTGAATACAACTCCAAGAGCTAGAATTATCTCCAAATTTAAACGTTAACGATACTATGTCATGATGCTAGTTATAGAACGTGGAGGCCTTACTCCTTGCAACAAATATGCTGTTTGATATAATTGCTCAGAATGAACGTAGAGCAGTAGTGACCTCAAGTGGTAACTTAAAAAAAGATTGCAACTATGAACTGTTCTTAGCCAAACCATACAGGAGAAGGTTTCGAGTGATTTCCAGTTCTGGTTTGGAATCAGACTGTGGATTGTGGAATTCAGGGAAGATGGAAATGAGATTGCCAAGACAAAGTTTGGATGTTATGCCGGAACCAACCGAGTAATCCCAAAGAATAAAGCAGTTTTAAAAAGGTCAACAAACAAATATTAAGAACCAGTGTTGAACCCAAAGCATCATCTCTCCGTAAATATAATGGAAACAGTCCAAGGAAATCTCTTCTGTAATGATTAACTAATTATTAACACTATTCCATGATGGGGTTTTTACTGCAGGAAACACAAGTGAAAATTGAAGTATCAAGCACGCCATACACCGTAATGTTAGCATGTTGCTATTGTCATATGCAGACTTACCTTTAAAAATGGTAATGAGATAATGTGTGTTTTACACAGAATTCCAGGAACATCCTACAAATATGGGAATAACAAGCATAAGCTTTCAGGCAAAATACATAAATGGAACAGAGTTCCCTCTGCCTAGAGCTAATCGTTTATTTAACTGGAAGAACAGGCTGCCTTTAAAGCGGGGGGGGGGGAGTACTCTTCTTCTAGACCTCTGTTTCAGAGAAGCCTGTTTTGTAAAAACCAATTAAAATACTTTTAAGCACCCTTTTACAGATGCCAAGACATCATATGATGGGTATGACCATAAAAAGTCATACAGATTTGTTATGAGCAAGGAGAGGACCTTGTAAGCTCATTTTTCAAAGATTATCTGAAACCCAGACTTGTCTCTTACTTTAATGACAGAAAGACCTGTTTAGAACATCTCTCACCTCCTTCCAGTTCAGCAGTGAAGTGTAGGGTAAAAGCTTTTCCAAGTTGATGGATTCCAGACACATTTTCCAGTATAAAGAAGCTAAGAACATCGACAGAAAGATGAGCTTTTGATTAGATCAAGTAAAATACTGCACAGCTCTGTGAAAATTAGCAGTACTCTTCTACATAACTCTATTCACAAGGGAGTCCCACTGAATTCAGCTGAGCTTACTATCACTAAATGGGGTACAGCATTTCAGTGTTAATGTAAGAGAGGAGACCAAGGTGAAAGAAATCTCCCTCCCACTGCTCCATTTCAATTCATCTTTTCATGAGCTTCTTGTGAAACCAGTGGTCATTGTGTTACCTTTGCATACTTCTGAATATACATTCTGAAGGGTACATATTCCTAACCGCGGCACCCTTGTAGTAGGACACAGGCGTAGAAACACCTACCAATGATAAGTTCTTGTATAGGATCAAATGCAAAACAAGTTGACACATTGTCAGAAATCCACTGGATAATCTGTTAAAAACAGAAGACAAAACCTGGAGCAATATACAAGCAATCAAACCTGCAAAAAGAGTTGAATTCCCTATGTTTTGCCGTCTCAGGTGAAGAAAGATCACATCATCTATTACTGATCAAGGGCAGAATGAAATGCTTTTCATTCATAACTACCGTGCAGTAATTTGAGTGCCTAGCTTTCAGAACCCATTATGGCTCCTTGAATCATTTTCAAGTGCTTTGTCAGTCTAACTCAGTGTTTCTCAACCTTGGCAACTTTAAGACCTGTGGACTTCAATTCCCCAAATTCCCCCAGCCAGCCTTGCTGGCCAAGGAATTCTGGGAATTGAAGTCCACAGGTCTTAAACTTGCCAAGGTTGAGAAATACTGGTCTAACTGGATGAATTCTAGTGTGTTTTAACCCTGGTCTATCTTTACTCAGGATTTGCATCAAACAATGTATGGAATGGATTTAGATTCTTAACTAAGTTTTGTGTTTTTGCTTCTGCATTCAGCTTACAGTTGAGTTCACCTTCTGATGTCCAGAATTAACTGAGATGCGCTGCATCTCTTGACTGACAACTGACTGATAGAAGAAACAGTGACTTCAGAGTGTTTTCTATTTTATACACAAAGATAAGTAGACGTCCATTTCTGTAATGCATACAGGAGGAATGATATACACACACCTGGTTTTCCAAATCCACTGTACTTCCAACATGTAGAAGGAGGCAGTGCAACGCCGCTAATTTGTCATTATCCAACTTGCTGTTCCACAGAAATTGCAACAAGGCCTTTTGGCTCATCGCAACAGTAAATATTCTTCCAGTGCTGCGATCCAAGATGCTCGACTTGACAGGGGAAAAGACAGTGCTAGTGTTCAGTTGATTGATTTCCGCGTCTTCACCTGAACAAAATTGGACAGGAGGAGTTTACAGAAGATGTATTCACTACATGCTGAAATACAGGCGTTCCATTCTGCTAGAAAAACCCTTTCTTTCATAAAGGTACCTGTTAGAAAGAAACTATGGCAGATCAAGTCAGGATGTTGTGTGTTCAGAAGGTGCAGGAACCGTCCAGGTAAGTATGCAGCCACGTAAGAGTCTGTTTTTGGATGATTTTTTTTAACATAATAAATTAAAACAAAAGAACACAGAATTCAGCTTTACGTGCCAGATGCATTATTCAACACTGCGGTGTTTAACTGTGAAATCTCATGAAAACTAGCATATTCATATTCCACAGGCAGGCAGTTCACAATTTAGCCCCCCTTGCCAGACAATCCTAATATTGCTGGATGTTTCACAGGAAGTAAACAGCTTAGGAATTCAAATGTTTCCCCTCAAGAAGAATGCAAAGGTCTTATGACTATAGGCAATTAAAGCTATTTGTTCTGCCAAGCAGAATGAAGGTCAAATTAGAAACGGTTTCTTATTTAGCAAACCAGATGGGCAAGGGGAGGGGTCGGGGGAAGAATATCATGGCAGAGCCATGGTAGAAAGAGAAAACAAAACATGTATGTTCCAGCTTTTCAGTAGAAATACCTCCCAAGTACCGTAGCTCATAAGCGTCTCTCATTTAGAGAAGCAGAAAAGGAGGAGGAAGAGCGGATTACATTATCCAAAATCTAATTTACCAAGGTCCAAAAAAGCCAGCTCCTTTATTTCTAGAGAATCCATTTTTTCCAAAGTAGTAGTATATGTTTTACTATAACCTGAAAAGAGGAAGACATAAAGATGCAGGTATATAACTTCTGAAAATGACATTAATTAAAACTGGAATGTAAACAATTGATCTACGGTAGGTTTTGATCGTAATTTAACAAGCTGCAGTATTAACTTAAAATTAACAATATAGCTTCTTTTATTCTGCACAAAAAGTTCTAGCGTGAGTATACTAAATAAACAATAGAGGTATAGAAAGCATTTCATAACTAGGCTTGACGTTCTGATAGTGAATTTTTAAAAATTAGATTTCCAACAGAAACTAGTTTTAGGTAACAATATTCCCTTTAATAGTTTTCCAATATAACTGCTTCTTTAAAGACATGTTGAAATGTATGTACTTTTGAATAATCAGCTACAAAGTTAAAAATATCAAAAGGGAAGAGCTGAAAATGCTGTAATATCTTGCAGAATAAACGATGCTTACCAGAATGCATACTTAAAAGTTTGGCAAAACTTCTTAACGCTGCAAGTCGTGCAAATTTACCTGTGAATAATTTCCCTTGACATTCTAATTTTGTAAGAGGCAATATAAACTTACCTTTATGTAGAAAACACACAGAATATGTCACTTCTTTGGAATTCAAAGTAGCCAGACTGTAACATAGACATAAACTTCCTAGAAAGTAAAAATATATGTGTATTAAGAAACTGCTAATATATAGTTTCCATTTTTTTTTAGTTCTTGAATTATGATTTATTGGGTCCTCCTTAAAAATGATTTTGTAACGATCCTGCTCCTATGTTAGAACATATATGCAGCATTTATAAACTGTGTTTGGATGGATCTTCCTGGACTATTTTACATTCATAATCATCATCATTACTTTTGCATCCAAATTTGAATGTGCTGTATGTATCTCTTTCAGTTTCACTTTTCTGTTTCTTGCAGAGCAACTGTTTTTATGAAAATGTTGGGGGGGGGAAGCAAGAGGACCCCAAATAGCACACATTTGATGTTTTTAGTTATACAACTTCACGCTGAGCTGTACTAGTCTCCTGATATCATTAAACACATTTCTTCCTTTTTATTTGACCTGTTGTTTTAACAGTATTTGTTGCCAAATAGTATATTTTAATTCCAATAAATGATAATAAAGACTCACCGAGAGTCATTATTAGGGATCCAGGCTGAGCTGCATTTCAAGTTCATGAAATATACAATTCACTAGAGAAAAAGATGATCCTAGCTTTGGGGAAAATTTTGCATTGTGTATCTGCACTGGGATGGAACAAAGCAAGCAATACCTGCTATGCTGTAATTCAGAAGGGCCTTAGTAAGACATGCAGATCATTTGATAACTCACATGTGGCGCGAATTATGACAACAGTATCAGCAAGATATATGGAGGCAGTGACAGATAAACCAACCCAGCCCTACTTCAGTACAGTTTCAGCAATTTAAAAAAAAAACCACATGTAATTGCCAATTTAAGAATGGCTGATTACATCGGACAAAGAAAATGTTTTATGGGCAGGGCTGCATAGAGAGGACAGGGTGTTCAGGAGAACAGAGGTGAGGTCATCATTTCTGGGCAAGAAACTTCATGGCATTTTTTCCTTAAGTTTGGGGGCACCTGCTTTTTTTAACAAATAAAATAGGTCCATACTGGAGTCTGAATACACCTATTTTACTTCATTTTTCTCCAGGAGAAAACTTATGTTTCCAAAGCTGGAAAGTCTGGGGGACACAAGCTTTCCATGCTTGGTATATTGGTCTAAGTACAGGCAGTACCTATGGAAGATAAGCTCATTCTGCAATATAGCAAGGATTAAAAGAGAGAATCTGTAAATATAACTCAAAGATTCCCATCACTTAGATTTCGAAACAAAGCTTCTCCTATATACAGACCTACGTCACTGGTAAAAACACGAACATCCAAAGGTTTGGGTATAGGTTCTTGGTCTTGATAATAGCTATAGTCCAAGTTCACAGATCTAGAAAGAGAAACCAGGAGATAGTGACATCTTTATCCCAAAGATCTACATTATTGAAGTAAAAATACATAATCAAGGTGCAAGGTAGGTTAGATAACAACAGCATTCTGCAACAAAGCACAGTTGTCATTGTAACAATTCCCAGGACAGTCCTGGCAGAACTTCATTTATTTATTTGAGTTACACTTGAACTTTCCACACTGATGATGGCCAGCAAAATTTAAATGGAATATTAAAGAAATTAGACACACAAATTAACAATAAAATAGGTATTAAACCAACTAACAATTAAATGCCTGGCAAAAGTGAGCTAGCTTTACAGGATGATTAAATGTGGGAAAGTGAGGGGAGCAACTTTCATGGCCTGGCGGCAATAGGAGACATAGGCTTCTGACAGCTGGAGTTTCTTCAAAAAGGTCTCCCCCCTGTAGAACTTAACAACTGGAGAAATTCAAATGGGAGAGGCTATCCCTTAAATCATAATTTTAGGGCTTAAAAGTCAATATCAACACCTTAAATTGTATCAGTATGCCAAATGTACCTTGTACAGGTAGTAGCCTATAAAAGAAAACCTTGTGGGACCCTAAAAACTAGCAAATGCATTTCTGCATAACTTTTGAGGGAGCACAGTCCACTTTCTTCAGGATTTGAGCTCTGCTCCTTCACAACGCTGAAACCTCCCAGCAGTGTGAAGGAGCAGAGCTCAAATCCTGAAGATTTGAGCTTCATTCCTCCAGCCCCAGGGAGGATTTCCCCTCTATCTACGGAGGGGAGGGCAAACCCTTCAGCGGGCTTTAGGAATGTTTGAGAGCAAAAGGGCTGCCTGCTGGGAGGATTTCAGCTCTACGCTGAGCTGAAATCCTTCAGCAGTCAGCTCTTCAGCTCTGTCCGCTTAACAATGGCAACCACGAGTGCCCAGATTGCAGTTGTTGAACGAAGTAGTCATGTGGGCGTCTCGCTTAATGACCACTTCGCTCAACAAATGAGATTCCGGTCCCAATTGTGGTTGCTAGGCAACGACAACCTGTAATCTCCAGGGACTTCTCAGATACTAGGCAATTACTTTTTCATATTGATACTTCACATGCTGAATAACTTTGTTAATGGAATAAATAAAAGTAGCAAGCATTGTTGTTATTTATTTAGACTCCCTATATAAATGTGGCCCACATGAAGTTCTGACAACATATAGGGTCAAAGACATGCAAACATTGAGAAAACTCAAAAGAGAGTGAATGCTTTTGCACAGAACCAAACCTGTAACAGAATATGAAATGATTATTATTGCTAAATCCAGTTTCAAATATGTCTGGGCATAAGTCAATAGAAAAACACTCTACCAAAACTCACTTTAATCCACAGTGGATTCTTGGTCCTACTTATAGCTTAAACATTAATTCTTTAATTAATTTAATTAATTAATTAAATGCAATTAATTAATATTGGAAGGATAAACATATGGTCCCAAATGATTTGCAGAGCTGATGTTATTAGCAACATACAAACTACTTATCGATGTAGATTAGCAACGCCAAAGAATGCTCAAACTATCGCACAATTGCACTCATTTCACATGCTAGCAAGGTTATGCTCAAAATCCTACAAGCTAGGCTTCAGCAATACATGAACCGAGAACTACCGGATGTACAAGCTGGGTTTCGAAGAGGCAGAGGAACTAGAGATCAAATCGCCAACATTCGCTGGATCATGGAGAAAGCACGAGAGTTCCAGAAAAATATCTACTTCTGCTTCATTGACTATGCAAAAGCCTTTGATTGTGTGGATCACAACAAACTGTGGCAAATTCTTAAAGAGATGGGAATACCAGACCACCTTACCTGTCTCCTGAGAAATCTGTATGCGGGCCAAGAAGCAACAGTTAGAACCGGTCATGGAACAACCGATTGGTTCAAAATAGGGAAAGGTGTACGACAAGGCTGTATACTGTCACCCTGCTTATTTAACCTATATGCAGAGTACATCATGAGAAATGCCAGGCTGGAAGAATCACAAGCCGGAATTAAGATTGCAGGGAGAATCATCAACAACCTCAGATATGCGGACGATACCACCCTAATGGCAGAAAGTGAAGAAGAACTAAAGAGCCTCTTGATGAGGGTGAAAGAGGAGAGTGCAAAAGCTGGCTTGAAACTCAACATTAAAAAAACTAAGATCATGGCATCTGGACCCATCAATTCCTGGCAAATAGAAGGGGTAGAAATGGAAGCAGTAACAGACTTCATTTATTTGGGCTCCAAGATCACCGCAGACGGAGACTGCAGCCATGAAATTAAAAGACGCTTGCTCCTTGGGAGGAAAGCTATGGCAAGCCTAGATAGCATATTAAAAAGCAGAGACGTCACCTTGCCGACAAAGATCCGCATAGTCAAAGCTATGGTTTTTCCAGTAGTAATGTATGGCTGTGAGAGCTGGACCATAAAAAAGGCCGAGCGCCAAAGAATTGATGCCTTTGAACTGTGGTGCTGGAGAAGACTCTTGAGAGTCCCCTGGACTGCTAGGAGGTCAAACCAGTCAATCTTAAAGGAAATCAACCCTGATTGCTCATTGGAAGGATCAATAATGAAGCTCAAGCTCAGATATTTTGGTCACCTAATGCGAAGAGAGATCTCTTTGGAGAACACCCTGATGCTGGGAAAGATTGAAGGCAAAAGGAGAAGAGGACGGCAGAGGATGAGATGGTTAGATAGCATCACTGAAGCAATGAGCATGAAACTGAGCAAACTCAGGGAGGCAGTGAAGGACAGGAAGGCCTGGCGCAATATGGTTCATGGGGTCACGAAGAGTCGGACACGACTTAACGACTAAACAACAACAACAATTACTAACTGAAATGCTTACGCAGAATTTTCATTATATGTCTTTGTGAATATATATACCCATTAGATTTGGTTTTCTTTCCTTCTAGTTTTTTTGAGAGGGTTGTGGAGGTTGTTTGTTTGCAATTGTTGTTTGCTTTTTTAAATTGTTATTTACTATATTCAATTCATAGAAGCAAAAAAAATTGTTTTCAGAAACTCACTTTAATCTTATGTCAGTCAAGGAGATCTCTAAAGGTGCTTCGAGCTGTTGAAAAACAAAAGGCAGCTTTGGGTTATTATGAAGCCCTAGTGGAGAGGATTAGAAAGCAATATTATTTCAAGCATAACTGGGAAAAATGATTCAACAGATTTTATTTGATTTACTAGCAGTTCCTGTAAGACATGAATAGGTAGGAGCAAATTGTTGAGTCCTTGGGGTTCTCTGAGTTTGGTTCTTTTCTTGCAAGTGTTTCATTACCCGGCTAGGTAACATCTTCAGTGCCAAATTGGGATCCCATTTTAGCACTGAAGATGTTACCTAGCTGGGTAATGAAACGTTTGCAAAAAAAGAACCAAGCTCAGAGAACCCCAAGGACTCCACAGTTCAACCCTGAGCTACACATATTTGCCTCTATTGGTAGGAGCAAATTGTTAGACATCAACATGATTTTCAACATTCTCCTTTTCTTCTCAATCAACTCCAAGGAATTCCTCTTCTGCAGATAATGTCAACCTGCCTGGAATACAGATGTTCTTGAAAGCTAACAGCCTTCTTCAATTACACCCCTTCAAATGCACATAAACTATAACTTCTAGAATTCCCAGCCAGATTGACCAATCAAAATTATGTACTCTCAATGCATATGAAGGGCATGACGTTGAAAAAGGCTAGGCATTTACATTGTTGAAAAAGGCTAGGCATTTACATGGATAAGGTGGGCTACAGCAAATCAGTAAGGCAATTAATTCTTTCAAGCCAGTTTACCTAACCCAATACGAATCTTTTAATGAAACTGCATGATAGCTACCTTCAAAACAATTGTGCATTAAAAAAGGCTATCACTAAATTAGAGATACTGAGAACCAGGAGGCAGTATGTGACATTTCATCCCTATTGGAACTTGTCAGATGTATGTAGCCAAGTCTTATTCTACAGCATTCAAACCTTCTACTGGACATTGAATACATGGACTTGAACCCACAAGCCTTACACTTGCTGACTATGCAGGAAGGGCCTTGCAAATTACTGACAGTCAGGCCAAGAGAGCTCTAAAGCTACATACACTGTATAGCCAACAAGCGCAAGGCCTGTGACTTTAAGTCTTGTTAAAGGGTTGAACAGGACATCTAGAATGGCACCTAAAGAGCCCCAATAAGAATGAAACCGGTTGTGTAGTGCTTCCTACTGGTCAATCGGTAATATAACATATGTAGGCTTTACATTATGTCATGCTCCTGTGTTTGAGACAACGCTCTACTTTTGAAAGTATTATTTTCCCAAGGAGACAGGTCACATTCATTCAATAACCAACATGCACCAAAATACATAAGTAGCAGATGTTAAATTCACATACTGCACTAAACCATAACGTAAATCTGCTTGCTTTAAAATAATGTCTGAATACAATCAAATATGGCTTATTTAAATTCTGTTTAACCCTGCCTATATGTGACTCACATTTGTTTAAGATTTAAAAATGGATATCGTCCTTTGCATTCATCATGCCCAGATCTAGAACCCCCCCCCCCCCAAAAAAAACCCACATGCAATTTAACAGCATTTGCACTGAATAAAATCTCCAGGAGAACTTACTATTAGTTTAAAGTCTTTATTGGGATAAAATTGGATGCCGTTTAATGTGTCCCTTTCTTCCTACAATAAAAAGAAACGTTAACAGATATTGAAGCATGATCTGTGGAAGTAAACATTACCCTAGCAACAGAAAGTCTGAATTATTTTTTAAAATTGCAAATGAAAGTTCTCAACAGATTCTTAGGGAAAAATGCAGGACAAGGGGAGAAGAGCTGATTTGCTTGTCTTCTTTTACTCCTTATTTTGAGCTGTCACTGAACAGACAATGCAATGTTACTATTTTCACTAATAGGAGAGCTAACAAATGTTGTCTGTAGCCACAAGTTGTCATTATGGTATATTCAAGTGAATATGTGTACTGTATCTGTCCTATGTTTCAGCTGAATTGTAATAGAAACCTAAGGTATATAAAGCACCAATTCACTTTAGCAGCAAAAGGAATGAATGAAATCTAGAGTATACAGAAGGATGAAAGAACAGCCAGATCCATGTTTTGTGGGTCAGCGAGAGCATAACAAGTGTAGTGCCCAATTTGTGAATAAGAAAACAACCTTCAATATTATTAACTGACCAGCCATATATTTCATTATCAAGAAAATTCCTTGATTTTCAGTTCCAACTGTCACTTTGACGGTATCTGGAAAAAATCCATTATTTTAATGCATGAATCCATTTTCATGCTAATATGAAATGCCAAAGTATTGGACTAGGGAGACTCAGTTCTGCTTGGTGGAAGACTATGGACCAATCAGTGTTGCTCAGCCTTGAAGAAAAGCTGTGTGTAAAACAAGCAAATCAACGCATGGAGGCTTCTATGAAGAAAATACAGGAAGAAGGAAAATGAAGTATCTACTTCCTACCATTCAGCTCTCACTAGCAAATGCCTCTTCTGATGCTCCAATTAACACTGCAGAGAAACCCAGGCTTCCCATTCTCTTTTGGCACAGACACCTGTTAGCCCTTACTAGGTAGACCAGACCAGAAATCAACTTCACAGGAAGACCAGTGAAATAGGGAGGTATTTGCCTGAACCACTTCTGAATATTATCTTGTTTTCCAGGACTTAAGAATGTTTCAACCCCCTTTGCCTAGGAACAGTTCTTGCGTATTTCTGTCAAGGCCACCTCCCTTACCCTCTACACCATCATAGATCAATTGTGAACACTTCCTTATGTTACTATTCTGGAACCAATTCTATGATTTGCATCAGAATTTCAGTATGTTTAGAAATTCTTTCTTTATAACAAGAGAGAGAACACCAAGCAAGATTTTCTCTTTCCTGTAAATTCTTGTAAGGATGACCTCAATCTGCTTTAGATGAATTGTTCCACACCATTTTAAGATGGGTGCCAAACTGCTACTATTAAACACAATAGCCCGCTGCATAAAGAATAAGTAAATTATATGATCAACACAACAAAATGTTCCTTGTTTTCAACCTTTGTGACAATGTAGAATAGTCTTTGTTCTAGCATATCCCACTGATACCAAATGAAATCATCAGCAATTCTCTCTTTCGAAAGCCGGCTTGAATTTTCAATCATCTAAAAGGGAAGGAAATAAACACTATTATAGGAGAGAAATGGTACAATATCATGTATCAAATCCAATCCAATCTCCATTTTTTGGAACTTATTTGTTCTGAGAATTTCTCAGAACATATTTATTCTGAGAATTTAACTCCTTCCCAGAACATCTACACACACAAGATATAGTCTCACATGCTTCTTTCCCTGTCCCTTCCAATCTCTTGAATACTGGAGGATACTCAAGAACCTATGGTTCTCCAGAAGTTACTGAACTACTACCAGTTTCACCCAGCAAGAGAACTGTAGTTCAACAACATTACAGCCAAATCTCCCCAAACTTGCTGTAAGAAGGAACATTTGAGCTCATCAACCTGCAACTAGATTATTGGGATAAGCATTACATAAGTCTGTAATGATTTTTGGCCATCTCTCAATGATTTTACTTTACCTTGTAATTACTGGTCAAAACCACATCAAACTTATGCACATGTAATTATTTTTACATGATGAAAAACTGCATTTAGAACAAGGCTTTGATATTTTCACTCTGCCCAATCTCACTTCAAAAAAAAAAAAGCATGAAAGAAGGAAAATTTAAACTTACCACCCTGTCTCCTTCTTTGACAGTTCTGATATCCAATTTTTCAACATCTTAAAAAACATAAATACAACCTTATGTTACAAATATCAAGGTACAAAATATCAGGCGCATCGAACATTCTTTAAGAAATTTGCACTTTGGTTCTATGCATTTGTTCATTTCTGGTACCAGGGTTCAAAGTGTGTGGGGGAGAAGTGGAAAAATAGCAAATAAAATGCAGTGACAAAAGTCTTGGATTGGGGCAACTCAAAATCAGGTCCACTCTTTGGACCAATGTTTCTCAACCTCAGCCACTTTAAGATGTGTGGACTTCAACTCCCAGGATTCCTCAGCCGCCCATGCTGGCCGGGGAATTCTGGGAGTTGAAGTCCACCCATCTTAAAGTTGCTGAGGTTGAGGAACACTGCTTTGGACTGATCATTATTTGCATGAAAGTATATGACCAAGTGGGGTGCTGATGGTCGAATATATGCTGTTATAAATTCAAAATTATAATGTTAAATCTCCTTCCGATGATTCAAAGTTTTCAGCATATTAATAAAATGATACTATAGTTTGAAAAAAAGGCAATAATATTAGGAAAAGAGTGAGAAGTCTAAAAAGTTTCCATCAACATTAAACAAATAAAGCATCGTAATACTGTACCATGTATTTTATATACATTACAGATTTCAGATTTCTTAATCAATGGGTTTTGAAATAGTAATGCTAATTTTTCTTTAGTGGATGAGATTTTTGTAAAAAAACAGGACTGGTTTACCACATTTACCAAAGAATCAATTTACTAATTTTATGAATTTACTTGACTTCTTTCACTTCAATTAAATCTACAAAATCGGAAAGATTTCCTGGTTCTGATAGATTTCGAATGGAGCCCTACAAAAAGTATTCTTGGGTTATGTCTTATGTCTTCTATTTTAGTAGAGTTACTGTATATGATGAAGCTTTCTCAAATAAACCTTTGCATTTTAGCTTTAATGAGACAAATTTCAATTATTCTTAAAGCTAGGAAGGATTCTGTCATTTATTCTAATTAGAGATCCGTTTCCTTGATAAATGCGGATACTAAAATTTTAACAGCTGGTTTGAGTCTATGATTACAGGATATTCTTCCAATTGCTCTGCACCCAGCTCATCCTAGATTTCTATAAGCTTCTGACAGTATCACAGTTTGAACTGATTCTCTTCCTGTAACTCCAGATAGATAAGAACCAGTTACTATAATTTCCTTAGATGCTAAGAAAACCTCTGAAATGTAATGTTGGACATGTGTGCGGTGTGTTACACAACTGAAGTTTTCAGGCATGGGTTTCGGATAATATAATGATCTTGTAAGGTTGGAAGGAGAAATCTACACTTGATTTGTAGCAATGTATTAAAGTTACATGTTGTCTGTCAACATCTGAATTACACTTTCTTTTTCAGCAAAGGACATAGGAAGAAGATTTTCAAGCAATGTGGTCAAAGTTTTTGCGTTGCTCTGCTTATAACTTAATTTTCCAAGCCTTTTTTTAGAATTAAGTTGGAATAATGTCACAGCGGTATTGTATGTATATTTATTTCAGTTACTTCAGCACATTAACATTATTTGAAAAATTCATTCCATTTACTCTTGCCCATAAACACTGCCATTCTGAATACACATGGAGAAAACAAAGGGAACAAAATACATGCAGCATTTCTAACACACAATTGTGGTATCTATGTGCATCTCTATTCCTATAGCCTTTAAACACACTAAACTCTAGAACCTGCCAGAGAACTTGCAATCAAAATGCAGAACTAAAAGCACTTACATTTATCTTCTGAAATGAGTAAGAGGCAGCTATCTGGAAACAACTTTTTTTCTGTAACGGGATATAGAAACTGAAAAAGAAAATTGTTCAGAGATAAAAATATTACAATTTGCCACTGACAACTGGATCCTATTGGATCCTATTAACATAACATTATTTGAGGGACCACTTCCACCCAATTATATCTGCCCGTCCCATCGGGTCTGGAAGAAGAGGTATGCTGTGGGTCCCATCTGCGAAAAAGTTTCATCTGGCAGGACCCAGAAGATGGGCCTTTTCTGCTGTGGCACCCGCCCTGCGGAACACTGTCCCCCCTCAAGGTGAGATTGGCCCCATCCTTGACATCCTTCCAGAAGCCTTTAAAACATGGCTGTGTCAACAGCCTGGGGATCTCAAGGAAATGGTGATTTGATGAGACGGCTGCACTGTTTTTAACATCAATTCTCTCCACTATCTTGTTATGAATAATATTGCTGATGTCTTTCAATTGTAGTTTTTAACATTTGGATTTTATGATGTTTTTTATCGTAAGCCGCCTAGAATCACTTTATTGTGAGATGGGGGGGCTATATAAATGTGATAAATAAATAAATATTTTAATACTGAATGAGTTTATCATTAAAAAGCAAGTCCCATTTTGGGGGCATAGGTAGCACAACACTGTTTATTGGGCTTAGTAAAAGTATTGCAAAGATGCACTGCCTTTAGCACTTTCTAATATTGTCCTACCATACAAATAATTCTAAGTCTGGAGGAAAAGGTTAGTAAGATCACTTACTTGTACTCTGACATAGCTATCCACAGCCTTCAAAACTTTCACATTATTAAGTGGATGAATTTCAATTAGCAAGGTCAGACATTTAGACACTGGAATGAAAAAACACAAAGAAGAGAATATTAATCCATGGTTAAGTGATTTCTTAAGTCCATTTAGGAAACGTTCAATAATAAAAGTACCTGGTTGAAATAGGAGCTTTTTTTCTTCCTGTGCTGTCTGAAGAAAACTGATGGCTAGTTTTAAAAAAAAAGATATTGAAAATGTAAGCATTCATATTTTGAAAACACAGAAAATATTTTCAGAAAATATTTTTGCAGAAGGAAGTTGTGGGAGACAGTTCAGGTCACCTGTGCTGCTCCAGCCACAGTTTTTGTTCACTATACTTTAGGGATGTGCAAGTATTATTATGACCAAACCATTCTGGACTCAAATTAAATGGTTTTAGTTGCCTATTGCTGAATGAAACATGTGTTTTTTGGCCATTTTGGTTCGTAGATGGAATGAAATGGGGCTGTTTTTTTAACCAAATAAAGATCAAAACACAAATATTCTGGGCAAAAGTGGTTCGGAAAATCCAAAAAACTTCCTGGGTGACAACATGTGTGGGTATCAGTGGCTAGGGAGAGGAGGAGAAGGAAAAATACTGAGAAGATCAAGGAGCAAGTGACTGTGAGATTTACTGCACTTAGTTATTGACAGCAGTTGTAGCTGACATGCGGAGGAGCTAGAAAGATGGGTGGATAGGTGGGCACACCAGCACACTGACCACGTAGGGAAGGCACAACAACAAGCTACGCAAAGGCCTTCCTAGCCACAACTGCCACCTGCTCCTCGAGCAGAAGTCGTGAGTCTAGGAGGACCCTCAGATTGCACACCGGGTCTGTCAGGGGCAGTGTGACCCCATTCAGTGCCAAAGATGGCATAGTTCTAGGACCAGTATGCCTCAAAACCCAGAGCCACTCAGTCTTGCCAGGGTTCAGCTGAAGTCTGTTGTTCCCCATTTAGACCCGCACAGCTTCCAGGCACTGGGATAAGATGGTCACAGCATTGCCTAATTCACCAGGGGCAGAAATATATAACCTCACCCCATGCTGATGGATGAGCTCACCCAGCAGCCTCATGTAGATGTTAAATAGGAGAGAGCACCAAAACCTGCAGCACCCCACATAGTAGGGGCTGAGGACAGGACTTCTCCCCAGTCACCACTGCCTGGAATCGACCCTGGAGAAAGGATGCGAACCGGCACAACACTGTGCCACCCAACCCCAATCCTGAGTCAGTCCAGTAGTATAACATAGTTGGTGGTATCAAAAGCCACTGGGAGGTCAAGTAGAGCAAGGATGAATGCACAACACCAGAGATCCTCTAAAAGTGTGACCAATGCTGTTTCCATTCCATACTCGGGTCTGAATCCTGACTGAAAAGGATCCAGATAATCTGTTTCATCCATGGTCCTCTGAAGCTGTTGTACAAACACCTTTTCAACCATCTTCCCCAAAAAGGGGAGGTTAGATACTGGATGAAAATTGTCCAGTATGGTGGGGCCTAGCAATGGCTTCTTGAGGAGGGGGCAAAGCAAGGCCTTTTTAAGAGTAAAGGAACAAGCCCCTCACTCAAAGAAGAATTAACCACTGCTGGAATCTACTTACATGACACTCCCCAGGCTGCTTTAACAAGCCAGGAGGGGCATGGATCTAAAGAGCAGGTGGCTGAGCCCACAGTCCTAAGGACCCTGTCCACTTCCTCAGGTCCAACAGGTTCAAACCGTTTCCAGATAACTGGGCAAGACTCCACCCTAGGTATCTCCTTTGGACCTGCAACAAGGCCGGCGTCCAACTGAGATTGAATCTGAGCAACTTTGTCTGACAGAAGCTGAGCAAATTTCTCTGCATGTCCCTGTAAAAAGTTCTCCTAGCCCCCTTTACCCAAGAGGGCTTGTGTCACTAGAAACAGGGCTGTGGGGCAGCTATTTGCAGACGCAATAACGGCGGAGAAATACTGACATTTAGCCACCCTTACTGCCACAAGGTAGGCCTTAATAGCAGCTCTAACCCATGTTTGGTCAAGTTCATCCTTTGTTGAACACCAGCAGTCCTCTAGATATCTCTTCTCTCATTTCATCTCTCTCAGCTCCTACGTGAACCACGGGGACTGATGGGATCCCCGAGGGGGGAGAGGTCACATGGGCATAATCTGATCCAAGGCCTCAGCCATCCCCTTATTCCAAGTGGCAACCAAGGCTTCGGATGGACCATGCAGCAGACCAGCAGGAACAACCCCCAGCTCCCTCTGAAACCCATCCGAGTCCATCAGTTGCTGGTGGCAGACCAATCTAATGGGTCCAGCCTCCCTGCAGTGGATAGTGGCACTAAAGAATTCCATGGAAATCAGGGTGTGATCTGACCATGACAAGGGGGACACCAAAAGCTCCCCAATTTCAGATCACATAGCCACTGCTCCAACATGAACACCAGATCTGGTGTGTGACCACTGTCCCGTGTCAGGCTGTGGATGATCTGGGATAGGCCCATGGCCGTCATGGTGACCATGAACTCTCAAGCCACCTCAGACCCCATTCCTAGAGAAGCAGATTGAAGTCCCCGAGAACCATAAGTCTGGGGAACTCCACTGCCAACCCAGAAATGGAGTTAAAGAACTCAGGCAGGGAGGTTGCTGGGCAGCAGGGAGGCTGGTACAACAGCAACAATCCCAATTGATTCCTAGAACCAAACTTAATGAACAGGGAGATGTTGAGAAGCAACATCTCATTACATGACAATTTCTGAACACCTGAAAGTAGTATCTGTATTATAAAAGAGAGTAAAGGGGAGAGAATAATAATGAAATTTGTTAAAATTGAATGGATCTATATCAATATACAATATCGTTTGAATAGCAGGGCTTACCCAACAAGGTCTTTTCATGATTGATTGAGCAGCTGATCACACGTAGGTCTTTTTCAAAAGTATACAGGTGCTATTGAAAAAGAAATGGTTGTAACTTGTATTACAAACTTGCGTTTCCAAATCAAGCTAAGCCATATATGCATTACACTTGTGTTTAGCTTGGGGTGATGCATGATTCAGGCACTGTGTTTTGTTAACCATAATTTATGACTTAGCATTTTAGGTGAACCGAGCAAGCGATGCTATTCAGTAAACCATAAGAAACAAAAGTATGGTTTAGTTTAGCACAAAGTGTGAATGCAGTCACTAATTCATATTCACTTGAATGAGTCTGATTTGTTTTCTGTTGGTTCTTCTGGACACAGCTTTACCCACCAAAGTCCAACTAACTGAAGTCCTTGGAAAGCTTTTTGCCACAACATCTGAGTTATCAACCATTTCCCTAGCTGAGGTATGTGGTTGTTATTGTTCCTAGCGTTTCTCTCACTTGGTTGCAGGATCCACTTGTTTTGCACTAAGCTCTGCATGTTGTAGAACCTGATACGGATTAGGGGTGAGAAGGAGTAGGTCCAAGGTAACCCAGCTGGCCTCCATGCCCAAGGGAGGACTAGAACCTGGGTCTCCCCTCTCCTAATCAGACCATAACCACTACATCATGCTGGCCTTCTAACTCAAGGATCTGGTACCCACCTTATATTATTTCCGGAATATACTAAGGAGGGGTCAGGATTCAGCTTGGGAACCCATTTTATAACCTTAAATGACCAAAGGTCATGGAAATGCCTGCCCCCATATGAATTTATCCATGTCAATTAAAATAAGACATCTACAGAAGGATTCTTCTCCCAAGAGCAATAGACACTGTAAATCCTCTTCCACCTCCAAGGGGAAAAAAAATTAGGTCTCCTCTCCTAAATTTTATGATATTGGCTAAATTATTATATTGAACTTCTGGTTCTAAGAACTATTTTATATATATATATGTATATATAATATACATATTATATATATATATTTTCTATAGTTTTGCTATATATGTTTATACAACCAGACCTCATGCTTGTTGATTTTATTGCAAAAGATATGACTTTCTTGTAAACAATCTTGGCTGTAGCATTAAACAAAATATCTGATTATCGAACTGTATTTAATTCTTATGGAAGATAAATACAACAATAAGGGATACCTGATTTTTTTTACTGTTGTGATCATACAATCCAATATTGGTGTATTCCTGAGCCCCCTGTAAAGAAAGTGATTGAGTTTTAAATACTTATCCATATTTTAATTCCATTTTAAACATTTACTTTCCATTATGACAAAAACCCCTCTGTCAAGACTTCACCAGTTTTGTTTGTTTTCTACAGTCTGGCATACCTAAATTTTAAAGTTGGTATCTACTCTTCCATAGTTTTAAAGTGGTAGAAAACTTGACGTTACTTCATTCTTATATGCTGAGCTACTCTTAGCACGTAAAAAAGGCAGAAAAAATAGTTAAGGTTAGAAGTTATTTTAAGCTCAGAATCCTATTTTTGCCATGCCTTCCTTCAAGTCATTAATCCTGCATTAGGAAAACTTAAACTTGGTTTAATGGAATGCCTTGTTTTAATTTTGTTTGCTCCGTAGAGCAGTGCTTCTCAACCTTGGCGACTTTAAGAGGTGTGGACTTCGACTCCCAGAATTCCCCAGCCAGCCATGGCTGGCTGGGGAATTCTGGGAGTCGAAGTCCACACCTCTTAAAGTTGCCAAGGTTGAGAAACACTGGCTTAGAGTTTCTTGGAGAGAGATGGGTGGGCACATATTGGATAAATAAAATAAATTTTCCATCCCCTTTAACTTTTCTCAGTAAAGAGAAGAAGTGTGAAGGTATGGAGATCTGTTCCTGACACCCTTTCCATTTTGGTAGCCCATAAATAAAATCTTGCAAGATTGAGTAATTCTTCATCCACGACCAATCTCTTCTCACCTAGCAAAAACAATGTTGGGAAATTAAAAACACTCCCTAAGGTTTACATTTTATCAACTGGTGTTGCCCTGCCTTCATTTTGCTGGGCAGTGGACCTCATTCTTCATTTCGCACTTTGCTCCTTCAGGTCCAACTCAAGATCCCATTGATGGTAAAATCTGCTGCACCAGGGAATTACATGTGACCATTTCTCAAGTAAGAAACAAATCAATCTTACCTTCCAGGTATAAAGAACATTTCCATTTCTTTCCACATTTATTATATACAGTGTTTCCAAATTATTTCCCCAAGTATCTAAAAAAAAGCAAGCATTAATGCATTGTAAACTGCCTCAGTCCAGTTGTAGATGAAAGCCTATTTTGAAAAGAATATGCAAAGAAACATATGTTTACAATCAATGTGAATATAGTAAAAATCACTGATATTTTCAAACTCTTTTCAGTGGCTTTATTGGGGAGCGATGTTTCTGCATCATGAATAGGAAAACTGTTTAGAAGCTGAGTCTTACAGTTGGCTAAATCATAACATCACATGGATATTGTTAACTTCTGGGACAGTGAAACACAACTTTAAATTGATGGAATTGATCCATCACATGAAGATTCTTATTTAAAGAATCTTATGAGTCAAGAGTTCCTCGTCTCTTTTCTGTCCTTTGAACAGAGCAGCATCTTCTTAATTCTTGTAAATAACATATTTTTGTAAATAATAAAACAAATGAAAATGGTATTTTCAATTGTTTTATTATTTACAAAAATATGTTAAGTTATACATCATAAACGAAGTGTCCGTTCTATGGAGTATGGAATAAAGAATGGTGGGTGCCATTTACTTGTGTCAGTTTCAACTTATTTCATGGCAAATTGGGATTCTTTGGGAAAAAGTGGAGGGGTACCAATACTTTTGGCCGTGTCAGTATGTCTTTCAACTATGGTGAACTTCAAGAAGATTAGTATGAACTTTAGTATGCCGATCAAAGGCACTACAAGGCAGAAATAGGGATTCTCTTACCTACAAACACACTTTATATCAACATTTTTCATATTGATTCAAGAAACACTACACTCAATCAGCAAAAACTAGCAGGCGGGAAAGAAATGATGACCTATAACATGTGTGAGACCACTAAAATCAGAGTTAAATATGTGTGTTTCAGAATTGGGACTATACTGAGGTTTCTTGGCTAGATGGAACTTATGAAGATTTACTGGCAGCTGTGTTCTGGGGGCCCCTGAGTAATGCAAGCCCTATTGCTTTCCTACATGTACCACAATGTCACATGCTCCCAAAACGCGTGAAGCTTGCAACGTGACACTGCTGTCGTCGGTCTGACAAAAGCAGTTAATAGTCTAGGGCAGTGTTTCTCAACCTTGGCAGCTTGAAGATGTGTGGACTTCAACTGCCAGAATTCCCCAGCCAGCATGCTGGCTGGGGAATTCTGGGAGTTGAAGTCCACACATCTTCAAGCCGCCAAGGTTGAGAAACACTGGCTTACGGACACTCCTGCTTACTTGGGAATAAGTTAATTCCGTAGGGCTTTCTTCTGAGGAACAAAATTGGATTACTCTATCACTAACTAAAATCAATATGGTTAATAAATATAAAATGTCCTTAGTTGGGAAGCTCCTCTAAATAACTTCTGCCTTACCCAACGAAACGGTTTGCAAAATGCCCAGATTTTAACTTTGACTTTTGCTTTATAGAAATTTGGAGTTCAACACCAAGGAAGCACTGAGCAATAAATAAATGCTTATACCACATTTCTGAGAAGAAAAAACTGCAGTGTCAAGTTGGAACACAATGAATGAAGGCTGGTATATATGTTAGTTAGCAGGAAGTTGGAATGAATAATAATTTCCTGTTGTCTCGTGTTTCAGTTCTAGCAGTACAGTATTAAGCCCTCTTTTTACATTAGTATACTACAAGATGACCTTATATCACCTTTTAAGGAAGTGTAAATAAGAATAAATTAGCGCTTTATATAAGTGTTTGCAGTTAGTTCCAATTAAATATGTAAATATACTCAAGGAATCCATCAGTCTTGGCACTGAACTTTGTTAACTTATAGTAAGTGGGGACAGATCCAGCCAAAAGTTAAAGTTAAGTGCTGCTTAAAGAGAAAGTAGAAAGAGTGATGTGTAACTTTGCTAGGGCCAGGCAAGCTACAAATCAAAGAATCCAACTTCTCAGGGCAGGAACTTCAACACAGGGCTTCCTCCAAACAGTGTTTACAGCTGTCACATTGAATTGAATTAAATTACTTGACAACTTGAAAGCTACTTGCCAACCACCTTTGCCAAAATACATCCGGCATCTCCCCTTTGAGGCCACATGCTGAAGAAACGGGTAACTTTTTCTGAGAGTTATGCAATCCTCAGAGAGCATATCCCTGACAGCTCTGTAAGATTTTAACAGCTTGGCAATGGGGTTCGTACCCCGCAACAAGGACACAGCCCGCGTATTAAAAAATGTTACTTCGGGGCGGGGGGAGCGCGGAATGAAGTCTGCGGGTTCGTTTCCAGCCGCCCAAGTCCAGGGCCGCGGTTGCAAAGCTGCGCGCAAAGGCCTCCAAGCGAGCGAGCGCGTCGGGCGCAGCTTCTGGCTAAGGAACCCGACCAGAGCGCCCGCGCCGGGCCGGGCTCGGCGGGGTTCTTCGGGCCGTTCCCTGCCCGCGGAGCGCCTCGCCGCCTCGTTCGGCGGAGCGGAGCGGAGCGGGGTCCCTGCGGTTTTCCCGCGGAAAGGCGAAGGCAGGGGTCGCCCGCGAGCGAGCGAGCGAGCGCCCTCGGCCCCGTTTCCGAAGACGCGCCGGTTCTCACCTGCGCTGCCCGCTCGCCCTCGCCGCTCAGCCGCCGCCCGCTCGGAAAGCCAAGGCGCCACGTCCCGACGCGGGTCAAAACGAGCGCTCAGCTGGCAGAGCATCGCCCTTGGGGGGGCGCCGCCCACCTCTCGGGGCAGCACCCGGAACAGGGCGCCCGGCGGCCGCAGGGGGAGACCTCCGCCGCGGACCTCGCCCGCCCTTTAGGACCCGGCGCAGCGGCCGCCCGCCCGCCTGCCTCGCTTTCGCTTCTGCTGCGCCGGGCACCGCCGAGCTCCTCGAGGCGGCCGCGGCCCGACTAGGCGGGGAAGCCCTTTCCGATTGGGCGCGCCGCGTGTCCTTCAGGGTGGCCGGAGGGTGGAGGGAGCGGGCCTCGTGTGCGCACAGCCAGGAGCGGGCTGCGCGTCAGACGCAGCTGCCCGCGGAAGTCCCGCGAAGGGAAGTCCTTGGATCGCTGCGGCCGCGGGGACGCCCCGCGCGCGCTCTCTTGCGCTTGCGCCCGCGCAGGCACCCCGGCTGGGTTGGCCGCAGCCTCGCTGGGCTTTGGGTTCGCTTTCGGAAGAGGCAGGACGGGCGTCGGTTCTCGACGGGAGGCCGCCCGAGCAGAAAGGGGCAGGGCTCCCGAGCGGCGATTCGGAGTACCTGAAGCGGGATTGAATGGACCGTCCCTGTGCGGTTGCTTGTATCGGGGCGGCCGCTTGAACTGCCCCGAGGAATCAATGGACGACTGTACTGTGTTCAATCTTGACGTTGAGACCTTCTGCGATATCTACCTATCAATCAATCAATCAATCAATCAATCAAATCAATCATATTTATATAGCCGCCCATCTCACACAAGGTGACTCTCGGCGGCGTACGACAATTAATTCCCTGATTGCCTGAAACCTTTTGATGTAACTGCTCAGTAGTGCTGTTAAAATCTCGTTTTTCCAAAAACTGCGTCTGCAGGAGCACCCTATTTTCCGGTCACTTCCCTCCCCCACCCCAATTTATATCCTCCATCAGTCTGACCCAGTGTTTCTCAACCTTGGCAGCTTGAAGATGGGTGGACTTCAACTCCCAGAATCCCCCAGCCAGCATTGAAGTCCCATCTTCAAGCTGCCAAGGTTGAGAAACACTGGGCTAGCTACTCCATGTATCTGACAAAGGGAGCTCCAGCTCATGAAAGCCTATGCCTTTTAATAAAATGTGTTAGTTGGAGAACGTGCTCTCAGACTCCTGATTTTTTGTTACTATAGATTTGGAGTGTTTTGGCATAGGAGTCTTCAAACAGGACTGATGTATCTGGGCTGCAGAAATTCAGACCAGCACTAGAAGGCAGCAAAGTTAAGGTTTTCTTTGAATCTTTTCTGTCCTCTAGTGGTCATCTGGAGTTTTGCAGCCCAGATCTATGCTGAGTTGACCAGTAGGTCATTGCTGCACTTTGAACAACTCTCCCACTCTCTAGGAATTTCAGTATGCCCCTGTGATCTTATGTCTACATAGGCTATGTCACCCACATTGACCAGGTCAGATAAAGGACAAGTATTTGCAGAACATGCCAAACCTGGTTAGTGCTAACCTTGTTTAGGATTGTGTGGCTTAGTGTGGTGGGCAAATGGAGCCTATGGAAGAAGCAGGACAGAAAGTATTTTGAACTTTGATGTTGGAGAAGACTCCTGAGAATACTGTGGACAGCCAAGAGAACAAACAAATAGATCATCAAACAAATCAACCCAGAGTTCTCACTTGAGGCCCCAATGACCAGGCTCAAATGATCCTACTTCAGACATTATGCAAGGATCCAGCTCTCTGGAACAGGCAAGGTGGGAAAGGTGGAAGGAATGACCAGCAGCAAGATAGTTACAGTGGTGATGGGTGCACCATTGGAAGTCCTGAAATATCAGGTTAGGGACCGATCATCATGGAGAAAACCTATCTGGGTGGTTGTAAAGAGTTGACACACACTTGATGGCGCATAATCAATCAAATGGAGCCTACTTGGTTAGCTTAGCATTCTGTGTGCTGTGTGAACTCAGGAAGTGGGTTAATTTAGTGACTAAGTTGTGTGTATCACTGAAGTAACCATGTAGTAGAGTAAGGAGACACAAAGATCAGTGTGGCATTACAAACTGTCAACCTCCAGCATCAGTTTTATTTTTAAAGTGCCACTGAGCATCAGATAGGCATCTCTAGAAAATAAAACTAGTGGTTAACAACAGCTCAGCTTTAGCAAAGGCTTAACTCTTTTTCCAAGGTGGAAAAAAACCCCAGCAATTATATATGTGTAACATTTTAAGGCATGGTTAACCTAACCTTAATTTCATCTTTGTGTGTGTGTGTGTAAAATATAAAATATTTTATATATACACATACATACTGTACATACGTACATACAAACACAAACCACAGGATAGGGCTTCATAAGACATTAAGTTAAAATGTACTCGGGTTCAATGTAATATGCAAACGCAGTTAGCTGGGAGGAATAGACTCCATTATGGGGTCTGGCAGAGATCGACCTCCTAATTTTCATTTTAGTGCTTGGATGTTTGAGACTGACCACGCCTGGTTCAAGAGCTGTTCTGGGAGAAGGAAAGCCGCTCTCCGTGGATTCATGGTTAGGTTCCTCTGTACGATGAACTAAGATTTGGTTGGCTAGTTTGTGCTTTTGTGTGTTGTGTGAATCCTGTTAGTGTGGTTAACTTCAGAAAAGAAGTAAATGGTAACTCAACTAAGCATACGTTGATATGCTTTTGCAGGCAGTTCTACACAAAGCTTCTGACTAATAGTAGAACTGGAAATGTGCAGAAAACGTTTCTGTGCATAGTTTCCTTGTTCCTTTCCTCCTCCCCCTGGCTCTCCCCTCCACTTCACAAACACCATTCTGTATTCCCTGTGTGTGTTCATTCCACATTGGGTGGTGTTGATTTTTCTGTATTTTTGAGGATTGGACATAGTAAAGCAAAGGCCCAGACACATTAATATCATGGATTTTTCCATTTATGTGTATGGATAACTATCCCTGGGGACACTTAAAAATAGCTTTTCAGTAGGACCTGAAATTACTTAGACAACATTCTGAAGGGAAACCAGATATGGTTCTGTCTATACTTTTTATATCTATAATATCTTTCTTTGTATTTTTTTTTCCCAGTCACTTTGCTGCATTTCTCTTACTCATCCATTAGATTTCTTTTTCTCTCGGTGATCGGTCAGCATTCTAGTACAATGGAGCACAGTTTATTTAGGCCGGTGTGTGCCTTTGAGTCAGTGTTGACTCCTGGCGACTGCCCGGAAAAGTCCCTGCAGTTTTCTTGGCAACATTTTCAGAAGTGGCTTGCTACTGCCTCCTTCCTAGGGCTGAGAGACAGTGACTGGCCCAAGGCCACCTAGTTGGCCT
Organism: Python bivittatus; assembly: GCF_059951505.1. Lineage (NCBI taxonomy): Eukaryota > Metazoa > Chordata > Lepidosauria > Squamata > Pythonidae > Python > Python bivittatus. Next base: position 7,675,541 of record NW_028277037.1, on the reverse strand, counting down.
CATGCCTAAGGCAGAACTAGAACTCATGGTCTCCTGGTTTCTAGCCTTCTGCCTTAACCATTACACCAAACTGGCTCTCAGTCTAAAATATTTTCCCCCAAAAAACTTTCATCTGGGTGTAAATTCAGAATCTTCTACCCTTCCGTCTTCTGCGCTGGCAACTTACAGTGGCATAAGCAACAGTGTTTGGAACTAACTGAAATTAGAAGACAGGATGATGGTAAGATGGCATTGTTAATAGTAGCCGCAGGGAAAATTAGAGAAAACTTAGGTTCGCCCAACTTTTTTCGTTTTCTGCTATAGTCGCTGGCATTCCCATTACTTTGCTGTCTGGCATTTAAAAATACTCCCTGACTGTTCTTGCTCTCTCTTATTTCTTTTTCAATTGTAAAAAATTAATGTACACGCAGCCTGTCGTTTTGTACTGATTGTGCATTAAAGGTTTTTCTATGAAGTGGTATTACATTATATACATAGATAGATACCATAGATAGATAGATAGATAGATAGATAGATAGATAGATAGATAGATAGATAGATAGATAGATAGATTCTGCATGAGATCCACATGGTTCAAGACTTGCCACCAGTTTATCAACTAGTGACTCATTACTTCCAGACAACCCATGAAATGGGCTTGAGAAGGACAATCACAATGGAAAATAATTATCAGAGACGTTTCTCCCCAGTGATCTTCCTAAGACCAGGATGACAAACCTAATTGTGGTGGATGCAGTAGAGAGGGCACGATTGATGTCAGGCCCAATCCAAGAACAACAGGGAAACAGTTCATCCAAATTCAGTTCTGTTATTGCTTACACCATATAGACAGAATCTTGCCAGACTAAATCTGTACTACTGCAACTAGTGGATATACCCTGGGAGATTCTAGGGAGTGGCTGTTCTAAACGTCTTTCGCTCCCCACGCTCCTGCTTCCAACTGTGTTGTCTCTTACCTCTTTGTCCTTCCTGGAATTCAACCCCTCCTTGCTGAGAACCTTGCTCTCTACCGCAATCCACCACATCACACCCACCCCCCATAGATACATTCCATCACACTAACCCAGTCCAAGGGCCAGGTCTCTCTTGGGGACAGGAACAGTGGGCTGAGGGTGTGTGTCAAAGTCTGCAAGATGGCAGGCGTGGCATTATGATCTAAGCCCCACCCCTTTTGTGGGCATGTCATAAAGACAAGCCTTCCATCACAGTACTGGCTGTGCAGATTTTGAACCCTCCCCACCACCCATGAATGCCTCTGCTTGGGGACTGAATGATGTGATGAGAAAGACCCCCAAACTCTCCCTCCCTGAAGAAGAGCTATAATACCAAGAGTTGAAAGTGCTCCCAGGGTTAAGCATAAATAAACAACCAAATTCAGACTTCTCCATCAGAACTGGCTTTGTCTTTCCAATTATGCATTGTGGGAAGAAGAACTTGTCCTTTCTCAAACTACTGCTCATCGGCTTCACTGAAGATCTTGGGTGACAGTGTGATGTGAAAATTCTCTCTCTTCACGCTGCTCATAATGTCATATCTCCTTTTAATTTTCTTCTTTTCCTAAGCAAAAAATCTTGTAGCACTTAAGCGTTTGCTCTTAGGGTTGTGATTTCAGTTCATCTGTGGGCTGGATTATTTGTCCTTTTTATAACTCTGTCGCAGGGGTGCAGACTCTGCCTTGCGAGTTGCATTTCCTCAAGAAAAATCTGTGGCCAGTTGCAGCAATGAAGAACTAAAATCAGGGAAGGTACAACCAAGGCCCAAGGCCGCATTTCCAATAATGTTTCTTCTCCACAAAAACATACCCGTGCTGGTTAGAATAGAATAAACTGTTGAAAACAAAGAAATTATCATGAGGTTCCAATGACTGCAGACATCATGGCTGCAAAGCACTGATGCCTTTGAAGATTAGCTGCTAATTGCAGGGGCTGTTTCCCTGGTGAATTTAATCTTTCTGAAGTGGTAAGCACAAGTTCTTTATTTTTTTCCTTCTGCGTTCTCCTTCTCTCAATCCATCTCCATACCATTTGGGTCTTTCCTTACTACCACTACACTTTCCTCCTTCATTTTACTACATTGCTGCTCAATTTTTTCTTCTTCTTTGTTCTTTCTGCTGGAAAGAGATAACATTGTGTGTGTATGTGTGTGTGTGTCTTTGAGTCAGTTTTTGACTCCTGGTGACTGCCTGGACTAGCCCTGCAGTTTTCTTGAAAAGATTTTAGGAAGTGATTTGCCATTGCCTGTTTCCTGGGACTGAGAGAGAGTGACTGGCCCAAAGTCACCCAGCTGACTTTGTGCCTAAGGTGGGACTAGAACTCATAGTTTCCTGGTTTCTAGCCTGGTGCCTTAACCACTACACCAAACTGCCTCTCTGTGGGTGTGAGTGTGTATGTGTATTTGTTTGTGAGAGAATGGTTGGTATATGCTGAGCTCAGCTCCTAGTAAGTTTATAGAAACTTGGCTGGATTCTGCCACTTAGTTCAGTGTTCTCAGTCTCAGCAACTTTAAGATGTGTGGACTTCAACTCCCAGAATTCCCCAGCCAAAGGAATGGCTCCCATGGAAATCTGAGAGTTGAAGTCCACGCATCTTAAAGTTGCTGAGATTGAGAAACCCTGTTTTAGTCCAAGATAACTCTTGCTGTTACAAAGTTTATATTAGTAGCCTGTAGAATTTTTGTGTTCTTGACAGCAAAATAGACTATGCATGATTACAGACCTTTTCATCATGCATGCTACATTGTAATTTATATTATATATTCTATTTTTTTAAATGAAGTCTGGATCCTGTAATAAAGTTTTACTGACTCTTCCCGTTTAACTTAAATTTTGAAGCCCACTTTGGATTTTGTAAAGCTTTGATTTTTGTAACATACAGTATTAGAGCTAAGACAAGAAGTGGTTAACCTGTGATGGGGAAATGTAGGAAACTCTCTTTACTGTAACATGATAAGGAATCCCAAATTACAGTTCTCTCTTCCAAATGTTCTTCCCTCTGGTCTGTAATGTCTTGGTCCTCAAAGGAAAATCTCACAGGACTGAGAAAACTAGCTCTAAGTGCCAATGAGTGAAAATAATTTTGCAAAACAACTAATGAATAAATAAAAGCACATTTTATTTGTATTTAAAGCCCAGTAGGATTTGTTAGATTTCTGAAGAGTTGTTTCCTGCATAACGTAGCATTAGGACTCGCTTTGCATTGAAAAGTTACAAAAAGCCTTTAGGAGGTAGACCAACATAGCCAGTGGACGATTAGCCAACTGGCTTGTCAGACTACTTTCCTAGGCCCCACCCCGTTCCTTGCCCCAAATGCAGAAGACAAGAGACAGGTCGTTTCTTTTGCACAAGTAAGAAGAAAAGGAGTTTATCCCTGCCCTTGGCCAGTGCAAATGTCCCCCTCCTCTGATCAGTATGGATCACCTGAGAAAGAGGGGCTGGCAAGTCAGCACATGGACAAGCCGTTGTATGAATGAGCTGTGGGCAATGTGTCCATGGGAAAATTTGGAAGAATGCCTGGGTTAATATCCTTGTCTGCTGCTGGCATGAATTCCTCACCATCTCAGCCTGGAACCAATTTGTTCTTCAGCCTGAAACTTGTTTGTGTATTATTATTGATTTATATAGTTCTCCACCAGTTTAAAATACGTGGCTAACTTTTCCTTGCTATAACATGTCAAGTCACCCAAAAGTTCAAGGGTAGCTTCCTTCATATGCCAGTGGGCTTCCTTCACGTACCAGTGGACCTCCATAGTTCTGGAATTTGTTGCTGTGGAAGTATCGCCCTCAGAACTTGCTCTGAGAGTCAGTGGAAGAAGAATGGCAGGTATTGTAATGAACACATCATAGAACCATACAGATGCAATTTGGAAGGGACAGCAGGAGCCATCTCGTCCAGAGGTTTTCAAACATTTTCAGGCCATGGAACTTGTTAGTTAAAAACAATTCCCAGAATCACTGAAAGGTTCAAGAGGCAAAGCTCTAGTGGTAAGAAAGTGGCTGTGCCTGAATGCAATTTTTTCTGTTTTTTCCTTAGTCTCTCACAGAGTCCCATGAAGTTCCCAGAAGACAGTTTGAACAATACTGATCTCGTCCAAGCCTCCGCATTGCGTCGGAAAACCAAATGAACCATACTCGAGAAGTGGCTATGCAACCTCTTTTTAAAACCTCCAGAAATGGATAATTGAAAATCTCCGTAAAGAGATCATTCCACTATTGTATACATCTTAACTGTCAAGAAATAGTTACTTAGATTTAAATAGTATCTGGGTCCCCACCGCTTATACCCATTATTTCTGGTCCTAAGTCTCTTGAGGTAAAGAAAAGTAGTTCCTAAAACCCCTATGGCACTGTTTGATGTACCTGAACAATGATAGTATTTCTTCCATCACTCTTCTTTTGTCCACAATGAAAATATGGATTTTCTAAAGCCAGGGAACTTAATAAATTACAACATTGTCCAAAGAACTTCTGCACATATTAGCAAGCCCGAAGCAACTGCAGAAAAGTGATTTCAACAAGAGAAACACAACATAACAAAGAGTGCAAGACACTTACAACAGCAGTGCAGCCAAAAAGATCCATTTTTAAAATAATTGTTAAAAGAAATGGCAAACCAGAAAGGCCTCTAAGTACATAATCCGGACCTGAGACTCATTCTGGCCTTCATTCTTGCGTTAGGTAAATCTCATTCTGGCTCTTCTGGAATATCTTTTTGGGACAGCATGATTATTGACATATGAGGAATAAAATTCCCGATACCAGAAATAACAATGCAGTTAGAGGGTGGTATGGAAGACATGACATCAAATGAACAAATGAAGGATGGGATGACATCTGGGACAAAATGTAATGCTAAAAGATACCTCTGGATTATCATTTAGAGCAGTGTTCCTCAACCTTAGCAACTTTAAGATATGTGGACTTCAATTCCCAGAATTCCCCAGCCACCATGCTGGCTGGAGAATTCTGGGAGTTGAAGTCCACATATCTTAAAGTTGCTAAGGCTGAAGAACACTGGACTAAAACACAGATGTTAGTAACTCATTACAGGTGTCTCAGTGAAAATTACAATATGACAGGATATGATTCTGTGATTCAATGCTCCATTCTTTGCAGGCACAAAGACTTTCAGCATAGAGGATTTTGCAGCATTTTTCCTCCAACGCTGCTGATGGTAAAATATTAAATGGCAATGGTGTAAAGACCGTCTGAAGTTTGTTATTTGTAAGTTGGGTCATACCTAATGCTGATTTAAAATGAAATTTGCTGTGCCCTAATTGAGCTATAAGTAACATCTTGGTATATTCTGTTTGCAATTCTATGTCAAGCACTTAAGAGCTACCATCGTTTCATCTTGTCCCAAGTGTATCAGCATCTCACTTGAGGACCCCAATTTATTTGGAATTTATTTGGAATTTCCAAGGAGAGTAATATTTATCTACAGGATAAGATGCACAGAACCTTGGAACTAGAAGTAAACTTTTAGCCAAAACCCAAGGACACACAGCCATACCCTCCTTCCGATTTTATAAACCCTGCCTCCAAATGGAGAGCAATGTTAGGCATACATTTTGCTGTCTGAAATAGCTTTCTTAGGTAGCCAGTTTGAACTCTCACCAGTTCCCATAGTTGACACCTGGATTTATCTGCGCACCATCGAGGAGCTGTTCCAGCATCTTGGCTTTAAAAAATTTCAGAGCAGCTGGCATATATTGGGCTCCTCAAGAAAAAAGGAAACAGGGTTTTCTCTGATCGTTCAGAGCACCCTGACAGATATGACTATGTCACTCCCCTGAATAATGCAGTAGAATACCTAGGTACTTAAAACAGGGGACTTGTTCCATTATGTGTCCTTTGAGGGTCCAGGCAGAATCAAACTAAATGGTGCACAAGGATCTATAAGGAAACAGTAACATAGCATACAGAGAAAAAGTGAATTGCATTTGGGGGGAGTTGGGAAGGAGGAATTGGCGTGACTAATAGAAAAGTTGCCAGCTACCCACTGTCAGAAAATATTCTTAGGGCACTTCTGGAGGAAGAAATGGTGGACTGAAGACAGCTCCATGAAAAGTGGAGCTGACGACTGTGGTGAAGAACGAAGAGCCAGCAAGTAGACCAGTTCTTTGAACCTCTTCAGACAAGGAGAGCACTTGAGATCACCCACAAGTGCTCCAGACAGCTGCTCCTCATGAGGAGACTGCAAAATAGTGGTCTCTGCTGGGTTTAAAGCTCTGGGAGACAAGGGAATAGCCATCTTGCTCAAACCACAGTTGGTGCCTTTGAAACTAGACACTAAATTCACATACTTCCTTTTCTAATCACTTTCGGAAATTGCTTGTTAACTGCTTTTCAGCTAATAGAAATCTTTGTATTGACAAGTTCGATAGCACTAGTGAGTTTCCCTTCAATCCTTAGTGAAAAAAAGTTTTAACTACAAATTTAAGAACTTAGAAAAAAAATTTTTTTGAATAAACAGTAAAAGAGTGATTAAAATTTTGATTTTAAAAAGTTACAAATGGACTGAGGGTCCAGATAATTTTGAAATAAGATTTTGGACTTAATTATAAAGAATCCTTCCTGTGGGAATATGCTTTTGTTTTGAATTTTTAAAAAAAATATATAATAAGTTTTTAAAAATTGGACACTAGAGGGAACTAAAGATTACAATTAAAGGAGAAGAATACATAAACTCAACTTACAATTACAAAATGGAGCAAGATATTCTAACATTGGACATATTGGAGTGTATTTTGAAGAATGGACTCAGAAGTTAATATTAATAGTGTCAACAGAGACATTGGCCTCTATGGAGAGACTGTGTCTAAAAGATGTTATGGAACAAGTTTTACCTGACAAGATCAAGGCTGAGTTGAAAGTGGATTTACAAATGACAGGCTACAAAAATGACATGGAAAAAGATGTTACACTGGACATACAAAAGAAACTCACTGATATTTTAATAATTAAAAGGGATATGCAAACAATAAGCCAAGAGAGTGACCTGGATAATTTTCCTATATTGGATTTACAAAAGAGGCTTGTTAAAGTTTTGAAGAATCTTGTGGGAAGGAACAAAGAAAAAATGAAAAGAAATCAAGTTCTACAACATTATTTGAATGGACTAAAGGTTAAGATTGTTAGAAATAAAAGGAAGGAATACAAAATTGGTTTATTTGATCAAGTTTAAAATAGATATCTTAATGGACTTTTGCTGACATCAAGGCTGAAATGACAATGCTTTATAGATTTGTTCATAGATAAGAGACGAGATATGGGAAGATCATCTGTATTTTAAGAGGAGGTCATAAGTTACTAAAATTATTTGTACTTCTGATGAAGTATATAAAGTATAATTCTTTATATATTTCTTTTCTTTTTCTTTACTATATTCTTACTTTTCTTTTTCGTTTTCTCTTTCTCTTTTTTCCTTTTTTCCTTTTCTGTACCTTCTACTCTTTTTTTATTTTTCTATCTTTTAGTTTGTATGAGCTTTTATTATTGTAATTATAATCTTTAATAAAATTACTGTGAAAAAGAAAATATTCTGAGGGAATTTGTCACCATCTGGTAGCTTATTTGAAAGACACTATTTGTGTAAAGGGGAGCTCTTTCTAGCTTCTCTGCTATCAGAAGATTTATTTTTGGACTCTTAGCATGCAGCAATTTATTGGGAAAGTTGTCAGACGACATAGCTTCTGAAATAATTCAAGTACGCTTATACTTCGCAAGGCTGCTTCTCAGTCTGACTTTTTGCCAAGCCAGAATGATCACGATCCGTCCTACCTATAAAAGCTATATTGTAAGAATATACTACATGCAGATCTGACTAGACATCCAAACTCCAATTAAGTGAAGTTGTAAATCTGCATGATCCTGTAGAAAGGCTGAATGCATATATGTTTTAACTCTGAATAGATTTCAGTATGACATTTAGTACAAACGAGGTACCTCTGATTGTGTACAGAATGCATTTCCATACTTCTGTTAGAGACTTATGATTATTTAACCAAAGCCTGCAGTCATTAATGTTTTGGGCAGGACCCCCAACTAAAAGGCCAATACTGAATCCAACCATCTTCACACCTCTCATTATGGCGTTTAATAACTGCAGATCTAAGATATCACCTGACACAGCAGTGTCCACAGGAACTTGCCACTTTCATCCTCAGCTTGTGTGCAATGTCAAGACATAAATAACTCTACTTTCATCAGGATAATAAACTATGGTGATGGCAGAATGACTAATGCCTATGAACAGTGTAGGATAGCTGAAGCACTCAAAGCTTGCTTGTTAAATTAAGATACTATGCCTTTGGTGACAGTGATGTTCTCACTTCTAAAAAAATTGATTCTGGGATATAAATATATCTTATGCGCATTTCCCACATTTCAATCCAAATTTACAAGGTGGTGTTACAGTTGCTGGCTGAGAACAAGTACTTCCTCACATAGTAAGCTTAATACTTTCCCTCCCTGGGATTTCACCATTTCAAACCAACATCAAACTTTGAAGGCCAAGAATGATGTTCCAAAAAGTAGATAGGACCAGAACAAAAACATGGGTGGGATCAGGACATTGTGTGAAAAGTGGACTGATGAGGAAAATAACAACAAGTGTAGACTGTGTACCTTGTGTGTGTACTAGGCAGTACAACTATGAACAAACCACTTGTGTAAATTTCTCTCCTACTGGTTCAGGTCCTGCCTTCTGTAATACCAGAAAACACGATGTGACCCATGTTCTATGTTGGAGGTCAAGAACACAAAGGGTCCATGACACCCTTTGATGATACACGTAGAATCTTACAAAACTGTCAAACCTTGCATGATTAGATGGGCAATCTCATGAGAGTTCAACTATTAAAAATGTTGGAGTTTTTTTTTTAATGCACAATTTACTGTACCCGATAACACAATTGTGCTCAAAGTCTGAAAAAGTTGCCTGACTTCAGTTTACGTTATAGTCTTTTTTAAAAAAAATTAATTATCTGTCTGTAGTACCTATGTTGGCACTTTTCACTGAGACATAATTTGCATAACCACAATTTGCTGCCTGAGCCACAACTGGCTGGGTTAATTCAGAAAGTTAAATGGTCAACATCATAGTAAAGCACATAAGCCATATCATGGCTTAATGTGATGCACTAACCCAATCATTAAGCTTTAACCAGGTTCTTTAATCACCTGAATGCAATTTAATTTGAAATGTAAAGCATTTTGCAGAGAGGTACAGTACTGAAACTCCTGATATGGAGGAGGACTCTCATCCAAGAAAAGAAAAGCAGTGATCATTGCTGTTTCATTCTCTAATATTCATTATGCTTTGCTGGAAACAAAAACAAAATTCAGGAAACCTGATTAACTGGACAGACCAAAGAAGAACTTGACACAGAGGTAGATGGCATGATCCTTCTGGCTCCAAAAAGTGTCCCAGAATGGAGCATAAGCAGGAGTAGTCAAAATCTGAAAGATGGTGGATGCAGTATTGTGATCAAGTCTTTGACTCTTTTGTACATACATAAAGAAGGGATGGATGAAGGACACCCCACTGTACATCTTTCAGATTTTGACTTCATCTTTTGGGTAGCCCTGGTTCCAGAGCTGAACTTCCTTACAGGTCCCCTTTGCTATACTACTGAATACTGATTCATTTTCTAACTCTTATAACTCAGTCCGAAGAAGAAAAGACAATTTGGGGTTCATAGAGCCCTATTTTTCCTTTTGAAATTTGTTACAAAACTAGCTTACCTTGTAACATTTGATTCAGAGCACACAGAAATCAATGGAAAGTGAGGAGAAAGCAGGAAGATCAGCATTACATTGTTTTAGCACTGAGACAGTCAAAGTTTAGCAACTGGACTGAAAGGGCCAAATGACATGTTAATCATTATGCAATTGTTTAAACATATAAATCAATAGCTGGCACAAAGTGGTGCTAATTGGGTCAAGACTGTGGAGATAAACTTTGACATCCCCATTTCGATCCTGATTTATCTGGGATCCTCTGTATTTCTTATCTGGCTTGTGAGAAAGATTTGATTGGTACAATAAGAATTCAGATAGGTATAAAGAGTTAAAGCCTTTTTTCTCTACACCTTAATGCTGATCACACATAGTTTCATGCCTACTATCTAAAAACAACTAGAGCGAAATGTGCATAAAAATGTATTTATCATTAAATTTGTAACCTGTTTTTTTTACTTGTGAAATCATTCAAGCTGGCATACAATAAATCATGTTTAGTTTGGTTCTGAACCTCAGTCATCCTCTTTTTAAACCACCAATACCGGCAACTCAAACAATGGAGATTTTAAAGGAAATTAGATTTATACTGTCAGTTTAATGCTTGTTTTATACATATTTACCAAAAGATAGAATGCACTCCTTCCCCTCCCCAAATAATTAACTTTCATATGAAAGGAACAGAAACTCATACAGAAGGAGAAATCTAGAAAGTTGTGATGGAGTCTACAGAGGGAGAACCTTTTCTATAGGTCAACTTCTATAGGTCAGCTGCCCAGAGACATTTGCTGAGAAGAGCAGCCACACAAATGGAATAAATCAGTGTTATTCCAGTGGTAACTTTAAAATGCCTGGACTTCAACTCCCTGGGATTCTGGGAGTTGAAGTCCAGACATCTTAAAGTTGCCAAGGTTGAGAAACACTGGAATAAGTGAATGAATGAATGAATGAATGAATGAGCAAACAAGCCCCATGTATTTTTCACAGTCCTTACTTTCAGAGGGTAATTCTAGGTACTGGTTGTCACCTTTAAACCCCTTCATATCTCAGGATCTGGGTATCTTCAGGAACATTTGCTCCTGTGGTTTCTAGATGGGAGGGCTCTCTTTGGGTTCCACGTTAAAAGTGTGTTACCACCAGGGCCCCCAAAGGTGGTCCTTTTCTACTGCTGCCCCTTCCATGTCGTAGTAAACTCCTTGGGATCAGATCAGCTTCAACCCTGTTGGCATTTGGAAAAACCATTCAGATCTAGGAGTTTCAGGAAGCCTTTGGGGATGCAGTGACTGAGAACTGAGTATCCTCATGCAGGAAGTGGTAATTAATTATTTCAGGTGAGTTTTCCTTGGGGGGGGTATTATGTGTGTGTGTGTGTGTGTGTAAACATTTTTTATTTGGGGATATGTTGTTATATTTTGATATTTATTGGATTGAAGTATATGTAGATAGATAGATAGATAGATAGATAGATAGATAGATAGATAGATAGATAGATAGATAGATAGATGAATGACAGGGTTCAAGGATAACTATTAAAATGCCCATCTATTGTCAAATGAATATTTTATTTAGTTTATTAAATATATCTGTATAGTCCAGTTCTTGTATTTAAAAAAGCATATTGAGTTCAGCACAATAGTACTCTTAATTAGTCCTGATCTGTAGCTCAGAAGTTAAAACTCTCAAGGAAAAAAGGTATTAAAATGCTTAATTTTCTAAAAAGGTGCTGTTGCAAATACAGAGTGCTTGCATTGGCATCAAAAGACATTATGTGGTTATGTATTTTTTCCACCTTTTCCCCCTCAGCAGATTTTTCTATGGAAAGAAAAATAATGGAAGAAATGAGAAAAGCTGAGTGGTTTACATATGAAGGATGTGATAAAATGCAATGAATATAGCAGAGTAATTATACATAAAAATCTTGCCTGGAAGTTTCCTCCTGGATTTGTGATTTCTATTACACATTCAGCACAAAAAGTGCATTTTAGGTGACAAAGAAAGGATTCTAATTATTTTTTAACTACAGTATTGCCTTTCTTATTTTCGACTGGAAACATTAGCAGCTAACAATACCTCCTTACATTATAAGTTACATTCTACTATCTGATGATCAAGTTTCTGAGCTACACAGCTGATCTTAGACGCTAAGCAGAGTTAGCCCTGGTTAATATTTGGAAGGGGAAATCACCTGGGAATTCCAGAGCTGTTGGCTAAGATGAGAAGTCCAAAAACATCCTGGAAGAAAGCAATGGCAAATCTTTTCTGTAATACTGTCAAAAACCTATCTGGATAAGACCATGAAGTCACCAGGAACTGAGTTGAACTCAAGGAGAGTTTAAGCGTCATTGAATTATATATAACTTCTAGTAATACCAGCCATATCATCCAATTTGGTCCACTGGTAATTCTGAACCTAGATCCCCATTGTGTTCCCAATGGTCACCAATGTGTCAACAGACACTCCTTTTGGCCCCCATCAGGAGTCCTGCACCATGTGACTTCTTATAGATTTAAATTATGATTTTAAAATTACCATTCAATGGAGAGTATTGCTGGAAAGTCCATTGCCAGCCTCTATCATCTACCTTTATTTTAAATAATGCTTCTGGATGCCACGTGGACCCCACAGATATCTTTAGAAAATATAAAAAGTCTTTATAATTTAACATAATTTAAATAAAGGCACTGATTTGAGAATGGTTTCCAAGTAATGCAAGTAAAGTACTTCCTAAAGTTCAGCTGTGCCAGGAGCCCAGGAAAAGCAAGTATTTATGTTATACATTTTGAAGTTAGGTATAAGTTTGTTTTTTAAATGAAAAATGCAAATGTAAGTTAATTAAAACCCCGGGTTCAATTCCTCAATGTAAAAATATATTATATAACAAAAATTGGAATGCTCCAAAACCTCTTAAGACCTCAGACAGCTGTTGCCAGATGAAATATTCAGCCGAACAAACTTTTACAACCTAATTCTATACTTAGAAATAAATCTCACTGAGTCACTCCCTTGTAAGATGTATACAATCACAGCCTAAAAATGGTATCCAGATAGGAAAAAAAAAAAAAAAAGAATAACGTATCATTCTACATTTGACAAACTAAGAAAATGGTTGTAGTCATAGAATTTTGGCTGTGTTTTGGGAAAAGGCTATCAAAGCAAAGAACAACAATGGATTAGTAAACATTAAAATTGTTAGGGGGAATAGAAGCTCGCTATGCCATCATTAGCATCAATGCAGAAGCTGAGAGATGTTTGCGATATTTTTTTCTTCTTAAAATAGATTCTCTTTGAAATCTGATTTTATAACCACACGCGCACACACACACACATATAATCACCATGCACGAGGCCCAAGATGTTACCGCATGATGACAGTTCATCTGTTTAGATTTGTCTTGCATCAATGATAACACTACCATTAACCTAACACTGTTAGTAACACTGTTAGTTTAGAGCATTTAGATTGTACCAGATGCTAAAGATATATTTAAAATTCTGCCATGCCATGAAGACATGGTCAAAGTTGCTGTGAGTTAGATTCTCTAGTGCTCATTTTGAACACTGTAATCAGTCCTTAAAGATAGCTTTTGCATTCCACGCCCACGCTTAAACCACAGTAGAAATAAAAGAAGAGCTGAAAAAAGGACACATGTTTCAGTTAGTGAGTGGGGAAGGCCACAAACACAATGAAAAAGGAGGTTTTCAGGTACTACAGAAATTTCACTAAATTTCTAGAAACAAGAGATATATCTGTAGGATAAACTGTAGTCTAAATAGATAGGCCCAATTGAAATAATATGCCAAGGACAAGGAAGAAAATCTATACCAAGCATGCTGGGTCAAGCTATTTGGAAGCAAATACCATGGAAATCAATAAAGATTATATCCCAATCCATGCTCACAGCATTATTATAGATGTACTGTACAATGCATGCATCAATCACATCAGGCTGACTACATTTTTCATAAAAATTTAGTACACACCCTTCAAATCAGAATGTTACAGAAGCATGAATATTCATGTCAGTCCTATTTTTATACTATGTATTTCATATGATTCAATTTCATAACATATTAAAAAAAAATCCCCTCTCACCCCTATGGGTGGTCTGTGTCTTCCTCAATCTCGGGTCCTCTACCAGAGGACTGGGAGTCTGAGGGTTCTGTGCAGGATATGAGCTGTTCCTAGCATGGCCCTCTTCTGGACAGAGAGCTCTGATGTTGCTCCTGGGATCTGCTGGAGCCACTCTCCCAGCTTAGGAGGCACAGCCCCGAATGCTCCTACCACCACTGGGACCACTTTGGCCTTGACTTTCCACATCCCCTCTAGTTCCTCCTTCAGGCCCTGGTACTTCTCCAGCTTCTCATGCTCCTCCTTCCTGATGTTGCTGTCACTTAGCACCACTGCATCTATCACCACTGCTGTCTTCTATATATGCGCCATTGTTTACAAATCATAACCAGTAGCTTAATAGCTTGTGCTTTACTGTATATACACTATTATATGTTCAACACCCAGTTGGTAAAGATCTTACACAGCATTTTGGGTGATTCTGATTTTCAGTTGCACCTTGAGAAATTGAAATAAGATCTGTCAACAGTGCTTTTATTTTGAGACAACTAATGAAATACACTTCAAACAGATGTCTACAGAAGGCATTCTAAGCTTTGAATTAGAGACAGGATTCTTTGTTTTTCAGTTCTAATTCAGAAGTTCATAGAATACATTGTCTTGGACTGAAATATACATGAGATGATTAGTAACTAAGCGAGTGCTACATAATTTGCCATGATTAACGCTTTATATATGCTCAGGAGATGCATAGAAATTTTTTTTTTTCTAACAACAGGCAATGGATTGTATCCTAATCTTCAAAGGATAATTCCTAAAAGCAATAACTGAGGTCACTAACATTTCAGTATATAGGAAGAGTGAATATAGAACAATCTTACCCAGATACAGTCTTTTTCAACTCTTGTAATTCCCAGCTCATTGACTGGGAATTGTGAAAATTAAAGAAGCCTGATGCATTGGAGGGCACCACGTTCTGAGAAGTTCAATATCATAAATTTCTCCAGCCTAATTCTGTTTATAGGCAGAATGAAACATAAATTATATATTTCTGCTATATTTTGCATTGAGATACATTTTTTTTTTAAAAAAAGAAAGCTCTCTCTCTCTTTGTAATAACAACTGAATTTGTTGGGTACATTTGTCTTAGCTGGAGGACAAAGTTATTTAAAGTGTGAGTAATGATGATTTATGGGCTTAGCAAATGAGTTTTGTTACCATTTTAGCCATACCTGTCACAGGTAGATAGTAGGCAAGAGTAAGAAGGATCACAGAACAGCTGGTGCTTCTGTCACCGGTTTCAGAAATTTCAAAATTATTTATGATTTAGACATCAGTTTGTAATAAAATGGATCCTTTTTATTATCACAGGTCAATACACAATAGAAATACACCTAGTTAAATAATGAATGTGCTCATACTTCAGTTACGTTTATTGGAATCATAGTTCAAGTTGCTACAATTAATTCTATGAACGTCCACCAGTCTCTCTAAGACGAGCTCTAACCCAGAGGTCCAGATTCTAATTTCCTTTCTGTCATTGGAACTGAGTTTTGCAACTGGCTTGTTTGTCTCCAATCATCAAAGTGTGGTAATAAGAAGTGATAGGGCCCTCTGGCACAGAATGGCACCTGGGGATCTATGGTAGGAAAAAAATCCCAAAGAAGTAGAAAAAACTTCCATGCATCTGATGCCAACGGGTCTAAACCTTTATGTCCAGCATAGCAAATGCTCCTTCGGTTGGGGATGAATGACCATTTCTAGAGGTTCTTTGGGGAAGGAAAATAATTTGTTGTCATAAGTGGCATTTACTGAACTCTGCCCAGTTTCCTCAATACAGCAATGATTAATAGTGACTTGGTTTGCTGATACATGTTTCTAAATTTTATTTCCAGTTAAAGAAGTGAGAAATGTACCAATATTTTTGGCACACGTTATTTTTTATTGTAGCAAAAAGCACAGTTCCTCTTAGATCAGGCTATGAACAGACCCCACGCTAAGCAGCATGCTTTCTGGTTTCCTTAATAAGCATAACTTGTCCCCATGTGTTGTAGGGTGCCTCTTCTTGCATGACTAATTTCATTTCAACTGGGTCATCTGAAGAACAGTAAACAGACAGTTAAAGCAGATGAATATGCTACTTTGCTTCTGGGCCCTCAGTTGATTTTGTCCAGGCATATGAAAAACTGTATTTTTTTGCCAGGAATATCTGTGGATGAGAATAATTGAGTCATTGATCTATACAAGATCCTCTCGAAGTATATCAAGTGTCCAGATGGCACTAACTTGTGGATTATTATGGACCTTGAACTGGAATATAGATGAAGAAGGAAGGAAGGAAGGAAGGAAGGAAGGAAGGAAGGAAGGAAGGAAGGAAGGAAGGAAGGAAGGAAGGAAGTGGTGTATGATGCAAACATATACTAGTAAATTCCAGATGAATGGTTTGGAAGATGGAATCTAAAACCCTGGCTTGTTGCTCATGGTAGGGTGGCCCACGTCCCAGAATTAACTGATGAATAAGGCAGGGTCACTTTTCTTGAGATTTCATTCTGGTATTGCTTGGAGGAAGTTTGAAGATTGTAATTATAGTTTCAGAAACTGCTCTTCAGTGCCAGACTGAAAAAGTTTTATGTTGCAGGAGGTAGAAAATAATAAAGAACTGGAATACAAGGGCAGCTGATTCACCTATGTAGCTGCTACTTGACGAAGCTCCTGCTGACAGAATATCTGAATGCTCCCTTGCATAAGTCATGTATCAGAAAGAGGACTACTCTGAACTTTGTTTCCTGACACAATAGCGCTGTAAATGCACCATGGGTATTTGTGTACGCGTGAACCAAAAATTCAATAGACCTCAACGAACTAATATCTCAATTTACTGAAATGTTCGAATATACAAAGAGCCTTAGAAGGTCCAGCCATAAGAATTCCGCTTTTAAATAATTGTAAATATATAACCTGGCATCAGATCATTTATTGCAGGGTTTGACCAAGGTCCCACCTATTTCGATATTCTTTGCTAAGTCTCAGCAACTGTCAGGTCTCTCTGCCTAAACTGGAGAGCTGCACAGATGAAGCATCTTCTGGAGAACCTAAATTTTGGGCTGCTTTGTTTGCAGCATAAAAATAAGTTTTAAAAAGAACAAAATTAATTTACTAAAGACATTCGTTGAAAAAGAGCAGACCTCCTGAGTCTAGTAAAAATAGGTCTGAAGGGAACTGAACATGATCCTTTTTAAGCTACATTTCCAAAACATAGCCGTTGCTTTTTGGATACAAAGAGCAATTGATAGGATAGTTACCTTTCTCAATGTATTATCAGTATTAGTATTAGTATTATTTTAAATTTATCATAGCTGCCTACTCCCATAGACTCTGAGCAGCTTACAAATACAAATGCCGAACAATAAGAACAGTTAAGAGGATAACACCCCCGGGGCAGCCTGGACTAAAACCATCACACCAGAACAAATTGAACCAAATGAGGGGTCCCACAAACACACCAGCCCCAGGCCTGAGACAGGGCCAGGCCTTAAGTGCTTTTTGGAACCCCAGGAGAGAGGGTGCTGCCCGAATCGCTGGGTGCTGCTTTTCCAGAGGGCGGGGGCTGCAACAGAGAAGGCACGCTCCCTCAGCCCCGGAAGATGACAACATTTAATAAAAGGGATCCGGAGCGTACCTGCTCTGCCAGAGCTTGCTGGGCAGGCAGAAATAATCAGAGATAGGCGGTCCCTCAGGTATCCAGGCCCTGTGCCATAGAGGGGCACTGTTATAGGTAACAACCAGCCCCTTGAATTCCACCCAGAAGCCAAATGGCAACAATGCAGGTCACACGGCAGTCACCACTATGTGAGGTGCCCATTACTGCTCTCACCACTGCATTTTGTACCAGCTGTAGCTTCAAGGATGGTCTTCAAGGGCAGCCCCACGTGGAGCACATTGCAATAAGCCAGTCGTGAGGTGACCAAGGCACGAGTAACTGTCTGAAGGGTCTCCCGGTGGAGGAAGGGGCACAAGAACCTCCTGGCCACAGCTGCTACCTGCTTTTTTGAGCAGTAGCTGCGAGTCCAGAAGGACTCCCAAGTTGCACACCAGCCTAGAATGGGGAAATGCTACCCCATCCAAGACCAACGATGGAAATGCCCCCGGCCCTGTGGGGGCCGCACAGCCACAACCACTCAGTCTTGGCAGGATTGAGCTGAAGTCTGTTTTGCCCCCTCCAGACCTGATGTCAGGCCTAGCCCAAGGAACTCCAAGAGACCATGCCAATTCAGTCCAGCTATGTTTATTAGCTACAATCTCTAGCAAGAATCTTCCCAGACTAAAACCCCAGTTCCCAAAGTCCTCCAGCCACAACAGTGTGAATTCCTCAGGGAGGTGCCAGTCTCATCCTCTTGTTCCTCCCACGTGGTTCTGGTGAGCTAAGAAAATGTTTGTCTCCCTGAGCTCGGCCTTCATAATTCCATTCCATCACACCTGAACAGCCTCTAGACACTGGGTCAGTACGTCGACAGCTTCATCTGTGCAGCCTGGGGTTGAGATATAAAGTTGGGTGTCACAGCGTACTGTACTGATGATACTGTACCCCAAACTGATGGAGACTGTCACCCAATGGGTTCACGTAGATGTTAAATGGGACCTTTTCCTTTGCAGTTCCTTCATATATCCCCGCTCTTTGGAACTATCTGCCCCCGGAGGTGCGATTGGCCCCCTCACTCCTGGCCTTCCAAAGGACCTTGAAGACTTGGCTCTGTCACTTGGCCTGGGGCGGGGAGGGAATATCTCAAGCAGGGAGATGGCTAGCCCAATAGTGGCTGGCTGTCCCCGGCCCGATTTTCCATCTTCTTGGATTTTTCCTTTTTTAGTATTGTTTTAATTTTATATATATTATGTATTTTATATATATTTATAGTTTTAATGTCTTTGTAAGCCGCCCAGAGTCCCCTATTGTGGGGGAGATGGGCGGGGGAGAAATCCAACAAACAAACAAACAAACAAATAAATAAATGTATACCAGCTGCTTTCTTCTTCACAGGGCTGTTTACGAAGGCACTATAATCTTTGTGATTTATGGTTTCAATAGGTTACAAAAAAGAAACATGGCCATTATTTAGTTTATGACATTAAACCATGATACTCTGCTCTTACTCCTCAGTCATATAAACATTGACTTTGGGGCATGCAGCACTGGGGGGAGGGGCAAGGGGGTAGGCTGGAAGGAAGACCCATACCTTTTGTACATGCACTGTGATATCACCCCCCCCCCCAAGGAGTAGAGCTTGTGGAACAACTTTATGATACTGCTTTCATTAGTGTGATAATTTCATCCAATTTAATAATGTTCTATACAATTTTCAAACTGTTCCAAGCTATATTTTAGGCATTAAGAAATGTAAGGATTCAGAGCTCTCAGCTTGTATCTCCTGCAGCATAAAATGGAGTTTAAAATGGAGCACTGAGCCTTTCCTTCCTGGAATGGTGAGATCTATATTCCAAAAGGCAGGGTATCAATAATTGTAATAATTAAAGTATACGCCAGTATATTGAAGTTTCCATCAAATTCTAGTGGCCTGGATTCTAGTGGTCTAAGTTCAATCCAGCTACACGAGCCTAAAATTTAATTTTATAATGTTGTTCTGAGTGAAGTTAATATAACTTAACAGTCTTCTTTTGAACTGTTCCTTATCTTGGATTTGAGAACAAAAAAGTATTTATTATGACTTCTCATTATTCTCCATATACATTAGCAAAACTCTTTCAACTAAGGCAACAAACTTATTTTTAATTGTAATTTCTGGACAGGGAAGCTGTCCACCTTACATCCTGATTCCATTTCCTGTTTACTTTAAATAATTTTGCATCTGCATCATCATGAACATCACGTCACCCGACTTCTTTGGAAGTCAGCCTATACTTCCTTCCGTGTTTCCAGAAGAGATTGTGGGCTATTCCATTTTCAGAAAAAACAATCTGGATAACTGTTAGCTGGATTCATATAGTGCGTTAAATAATATTGCATTTAAAAACATTTTTTTTTTAGTACTGTATATTGTGTTGTAGAAACCCAGTTGTGGTTTGTAAATCATAACGTATGTGCTAGTGTGTTGGGTCAGCCCACCCAATTACTATCCTATAAACCATGGTTAGCAAACTATGGCTTAAATGCTAGCTGAACCTAGTCACTTGTTTGTGTGAATGTTCTGTAATATTTTCACATGTGATGTTGTTACATATAGCACAGCATTTCCCTTTCACAAATATTATGAATTCATGCTTTTAATGTTTTATGTTAACTGATTTTAACTTTTTTTGTAATTTTTGTTATAGTGTTAGCCCATCTAATCGCTATCTATTCCTTAAACCATGATTAACAAACTATGGCTTAAAGCGCTACGTGAACCCAGTCATTCTGCTCTAATCAAAGAGAGCAAGGAACAGATAAGATTAAATGAGACAGAAAGCACGCAGAGTAATTTTTATGGCAATATAAATTTGTTTTGGAAGTGAGTGCAAAACTGCAGGTGGCTGTGGTATCAAGAGAGAAATGTTATATTAATATGGTTTGCTTAGGGAGTGGCTATGGAATTCCAAAGAAATTGAAGTGAGGATTGCATCTGAAAAAAGTGGACAGTGCACATGCGGGAAAAACGCTTGGAAGAAAAAAAATGCATCTGAGCCTAAAAAGGGGAAAGAGAGAAAAAGTGAATGCAAAAACTACAGGGAAATTAGTTTAGGCATGCCTGTTAAGGGTTTTAGAAGAATTCTGACTGGAAGGGCACAAGAGCTAAATCTGGAAAGTGCAATGTGGCTTTTCTTTCTTTCTTTCTTTCTTTCTTTCTTTCTTTCTTTCTTTCTTTCTTTCTTTCTTTCTTTCTTTCTCTCTCTCTCTCTCTCTCCCTCTCTCTCTCTCTCTCTCTGATTTATACGGCTACCCATCTTAAACGATACAGCTCTGGGCAGTATAACACAAACACGAGAAGCACAAACCTGGTGCCACAACCCTTTATGTTGGACAGGGAATGCGCAAGCTAGGATTTTGCTATTCAGCAAACCAGTGAGTTGAAATGTATGAATCTGAGAAAGAAGCTTATTGTATATTCCTCGTGTTAGAGAAAGCCTATGGTGAATAGGCTTCAGTTATGGAATGTTTTGCATGAGTATGGAATTGAGGCTTGGTTGCCAAATGAAATAAGAATGTTGTATGATACAAGTAAAACATGCATAAGGATCAATGAAATGCTTATTGAATGATTCAGCGCAGAGAATGGAATAACACAAGGATGAGTGATGTCCCCTTGATTGCTTAATATATTTATGGACAAATGCCTAAAGAATGCTTGTGGCGATGTTAACAGGTGTGTTAGTTGCAGATGTGAATGTGCGTGCCATTTTTTATGCAGACGGTGCTATGTTGTTGGCTGAGAACTGAAATGATTTGCAGTGAATGTTAGCGGGTATGAGTGTTTGGATCTGAAAATTAATATATGAAAGACTAAGTGAGAGAAAGATATATCAGGAGAACCCTAAAAGTAAGGTGCATGGGGTTCTTAAGAAGAGATTGGATGAAAAATTAATGGGTGATGAATGAATGTGGATTGGATACAGAACAGATGACCAGTATAATAGGATCTGATCACCCCTTGGACCTATAGTCATATAGTTTGGTTACACAGAGAGAACGAAAGAGGATCAAAGTGCAAAACAAGTATGTAAAGGAAGAGTGAATGGGTCAAGAGGAGGGCAAAGGCCTGATCTGGATGGAGTTGATGAGATCATCAGAGAGAAGTTTAAAAAACAAAAGACCATATATGAAGTGGTGCCTGGCTGTAGCAGAACCAAGGAAAGATTGCACATAGATGATACGGAGAGTTATAGCGAGTGGTATCGGTATAAACTAGATTTACCTGTGTCTCCTTTTCTTATCTCTTGCCTTTAACCCATTTGGCTTACTCTTTTTCTAAAAATCCAAAAGGGAATAGTGTGGTTTGTGTGTGTGTGTGTGTGTATGTGTATACTCAAATAAATAATAAATGAATAAACATCGTTACCTAGAAAACCATATGGACATATCCATGAAGTCACAAGAGTCAAGTTCACTGTGAAAGGGACTCGATTTTTACTTTTGTAGAAACTTGCGGGAAAAATTGTTACGTCAGCCTTCCCCCCACTTATTAACAGCTTCTCATTGATTAGGAGTGTGTCAAAATTGAAGTGGGGGGAAGGCATCTGTGAAAGGATTATTGGACTCTGGATGTGTTCACATGGTATGATAAGTCTAGCCTAGCATAACAGACTTACCTAGGATGCCGTATCAAATGATCTGGCAAACTGAAACCAGCTGCAATTTGCTAAGCCACCTTCCTATTCATCATACCTTGGCCATTCTGGTGGCTGATGTGGTAACAATTTTTCCCACAAGTTTCTACAAAAGTAAAAATTGAGTCCCTTTCACAGTGAACTTGACTCTTGTGACTTCATGGATATGTCCATATGGTTTTCTCGGTAACGATGTTTATTCATTTATTATTTATTTGAGTTTATTAGCCACCCAACTCCAATGGGTGGCATACAAAATGAGCAAAAATATAAGAACAAATAAAAGCATGGGAGTGGTTTGCTATTGCCTCCTCCCAGGATTCCCCTTCATCTTCCCAGACTAGCCCATAACCCTGGGACTTCTTGGTGTCTCCTGTCCAAGCGCTAACCATGTCCAGTTCTGCTTAATTTTTTGAAACCACCTGATGCCAGCAAGATGTTGCCATCTAAGCTATGTTTGGGTAAAGAAACCAAACAGAATTTATCCTTGCAATGATGCAATTGGTGCAATGTTTATGCATAGGATCTATGGGTGCGTTTACGTGTGTGCGCGCATAGAGGAGAAATTGAACCTTGATGTTCACATTGCAACCCCCAGTCCGGCACTTTTGCAGAGGTGAACTGAAAACTCAACGTGGCAGAAAAGCTGCACCTGGAACAGCCCCATTTTTGTGACTTACTAATTAAACCTGTATGTAGTCACGGGTTGTATTTGCATGTGTTAAACTTCTGTAGTAGCTTCACAGGGGCACACGTGTCGTGTCCCCATTCTGTCCCCTTCTCCCTCTTTGTGCATGGTACTTTAACCCAGGGGCTTACGTAGCCCTTCATATGTCATGTGAATCAAGTCAGTGCGTGTATTTATGATGGGGGTTTATTTATTATGTAGGACTAGAAGCCGGGGGACCCAGTTTCTAGTCCACCCCCAGCCATGGAACCTCACTGGATGATTCTGGGCAGATTTAGCCAAGCCTACCCCACAGGGCTGTTGTGCAGAAAACCGTAGAAGAGGGACTGCCCTATATCCCACCTTTAGTTTTGCAGAAAAGGTGGGATATAAATCTAATAAGTTCATAAATAAATGAACAAGCATAGCTTGCCTAGCTGCGTGGTTTACTGGAAAATGCATCGTTGATTGGATTCGCACAGCACGTTTAGGGCCGGGCTGCAATCCAGATTCCAGAAGACGTCCCACGTTAGCTAAGCAATTCAGCCACTCTTAAAGATAAATCAGAGACTCGGGAGATGAAGTCGTGCACATCCATCCGCCTCTAAACCCCGTATCCAAACCCCAGAAAGCTGCAATTTCTTCCCCCTCCTACCAAACCACAATGGTACATCCCAGAGCCCTCGTTCTCAAACCGTAGGATGAGTCTATTTCCATGGAATAATTTAGGGGTGGGAAAAGGAAGTTATCCCGCGGTACGGCGGGAGGGAGGGACTAGCAGCCGAGCCAATCCCAGCGAGGCTCGGCAGCCGAAAGCCAATCGCGGAGCAGCGTGGCCAATTAACACGTTGAGGGGCGGGGCCCGAGTGGACGCGACTGCGCTTGCGCGCGGGAAAGGCAGGCGGGGAGGGAGGGCGAGCGACAGGAGGGGGAGGATCGCGTCGTTTCGCCTTCCAGCTCTCGGCGTTGGTGGTGGCGGCGGCGGGAGAGGGAGGGGCGGGCGGCGCTGAGGAAGTTGGGGGGGGTCGCCTGGGAGCGGCGGACGGAGGAGGAGGAGGAGAGCAGCAGCGGCAGCAGCAGCAGCAGCAGCAGGAGGAGGAGGAGGAGGAGGAGGAGGGGGCAGCGGAAGCGGGAGCGGCAGGAAAGCCGGTTGGCGGGGCGGCTCCTCAGACTGGGTCGCTCGCGCTTCGGCGAGGGCAGGAGGAGGAGGAGGAGGAGGATGGAGCAGGAGGAGATCCTGAGGAAATTCATCCAGCGCGTCCAGGCCATGAAGGACACCGACCACAATGGGGAGGACAACTTCGCCACCGACTTCATGGTACGCCTCGCCGGGGCTGGCTGCGAAGGGCGGGGGGGGGAGGGCGGGGGGGAGGGACAGCGCAGTCTATCTGGCCTCTCGGGCGGGGGGCCGCGCGGAGCCCCCCGGGGTAGGGATGCCCCCTCCCCTCCCCCTCCCCCCGGGGAGCAGCGGCGGGGCAGGGCTGCCCCTCTCCCCTGCCGCCTCCGCGTGCCTCGGGGATGAATAATCTCCGCGCCGCCGCCGGCTGGCTGGCTGGGTGTGTGCTTGCTGGACGGAGGGATCCGGGGCGTCCCTGCCGCGGGAGACGTTATTGCTATTGTTCGCGGCTTCCTCTTCCTCCCAGTAATCAGCCTCTGAAAATCCTGGGCGCTCGTTCCTCGGAGAAGTCCGGGCTGCAGAGGCTGAGCTTGCCCCTTTCCCTCCCCTTTCCTCCCCCACCTTTTCCTCGGCGTGGATGCAGTCCTCATCGAGGTGGAGCGCAGGGATGAATGAACGGCGGAGTCTCTTTTTTCCGGCTTTCTGTGGGCTCGTGATGCAATTCTTCCCAGGGCTCTTCATCCGCCTCCACGCCGGTGGTGTGACTCTTTTCAGGTCTTGCCTGCCGCTGCCCCTCGCTTTAATGTAACGGGCATCGTCACCCCCCCCCCCCCCTTTGCAATCTCCAGCCATATCTTTGTTGCTTTATCTTTTTCCCCAGCCGTTTAGGTGTAGGCTTGCAGCGTATGCTTAACCATATTTAGCCAAACCGCTCGTTACAGCTCCGTCTTCTTGAGATGTATTTTTACATCCCCTTGGCTATATGGACATGATGGGTAACATCAGTTTTGATAGCGGCGCAGTTCCTTTTAAGGATCGGTCTAAACGCATCATATGGAACTCTTAGCAGAAAGGACGCGTGGTTGAAATAACTGGAGATAGTAACCTGTTTCTTCATGCTGTTCAGCTAACATGGTATGTGTGTTTTGGCTTGGAAAATAGAAATTTTGAAGCGAATGTCAAATTGGCTGGCCTGAAACACAGGGAGGTGGCTACGGGATACAGTATTGTGAAAGATCAAGGAGCTGTTGAAAGTTGTGTCAGGTTTGAGACATGGAAGAGGAAGTGGATTTTAGGAAGTGGTTTCCTCATCCTGATTAGGCAGGCATGGAGAGAAGAATGGCTCTTCTGGCTGAAAAGATCCTATTGTTCCTCAGGTAAATAAAAAAGAATCTGGAAAATAGGTGAAAGTTTACCTTTTTAACTTACTTTGAAGTTATCCTGATGCACATTCTCCAAGATTTTGAACTATTTCATACATTTGGAATACTTGTTGCATAAAGTTAAGAATGTTATCATTATGTGTTTCATCATAGTTCTTGTGTTTTACATGTTGTTGTGAAATGAACATGCAAATTCCTCTGTTTACTGTGGAAAGCTAAGTAAATGAGCTTGGGAATTGCAGCCAATTTATAGAAAATCACTGTTCTAGCAAAATTCCATCCTAATCTTACTTGAAATACAGACGCTTTGCCAACATCTTGCCTTGCCTGTTACCAGAGCAACATATGTTAGAAAATAATTTTGATAGGCAGTTTGATTTTCTTTATGAATTTTTATAATGAGCAATAAAAATATTTTTTAAAAAGGGAATTAAGTTTTATTTAGATTTAGCACCTGAAATTTGCTTCACCCTGTGAATTACTGTAGTTCAGATGTGTGCTCTTGAAATATGTAGTGAATATTACATATTTTACTGTAATGAAAACTATTTTCTTTAAGAGACCTGCCACAAATAATATAATACTTTTGTAATACATTTTCTAATAAAGTAAAATGTAGTTTCCATTTATGTGTGAAGATGGGAGAAAACATGTTTATCTGTATTGATTTTATAAACCACAATTCAACCAATTGGTTTCCAACTATATTAAGTTTATACAGAAAAACCTCAATTTAATGGACCATTTGAAGAGCTCGTCCATTAAATCCGAATTTATTTCATTTATATCAGTTTGCTTCAAATGCAAATTTGATTTTATTTGCAATAAAACAACTGATTTTATTTGCAATAAAACCTCTATTTAATGGACAGGTCCTTGATTTAATGGCTCTTCATCCATGAAATACAGGTGAAATGATTTATCTTTCAATGAATGAAAGATTTATCTGTTATATTCAAATTCTGCAAAATTGAGGTCTGCTAAACTGAGGGTTTACTGTGTTGGCTTGCATTTTTAGTCAATATAAATTTCTAATATTGAAACAATAAGTTTTAGTAGGGTAGGCTCACTCCAGATCTCTTGCCTTAAGGATCGACATCTGTAGGGCTCCAGGAGTTGAGTCTTCTCTGTTGCAGCTTACTGTCCAAGATCAGACTAGTTTCTTTTTGTATTTTAGTAGAGGCATTAAAAGTTGGCTTTTTAAGAAAACCATGGGAGGGGACCTAGCATATATTAGAATCCCTCCCCCCCCGGGTTACGTTTGGATGTTTTTGTTCTTGGTGGCCTTAATGTCTGTCTTAGTAACTTGTTCTTATATCTTGCTTTAGTTTGTTTTATTTTATCATACAGGTAGTCCTCACTTAATGGCCACAATTGGGACCAGAATTTAGGTTGCTAAGCAATGTGGTCATTAAGCAAATCACTTGACCAGACCCGATCTTATGACTTTTTTGGCGGTGGTCGTTAAGTGAATCACCACAGTCATTAAGTGAATCACACAGTTCCCCATTGATTTTGCTTATTGGAAGCTGGCTGGGAAGGTTACAAATGGCAATCATGTGACCCCAGGACACTGCAACCATCGTAAATGCAAGCTGGTTGCCAAGCACCTGGATTTCACCCATGGGGGTGCTGGGACTGTCATAACTTTGGGCTCCGGTTGTAAGTCACTTTTTAAGCGCTGTTGTAATTTTGAACGGTCGCTAACCAAATGCTTCATTTGTATTTTAAGCCTTTTCCAGTAAGAAGGGAATATAAGCTGCTTGGAGTCCCGCTGGATTGGGGT
Organism: Python bivittatus; assembly: GCF_059951505.1. Taxonomy (NCBI): domain Eukaryota; kingdom Metazoa; phylum Chordata; class Lepidosauria; order Squamata; family Pythonidae; genus Python; species Python bivittatus. The sequence goes on along the minus strand of NW_028277037.1, from coordinate 7,648,467 downwards.
GATGTGTAAGGCCCAGTTAATAAATAAATAAATATTTATTTATTTAATACAGAAATTAATATAGGGAAACCTTGATTTTCCAGGCTTTAATGCAATAGATTTCATATCAAATGGATTACTGTTTTGATTACGTACTTCGTGTAATGACAGTTATTACACAGATGATGTAATTGCATTGCCACAGTGATGTAGTCTTCAGTTCTCCAGATTTTGCACAACACACTGAATCATGAACGTGGTATCCTATCTGCATTCATACACCATATTGACCTGCAAACTAGGCAAACACATTGAGTCCGTGTGACCTTAAATAGGTTTCTTGAAGGCCTCGAAAGAATGCCCTTCTTTTTACTTGATTCAAGTCTAATGTGGTGTTCTAACCTATGTAGACTTTACCAACTTTGTGGAACTGCATGCGTTTTAAAATGTCAGGCATCAGTGCTCTGGGCTTTGTAGCATGCATCTCTCTGCCTCCTTGATAATTTCCATGTTCTTTTACTATGCCTATTTTGAGCCTTCCCTCTATCTTTTCACACTTGCTAATTGAAGTCTCCTATAAAGTGCTTTTAGAAATTGATTGTTATTATAGTAGATAGTTTTAGAATGATGTTTATACATATGCTGCTCTGAGCTAATTTAGTAGAAGAGCAGGATATTGATGATACTGATACATAGATTTATAAGCTTTCTGGGCAATCAGTCTACATTTATGTTTTTCTGTGGTAGTTGAGACTTTGTTAGTCCAGGATACTGGGCAGACTGCCTTTGCCACTACAGACCTGATTGATTCTTAAGATCATCAGAAGAGTTGCTGCTGTATGTTGCTGATTGACAAGAGTGCCATATTAAGCCCCCTTTTTTTTTTTTTTTGCAGACAGGTCTCCTGTGTAACAGTCTCTGCACAGTATAATGCTTTGTAAGGTATCTACTGTTACATCTTTTAGATGTTGGCTGAAGACCTTCTCTTTATCTAGGCCTCTCCTGGATGAATGGTACTTATTCTTGCATTTATTTCTCCCATTTTTTAATGCAAATGTGTCTTTATTATTTTGTTTGGACAAACTATTTGTTAAACTCTATTTTATAGAATACTAATTGTATTTTATAGTTTTATTGTAAACTGCTTCAAGAAACATTTGCATGGAAGGGTAGGAATACATTAAGTATCCCATTTGAATTATATACTGAGCCACAGTGATATAATTTCTTAAGGTTGCAGTTGTCAAACTGTATTGCAGTGAACTTAATAGGGGCACCACGGGATATTTTAAATTTTTGAGGGAAACACAGTGATACTTGACATCTGTCAGACAGTGGACAAACTATTAGCTCAGGTTTTGGCTTAGAAGTGCTGTAAACTGAGAAAGTTTGGGAACCTTTGCCTAAAGGATTGCATAAGCATAGCTGTACTTCTGTACTTAGTATGTGAAGAGAATCAGGAAATAAAGAAGGATGGGAGACATAATGGTCTACATTTCACAACTTAGGCCATAATCTGTTTAGTTTGTTTTGAGGCTTGTGTTATGTGCACAGCCATTCACTATGAAATAACATTATGTATATACTGTCTTAATCACAAATTGTGGTTTAAATCATTGTTAGATCAACATAGCCTGTGGTAGCAAGGGAGGAAATTTAGTATATGTGTTGACTTGTACTTAAAATGAAGAATAATGAATAATAAGAGAACAACTAAAATATGCAGAAGATATAGTTTCCTTCTCCCTTTCTCTGGTAACTCTATTAGGCTTTCGAACATTTGAATTTGATATGGAAGAGGGTCAAAGAGGTGGATTGTAATTTAATGTTAATAGTGTATTATTATAGCTTAATCATGGGGGACAGGGGACAGTTGAGTATTATAAATAGGACTGAAAGATGCTGAAAGGGCATGAGGGCAGTAAGAAAACAGGATGTAGGGAAGAAGGTAAAACAAAATAGTAGCATCCCCATAATTGAAATTGAATAATGGATAGGGAACCATGGAAAGAGTCAAGCAGAAGAATGGTGTTTATCTTTATTAAAGATTCCAGAGAACAAGAACAACATAACCAAAAGACAAGCTTCAGTAGAGCACAGAGGGCAAAATTCAGATTATAAAAGGTCAAGAAGAGTTGGAGGAGAGAAAGTTGGGATGGTAGGAATGAATAAAGCATTCAAACATAAGAAAGAAGGAATGAGGTTAGCTAGTGGTTTGAGAATGAGCAAGAATCAAAAGCAAGACAGTGGGATAGATGATGTTTCAAATGGTGAGTAAGGAGCCTTGAGAAAAGAACACATTTTGGGTGTGATGGAGATTTGGGATAATATAAAAGATAGAATTCGGAAATAGAAGGTGTTACTATAAAAATTGTTAGAACAGTGATACTTACTTACTCATGGTAGAGAAAGAGGTATTCAACTTTTTAATTAGCAAAAATAAGGAACTCCATGGAATGAAGACAGAAACAGGCCTTAGAGTTGAGCATCAAAAAGTACAAACAGAATTGTTTAAATACAGTTGATCAGGATGATGCTTATTCAGATAAAGAGCAATGGAAAAAGAAAAGAATATGCAGTTTATACGTGCAGAATTCATTTTAGGGAAAATGAATATGCCCATCCAAACTGGAGATTAGGCTTTTGAATAAAACTAACTTTGAAAGAAATCAGAGGAAGCTTGAGCACATGTATAATAAAATCATGCAGTAAATCAGCTCTAATTCAGGACCTGAATCCTAGAAATCTACAAGAATTAGATTCCTAACTGTGTCCTGGAAGATATTGTTCTACAGTTGGGCTGAGGTTTAGATCCCTTTCTTTTCTTCCCCACACCCAGCCACTGCTCTTGGGAAGTTTTAAAAGAACAAAAACCTCTAAGAAACCCCTCCTTCACTATTTAATTTCAAAGGGAGGGGATTATTCTTTCTTGCAGGTTTAGTTTACTGGCCTTCATAGGCTTATGCTGGAAGGTTTGGTCTACAGGTCAACTGTGTTTATGTGTGTTCTTCTCTCACTGGGGTTTCCAGTCATTGCACAGGGTGTGTGAACATTGTCAAAATGTTCTTCAAGGAAGTTCCCAGGTTCAGCTTCTGGCATTTCCAGCAGAAAGAATCAGAGATCAGGTAATAGTAAAAATCTTGTCTGAGACCACAGAAATCGTTAGATTGAGCAATGGTCTGACTTGTTATAAAGCAGCCATCTATGTTTGAAAATGGACCCGGGCAGATTATGGGAGATAATTCAGAATCATGAGCCAAGGGAGAAGGCATAGTATAGGGAGCAGCTCATTATTGTGAATGGGGATGGAAGAAGCTGATTAGTGGAGTGAGATAGGAATATTGTCAGAATGCAAGTTGAGTGTTACATAAAAGCAGTAAAAGGGAGAGGGAATCTGGAAAATGACATACCATAGCACTATTGTATGGCAAAGGTGAATAAAGCATGAAGTCTTTGGAGGACCTTGAAGGCACACTTGTCCTAAAAGTTAAAAGGGTAAATTGCTTAGTTGGCCCTTAAGGTTAATTTGTGTAGACTGCCATCACTTAAACTGAGATATAGTGAGTAGCAGAAATCACTCTTGATACGTTTCACACATCTTTTTGTGTCGTTTCACCAAGTCATACTTCCACTGCTGTGCATATTTCAGTACTCATGAATTTACTACAGCAAGGTCCTGTAGTATGCAACAGTCTGCCTTTAAGTATGGACGAAGCACGGGGTGCTGCAGTCTTGGCTTTTGCCACAGGGACGTATTTCAGATTGGTAGGCCAGTTAAATGCCTTCATTTGATTGCATTAATACCAGCCTGAGTATAAAGGCACTTTAGCATTTTCCTAAGTACTAATTTTTCACCACCTCTAGGAACCTCTAGTGGAAATTGGTCTGGTATTTAATGGTTTGTTGTTGTAAAACAACAACTTTACATGATCTCAAATGCCTCTCGTAATATGATTGTATAGAGGATGTCTAGCATCCTCCAATTGTTCTGTTCCATTATGACTTGCTACAGTTCACCAGATGTCTAGAGAGTCTATTCTAGTAAGAATATATAATCTATTTGTTTTAGTTGGCTTTAAACAATTTGTGATAATTCAGCTGCTGATGTTCAATAATGGGTCCATTTTTCTTGCGTGAGTAAAGCATCCCTATAATGAACGTGTATATTCAGCAGTTGATTCAGAGGATCAAGGCAGGACATAGTTGCTGGTGGTTGCTAGATGGGCCTGAATGGGAGTGTGCCAGGTTTTGAATAATGTTACTCTGGACTTTGTTTCTCAATTTCTTTTTAAATAAAAGTGTAGAATCCAGGGTCACTTGAATGCATATTGGAGTGTTCATTGTGATTCAACCACATTCCATTCCAGTTAATTTTCAATTGCTGGTTTGTGTCTTGATTGTACGAAGAGGCTGGTCCATGTCTCATATTTTGCCCATGTTAGCTGGCCTGATAGATAGCTTTTTAATGTTGCTGGTGCTGCTGCTAGTGTCTTTTTAATATGGGTAATTTCCCTTGTCTGTGTTGGTATTGCCACATCATCAGCATAGATGAAGCTGTTTGGTTGAATGGGTAGGCTGATCATTTGTATAATTATTAAAGGGCAGCAATGGTTCTGGTTAGCCATTCTCCTGAATTTGGCTTGGCGTTGTGTCGTAGTGCTGTTCTATTTCCTTTGGGTCGCTGTCTGATCCTCTTTCAACCTTTCTGGCTGTTATGGATCATGCTCTGCACTCAGTCCCTTCTTGCTCTGGCCTATGTCATTTAACTAGCATGACTGTAAGCTTTTTTCCTCCAGTTATGTAAGTATTGTACATTTAGACATAATATATGTAAAATCTGGTTTGTAGCCTTGTTTCCATCAATGCTGTCAAAGGACTATGGGAGCTTAGGATGTATATTGGGCTCATCTGGTTTATTCCTATCTAGATTTCCATGAGTTCATGTCCTTATTGAGGAGTTGCATCCCCATTTAGCATGAAAGCTCTGGAAGTTGTAAACCCCAGTTTGAATGTTGTTTATCCATGTTGCTGGCTCTGCAAAACCAAAGGTTGTATTTGATGCTTTGCAAAGAGAGATGATTAAGATCTGTCCTATTTTATTTTAAGGTTGCAATCCTGTTGTCAGCCGTAATCAAAACACAGATAAAAATGCATTGCCCATTGCTAGTTTTATTCCTGGCATTGAAGTTAGGTTATCAATTGATAATCTATGTTTCTTAGAAAGAGATTATATGATACTTAGTTTTTTCGCATAGTAAGAAAAAGGCTTTTAGCAGTTGAGAAGCCTCTGATATTAATTGAAGGCCTCGATCAGTGTTCCACAAGGGACTTAACTTTTACTAAAGTCATGATCTCTAGGAATCTTTGAAGTTCTATATCGTACTTTGGTGAAATGATAATTGGCCGGATTTGTAGATGGTAGTAAAAAAAAAAAAAAAAATCTGACTTTGAGGACAGTGATGTGAGAGTTCTTGCTGTTGTTTGTCTCTGCTTATGAAACCATAACTATGAAAATCACAAATATGCAGCGGTACCACATTTATTAGATCAATTAAAATATAATAGTTGGAAGCTTTGGGTTTTCAAAAATTCTTCATCGGGTATCTTTTTAAAACAAATATATGGGAGAAATGTCCATGGCTATTCTCATGGGTAAGGGTAAAATGTTATTCCTGGAATCCACATTAGAACACAGTAGGTATTTATTCATACATTACTATGTTATTACATATTATGCCACATCTTTTTGCCCGTGGTCATCCATAGATGATTGATAGATAGAGATAGATAGATAGATAGATAGATAGATAGATAGATAGATAGATAGTGTGTGTGTGTGTGTGTGTGAGAGAGAGAGAGAGAGAATGAAATCCTCCTTCACCCCTATGGGTGGTATGTGTCTTCCTCAATCTCGGGTCCTCTGCCAGAGGCCTGGGAGTTTGAGGGTTCTGTGCAGAATCTTACCTGTTCCTAGCATTGCGCTTTTCTGGACAGAGAGCTCTTATGTTGTTCCTGGAATCTGTTGGAGCTTAGGAGTCACAGCCCTGAGTGCTCCTACCACTGGGACCACTTTGGCCTTTACTTTCCACATCCTCTCTAGTTCTTCCTTCAGGCCCTGGTACTTCTCCAGCTTCTCATACTCCTTCTTCCTGGTGTTGCTGTCACTTGGCAGTGCTACATCCATCACCACCACTGTCTTCTGATCCTTGTCTACTACCACAATGTCTGGTTGATCGGCCAGTGCCTGCCTGTCTGTTTGGATCTGGATCTTAGCCCTGCTATTCTCCATGACCTTCTGTGGAATCTCACATCTGAACTTGGGAGGATCTGGCCCATACACTGTGCAGATATTCCTAAACACAATGCTAGCTACTTGGTTGTGCCGTTCAGTATATGTTGTTCCTGCTTGCATCTTACACCCTGCCACTATGTGTTGGACTGTCTCTGAGGCCTCTTTTCACAATCTGCACCTTGGGTCCTCTAGTGTGGTAGACCCCTGCTTCTATGGATCTGGTGCTTAGTGCCTGTTCTTGTGCTGCTATGATCAGTGCCTCAGTGCTATCTTTTAATCCAGCCCTTTCCAGCCACCTCAGGTATCTGTCGACGGTACATCCCATGCAAGTTCCTGCCTTGCCATGATACTTCCTCTGCGTGAACTTCCTCTCATGTTTGCTGCTGCCTTAGGCATTTTCTCAGCAACTCATCTTTGGGTGCCATCTTACTGATGTACTCCTGGATGCTCTGGGTTTCATCCAGCACAGTGACTTTGACACCAGACCCTGTCCACCCTCTTTCCAGCTGGTGTACGGTCTCTGGGTGTTGGACTTGGGGTGGAAACCTCCGAGGAGCTTCTGGGTATTCACATCAGCAGCCTCCGTGTCCACCTTTGGCTAGTTCACTGTATCGGCAGGGTATCTGATGACAAGCAGGGCGTACATGTTGATGGTGTGGATCTTGTTCTTCCCATTGAGCTAGCTCTTCAGGACCTGTGGTGGTACATGGATGTTGCTATCTTCCTTGCCTCCTCATTGTGGTTCCCATGTGACTGTGGGATACCAAGGTACTTGTGGCTGGTCTGTATGTCTGCTATGTGGCCTGCTGGTAGTTCCACCTCATCAGTCTTAACTACCTTCCCTCTCATTACCACCATCCGGCCACACTTCTCTAGTACGAATTACATCCCAGTGTCCTCACTGTAGATCTGTGTCAGGTGGATCAGCGAATCAGTGTCTCATTCACTCTTGGCATACAGCTTGATGTCATCCATCCAGAGGAGGTGGCTGATGGTAGGTCCACCTTTGAACTTGTACCCATATCCAGTCCTTGTGATTATCTGGCTGAGGGGGTTCAAACCTATGCAGAACAGCAGTGGGGACATTGCATCACCTTGGTATATGCTGCAGTTGATGGCCACTTGTGCGAGCTGTCTTGAGTTGACTTCCAGTGTTGTCTTCCACAGTCCCATTGAGTTCTTGAGGAAGTTCCTTAGTGTCTTGTTGACTTTGTATAGTGCCAGGTATTCACAGATCCATGTATGTGGCATTGAGTTGTAGCTTTCCTGTAGTTAATCCAGAGGCTTTGCTCAGATTGGTCTGTCTAGACCTTGAGTCTCAGGCAACTACCATATCTATGAGTAACTGGTGTTTTGAGCCTCTGGTGTTGTTTCCAATACCCTTCTGAGCTGTGTTCATGTACTGGCCCATATGATCCTGTAGCTTGATGGCTATGATGCCTGATAGGACTTTCTATGTTGTGGAGAGGCAGGTTATTGGTCGGTAGTTGGACGGTGCTGTTCCCTTGTCTTTCATGATCAGTACTGTCCTTCCTTGTGTTAGCCAGTCTGGATGGGAGCCTGCTGCTAGCAGCTGGTTCATCTGTGCTACTAGATGCTAATGCACTGCTGTTAGTTTGTCCAGGCTAGGTGCTATTCAGCTCTTCATGTTCTTGACCCGCTGTTGGATGTCTGCTACTGTGATGGTGACTGGCTCCTGTTCTGGGAGATTGCTGTGGTCTGCTTTCAGGTCCTGCAGCCACTTTGCACTGGTGTTATGTGTCTTCTCTTTCTCCCATATGTTCTTCCAGTACTGTTCAGTTTCTGCTGTTGGTGGCTCTGCTGTTACTGTGTTGTTGCACTATAGTTGGGAGTACACCTTGGATGGTTCTTTGGATCTTTGGAGAACAGGGCATTTATCTTCTTGGCCTCTGCTTCTCTAGTGTATCTCCTCAGCCTGGTAGCCAGTGCTGTGATCCTTTGTTTAGCAGTCTCTAGGGCTTCAGAAGGAGTGAGGCCCTTATATTTTTTTCAGTAATCGTCTTATCCTTAATCTTCACACCCTTCTGTAGTTCCACCAGCTGACTAACTTCTCTCTGAGTTGCTTAGCCTCCAACCTCATTTTCCGGGGGAAGGGGGTTACGTACTGCTGTTCTTCTTGATCATGTAGCCAAGCATCTCCAGGATTACAGTGGCTGTAGCGTATATTCACTTCATTGGTTTAAGTTATGGCGGCAGCAGGGATTGTTGTGAGGGCTCTATTAGCATCTTCTAGCATATTTTCTGATGGTAGCAATGGAGGTGAATATGTGTAGCTCAGGGTTGAACTGTGGAGTCCTTGGGGTTCTCTGAGCTTGGTTCTTTTCTTGCATTACCCGGCTAGGTAACATCTTCAGTGCTAAAATGGGATGAGGATTTGCTCTCTATCTGCTGTGGCCTGCCTTGCCAGTGCTGGTGGGGGTTCTGTTTTGCTCTTCTGGTAGCTCATTGATTAGCGTATGTTGACTGCTTGATTGTGTCCCTGGTGGTGACCTTTGCTTATCTGGGTGATGATTGCTGGAGATGATTGCTGGTGATTGAATGCTGGTGAGGCAATCTTCTGGTCTTTTGTCTCTTGAATAGTATGTAGATGCTGTTTATCTCTATGTGTCTGTTAATTGCTGCCTTGTCTGAATACCAAGCTTCCAAGAATTCTCTTGCATTTTTGGATTTGGCTTGGTCTAAAATATTTTCTGATGGTACTTCTCCACTTTCTTTGGTAATCGGTCTGAAGGGTTGACTATAGCTAGTTTATCCATGATCCACAGCCTCATATCATCTGCTGTGCTCTGTAATGGAGGGGGTGGCAGTGATGTTCCAACTTCAGGTGTTGGCTACAGATCCAATCATTCTTCTGTCTCATCTTGAGTCTGGGATGTAATGTGTAATTGGTCTATCTCAAGTTGTGAGAGCAGCTTCCTGTTCACTATGTTGAAGCGTCAGGTAACAAATTTTTTCTCAGTTAGTGTGAATGTAGATCTTCTGTCCATCCATAGTTCCCTCGTTCGTTTCATATATCCCCTTTCATTAGGTCTACTGTTGTAGTAGCATCCCATCAATTCCAGATTATCTTGTCTCACCCATATATGGTTTGTTCCAGTAGTCCACTTATTGTCAGATTGTCCTGTTTCCCCAACATCAGGCACGGACCTTGTTAATCTGGGTGATGTCCAAGCTGGCATGACTCTCTTAGTTTGTATCACACTCATATTTGAGGTAGACAGGTGAAGTGTTAGGGGGTCTTTCCCCAAGGACCCCTACTGGTAAGGTAGATACCGGTCCAGATTTGAACCCTAGTCTCCTGCATCAAAGAACGGTGCTCTAACCACTACACTACCCAGCCACGTGCGCATGCTCTCTCTCTCTCTCTCTCTCTGTATATATGCACACATAAACTTATATACATACATACATGGAACTTAACATTCAGAAGAGATTTGATAACTCTGATAAAATAAACTGATATTACTAACTTTCTTTTTCAACAATTAATCATAGGCTTCAAGCTCCAAAACCTTAGATAGCAATATATGGAGTAAAGAATATTGTTAACTCTTTTCTACTGTGTTGTATGGACAAATAATAATATTAATTAACATTGTTGTAGCTAACCTAAATCACTAGCAATGGTTTTAGTCTTGGAATCTGTAGTACATAATACATTTTTTGTAGTACAATATTTTTTAAATCTGCATTGTAAATTGGGATCTGTTTTATACCACATTGCAAATCCATTGTGGATTGGTGATAAAAGCTAAGAACCACAGACCTAGCTATTCATATTTTTTGTCTTACCAATGACTGTGTCAAAGAACTGTGCTCCACCATGATAGATAATCTGTTTGTTCTGGGAAAGGCATGTATGTTTATGAAGGTTGTACAAAGGGGCATTTGGCAAAGTGTGCTAAGGGAAATGAAGCACTCCTTGGAGGTGTATCCTTTGGGAAACAGTACAGTTGCCTGGAGACTTTTCCTGGTGATCACATGTGTGCACAGGCAACATTGCTCTGTGACTGTTAGCAAAATGAAGTGGTTACACATGCAGATCTCTGAAGAAATTACCAGGGAAGATTTTGGGAGTAACTGGTTCATTTTGAAGAGAGGAGCTTGTTCAAGCCAGTTCACTTTATAAAATGCCCTTTCAAATACTTTGCATTGCCCTAATGTTTACAAGCATTCTCTCATTTAGTCATAATTTATGCTGAGGTTTAAGGACAGTAATGACTTCATCACCAGGACTGATGTGGTTAATATATTAATATTAATGAAAAAACTATTAAAGCAGGTATGTCTTATTCATTTTTTCATGTCTGTAAATAAGTTAATATTTTCTTCCCAATCTGTAAATAGATGTACAGTATTTCTAATTCTTACTTATAAAATAATATTTTCCAATTGTAATAAAGTGAATTCAATTAACTTAAATGTTGTTTTCCTAATCAATCCTCCATGCGTGCACACAGGGCCCAGAGAAAAAGTAATTTGAATAATTTTATAAAAAGAGGCCTTTTTATAAAAAGCCTTGTGTTAGTATATTTTCTTTTCTGCCATCCTGGATCTATGTGCAATGTGGAGACTCTGAATAATTTGGTTAATTTCAAAGCAAGTCCTTTCCCACCATTTCTATTAATTTTAAAACTGATTTTCTGTTCCCTGTCCAAGAGACCGTTCAGTGGTAGGGTTAAGACTACTGCTACCACACTAAATCGAAACCATAATCCCCAATGACAGTAGTAAAAGAACAACAGGGAACCAGGGAGGCTTCCGCTGTGTTGCTTTGCTAAGTGTGGGAGGCTCAGTGAAACCTTTAAGGTTCCAGGCACCTTTTCTCAGCGGCTTCCCTGGGTGAGCCATCCCTCTTCTCTGCTTCTGCTTTGTGCTAACCTTTATAAACTTGCAAGAGTTGTGAAAAGCAGCAGTGCTGGAGAGTCGCTGAAAGGGAGGGGGGGACAAAACCCAACCCAGCCAAAACCCAAACCTCCTGTTTGCTTCTCACAAATCAGCAAAGGTTTCACAGAATAAGGCAGGACAAAAAAAATGCAACAACTTAGCCTGGCAAGCAACTTGGAAATTGAAGCAGGGGGTGGGTGGGGGGGGTGGGGGCCAGGGTAGGTGGTCAGGAACTGGGACTGTACAGCCTGTGTAACAGCACTCCTCCACTGAAGCCTGCGACGCGCTCCATCGGTTCAAGACGGCTGCTTCAGGATGCGGTTCTTAAAGCTGCTCAGACTAGCGAGTGTATGAAGGATCAGGAAGTTGTCAGGTCAGCGTGTCATATTTGTGGACTGACAGGATGACTGAGGAAGTGTGAATTCTTAGTAACTGTTGTGATCTGCCTTCCACCTAAACTGCAACTGTGTATCATTGGTTGAGAAACATTTTTTAAGGAAATTTGCTGTCAAGTTATGCCTTTCAGTCTTTCCACACCCAATTTTTGTTACATTTGCAAGTGGTAATGTTTTTTGCACTGCCTTAGCCTTGAGATGTGTTTGTTTTATTCTGTATTTAAATAATATAATTTACATAATAAAGTAGTATACTATTGTGGTTGAATTTAAAATTTCTGCATTTTGTTGAGTGTCCCACCATATAAATAACTTAAATGAGAAACATGGATTTTGCAATGCAATGCTATTTCAAAATATATTTTCAGGCATAAGTTAAGGCATCGTTTAAGCAGTTTTGCTGAACATACTTCAGTACTGTTTTCCTGTTGGAAAAGTAAAAATAGATAATCTACTTTTGGAAGGTTCTTCATCTTATGGCAACCACATGAATTTACTTTTAGAAATTTGAGAAAGGAGAAGTTAATGTACAGTTTAATGCTAGCAGAACAAGAGGTAAAATACAATCAAAGAAGGACAACTATGAAGTATTTCAGTTTGTGTGATATTTAAAATCTTTGACACAGGAAACCAGGATATGCTAACTTATTATTTTGCAAAATAAACTGCAAAGTATGGAAATAAGTTGTCAAATTCATCAGAGAAAACTGCATTCATAGTTGTCAGGAACAAAATATGTAAGATCATTGTTTTTGCGCTTTGCAGCACTGATTGTGATAGGTTTGTCAAACACTCATGACTTTGTGACTAGTACATAGAGTCACAACCTGAATTAATTTAATATAAACACTCTCTTTGATGGAGTTAATCCCATTTATTATTTTTGTTACTGGGGCTTTACTTCATGAGACTAGAGAGCTTGCCATATGCGGTAGCTATGTAAATCACTGGCTTTCTGTAATTAAATGTGGCAGGAACACACAGATTCATGGCCTCTGTTCTTATATTTTTACGTTAGTGAAAATGGGCCCCTATGTGGACATATGGGGCACTGTAATGTAGAGGAAAACTTACTGATCGTTGTTTGCCTTTTTCGTGTAAACAGTACTGTATTGTAAGTCACCCAGAATCTCCCAGGAATTGGTTGGTCTTCAAATCTAATAAACAGATAAAGCAAAATAAAATAAATCCCAATAATAGAGATCCTACCCATGTAGGAAAATGATGTTTTGGATTAAAATGTCTCCCTTCCCCACAAAGCCTACAGCCCTGGATACTATATTTGCCTTCACTATTGATGCTAGGAAGTACTTCCAGCATATAGAGGGAAGTGTAGAGATGCTAATCCTGATGAAGACAGGATAGACTGCCTTGCTTGGTTCTACCAGAGCATAGGAAATCCTTATCTGTACCCTATCGTTTTGGGGTTGAGGTTTAAAAGTCCTCCCTTTTAATCTGAATTAATTCTAGGTGAAAATGGGTCTGGAGGGGGCATTACAGCATGCTGCTTGTCTCTTCAGATTCTTCCCTCATATCGTCTCCAGGGGATTAAAGAAGGCTGAGATTTCAGTTGTTGGTTCTGGCTTTCCTGCACAGTTGCTTCAAGATGACTCCATGGATGCTTTTGTCATAAATATTGATGAATACTCTGGAAGGCTTCCACCATTGCTGATTATCTGGTCTAGTGGGACCTGATCTATGAATGTGTCCTGTTGGGGCTGCTAGATCGGTATATTGCAAGCCTTCTGCAAAAATTTCTTTTGATCTTTCCTCTGTGTAGTAAGGCATATTTCTGTGTGAAGTTTATTGAAAAACTACACTTCTCTGAACCAGTACTGAAGGTTTTCTGAGTGAGTGAGAAGACTTTCATTATTTAGATTGATATTAAAATAACCAGACTCTTCTTTCTGAAAATGGCTTTAAACACAATCAATGTATTGATTTCCAGTGAATTAACACCTACAGCTCTGACAACTGTCTGCAATTCCCCCAACATGTTCTTGCTGGAAAAAGCAATTACATATTCTAGGATCTAATAACATTTTAAACAATAGCTTACAGGTAGTGTATTAGTGAGATGGTGTAACAGGTTCTTTTTAAACTCTATCCAGTTTGACTGACTCAGACTCAAAAGATCCACCAAAAGGACTGAACCCCAGCCCCTTGGATTTTTACAGCTCCCTATAGGGATGGGGGAGATGTTTTATTTTGAAAAAAACTATCCAAGATACAAAAGTGAAATATACAAACATATATGTACAAGTTCTTTCTATGGCTATTATCTTATCCTACAGTCTATTTCTATTACTAATGATACAATTTTCTCTATACTGTATTCTACTACTATTACTATACTACACTCTATAGTATTACTTCTACACTATATTATGCTATTATTATTGCTCTTATACCTCTACTATTAGTAGTATGCAACAGCATTTGACTTACAGACCCTGCTCTGTCTTTAAATCCTCTCTCTGGGATTTCTTCTCTTATTTTTTCTTCTTTATTAACAGGCAGCATGTAAAGCACTTGCACCTTCCCAACGTTGTGCTGTGCTGTGCTTTGCTTTGCCTCTTCTTTTTCCTCTGGACCCTTCAGTCTCTGTGAAGAAAAAGCACCTTCTTTTATTTGGCTGCTTTTTCTGTTTGTTGCTGCTGCAGAGCATCTGAAACACACACATCTCATCCCCCACCTGTTTCAAGGTTGCAGCTTTTATAAGCAACTCTGCTGTGCTGACGCTGGGGAGAAGGCTAAAATGGGAGGGGAGGGAGCCAGCACAGGTGCCTGCAATTGTTCCTCAACAGCCTGCTCTTCCACAGATGGTTTTATTGCTCATAACAACAATTAATGGGAAGTAATTGGAAGGAGTAAGTGGAATGTTCATCAAGAGATAAAGTTTATCTGTTTATATTTTTAAAGCAGATTTTAGGAGGGGGAATAAAAATACTTTCAGTCTTTCCCTCTTCCCCATCTTTGGAGCCCAAGCACTATATACAATACTGACCTTATGTATGTTTAAAAAGTAATACTAGCTCATGTTTAAACAACAAATCAAACTTTGACCACACATATTCAGTTGTCCAGTCCTTCCCATGGTGTTGATAAAAAGCTAGTTCAAAGCCTGGAGATGACACAATTCATCAAGCCAGCCTATCTAGTTTGCAAATATCTTTCCAAGACTGTTGCAGTCTTTTTTGCAACAATCCAAGCACGATAGATCCAGAGTTCTTGAAAAATAGATAAATTCTAAAACTAATGTCCTTTACTAAAATCTTATTGACCTTATTTTAGATCTCCAGTCAATCAAAGGACACGAATAAATCAGGTGTGTTCTCTAGCATAAAAAGTTAGATACCACCTCTTTTTGAACATCTACTGAGGAGTTCACAAGGCCCAGAAAAAAAAAATTGGATGAATTTGTCTCATCTTAAGATGATATGAAACATGTTTAACACTTTATTTAAAATCTGAAACCATCAATTTTTAAAACTGGATATTCTACTGCTGTATTCCAAATTTCTTGTAAATTGTCAATACTTAAAAATATTTTTCAGTTATTGATAAAACTGAATGGTTTAGCCTCTAAAAACTTTGCTTAATATACTTAAACATAAGAAATGTTTTAATTACACATATGCCATTCTGCTGTTTAATCAGATTTTGTTTTGTTTTGCTTTGTTTTTTTGGGTAACCTGTCATAAGTCTTCATGGTATAACTAATAATAAACTGATCTAGGGTGTTTACCCCATTTTCAGTCCAAATTTCTCAAAAAACTCTTTTTCCCCAGTCATTTTAAAATTAGAATTATTCTCACTTCCTGAGGAAGATGGCGGACTGAAGACAGCTCTGTGTAAAGTGGAGCCAACATTTGCAGGCTTTAATAAGGAGCTGATTAACATATTGTTCCAATGATCCTTTCTGGGTAAAAGAGAGAGACGAGATAGCCCAAGTTGTTTCTCCTTATGATTGTTCCTTTTCCTCACAGAGTGCATAACAGCAATCTCAGGTGGGGAGGGGGGATCAGGAGATGGGGAAATTCTCCATAATTGCTCAAGCTGCAAATGGAGCCTTTTTTTAAAGTACACTAAGTTATCTTTGAGGAACTGCATTGGGATATTGAATAAATTATGTCAGCTATGTTGTGTTTTTCTGAGAACAGTCTGTTCTAGAAGTTGTTATAGAACAAGATACGCAGCAAAACACACCCAAGGAAAACATGAATGAGAACCTGAATAAGAACTTTTCATCAGACATAAAGAAAAAAACTGGATGAGAATTTGAAAATTAAGGAAATAAAAACGACAATCCTAGAGAGCAATTGGAATAATTTCTTTTTGTTGGAGTCACAAGAGAGATTACTGAAGAAATTTCCAGCAAAGGTCAGCTACCACCTGAATGGATACAGAGAAAGATTGTTCTGTATAGAAAATAAAAGGAATATGAAATTGGTTTATTTGACCAGGGATAAAATGGGACAAGTTATTCTGGCTAGTTCTTTTTGGATTTGCAGATATCTTAACTGGGAAAAAAATGTGGTACACTGGATTTGTTTATACTTAATAAGGTGTTTAAGTTCTTTCCTTTATTATTTTATGCATCTTAATTTCATAGTACTCAAATTGGCTTTGGATTTTATTGTCTTTTTACTTAAAGTAAGGAAATTCGATCTTGTTTTTTTTTTTAAATGAGGAACTTTCTCTTTGCTAAATTTTAGTCTTTTGTGGATTTGCTTATATTTAGAGTTGAGATATGGAAAGTTTATCAGAATGGGATAAGTTCTTATTTAGGGTAAAAATGTTGTCTATTGGAGCTTGTCTTTTGTAAAGAAGAAATGGTCTGTTATTTTAAACCTTTCTTTTATTATATCTATTGGGATATTGGGACCATTTTATGCTTTTTAAATGGGATTTGTTTTAGCTAAGAGTGGAGATGTGGAATGTTGAATTTTATATATGTTAACTAATGTTAATATTTTGGAGCTCTGTTTGCACTTTTTGCTGAGAATTGGATGGGAGAAGAGGTTACTTATTTGATTTGCCTATTAAGAGATGGGTTATGGGATGAAGAGTTTTATATTGGTTAAATAAGAGGTGAAGAGATTATGAAATTGTTGATACTGGTCATGATGAGGGTGGGAAGTCACTTTTTTAGGGGGGAGGGTTTTTTTGTTTCCTTAAGCTATTTTTCTTTTTCTTTTTGCTTGTATTCTTTTCTATCTAAAACTTTTAATGAAATAATTGGGAAAAAATAAAATTAGAATTATTCTGAACAGTCTCTCATCAGAATGAGAATCAGATTTTAGTTTCTGAAAAGTAAGCAGATATGTCTAACTTCCTTTAATGCGAATACAGCTAAATTACAGCTATAATTACAACCAAATACTTTTCAAGATTTCAAGGGTGTTAAATAATAACTCTCCACTTGTAGTGGTACTGGTCAATTTCACTTTCATTCCAGAAAAAACAAAATAGAAGTTAATATGTACTCTCAGTGGCACAATGAAAAGTCTGGAAAATTAAAACTCCTGTGTTCATATGGGATTTGTAGTTTAGAGAGAGAGAACCTTCTCTGTCCACTCCTTGAAAATGTAAATCATTTACTGTCTGGTGTGTATTTTGATGGAATTAACATAGCTATTCCTCTTAACAATTACGAAGTTATTAATTTTCAGTGTTTATCCTCTCACATAAATTCATGGGTATTTTCAGTCATTTATTAATATCATTATTAATTGGTGTTACACTATTTAAAACATTCTCTTATACTAAGAAATATATTTTTCCAGAAGTAGTTATCCCCCAATATTTAAGAAAATCTGAACAAAAAATCCTATTTTTGACACATTTCCATAGAAACCTTATCAATTGGTGATACATTTGATTTTTTTGGGAAATAAATGTATTGGAAATATATTTTGGAAACTTTCCTATATTATTATGCAACATGAACAAAATTTGGGAAAGAACTTTGAAAATATTAGTGAAATCCAAAGTATTGCCTACATACAGTGACAGTTTGTGTTCAGTTCCAGCACCTCTATACTGTAAAGATTATTATTTTGTCTAATGAGGAGGCTAAAGTTTCTAGAACGAAATTAAATAAGAGGGGAATGAAAAGGACATTCTTGATGGGTTCCGTGATATATCTTAATTGATGGAGAAATTATCCCTTCAAGGAGAAGGGCTAAAGTAGTAAATTTTAATCCAATAAATAAAAATTAAATTGTAACAAATTCCAAAATTTCAATTTGTATCATACTATGTTAGATATTTGCACTGACAGTGAGGGGTATTTCACATCACCATTACTGATAATAGATAGATAGCTACAATATCACATATAATGCTGCAGGAGGCTTCTGTGAAATTTGTCTTAGTAATTTGGACAAGGGCATGGAATGTTCATGTATGAAACTCACTTGTAAAAGTCATTTTGTCATGGTGTGTTACATGCTGGAGATAGCTTTGAAGGAGAATTTTGGTGGTAGCTCTGGTTGTCTGGAAATAATTTATGCTTTCATCAGACAGCTGAACAAATGGTTATTTTGGAAGCCTGTAATAAAACATGGAATGTCTCTATATAAGAGTTATGCTTTGGAAAAAGAAATCTAAATTGGTAACCTAGGTTGTAAAGTTTATCATATAGAGGGTATTTTAGTCCTGCAAATAAAATGCCATCAGTCAAAGAATATGTGACCTCCTTAAAAAAATAATCTGTGTAAGAAAACAAGGTACACTGGTCAAAATTTAGTTATTGTTATTTGCGTATAAAGAAATGAAGTTCTCTGACTCCTAGGCCTAATTTTATTTGCTGAGTTCCCCAATGTAACTGTGACAATGTTGCCTATGGTCCTGATGTTTTTGTGGTTTTCTGTTTTCCTTCCCTTGCTCTCTTTTTACTTGCTGCTTACAGGTACTCCAGATTTTCTATGATCTTTGCATGATTTCTGAGCACCTAGTAAAATCATTACTTTCTGAGTTTCTGAGAGTTTTTAAATTTTATTTTTGGAATTGATCTGTTCTTCTGCACTGCTTTGCCTTAATTTAAAGAGCCTTGCATGATTTTTGTGGAGTACTCCTATATCATAACCAGCTGTTAAATCACTTGGCTTCTCCAAAATGGAGGTAACTTCATATTTGCAGCTGCTGTGAACAATTCTGTTTCCATACTGATGTGGCTTTATTTTTGAGGAAGCATCCATAAGACTGGGAATCTTGGTCATTGAAGATGTAGATTCCAGAGCACTATGTAAAACACTGAAGATTCCTCAGAGACTATTTAAGTATGCCCAAAGCGCACTGTTCCGTACAAACATAGAATTCTGTATGCTGAAGACTGTTGGATGTATTTAATAGAGCAACTTGTTGATACTTCTAGTTATGGAGTTATTCTTAACAAAAGAGGATTTTTGCTGCACTTTGTTGAAACAGTGCACCCACATGCTACATCTCATGGGCATTTCGTCTTATGGGAGGAAGGGAGAACACAGAACATTTTCTTAGATCAGATCAATCCATTGTGATTTTTGCAAGTACTTACCACTTTTAAATCCTGCCCAGTTTAACTTAGGGTCAGAAGATTTTTAATAAATTGAACCTTGCAAGTTTAATTTGATGCAGAATCTGTTTCTTCCATAGATTCAGCCACTAGCCATCTGCCCACATATGCTGAGAGCCAAAGTAGTTTTTTCAGTTTTATCTTGAATCTTGATGTAAAATTTTCTCCTCATTTTTCTATTTTCTGACTTAAAAGTAAAATAAGCCTATTTTACAGTTTGTAACAGGGAATACTGAAAGCATATACAATACAATAAAAACTCAAATACATAGAATAAATACCAGTACTTACTGGAAAATAAGGCATTATTTAAAATTTTAGCCATGAGTTGCATGATTTATAGGATTCATTTCTTGCCATGTATTTGGTAATGATACATGAGGATATGTAAGAATTATGTAAACGAAGATTGTTAATGTTACTGTCTTAGGCATTTACAGGTTTCCTCACTTAACCACAATAGGGACTAGAAAATTGTCATTAAGTGGGGCGGTGGTTAAGCTAGTCACCACGTGACCAGACCTGATTTTACAACCATTTTTATGTTGGTTGTTAAACAAATCACATTGCTAAACAAATCCAGCTTCTCCAATGAATTTTTTTTTGCTGGAATTCGCTTAATGACCACGTGATTCGCTTAATGACTGTGGTCATTCACTTAACTGTCGTAAAAAAGGTCACAAATCACAATCACATGACTGCGGGGGTGGTGTAATGGTTAGTGATGGTAGTAAGTGTGAGTGCAGGTTGTAAAGCACTTTTTCCAAGGCTGTTGTAACTTCGAACCATGGTTAAATGAACAATTGTTAAACGAGGACTACCTGTATGTACTTTCAAATGCATTAGGATTAAAGAGTGTTATCTTAAATATGAGAATGTTTGCTGTGTAACAGTCAAGGCCAGCTTTAAACACAGATGCTTTCTATTTAAAGAAAGCAAGTGCAAAAGCTACAGCAATTCAGACTAGCATCAAAGTATATTTAACTTTCTGTGCCTTGGTATATTCATGAATGTGAATCAATAAGAATGTGATTATTGATGGATGCAACAGAGTCAGAGTTATTGGGGAAACTGAATTTGGCTAGTTCTGGCAGAGGAGATAGTGTAAAAAGCATTGATCCTTATCTATGTGGTTGGGATACCCTGTTTCAGTTTAGCCTGATGCTTTTGCGAGGCTAATAAAATGTAAGTTCTCACTTCTGCCAAATCTTCAACCTATGTGAAAAATGTGACATTTTGAGTTAAAAAATCAACGTAACCATCATTTAACTATCTTTGGCTATGCTCTTCACTCAAATGTCTGATGCCACACTGTGGCTGTAGATACAATATGTGCAGCTTCATGTCTTGATTCATTAATTCACTTTACAAACTACCTAGACTGCTTGTAGTATTTTTAATTTTGTGCAGAGCTTATATTATTAGATAATCAGAAATTGAAAAAAAACTCACAAACTGTGGCTGCCAGAATTATAACTAGAATAGCCACATGTTGTATAATTTTGTGAAAACTGCACTCCTTCCCTGTTCACTTTCAAGCCCAGTGCAATATGGAAGTATTTGACTTTTGAAACTCCAATGATTTAAGATCCAAATACTTTTAGGGAGCATTATTTCAATCTCTAATTGTGCTTTAGGATCTTCTTCTCTGTATTCTGTCAATCATATTTATGTAGTAGTATCCCCTGAGGAATGTATTCACCATATAGAGAATATTTACCATATAGTCCTCACATTCTTCTCTCTTTTTTAAAAAAAATTTCTGATTATCACCAAAAGAAGATGAAATGTTTGCTGGCAAAAACAGTTGAAGAAAAGCAGGAAGCAGAAATTGAGGATAGCAATAGAATAGGAAAGACAACAGATTTATTTAAGAAAATTACAGAAATCAAAGGATTCTTTTATAAAAAGGTGGGCACAGTAAAAGACACAGAAGGCAAGGATCTCCTGATAAGGAAGAGCTTGACTATACGGAACAACTGTACAAAAAAGATTCAATCAATCATACAGGTAGTCCTCAACTTACGAACGTTCATTTAATGACCCTTTGAAGTTACAGTGGCACTGAAAAAAGTGATTTACGACTGGTCCTTGCACTTATAACCATTGCAGTGTCCCTGTGGCCACATGGTCAAAATTCAGGTGCTTGGCAGTGGGTATATATTTACAATGGTTGCAGCATTCTGGAGTCACATGATCGCCATATGAAACCTTCCTAGTGGGCTTCTGGCAAACATTCAGTGGGGGAAGTTGGATTCGCTTAATGTCTGCATGATTCGCTTAACAATCATGGCAAAAAAGTTTGTAAAATTGGGCATGATTCACTTAACAATGGCATCACTTAGCAACCAAAATGATTACAGTGATTACAATTGTGGTCATGAATCGAGGACTATCGGTATATCTAAAGGTTGGCCACTGAACTAGAGCTTTGTACTGGAAAGTGAAGTTAAAAGGACCCTAGAAAATATTGTTAACAAGAAAGCTGCAGGAGTTGATGAAGTACTAGCAGAACTATTTAAAATCTTAGAAGGTGAGGTAGTTAAAATGCTGATTACAGTTTATAAGCAGAAATGGAGAATGGTAATGGCTAACAGACTGGAAAATCAATTCGTATTCCAATACCAAAAAAACAAGTGCTACAGAATGCTCAGGCAGTTGAACAGTTGCGTTCATCTTGCATGCAGCTAGGATGATCTTGAGATTTTTCAGTCCAGTCTTCTTCAATACATGGAACGAGTACTGTATAAACTGGATTCAAAAGAAGCAGGAACACCCAAAACCACATTGCTAACATATGATGGATACTGTAAAAAGGAAGTCTTCTATTTTTGCTTTATTGCTATAGAATGGTTTTTGACTACATAGACCACAATAAGTTGTGAGCTCCTAAAACACGGAGGTACCAGGCCACCATCTACCTATTGAAGAATTTGTGAGATGGCCAGAAAGCCGCAGTTAGAAAAGTGTATGTCATAACTAAATGGTTAAAAATTGGAAAAGGGGTGTCCAAGGTTGCGTACTGTACCTTATTTGTTAACTTCTATGCAGAATATATCATGAAAAATGTTGGACTAGAGGAAATAAAAATGGGAATTAAAATTACTGTGAGGAACATCAGCAATCTCAGATATGTTGGCTTGATGGCTGGAAGCGAGAGAGTACAAAAGCCAGTCTGCGGTTCAGTATTAAAAAAAAAACAATCTATGTCAAGAGTGCTAACTCAGTAAAGAAGAAGTTAAAGCAGTAAAAGACTTTTATCTGTTGAAGTATAGAGTCATCATGCTGACAACAAAGGTACTTATTGTCAAGTCCACAATTTTCCAAAGTGTAATATATGTCTGAAATCTGGGCTAGTTCAGAAAGGCTGAAAAAAAGGGGAAAAATTTGATGCTTTTGAATTGTGGTACCCAAGAAAATTGTTGAGAATACCTTGGACCACAAGAAGAACAAAACAGTCAGATGAAATAACACCAGGCTGCGTACTGGCAGCAGTAACAAGTAAACTGAACTTTAGATATTTTGGACAGATAATGCAAAGGCAAGAGTAATTGGAGAAGACCCTGACACTTGGAAAAATCAAAGGTAGTCGAAAAAGAACAACAGATGACACAAAAACTTCAAGAACTCAGAGAAGCAGTTGCTGACAAACTGATATTGATCAGTTCACAAAAAGTTGGGAGTGAACAACAGCAAAACTATCATCTAACCCATTCTCTGATAGAATGCATGCTTTCCATTCTCCTTAGTATATGTAGCTTTTCAATTTGCTGAAGGAAATCTTCCTAACTTTACAGACACTGTTAAAATACCATGCTGGCCTTTTATTCTCCTTCACCCTTTCCCCTTCTCTGGCTACTTATCCCCATTTTTAGAGAATGTGGAGGTAAGTGAAGACCAGTATCTGTTGGGAGACTGACTATTGATTTGCCTAATCAAGGATAGTGCTCCATGTATCACAGTGCTCTGACCAGCAGATTGGAAATGATCTGGGAACGAAGCCCTCCTTCTTGTTACCCCTAATGGAATGATAAGGTACAGTCTGATTTTCACCCATCTTGCCTTTGTATGAATGGAATTACGTGGGAAAGGTAACATTAGGAAACAATAGCTGAATCCCACTTATTCAAGCATCTCAGAATAGGATCAGTTCATCCATTGCTCTGTGGGTACTGTGGTGTCACTAAAACTGGAGTGATTAAGGCAGAAGTAAAGTCTTTTGTGTTCCTCTTATTCTTGCAAATATAATTATAGCTGTACTTTTACCATTTTTTTTTTTTACAAATCATACCCATTTTCCTGTCTAAGCCACCATTTTCACTAGCAAGCAAATTTTTCTTTGGTATACAGTTAGGGTGGATAACCTGTGGCTACATGCAGGTCCCCCACCCTGAAATTGTGTGCAGAAATTCAGTTGCAAAGGGTAATTTTTTTCTTTCTTAAAAAACAGTAGTGCAATGAGAAGCATCTTTCTTGCTCCCAAATCCTGGGAAATGATTGATTTCATGCTACTAAAATGGCCAAATTTCAGTAGTATGATTTTGGCCTATTTTGGAGAATTAAGGGTGAAAAAGCGGTGCCAGTTGCGGAGGACAGCAGTGTAATTCTTAGAAAAGATATGGCTACTGAGTTGCTGGCAGGAAGTACATTCTTGATACCTGCCTCCTCTGAAATACCTTTTCTAAATTACTTTTGAATATCTGCATGGCTCTAAATTGCGTACTTTCCCCCCCCCATGTACATGTTTATAACCCTTAATTTAATTTTGTATCATTCAGTGGGAGAATCCTAGTTGTGCTGGTGTTCTGTATGTTTTTTTAGATTTAAGTTATTTTCAGTTAAATTGCTGCTTCTTGGAAATCATAAGTTTTGTCTATATTGAGAAAAGCAATCTACATCAGTTGGGAGGAATTTTTAAAAGCTAAAATAGCTTTTAAATGAATAACTTATTATATAGAGAAGGCAAAGAAATTATATAAATTTGAATGATTTGCCTGTTCTGTTATTAACTACTGCTATATGACTTGATTTACTTGATTTATTCTTATACTTGAGTTAAACTCCACGTTGAGAACAGCCAGCTTTTTACTAACACTAATGTAGTAAACAGAATTCCACATTCATGGTATTCTGTATCCCTTTGATATAGAAGTTTGCATCTGAGTAATCATATGTGACTGAAAGAAACAGTTACTAACAGACACTGCAGATGAACTAAGAGACTGAACAACCAATATCACATGTGTGTTTTAAAAAGTATTACATTTAACATAAACATGTTGGATTTTTTTTAATTTATGAAACAATCAATGCAATTTATAGAAAAACTTGGCCACTAAAACAGGAACAGTAAAAAAAACCTGTGTGCTAGTTTAAGGTACTAAAAAGATCTGCAGGAATGCAAAATATACTGTGTGACATGGTGATTAAATGGGCTCCTTTCGGGGAACAGGGAGCCAAATTCCAAAGCAGTGGTGCCATCATTCCCCACTATGTATTCTTACTGGAAACCCAGTCTTCTTGGCACATACTAGAAAGCACAGAGGCTAATTTAAGAAGATATATTTCAGTAGAAATTTTGGGCACAGATAATTTAAGTCTGTAGTGATTATAACTAGCATTGTGCATCTAGCTTTGTAAGGTAGGGAGAAATGCTCAGTATGTTGAATACTGTTATTGAAACCAAGTATTTTTAATAACTCAGCTGCTATATTTTGCAACGGAACTATATTTTTAAATTTTGAGATTACCCTATTACAGTAATCAGTACGGGAGGCTATAGTTGGTCTATGACTATAATAAAACCTACTGCTAAATGTGAATCTACCAGTGCATTGGTGCAAGATTAGGATCCTAAAAAAGCTAGAATAGCATTGATCTTGGAAAGTCCACTTTACTGCCTGTCAACTCCAGTGGAATATGATGAATGTAGTTGACTTCTTCAAACTTCTTCATTATAAACATGAGTATAGAAGAGTTCTTGATAGTTTAAATACAGGTAGTGCTTGGGTTATGACTGCAATTGGGACAGGAATTTCCATTGCTAAGTGATGCAGTCATAAAGTGCAATGTCATGTGACCACATCGCTTAGTGATGGCAATCCCGGCAACCCCTGTTGCTATTGTTAAGCGAGGACCACGGAGGTTGTTAAGCAATGACCTCGTGTCACTGAGATGTGGGAACAGGTGGGAATCCAGAAGTGCTTGCTTATGCTGCTGAAACCATGTCCCAGGCAAGCAGGCCAGCGGGTGAGAGCTATGGGCAGGCGGGTGCTGTGGGCAGGCACTATGGAGTACGGGTGGAGCTCTTTGGAAGAAAAAAAGTGCTGGAGTGGGAGTGACTTGTTATCTCCTGCTGGCTTCCCCATTGACTTTGCTTGTGGGAAGCTGGCAGGGAAGATTGCAAATGGGGATCACAGTGCAGTGGGACGTTGCAACTGTTGTAATTGCGAGCCAGTTGCCAAATGCCTGAAGCGCAATCCCATGACCATGGGGACACTGTAATGGCCACAACTTTGAGGAATGGTCATAAGTTTCCCTTGTTCAGTGCCATTGTAACTTTGAGCGGCTGCTGAATGAGGGGTCACTAAGCGAGGGCTACCTGTACCTATCTTAAAATCATTGGATGTACCTGCAGTATATGTGGAAGTGGCAAGGATTAGCATCCTGCTGCTGTGTTTTGTTTCAAGGAAATCAGTGATTTAAATATCTATGCATTATTTACAAATGCCAGTACTGTGCATTTTGGTTTCTCAGTTTTTTTTTTAAACTGTCATAAGAACCTGTGGTGGCAATGCAGGTTGCAGAGTTTCTGCACAGCAGATCAGGACAGTTTGTGATGTTCCTTCTACCAGGCGTTGGCTGAAATCAAGCAGTGTGAACACCAACTGTGGGAAAAACAGATTTTCATTTTGTCTTTTAGCAATTTCTGCTGCATCACATCCAAGTTCAGTTCTTTTCTGTAGTTGACAGGATGGATAGGATGTTTATACTGTTAGAAGGAAAATATAGCAGAAAGTGATAGCTCAGATCTAACATTCTACAGTGATATTTTAATAACTATATAACGATTATATTAGTAACGATTATGTAGCTTGTGAATATTCTTTAATCTTAAATATTTTAAAGCATATTCCATAGGAAATGTTATATACAATATATACTGTACAGTCATGTGAAAAAGTAAATATCTCCCATTGAAATTTTTTACTTTTTCAGCATATTGCAACACACAGATATTTGATCTTCATTTCAATATTATTGATAAAGGGGATACAATATAATAAATAACATGTATCATTTATATTTTGTAGACCATTTTGTAATTTAAGTAAACATAAATGCAAATTTCTCAGTGGAAGCAGTCAGTACACTCTTACATTTATCACCTCTTCAAATACATAAAAATAGATTAGGTGTAAATGATTAGAACATCATTAGAGAGGATCTGGGAGGAACCTGTATTACTGAAATCTCAGACATTTAATTTTTGTTCTTTATTGAAGTGTGTGTTATCACCATGCCTAGATTGAAAGTGGTCTCTGAGGCCTTCAGAAAGAAGGTTATAGATGCCTATGAGTCTGGGAAGGGATTTAAAATGATTGCCAAACAATTGGACATCAATCATTCCACTGTCTGGAAGATAATCTATGAAATATGTGGAAAAGATTTCAAACAACAGCCAACTTGCCCAGGCCAGGCCATCTCAGTAAGTTTATCCTGAGAACAGAATGCTGAAAGAAGTTTCTAAGAACCCCAGAATTTCATCGTGTGACCTACAGGTAGCTCTCGCCACTATTGATGTCAAAGTGCATGAGTCTACCATCAGAAAGAAGCTGCACAAATTAGATCTACGTTGGAGATGTGCTAGGAGGAAATCTTTGCTGAATAGAAAGAATATTAGGTCAAAACTAAAGTTTGCTCATGAACACCTAGGCAAAGACCAGGAATTCTGGAACAGTGTACTCTGTACAGATGAGACAAAGATAAGAATTATTTGGCTACAATACCAGAAGGCAGGTTTTGTGAAAACCAAAGACAGCATTTACCAGAAGAACTTGATATCAGCTGTAAAGCATGGTGGTGGAAATGTTACGTTTTGGGCTGCTTTGCTGCATCAGGGCCTAGGCAGCTCATCATCATAGAATCCGCTATGAATTCTACATTGTTTAAGAGGGTGCTTGAGGATAATGTGAAACCATTGTCAGAAGATTGAAGCTCAACTGAAAGTGGACCTTGCAACATGACAGTTACCCTAAATGTTCCATTAAATCCACCAAGGGATGGCTTAAAAAAGAAAGAAAGAAATGGAGGGTTCTGGAGTGGCCAAGTCAAGGTCCAGATCTAGATCCCATCAAGATGCTGTGGGGTGAGTTTACATGGGCTGTGCATACAAGAAACACCTCAAACATCGCACAGCTGAAAAAAAATTTTCATGGAGGAGTGGGAAAAAAATCCTGCCAGTGGTGTCAGAAACTGGTAAACAGTGATATGAAATCTTCAGGTTGTTTTTGCTGTGGGGGTAAATGCCAGATATTGCAGCCAAGAGTGTACTTATTTCAGTCACTCACGCCCTAATCTCCCACATATACTATTGCAATGCGCTCGACATGGGGCTACTCTTGAAAAGTATCCGGAAGCTTCAGTTGGTTCAAAATGCAGCCACAAAGGCAATTTTAGGGGCCCCAAAGATAGCACATGTCACACCTTTGCTGTGTGAGCTGCATTGGGCCCCAGTTTGCTTCCAGGTCCAATTCAAGGTGTTGGTTATCACCTTTAAAGCCCTACATGGCATGGGACTGGGTTACCTGAGGGACTGTCTCACCCCCATTATATCCACCCATCCTACCTAGTCAAGCAGAGAGGGTATGCTGCGGACCCCATTGATGAAAGAATGTCGACTGGCAGGGTCCAGAAAGAGAGCCTTCTCTGCCGTGGCCCTGACTTATGGAATACTCTCCCCCCAGAGGTGAGGCACGCCCCAACTCTTGTCCCTCCGGAAAGCAGTCAAGACCTGGCTCTGCCAACTGGCATGGGGTGAAAAAAGGGGCAATCAACCTTGGGGATGGCTAGCACCTTGAAGATACTCCCATATGTTAACATATTACTGATCATCAACATCTTGGAAGATATTATCTGTGTATGTCTTTGGTTTTATTCTATTTTTACTATATTTTATACTGTTTTTATTGTATTTTAATTAATATTTACTGTTGTTTTATTGTGAACCGCCCAGAGTCACTTCTTCGTGAGATGGGCGGTATCTAAATTTGAAATATCAATAAATAAATAAATAATCCCCCCCCCCCTTATAGAAGGAAATGGCGTATCTGTTACTTTTTTGTTGAATAAATGATTGCCAAATTTTCATAGTTTTTTTTGGTTCAGTTACATCACCTTTATCTGTTCGAATGAAGATAAAATATTGGTATATCCATATATATTAAAAAAGAAAAAACTTTATGTGGGGTGTAGTTACTTTTTCACATGACTGTATCTGTATGTAATTTATGCATTTTGTAAAAGTTATATTTGGTTTTTCATAATGACAGTCCTGTAATTTGAAAATGGATGCATATAATATTGGAGAAGAGTGACATCTCTGGGAATCTATAGGTACTATTGAGGATCTAGGATCCTCTTCCTGTTGTGTATCAAAAAAATAGTGCTATTTGTGAAAATATTAGTATTAAATGCAGTACTCCTGCATGAGCAAAGTAGCTTTGCGAATGTTACTTATATTTATTTTTGGAACTATATTTTTGCAGTTTTGTAGAATAATGTTACAGAAGTTGTTCTGTCCATCAACAATGCAAACTTAGAACAAATAACACTTTATGTTTAGAGATAACTTCCTTTCTATCCTACCCTCAAAACATTCCTCTACAAATGTACTTAAATTGATTTAGGTAAGGAAATTCTTCCATCTGGGGACAATATACCAAAAAAGAAAAAAAATGAATGGATGACTAAAGCTTTTTAAAGAATGGCTTAGCCATTGTTTGATGACCAGGAACTTCACTTTTTAAAATTTGGCTATCTGTTTTGGTGGCATGATCCTGGGGAGTCCTCTGGGTGGTTGCAAAAATAGGTTGCTCAAAAGCACGCCAACTGCAGATTGCCCACCCAGATTTCCAGGCTTCTTTACTTTGGGTAATCAAAGGAATATTCCTCAATTATCTTGGAGGAACCTTCTTCCAAAAATTAGATGTGATGTTAATTCTGTCAATAGCAACAGTTAGTGCTCATTTTGAGAGGCTGATCTGTTAACTGGTGGCACTAAATGATTCTGTGTTCTTCTGAACACATATTGACCTCTGGTTCTAAATATGAGCCATTACAACATTACATTCCTTTTTAATATGCAGTATTAAACTAGTTGTGGGGTTATTAAAGTTGAAGTCCCAAGTATAAGGGGTTTTCTAGGCTGCTTGTTTAATCTCTGTGAGCTCTGTCACAAATAGGCCTTTTGTAGAAAGTACATTCCTTGGTGCATAGCAGTAGGCTAAATAGGAAGAGAGCCCATTTTTACATGTTTTGTCTATTAAGAGAGTTGGATTTTTAAAGAGGTTTTATTTATTTATTTTATGTATTTATTCAATTTATATAGCCACCCATCTCAAACCAGTGACTTTAGGTGGCTAACAGCAATAAAAACAGCCAACATTTAAAACAGTACAAAAAATTAAATATAAATGCAACCAAGAGATCTTAAAAAAACATTGGTATCAGCACAACCACGAAATGGGGCCCTGAGCACGTGAAGACCTGGGCATAAAGCCAGCTCTTCAAGGCCTTCCGAAAAGCCAAAAGGGTCGGGGCCATCCTAATCTCAGGAAGGAAGATGTTCCAGAGGGCAGGCGCCACAGCAGAAAAGGCACGTCTCCTGGTCTCTGCCAGCTGACATTCCTTGGCTGACAGGACCCGGAGCATGCCCAACCTGCCGGACCAGATTGGACAGGTAGAAACAACTGGGAAAAGATGGTCCCTAAGGTAACCTGGTCCCAAGCCATGAAGGGCTTTATAGGTGACAACCAGCGCCTTGAATTGCACCGGAAACACACTGGCAACCAGTGCAGCTCCAGAAGCAGAGGTGTTACATGTGCAGAGTAATCAACACTATTTACAACCTGGGTAGCTGCATTCTGTACCAGCTGAAGCTTCTGAATGCTCTTCAAGGCAGCCCCATGTAGAGCGTGTTGCAATAGTCCAAATGGGAGGGCATGAGGGCATGAGTGACAGTGAGTAGAGCCAGTCCAGGAATAGGCGCAACTGGCGCACAACCTGAAGGTGTGCAAAGGCCGTCTTAGCCACGACTGCCACCTGCTCTTCCAGCAGGAGCTGTGAGTCCAAGAGGACCCCCAGATTGCACACTGGGTCTGTCTGGGGCAGAGCCACCCCATCCAGAACCAAAGATGGAAGAAACTTGGTACTGGGAGGCCCAAACACCCAAAGCCACTCAGTCTTGCTTGGGTTGAGCCGAAGCCCGTTGCACCCCATCCGGGCCCCTATAGTTTCCAGGCACTGAGATAGGACTTCCACGATATCACTCACATAGCCCAGGGAGGAGATATAAAGCTGGGTATCATCAGCATACTGACGATACCCCACCCCGAACTGTCGGATCACCTCACCTAGAGGCCCCATGCAGATGTTAGAGGGGGGAGAGAACTTACCCTGTGGCACTGCACACAGTAGGGGCTGTGGATTGGACTTCTCCCCTCCTACCAACACTGGAGGAAGGAGGAGAACCAGCACAACACAGTGCCGCCCACCCCTAACTCCTGAAGCTGGTCCAGAAGGATACCACGATCGATGGTATCAAGGTCGCTAAGAGGTCAAGAAGAGCAAGGATGGAAGCACTGCCCCATCCCACTCCTGCCAGAGGTCATCCAACAGTGCGATCAATGCTGTCTCAGTCCCATATCCCAGCCTGAATCCTGACTGAAAGTGGCCCAGATAATCCGCTTCATCCAGAGCCCT
Source organism: Python bivittatus (assembly GCF_059951505.1). Lineage (NCBI taxonomy): Eukaryota > Metazoa > Chordata > Lepidosauria > Squamata > Pythonidae > Python > Python bivittatus. Next base: position 7,617,350 of record NW_028277037.1, on the reverse strand, counting down.
TTGAAGCTGCCATGTGACCACTTTCTCAACAACCTTCCCTAAAAAGGAGAGGTTGGAGACTGGATGAAAATTATCCAGATTAGTTGGGTCGAGTGATGGCCCATTGAGGAGGGGGTGTACCACCACCTCCTTAAGAGCCGGCGGGACCACCCCCTCCCTAAAAGAGGAATTAACCACTGTCCAGACCCAATTACATGTCCTCTCCCGGGCAGCCTTGACCAGCCAGGAGGGGCACGGATCTAGAAGTGGCCGAACTAACAGCTACAAGAACCCTGTCCACTTCCTCAGGTTTAACAGGTTCAAATTCCTCCCGGATAACCATGCAAGACTCAGCCCCCATAGCCCCCACTGGCTTTGCATCAAGGCTGGAATTCAACGCAGACTTTACCTGCCAGATGCTCAGCATATTCCTCACAGCGGTCCTGAAGGTAGATGCCCGAATTACTCCCTTCAAGGAGGGTCTGGGTCACCTGAAACAGGGCCGCAGGTGCAATAAGGGTGGAGAAATAATTATGTTTTGCCGCCCTTACCGCCACAAGGCAATAATTGTTCATGGGTTAAGGTTATGAACTTAATAATCTCATACATTAAACTTGTATTTCACCCTCAGTTTTCTGTTTTTAGAGGCTGCATCCTGCTCCTTTCCTCACCTCCAGGTATAGAGCGAATGGACAATATGGAGAGTCCAGTGTCATTCAGAGCTGCTCTGTTCAACTACTGTGGTCACTTGATCCTTTCGATTGAGGCACTAGTAGGGAAAGACTTCGGTCATAGTGGGAGCATCTGGCTTAATCTTTAGCGGAAATACACTTTTCCAGGAAAGAGTGTTTTCTTAAAAGCATTAAATAAAAGGCAAACATAAGAAAGATAATGCTTAAAATGCTAAGCTTGTTGGACTTTTAACAATTTTGTACCATGCTCTGTTCATAAGCTCAGCCACTGTTGCTTACCTCTCATGAAGCCTTTTGGCTCTTCTGTAGCTTTCTGCAATGCGTTCTCAGGAGATTAATCAGGATTAATGCAACTTACAACAACTTAAATACTTTATCCATCTCCAGGAATCGCTAATATAGAAATTATTGATGATACTCAAGTGTAATATAAGTTGTGCTTGATGGGGTTGCTGGGAATAGCTTTCATAATTAAGAAATTCTTTCTGTAGCACCTTGCAGACATTTATTTCTAATGGACTATCCATATTTATTACTGTCAGTAGTCCATGAAAGTTTAAAAGTTGTTCCCCTATTGTGATTTACCAATTATTATTTTAACACTAGGTTTTTAAACTTTAATTTGTTTTACAATTTAAACCCCAGTTATTCATGTAAAATTGTAATTCATGGTTCACTTAATAATATAGTTTCTACTAAAAATAAATTATAAATAAGTGAAGTCTGGTTTATTCCTCTTAGTCCTATTGGGAGAGAGCAAGTATGTGATATCTGTTCCTCTACATAGGGTTATTCATGCTGCTTTATATAATGCTTTACATAAGTTTGATGTAGCTAAAGGTGAAAGATTTATATGGAAAAGATAATGGGTCTGAACTGGCAGCTTGGTATCCATGTAGCCTTTTCATTACAAAGGCAATTTTTTTCTATCTTGATAGATGTGTGGTCTAACATCTAGAATTCTCAGCAGAGACCATACCGAGTGGGGAGTTCTGGAAGTTAAAGTCCATGCATGTGGAGGGTGCCCAAGTTGGAAAAGGGTTACTTATGGAGTAGGAAAGATTGGCTCAGTTATAAGTGGCTACCAGCAAGCATTATGGGACAAAACAGATTTCATTCAGGGCAGTCAACAGGGAATTTGGGTACTAGGATGGATTTAACATCAACTCGGACTGCTTTCTCAAATTCTTCCCTCATTTCCATAGGGTTGGTTGCCCTTCTCTTTTGGTAGAATAGTCTGCCAAGTGGGCAAAACACTTTCTTAGGATGTATACGCTATTCTCATATTGGCCTATTAGTGGACAACATTTTTGCAGCTAGGTATAGCAATTTTTTTAATCTCTAAGGACCGCAGAGAATACTGAGGTGATGTAGAGCTGTCCCTGTCTTTGGAGGTGGCAGTGCTTGATTGAGAAGTGAAGGGTCAGTCCTTGTTAATAGTTGGGTGAGAGACCTCCGGGAATACCAGGGTTATAGGCTAGACTGGGAAGTCAGAAAACATCAAAGAAAATGCTATGACTAACCACTTGAATAGTTTTACCAAGAATATTGCAAGGATGCATCTGGGAAGACACCAGGTGTCAAACTCTACTCAAAGGAGACTTAGTTATCTACTTAGGAAAGTTACTGCAGGAAATAAAACTAGAGGTTTTGGTCCTGTATCTTCTGTTTCTATCTTTTAATGAAGGTAATAAAATGAACTTTAAAATAAATTAAAACAAAATAACTGTATGAAGCTTACCAGAGCAAGCATTGATTTTTAAAATGTACAGAATCTCACTGCTGTTTTTTCCTGGTTTGTCACCAAATTTTAACAGCCTGATGGGGATTGTCTCTTGGGATTGCAAAAAAGGGATTATGTTTTGAAGTTAATGGTTCAGTTTCTAATGACATCTTATAGAATGCTTATTATTCATCTGTCTGCATTTTATTTGTCATGTAATACGCTGGGAATTCTGTTACTGTAATGTGCTCTCTTTTTCTTTCTCTCTCTATATGTATGCATGCTGATGGTAAATAGCTTAATTGCTATTTATTTATCTGGGAAAAAGCCCAGATGGCTAAGGCTTTATATTTTAAGTGCTGTTCATGTACAGAATTTCATAATTCTTGAGTCTGGACTGGAGAAGATTCTTGGTACAGATCTTTAATGTCATAGTATTTTCAAATGTTTAATTTTGTTGTAGAAGTTACCTAACATACAAATTCTTATTTAGTAAATAAAAGTGAGGAAGAATTAGACTATTAATGGTGGACTGGTGGACAAGGAGTTTTGTATGGTATTTACCACTTTTTGAACAATCTGTGTAGAGTCGCTAGAGTGTTAGAAGCTAAAGCTCTTCTTCAGGCATTCTTGACTGAAATGAATTGTAGGGAATTACCTGAAATGAACTCTTCAATCACTGTTGTGCATTTCTGAAACTAGTGTTTGTAGTTGATAGTTGATTACAGTCTCAATTAATTATGTAATAAGTGACAAAGTTAGTGCTTGAAATTAAGATTTCTTCTTTTCATAGATATATTTGTAAAAGAAGATCTTTCAAATTTCTGTATTCTGTATTTCTGTATTCCAACAACACAAATATTATAGAAGACCATATTGCTAAACATGTATTGAGTAAGTGCCTTAAAATTAGCTTGGATGTGATCTGGCTATGATATTTTATTCCATTAGTAATCAGGGTTGATAACACAACAAAAACTAGCTTTCATTTAAGGTTTTCTGAGGAGGCATCTGTCAATTTCTTATCTTCAGTCTGTAATGGAGTGGCTCTCTCTATATGCTACCATATTTGTTTCCAGACTAGAGTAAATCTTCGCATTTCAGGATGTGACACTATGGTCAGGCTTGCAGGCATTACATGTTACCTTAAACAATAGCTGTGAATGGGACCCAGCATTTTTATGGCACAGTTTGTAAAGTTGCATCAGAACACGGTGATGATTTTGAGGAAGCAATTAAGTGCTCAGATCAGTATTCAAATATAGTTCGACTAATGTTAGGGTGATATTGTTAAATTCCTTTTCATTACAGATGGGAGAGGAAGGAAGAGTTGATACTAAATGAGTCTTGAGGAGCTCTAGGATAATGAAAGAGTTGTTGCTTCAGTGTCCTCTCATCACAGTTATAACTTTATACTTAACCTATTCCAAGAAATGTACTTTTGACAAAACAGTAGAGAGACTTCCTGTAAATTTTAGTAATGTGGATTAAGCTCTTAGAATAATTTTTTTGTGGGTTTTTGTTTTTGCTGAGGGAGAGTCAGGGAGAAGACTAAACAATGGCAGAAGAAAAGTGCTCATTCTGAATAAATGCCTAGATTTCAATGAACAAGGATTTTTTAAAACTAGGTATTGATAATGTGACTAAAAAAATAGACATGTAGTTCCAGTTGATTGAAAACAGCTTGAGGCATTTTCTTTTCTTCTTCTTTTTTTTTTTTGCTAATATCAGTCCAGTAATTTATTCTAAATTATTTTTTCAGCTGTATTTCCCAGTTCCATTGAAAGATTAAGCTAAAGAACAAGATGTAATAACTACAAAAATCAGTGACATTTTAGTTTTACCTCTGAAAACAGTGGCAAAACTGATACTGTATTTTTTTTTTTACACTTTATAGATCAGCTTTGATAAGGATGATCTCAGGTTTACATCTGATAACACGTAGGCAACAATTATCATTCCTTATTTCTTTATAAGCACAATATTTTGAAAAGTCAAGACAGGGTTATTTTTGGTCTTTACCCTATCTGTACAATACAGTATGAAACTTTAGATAGGGATACAGTTCCGTGAAAAGAAAGACTACCCTGGAACCGGTAAGATTACAAATTGCTGAAACAATATAACTCATATTATGGTCATGAATTTTTTGGCTTCAATCATATACACTTGCTAGAAGAAACACAGAGGTACTTTTTAGATTAATATTTTTATTCCCTAGTACACCAGGAAAAATTCTACCAGTAGAGGAAATGAATTTAATACAAATAGGTGCAGATGGGAAAGATGTTATCTGGAAAAAAGACTCCTATATTCAACACAGTAAAAGTTGACTAAATAAATGAAAAAGCTTGTTGTAGTATTTTTCAGTAGGAGTTGTATCTTGAGCTGATTCAGGTAGTGATTCAGTGAAAAATAAAATATTACATAGATATGTAAAAGCTGAGCATATGTGGACAAAAGTTAATATAATATATTGCACAATATATTTTTATTGCCCATTATATATGGTACTAAAAGTCTTATCAGTTTTGGAAAGACTTTAGGAATACCTGTCATATTTAGAATATTTTAATGCAGTTGCAATCAACTGATAATATAAGTTCATTAGTCTGTATATTGTAAAGACATTCCTTCCTGGGTCATGTGTACAATGGATATATAGAAGATGCTCATTTTGTGAAACTGGTGGTTTTAGCATTTCCTTTTGTATAATCCAGAACCATTTTGAAAACTATCTATAGAAATACTGGTCTGTCTAATGCAGCTTGGTTTTACAGGATTTACAGGATACTACCCAGAATTACATAAACTAACTTTTTGTGGATTAAGAATTCTCTTTATGTACCTCAAAAATTTGCTTCAGGAAGTCTCTAGAAATGTTGAATATATCTATCTTGATAGCTTTGAACCAGGAATTGTATTGTTGCTGTTAAAAATAATTCAGCTTCTGGTCATATGTGTGCCATTTTTTCTCAAGCATCATGTGCTTTACATTGAACAAGCAGAACTCATAGGGTGGTTATATGAAGTTAACATGAGAGAAAGTTCTCTGTGTAGTGCCTTTAGCTACTGGAGCAATAGCAGATGTAAATGAAATAAGTAATGCGTGATGATGTATAAAATTCTTTAGGGCGGTGGTAGCTTCCTGAAATAAATGAGACATAAGGTGGAAGTTATTTTTGAGGGATTCTTAATCAGTTTCTTGTGCTTAGCCTAAAAATGAATTATTTTGACCAAAGTTCATGTTGTTTGTTACACTACCAATTGACTAGCCATGTTCTTGAAAAAGGAGTGCTTAATTATTTATTTACTGAACTTCTGTTGCACAAATTTTTCTCTTTACTTTCTGTAGATTTCCCCTCCCCCTTGCAATGTCTTAGTTTTTTGTTCCTTGTACTTTTTGTAATTACATTGTTCACCTTAATAAATATTGTTACATATGTTTTTGTAGCTTAGAATCTGTGTAAACAGTTACATCTGATACAATGAGTGCTAGCAACTCCATAAAAATGCTTCTCGGCTATTAAACTTTATTGTATTATATGGCTACGTTCCTGTTTAAAACTCAACAGATTAAAGAAGAAGGAATAACAGAAAATTGTGTACATTCCTGCAGCTTAAATCTTACTCTCATTTGACTCAATGTTATACTGTCAATTTTTAATCACCAATAGCTTGAGTAATTTTTTTGAAAGCAACAAAGCAGCTGGGTAACTAATCCTAGAGTTCTATTTTTTTCTGTATTAGCTTGTCCTTAGTTCTGGAAATAAGTGCTTCATGGTGTGTATGTGTGTATGTGAGGAAGCCTTTATGGTTTATGTGATTGATTTCTCTAATCAACTCTATTATTTGGCATCTTTTTTTCATGTAAAGATAAAAGGCTATGGAAAAAGTTGTAGAGGAAAGTAGCTAAAAATATTCCTTTGTAGATGGAGACCAAGCGGAAAAAGTATTTAGAGCTGCTAAATAAGTAACAACTTAGAACATTTTAATTACAGAGATTGAGGAGATTATCAACAAAGTATAGAACAGAAAAGATCTACCCAACCATCACTGGAGAAAAAGAAGAAAATGTGAAAAAGAACAGATACAAAGATATACTGCCATGTAAGTCTGAGTTTCTTCTACAGACGTTTTAATAACATTTATTAAGCTATCTTTCTTGTTAACATTTATACTCTTGTGTGTAGGTGAATTAGATGGTAATTATTTGCTGAAAAGAATATTTTTCCAAAGATGTTTCATCTGCCTAAATTAATGCTTCTTTTTATGTTTGCCATCCTGACAGCTACTATTTAAACACTGTCTCCAGTGCTGAAAAAAGTGTTATTAAGTTTGACCTCCAAACCAGTGTAGCAAATGTTTTTCTGAATCATCAAACATGCTATTTATCTATATGCCCATCTACTTTCAAAAAGTCATTTTTCTTACAATTTACTTCTCTTAGGGAAAAAGAGAGAGAATCTGGAATGAACTTTAACTGTGCATAGTATATAGGGTTCTGATAGTATCTTATTTGAAGGTACATGGTACTTAAGTGATAGCTACAAAGCAGAAAAAAGACACTGTATTTGTGAAAATTTAACTAGAGTTAAAATGCAAAGTTTAAACATGTAGGTTTGTTCATGTTCTCCTGTAGTCATGACATTTTAAATAATGGCAATTGACTGGTTTTTTGGCTGCTTTGGAGAAATAACTGATTCTCTCAACTACTCGTTTTTATTGTTTATTCTACCTTGGAATCATTTATCTTCTTATAAATGACAACAACATGAGGAAATATCTTCCTTCACTGCCTGTTGTGTGATTAGACTATTGGGATGCTAAGACTACATATATGTAGAGTTAGCTAAAGGAATTGAGTTGAACTCCATGACATTTAAGAAGGCAGCCTCAAGCACTTCATATTCTAGGGCTGTTCTGCCTCTTCTCCCTGTTGCAGCTCCGTGTGTTCTTAAAAAACCACAGCTTGGGGCTAATGACCTTGAAATATAATGAAGTGGACTGCACTAATCTAAGACATTGTCTGCCGGAAGTGAAAGCCAAGATAGGGCTTCTGCTCATTGCAGACACATAGCGTAGACTGGAAATTGACTATTTCTTCAGTACTGCTGGTGGGGCTCATGTCTTCTCTGAACTTGAGGATAAAAGACTAACCTAGGAGGGTGCAAGACAAGTTGTGTTGTATACCTTTTCTGTTCTCCAGAAGAGCAGAAGGGCTGAGGAAAGCACAGGAAAAACAATTGAGGGCTGTCACTAATATCTCCCCATCCTCAAATCTGCTACTTTGGGCAATTACCTCCTAATGAGTGGTTATTCCTGTCGTGTAATGAAGGGGGAAGGTTAAGATTCAAAGCAGTTGCACAAATGACTAATCGGTATTTGATTTATGGAGCACACCTATTGACATGCAAAGTAATTTTTTCCTAAATTTGCTATATTTTAGTTGATCACAGTAGAGTTAAACTGACGTTAAAAACTCCCACACAAGATTCTGACTACATCAATGCAAATTTTATTAAGGTATGTATTAATGTAATTTTACTATCTTGTGTAATGTGCTGATACCTTGTGAATACTTCAAAATACTAATATTTCTGAGTGGAAACCAACTTTGATATTGTGTGTGATTCCATTGAGCTTGAATGCAAAGAAGCTAAAACCCCAAAAACAAAACAAAAAAGAAAGAAAAAAGAAAAGATGACCCTGTAAACCATTTGTTCAGGAAACAATAATTGCCAAACTAATATAGCAAAATTAGTCACAAAACCAAAGGAAATAAAAGGTCTAATTATAGCAATATGTAATAACCTGTTTTGAGTGACTGTACTAATATGAATGTGAATAAGAGAGAGGTCTTAATTAAGAGTTTTGAATAAAGAATCTTGGTAATTGAACAGCTTTTAATTAATTGACTGGTTGCATGTGATACATATGTTATAAAGTCCAAGCACATTGTGAAACCTTTTTACTTCTGCCTTTTGGAAGTATAACATGTTAATCACAAATTAATATGTAATTCTTCCAGAAGGCAGAAATAAATTAACATCATTGTTTTATGTATCTATATTATAGAAGCAATACTATGTATTATTTCCAAAGCAGCTTATATAATAGAAAATAGCTAATATGTGTTAGATTTTAGGCCTCCAGATCCTTGCATCTGAAGTGTCTTTTCCTCAAAATCAGATTAGGTGCTTCTTAATGGAGTCCTGTATCCTTTAAATAAAATCTCAAAAGGGTGTTGGTTTTGTTTTGTTTTTAAATAAACTGTTTCACTTTAGGAAAACAAGAGCAATATGAAGAGCAATCAGTTAATGAGAATAATTCTTGCATTTTGCAGTCTGTATATGGAAGGAGGGCTAAGCATGCTCCCTGAGTTGCTCAACCATTTGGGCTGTGAACTTTTATTTGAGGGTTTGCTACTTAACTTGTATTTTATTAATAAAAATTGGTATTTGTCCTAGGATTTGTTTAAAGTTTCCTTTCGATTTGAAAAGTAAAGTTTGTTGATACTTTGTATCTATTTTGAAAATTCATATACTTGTTCTCACATCTATCTTTGGATATTATCTTGGACGTTTTATGTGTAAGAGCAGTGTCAAGATGTATCTCATTCTGTAATAATATTCAGTTGTATATTGCAATTTTAGGGAGTACATGGGCCAAAAGCATATGTTGCTACCCAGGGACCACTAGCAAATACAGTAATAGATTTCTGGAGGATGATATGGGAGTACAATGTTGCAGTAAGTAATTTAAATACAGAATTGATTACATTTTGTGAACTTTCGCTAATACTGATTTGACTGCGGTAGGCCACTTCTGGCTGCTCAGCACCCAAGATTGTCCTATCAAAATTTAGAAGCAGATTGTCTGAATTTCAATAGTGTTTCAATTGTTCATATTTATTTCAGACTTCTTAAAGGTGAATGAGAGCAGGGAGGCCTCAGGAAGGCTGATGCTCCTATCCCAACCATTAAACCCTTCATATGTACATCTCCCACAAAGGCCAGCTCCTAGATAATTTCAGCCTTTTGGGATTGGCAATTAAGGATAGGAATGGGAGCAGGAGGCCTCTGGAAGGCAAATCAACTCCTGTTTCAAGTCTTAGAATCCCCAGCTCCCAAAAAATTGTTTTTGGGAGCTAAATAATGGCACTGAGTCTCTCAGAGTCTTCCCCGTACTAATGCCTACCCTAAAAGCTGAAAAACAGCAATTACAAAAAGGGCTGGAAGTTTTGTCCTCTTCCAGAAATAACCTTCTATGGCTCTCTGGAAAATTGTCAATTTCAGCCCCTGATCTCTCAAATATTATCCACCTGTTAATGTTCTATCATTATGAGATATACTAAATCCTTGCTGGGAAAGATGTTGGCAATACTGTGGAATTAAGAGACTCTCCCCCTGATTTACTCTGATTAAGGCTTAATTAACAAATAAAATGAAGTACCTTGTAAGTATATGAGATCACTTACATGGGGCTGACTTTGAAGACTACCTGGAAGCTTCAGATCATGCAAAATGCAGCAGCCCATGTATTGGCAGACAAGAGCTCTACAGGGATTCAGTAGGGCAAGGATTTTGGCAAATTTTATAGTCACATCTGTTTTTCCCCCCCCAGATTATTGTAATGGCCTGTCGAGAATTTGAAATGGGAAGGGTATGTATAGATAACATTAGTTTTCTTATGCATTTGCTAAATTTGCTACCTGTGATAATGAAATTAAATCTTGACGTACAGTTTTAGGTTTATTTAGTGAAAAAAATCTCTAGAAAAGACCACAACTAGTGGTCTTTTAGTCTACTTCCTTTTGTAGACTAAAAGGAAGTCTATAGACATTTCAAGAGTCCATTTTAAGTTAAATCAAATAGTATTTGATCAATTTAGTAAATCAATTTAGTATTTTCTTCTGCCACTTAAATAACAAGGTTATGAACATTTTTACAATGTAAAATTTTATGACATCAAGACAAATCATAATATTGGTATGAAATTTCAAGTTTCAAAAAGACTGAATGTGAAAAACCAAGAAAGTAGATTGTGAACTAAAAAGGTTAGGAGAACTTTATCCATTTAAAGCATGAAATGTATGTATTCCAAAGTGTGTATATTTTTTTAAACTGCACATTTTGCTAACAGAAAAAATGTGAACGTTACTGGCCACTGTATGGGGAAGAAGGTGTTTCCTTTGGACCATTCCACATTTCTTGTGTAAGTGTTCTTATGACTGATAGCCTTGAAATGAAATTGTAATTTGTGCTTAATGTGCACATTTGTGTGGACATTGAACAAATTAACTTATTTTAAAGAAACTCCATTCTTCTGCAGTTATATGAATTAATCACTAGTGATTCTGAAGTGTTTTAGTTGGAATAAATTAAATAATTGTGTGAGTAGCAGAAGCAGATTTCTAAATTCTTATCCTCAGTAATGCTACATTGATATCTTGTTCAGACAGTAGTATAGAATGAAAGAATGTGTGCGTTAATAATGGAGCATTTTTTCTTGAAATTAAACTTCAGAAATAGAGAAATTGTACATTAGCCTTATTCAGATTATAGTTTAAAATGAAACAATGCTGTGGGCAACTCTTGACATTCCCCCTCTTCTCCACTCTCGTGCAACTAGAAGAAGATTAGCAGATTTTACTTCCATGTTTAAATTGTCATAGTTGGATGATTTGCACAAACCTGGATGGGCTGGTCAGTGTGAGCAAAGTTTACTGTTGCTTATGTGTTAAAGAAAGCAAGCTCCATAAATCATGGTTTAAAGTTGGCTTTTTGGTAAGCATATTTAGGTTTGTCTCAGTTTCTACACAAAGCTGAACTGGGTTTATTAAAGGGTGTAAGGCTTGCATGTGATAATTCATGCAATGCTAAACTGGTGATGAGCCTGGGGCCTTGGTATCCTATTTTCCTGTCCTAGATTCCTCCCAGAGTGGCAAAAGTTGAATATTTCAGACTGTTCCTATTGAAGAAAATATATGTAGCTCAAGGTTGAACTGTGGAGTTCCTGGTGCTCTCTGAGCTTCGTTGTTTGCTTGTAGACATCCCACTGCCCAACTAGGTAACATCAGTGTGAGTGAATGTGGGGTTTGCTACCTGTTTATATGCAGCAGTAGGCAAAGATTGATGAGATCCATGAGTCTGGGTATTTCAATCTTAATGTATTTGGCTAGGTAGAGTATATTGTGTTAGCAAATGCTAGAGAATTCCTGGAAGCTTGGCATTTAGGCAAATCAGCCATCAGTAGACACAGAGATAAACCACATTTACATACCATTCAAAAGTGACAATAAAAAAACCTAGGAAAGAAACAAAAAGACTACAACACATCCCCTCCAGCAGCCCACTTTCGAATAAACAGTGATCAGCACCAGACAAACAATGAGGCAGACTCATTGAGAGTCTGACAAAAAATCAGACAAAATTCTAATCAAGGAACCACCAAGGAGGAAACTATACCTGCCCCCCCCAAAAAAAACTGGCAAGGCAAGCTACTGCATATAAACAGGCAGCAAACCCCACACTTACTTGCACCGATGATGTTACTTAACTGGGTAATGAAATGTCTTCAAGCAAACAACCAAGTTCTGAGAGCACCAAGAACTCCACATTTCAGACTGTTTTTTCCTGTTCAGGGCTGCGTTAAGAGGCAAAATTAATGCTTTAACCTTTGTAGAAGGTTAAGGCTCCTATCACATCCCTTAAAGTGGCCCCCGCCAAAAGTCAGGCTCCTCCCCACTATTTAAGGGAGTCCTGAGGCATTAATTTCAAGACTTAACCACCCAGCAAAAGTCCAGAACTTTGGGGCATACCTATTGTAGTCAGGGAGAGCAGGAAAAAGATTTATCGCTGAAAAAGGTTACCTGTCTCTATGATGAATTAAAGTTTAATGCTGTCATGAAATGATGAAAACCTGTATTTGTTTTTCCAAATTGCCATTAGATAATATGGAAAGGAATGGCTGTAGAAGTATCAGTGTGCTACCATGCTGCAGAACTGTGAAATGATGAAAACTCAGAACTGATTTGTTTGAATTTCCATGGTGAATTGTAGAAAGGAAGAGAGCCAGTATTTAAATTATGCCTGTGAATTGGAATTTCACTAAAAAACAGAATAGGCCTATTATGTTGAGACTGAGTTTCTGTTTCGTGCATTATGAGGAGTAACTGCAATAGGAGGTGGGGAAAGGGGTAAGATACATTATGCCCTCCCCATCTCTACAAAACTGCTATAACTAATAAAAATAATTTCTTCATACACAAAGAATATTCCACTTATTGAATAGCTATTTTATGCCTTATTTGATTTATTTTTGTATCTCCTCTGTTCTTCTGCTTCAGCAAATTGCACAATCTCACATACTGGAGAGAAGTGCCTATAGATAAATAAATTTACATTCCACTTTTTTGTTTTCTGACCTAGGAACAATAAGGGTGTTGGTCATTCGAACATGAAAATATATCAACTTCTATAGAATTTTTTATAACACTGCTGTCATTCTGGTTTAAGTCTTGGTATAAGTATGTATGGAACTGCACAAGTAGTTATTTTTCTTATATTCGAGATTACTTGGCTTCAACCCATAATTTGCTTAAAGCTGGAGATCACAGGGAAACACCATTCTAGTTTGATGACATTGTAGATGTAGATTGGTTTGCTAACTGTAGCTGTGGTTAATGTTACATCTGAACAAAGTCTGAATTCCATTTATCTGTTTTATTGAAACAAAGCAAATCTAAATTCACTTTCCATATTACTGTGAACAAAGTCATTCAAATTTTTGCTTTTTATTAAGGTTCACATTACTGTCAACAATGAAGTAAAATTGGGCAAAGTTTTAATCTACTCATAATGCTCTCTTTCTGTTTAGGAAGCTGAACAGGCCAGAACAGATTACTATATTAGAACTCTGCTATTTGAATATCAGAATGTAAGTAGATAAAATATCTGTCCCCCAATCAAGCTAAACATAATAGAATTCTTATTTTAGTTGCTGCTTATGTGCAGCATAAATTAACTGTTTTGGATAGCATATTAATGGTGTAATGGAATGGCTTTCAGTTTGTGAGAGTTGGCAGATAAATTCTGTTTCACTTAGAATAATAGGGATTTATGTTTTTTCGTTCTTTATTACCTGCCACTTACTTTTCTTCGTTTTTTATAAATAGTTGTCCTTTTAGCTGTGCAGTGTCCCCTTTTCAGGTAAGGGAAGGCCAAGTACAGAGCAGTGTGCTGTTTGTTTGTTTATTTATTTCTGGTGGTTTGGAAGGACCAACATAAGATATTCCAATTTTCTTTAGAAATAAGGCAGGAATAGTTTGACGCAAACCATTTTTAGCTGAAGAAAGACTCGAGGGCTTTGTATTTACTATCTGGCAATAATAGCATTAGGGCAGAAAGCCAGAATAGCCCCTGGAGTATTGATGAGCGTAAAAAGCCTTAGTAGACAGCAGTTACTAGTGAGATGATAGTTCTTGGGTAGGCACAGCAGGACGATGAAAACTGAGCTTGCAAATAATACATAGGGGTTGCCTCAGCCATCTGGATACCACTGATTCATCTTGACTTTCAGATGACACTCCTCCACTTACTACTTTTTTACATTTAAACGGTGTGGGTCAGTTTGACTTCAGTTTGCTTCAGGTGCTCAGCTGCTTAATGTTCTAAAATATTTGGGAGCTGGACTGAACTCGCTGTAGATTTTACAAATAAGATTTAGATGCTTTCACCTTGCAGTTTTACAAGCAGGTTTCTAATCCGTTGAAATCTAAAGTATGGAGAAGTTAAATATTAAATCTTGTACTTTTACCTAATCTGAGTTCTTTTCCAAGTGCAGTTCTTTAATTTATTTTGATAGTTTTTTTGTATAGTACCCTAAATAAAGGTATGTAAGTTAGAAAGTATTTCTTTCTCCCATTAGTGTAATATTCATGAGAACATCTAGCAAGTGTTCCAAATAAATCAGACGTAGCAATTTAGGCAAAGCCATCTATGTTAGTTCTTTAGTATGGTACACTTAACCATTATTAATGAGAAATTTCATCACAAAAATATATTCTCAAAAGGAATGGTTTTATACATAATGTAACATCCTTCTTTTTCTTTAGGAAACACGTCGAGTATATCAGTTTCATTATGTCAATTGGCCTGACCATGATGTCCCTTCATCTTTTGATTCTATTCTGGATATGATCAGTCTAATGAGAGAATACCAGGAGCATGAAGATGTTCCCATCTGTATACACTGCAGGTACAATTTTTTCTTAATGATTATTGCAGGAGTTTAAGTGAGAGACAATAGGAAATATTTTGAGTAGTTTTCTTTTTCTTTAGTAACATGGTAGTTGATGGCTTTTTTCTACTCCTTTTAATGTATTTCTGAAGTCTAGTGCACTGGGAGGTTCAAGTCCTACATATAAATCATGGGAATATAACCAAAACTTATTAGTTATGTGCCTTTGAATGCTCAAAAATTAGAAACATTTTTGGTAACAGATTTGTTTGACACTAATATCATATACTGTGTATCCATGTGCACTCTATTGTAATATAAAATGTTCAAGCAACAAGGTTTTTAAAAATAATTTTTATTGAAGAAATTTTTAACAAAGTAAAAACCATAAAAGAAAACAAAGATAATAAAGAAAAATAATAAATAGTGAAGAAAGAAAATAGAAAAAGAAATAGAAAAGGAAAAGAAAGATTATAAAGAAGCAGCTTCCAATCTTCTTGACAGCAGTTATAAATACATTTATATTTTGCACTCTCTCTAAAGTTACATCATAATTTCCTTCTTTCCATAAGCTACCCTTTCTAATCTTCAAACCCATAAATCAGAAGTTCATTTTTCTCTTTTTTTCAGGAAAAAGTCCATAAGGGGTTTCCAGTCAGTGATAAATGTAGTTGTTGATCTTTCTCTAATCAAGCAAGTTAATTTTGCCATCTCTGCTAGCTCTGTCGTTTTCACCAACCATTCCTCCATTGGGTATTTCAGAGTCTTTCCATTTTTGCACATATAATAGTCTCGCAGCAGTAATCATATATAAAAGTAATCTTCCATGGCTCTTTTCTAATTGGTTGTCTATTAATCCCAGCAAGAAAAGTTCTGGCTTCAATTGAATATTGATCTTTAAAATTCTCTGTATCATTATATGTATTTGAACCCAGAAATTTCTGGCGTTTTTTACAAGTCCACCAAGCATGATAAAATGACCTTTCATGTTGTCCACATTTCCAACATAAATTTGAAGTACCTTTATACATTCTAGACAATTTTTCTGAAGTTATATACCTACAGTACATCATTTTATAAAAATTCTCTTTTAGACTATAACATAATATAAATTTCAGTCATTTTAACCACATATTTTCCCACTGTTCCATCAATATATTATGTCCAAAGTTCTTAGCCCATGTTATCATAGGCTTTCACTTGTTCTTTTTTGTTTCAAATTTCAATAAAAGTTATACGTTTTAGCAATTATATGTTCATCGTTTGTACATAGTTCAGCTTCAAATTCTGTCTTCTGCTGCTCAGTTCCATATGTCCTATTATCTACCTTAAATCTTTCTTTTAACTATACATATGAAACCATTGAAAACTAAATCCCTCTGCAGCCAATTGCTCTTTTGATTTCATCTTATATTCTCCATGCTCCTGTTCTAACAACTCTCAATAAGTTAACCATTTTTCTTTACCTACCATTTCTTTCCTGTAAAATGCTTCTTGTGCTGAGACCCATGAAGGCATTTTCAGGCACGGTCTGGGTTTATATCTGTTCTATATTCTCAGTAGGGCACTTCTAATACAATGGTTCTTAAAATCTACATTAACCTTAACTTTATTGTACCATAGAAAACCATGCCATCGAAACCTTAGATGGTGTTCTTCTAATTCTAAAATTCTTTTATTTCCCAGCAAAATCTACTCTTTCATCCAAACTAAGAAGCAGGCTGCAAAATAGAGTTTCAAATCAGGCAGTCCCAATCCTCCTCATTCCTTTGCATTTTGAAGTATTTTATATTTAACTCTTGATTTTTTCCCTTGCCACACAAACTTACATATACAGTGGTACCTCTACTTACGAACGCCCCTACTTACGAAATTTTTGAGATACGATCAGCTCCGGCCCCAAAAATTTACCTCTACTTACGAACTCACCTCGACTTACGAACCGGATCCGCGGCCATTTTCCACTCGTTCCACGTGGTCCGCGGCCATTTTCCACCTGTTTCACGTGGTCCGCGGCCATTTTCCCGCCCATGCCACGTGGTCCGTGGCCATTTTCTGCCCGTTCCACGTGGTCTGCGGCCATTTTCCTGCCCGTTCCACGTGGTCCGCGGCCGTTTTTCTGCCCTGCCGCGTGGTCCGCGGCCATTTTCCGCCCGTTCCACGTGGTCCGCGGCCATTTTTCCGCCCTGCCACGTGGTCAGCGGCCGTTTTTCCGCCCCTAACGCGTGGTCCGCGGACGCCAGAACGGATTAACGGTAATTACATTGAACCTTATGGGAAAATTTACTTCAACTTGCGACCAACTCAACTTGCGATCAGAGTCACGGAACGGATTAAGTTCGTAAATAGAGGTACCACTGTATCTTTCTGCCATTGTTTAAATGGTAGATCAGTTGCCAGAATAGGTATTGTCTGAAACAAAAACATCATCCTTGGCAAAATAGGATATTCATTTTATCACAGAAATTCTCCCCAACAATGACAATTGTAATTTCTCCCAATTTAACATGTCCGTCTTAATTTAATTATATGTCTTAACACAATTATTCTGGATTAACATACAATTCATATTAGTCATAGTAATACCAAAGTATTTCACATTTTTCTCAATCTTAAAACCAGTTTTTTCCATCAATTCCATTTGCTTTTCGATGTTCATATTATGTAATGGTATATGGGAATGACTTTGGGGGATGTGGCCCGGAGATGCTAGCTAGGGAGCAGTCAGATAAGAGACAGCATAGCCAGCAGCTGGAGAGTGGGTGGGGCAAGAGGCTCAGAAGAGACCCTTCCTAATTTATTTATTTATTTAAACAATTTATATGGCTGCCCAACTCACTTGTGGCAACTCTGGGCGGGTTACAAAAATAAAAATCCCAATACAGAACCCACTCTGCCCCCCTCCCATCCCCCTGGCGACAACACTACATTCAAACAAACCACTTAATGGGCTCTGTATCAACCTGGGATCCCCAGGCCTGCTGGCACAACCATATCTTCAGGGCCTTGTGGAAGAGCATCAAGGTGGGGGCCAGTCTTATCTCTGTGGGGATGATGTTCCACAGGGAGGGAGCCACCATGGAGAAGGCCCTTCTTCTTGGTCCCACTAGATGGACTTCCTTAATAGAGGGGACCTGTAACATACCCTGCCTCCCCGCTCTGGTGGGTCGGGCAGATGAAACTGGGAAAAGGCAGTCCTTCAAATTACCTGGCCCTAAGCCATGTAGGGCTTTAAAGGTGATAACCAGCACACTGAATTGGATTCAGAAGCAAATCGGCAGCCAATGCAGCTCCCGCAAGAGAGGTGACATGTGTGCAAATCTAGGTTTGCACAAAATTGTGCGGGCTGCTGCATTCTGAACCAACTGAAGCTTCTGAATACTTTTCAAGGGCAGACCCATGTAGAGCGCATTATAGTATTCAAGGCGGGAGGTGACTAGGGTGTGGGTGACTGTGAGCAAGGCCTGTTGGTCCAGGAAAGGGCATAACTGGTGCACAACCTGCAGTTGCGCAAAGGCCCTCCTGGCCATGACTGCCACCTGCTCCTTGAGCAGGAGTCGCAAGTCCAGGAGAATCCCCAGATTATGAACTGGGTCCGTCTGGGGCAGTGCAATGCCATCCAAGACTAAAGATGGTAATTCTCCATGGGCTAAAGAACCCCAAACCCAGAGCCATTCCGTCTTGCCAGGGTTCAGTTTCAACCCATTGCTCCCCATCCAGACCTTAACAGCCCCCAGGCACTGCGAGAGGGAGGTCATGACATCGCTTAACTCACCATGGGATGAGATATACAGCTGAGTATCATCAGCATACTGATGATCTCTCACCCCATGGTGATGGATGATCTTACCCAGCGGTTTCATGTCGATGTTAAACAGGAGAGGAGAAAGTACCGAACCCTGCAGAACCCCACAAAGCAAGGGCCAAGGGCTGGACCTCTCGTTCCCTATCAACACTGACTGGGAACGGCCACAGAGGAAGGAAGTGAACCAGGGCAACACATTGCCCCTCACTCCCAACCCCTGAAGTGATGGTATCAAAGGCCGCCCAGAAGTCAAGTGGAATGAGAAAGGATGCACTACTCCTATCTCGCTCCCACTAGAGGTCGTCAAAAAGTGTGACCAATGCTGTTTCTGTCCCATATCCAGGCCTGAACCCCAACTGAAAAGGGTCCAGATAATCGGTTTCATCCAAGAACCTCTGGAGCTGCAGCGCAATCACATTCTCAACAACCTTCCCCAAAAAGGATTGGAGACTGGCCGAGAATTATCCAACAGGATAATTTCTCGGAGTGTAAAAGAGACAGGCAGAGAATTGTACCTTCAGACTTGCAAGACTCCGTTAATGTAGCTTTACAATAAAGTAGAATTAGCTTATCTGGTTGTGTTTCCTATCTGGTCTACTTGGTAAGGCTGACATATTTTTTGTTAACATATTTGTCTTCTGTTTATTAATTTTAAAGCCAGCTAATATCCCACAGTCTGTTAATTTTTCCATTAATATTTCTATTCCTTCCAGAGGATCTTCCAAAATTATCACCAGGTCGTCAGCAAATGCCTGTAGTTTATAAATTTCTCTTTTAATCTTCACTCCAGCAATTCTCTCATCTTGCCGTATATCTCTATTCAATACTTCCAAAGCTAAAATAAATAGCAGTGGTGACGAGCATCCTTGTCTAGTCCCTTTCTGTATCTCACAAAGTTTTGTTAATTCCCCATTCACAATTATCTGTCCCTTTTGTGAAGTGTAAATCGTTTTATCCATTTGATAAAGTTCTCACCAAAGTCCATATCCTCCAAAATTTTAAACAAGAAAGTCCAGTTCTTATTGTTAAGGGCCTTTTCTGCATCAAGAAAAATCAGTGCTGCTTGTTTTTCATTATTGTTCTAATTATTCCAAAATATCCAATACTTTTCTAATATTGTCCCTCAGCTGTCTTTTAGGTAAAAACCCATATTGATCTTCATGAATAAAGTCCTGTAAAACCATCTTCTTTCTGTCAGCTAAAATCATTGTAAATAACTTATAATCATGATTCAGTAATGATGTTGGATGGTAATTTTTTGGTGACGTCAAATCTTGACCTTCTTCAGGTATTAATGCTATATTAGCCTCTATCCAACTGTCCGGTATCTTTCCAATCTGTAAAATGTGTTGCAACGGTTGTGGTAGTTCGTCTTCAAAATGTTTATAAGAAGAGGCTGGTAAACCATCTGGTCCAGACACTTTTCCTATTTTGACCTTTTGTATAGCTTCACAAACTTCCTTTATTGTTAAAGTTTCATTAATTGTTTCTGTTTTTCTGCGATCTTCAGTAAATATTACTTCTTTAAGTATTCATCAACCTTTGCCAGGGAAATTTCTTCTCCTTTATATAATTTTGAGTAATATTGATGAAATATGTTTTGCATCTTTAAATTATCAGTTGTTGTGGTATTTCCATCTTGTAGTTTTAATATCATTTTTTTTTTCTTTCCTCAGTTTATATGCCAACCATTTCCCTGGCTTATATGCAAAATCAAAATTCTTTTGTTTTGCATAATTCATTTTTACCTCCATTTCTCTTACTGTTAGGAAAGACAACTGCCATTGTAAAAGTTTAATTTGTTGTGGAATAATTTTCCTTTTTGGGAATTTCTTTAATTCTTCTTTCATTTTTATCTGATCTAAAATTTCCTGTGTTTTCTTTTGTCTCTTTTTTTAAGTTTGCTATTATGTTGTATGAAATATCCCCCCGTAAAAGCTTTACTTGTGTCCCAAACCATTCTTATATCTGTACCTTTATTAAACTTATCGTTAAATAATTCTTTTAACTTTTTGTAGTCTTCCATTGCTGTTTCTTTCTGCAACAATGTTTCATTTAACCTCCATCTGAAGGAATTGATTTTCCTTTTAAATACTAAAGTCACTGATTGTGCTCTGAAAAAGTCTTTGGCAGTATCTCCACTTTGTGAACATTAGTAGCCAAATTCTTAGATATCCAAAACATCAATTTTTGAAAAAAAATTCTGTGTCTTTCAGAAAAATAAGTATATTCTTTTGCATCACCATTTTTGTGTCCCCATACATCTACCAGCTCTAAATTGTCCATCATGTCAAAAAAAACCCCAAACAACTTTTGGTAATTTCCCTTGTGTTGTTTTAATATCTTTCCTGGAGGTTCTGTCCCTTTGTGGGCAAATTACTCCATTCCAGTTCTCCCATTAAACACCAATTTTCATATAGTAAGTCCATGGTAATTGGGGTTTTTTATACAAAATAACTCCATTTCTGTTTTTAACTCTTGCTGAAATAAATTCTTCACCCAGATTTTTGCAAATGAAATATTTTATATCCTTTTTTCTAATATATGTTTCTTGCAAATAGTCTACATCTTGTTTTAATTTTTTAAAGTAGTAAAATAATTTTCTTCTCTTTTGAGGAGCATTTGCTCCATTTATATTCTCTGTTAGGCATTTATAATCCATATTTATGCCGAAAACTTAGAAAAGTCAATACCTGTAGTGCCTAACATGTTAGTCTCCTCCTCAGTTTTTTGTTGTTGCTGTTCAGAGTCCAGAGTGCTAGGGCCCTTTGTCATTTCCATTTGCATTTCTTCAAGTTCCTCTTTAACTTTTCTAAAAATTCTCTTGCTTTTTGCACTGAGTTCGTCAGAGTCTCCTTTAGTGTTGTTTAAAACTAAAAGCCACTCCTTCCAATTTATCCCACTGAAATGGTATCTTATTCTTAACTCAAGCTTTTAACTCAAAATTAGAATCTCTTCAACTAGGATGGGCAAAGGACTTGCTCTCCATCCTTTTAGTCTTGTTCTAGTCATCCTTCCTTATTGGAACATTTGTCTTAAGTGACACAGTCTTTTCTCATAGAACGCTTGTTAATTTAGCTGACCTGAGCTTTTGAGTAGTGTGTGAATCTTCATATATTTTTCTTTTGTCTTTTGTAATGTTACATCATATTTATGGGCATCCCAATTTGCAGTTTATGAAATGAAAAAATGCCAGAATTCAAGGTAGCTATTTTGGAATTAATAGTTACCTGTCACAGTAACCATAAAAGGCCAGTAGTGAGATACAAGCAAAAGGTCTATATTATATCTTCATTGTACTATAAATGATACATCAGTTTGTAGACCATATTAAAAAAAAAACATAAAAGTGGAACATGCTATTAAAAGCTGATGCTTTTGTTCTTGAGGTTTTCTGATAGATGAAACAGAAATAAAAACCATAGTTGTCACTGTTATTCTTGGAAAATGGCTTTTAATCAACCTTTTGCCACATTACACTAGATGCACTCTGAACCACAAGATATATTGTCTTTTGTTATTTTGAGTCTTTGTTCCATTGTGTAGATTTTTGTTTTGTGAGTATGAAGTGGAATAACACTTTCGTGAAACCATTGCTCAAAGCTCTTGGAAGGAGGATGGTAGTATTCTGGACTGAAACAGGCTTATATTTGACAAATGTAGTATTTATTTGTTTGTTTGTTTTAATTTATTTAAACAATTTATACAGCAGCAACTCTGGGCAGTACTCAGAGGATTAAACCCTGCAAAACAGGATCATAATATATTGGAAAGGGTCCAGATAATCCAGTTCCTCCAGAGCTTTCTGGAACAGCAAACTAACCACATTCTCAACAACCTTCCCTGAAAAGGGAAGGCTGGAGACTGGATGGAAATTCTTCAGTTTCGTTAGACATGTTTGTGTGAATGCATGTCATGGTAGATATACAGGTAGTCCTTGCTTAATGACTGTTCATTTAATGATGGTTTGAAGTTACAATGGCCTCAGAAAAAGTGCTTGACTACCTGTACTCACACAACTGTCACCCCCCTGCAGTCACATGATCGTGATTTGCGACCTTTTTTAGTTGTTAAGTGAATCACATGGTTGTTAAATTCTGGCAAAAAAGTCTATTAGGGAAGCTGGATTTGTTTAACCATGTGATTTGCTTAACGACTGTGGTGATTAGCTTAATGACCATCATAAAACGGTTGTAAAATTGGTCTGGTCACATGGTGACTCACTTAACAACTACCCCGCTTAATGACCAATTTTCCGGTCCATATTGTGGTCGTTAAGTGAGGACTACTTGTATTGAAAGTGCTAATAGTAAATTATTTGTTTTCTTGTCTATTCATTAAACGTGGTTATTGGGGAAATAAAATGCAGTAAAAAAAATTCATGGTTAAATGGACAAATCAGTATGCATCTTGTACCTGCTATTTGGTTTATGTACTGCTTTTAAAAAGAAGATATTTTGATTAGTTTGAACAGAAACTTAAACTTGTAGTCTAGAAACTTAAACGTTAAACACTTACTAAACTTATTTCCTCTTTTATCCTTTGATAATAAATACTTCAGAAGAGTCCCTCTCCAAGTGTCCCTGCCTGATAAGGCGAGGCGAGTAGCTACAAGAGAAAGGGTCCCTTTACATAATATTTTTTAGTGCCAAATGAATAGTTCTCCTATGTTTCCAGTTATTTTAATAGCCGTATTGTGTGTATGAGTGTGTGTGTGTGTGTGTTTATTTGGCTTATAGCCTGTTCCAGTTGTGAATGACTAAGTGGCACCCCTCCCAATCTTAGTAAATTGAGCCAAAACAATACATAAAAAGAAGAAAAAAATCAGCAATATTACACAGCCTACATATAGACTTGGAATAATCATCAGTATCACCTAAAATCCAGAGGGTACAAGGTCACAACATTCCAACCCCCAAGGCTTGATGGAATAGAAGTATTTTAATAGCCTTCATAAAAAACAGGAGATTTCAGGGGGAATGCTGTGCTAGCCAAGAGCAACAGTGACTGAGAAGGCTCACTTGGAGATGACATGGAGGGACCTGGAGGGAGCCCACTCTACCAGATTTGTTGGATGGGCAAATACTGTTGAGAGCTGATGCTTTCACATAAATATTCTGAGCCATGAAGGTCATTAAAGGTGAAAAACAACACCTTGAGTTAACTCCCAGAAGCCAGCTGGCAAACAGTGCATCTCTCAAAGTGTTCAGTTACATGGATAAATCAGGAGGGTTTCAATAGTCCAAATGAAAGGTTGAGTGACTATGAGTAGAACTTTCAGTTCCAGAATTGTGTTTGTTGCTAATTTGTTATTGTCCTTTTATGCTGTCTTTATTGTTTTCATTGTTGCTTTTCCTGATTTTTATCATTTCTGTGCTGCTCTCCTTTTTTTTGTGTGCGCGAGAGACATGCATGTGCATGGATGTACATATATTTGTATGTGTACACTGTTTCATAGTATATTTTAATTGTCTGGACGCTGCCCATATAACAAGAATTCTTAGATAGAATAAAAATACAGTACATTTAAAAAGTGAACATGTGGAGTTTTATTTAAATCTACTTTCCACAAACTGTATGTGTCTCCTTTTTTGTTATAGTGCAGGATGTGGAAGAACAGGAGCCATCTGTGCCATAGATTACACATGGAATTTGTTGAAAGCTGGGGTAAGGAGGATTTACAGCAATCTACATGCTGAAAAACTAGGTCATCTTATGTGAGTGATTAAAGCTTTATAGACGAAAAGTGAGTTGTATTCCATGTGCAAAACTGAAGATAATTTGGAGAAAAAGCAGACTATTTACTGCTGTCAGGGAAAAAGTAATAGTAATTTTAATGGTTGAAGTACACAGAGTTACAGGAGAAAAAACAATTAAGCCATTTGTAAACGCTCTCCATAACATTTGAAATTAAGTGCTTCTGTGGGAAATCTGTTGCTCCTTTCTGTTGCAGAAAATACCAGAGGAGTTCAATGTGTTTAATTTAATACAAGAAATGAGGACACAAAGGCATTCTGCAGTGCAGACAAAGGTAATCTTGTCTTCGGTGCTGAAATTAACTATATGGCATGATGGTTTTTGTGAAATGGCCACTTCCAAACAATATATGTTAATCCTTGTCTTTATCATGTACACATAGGAACAGTATGAACTTGTTCATCGAGCCATAGCACAGTTGTTTGAAAAACAGTTACAAAAATACGAGAGCTGTGCAGCTTGGAAAATTGCAGATGGATTGGTATGTGGTTTTAGTCATACTTCGTCTATTTTATATATTTTGAAACTGTAGCATTTCCGTGGAGTTGAATTACCTTTGCTTTGTTTAGCCTTGTTTCCTTCGGTGGTAAACAACTTTTTAGATACTGTGAAGGCATGAGTAGAATTCCAGCTGCATTGGATCCAGTTCAACCACTGATACCAATTTGAAGTACTGCATAATTTTAGATTTATTTTTCTTTTATCTTTCTACTTTTACTATTGAAATCCTCAACATGGCTCTTTTGAACTTTGCCTGCAGCAATTGGGTGATGTGATACTTCTGAGACATCAAGGTTTTGATACTGGCATGGCTAGTGTTAAATAAAATTCAGTCATTTAGATCACACAATCTACTTATCTTTATTAGTTTTGTTTTGAAGCTCTCTTTATGTAGTGTCTTAATAGAAACTGGCCTTGCTATGATGTACAATCTTCTCTTTAATTTGCACTTTGTACTGAGTAGGTAAAAATAAAACTGAGTAACTTCTGCAGTAATTGCCTGAATGCTAATTTTCAATTGAAACTACTTTTGACATATTGGAAATAAATATGTCAATAAATAATCTTCAAG
This sequence comes from Python bivittatus, assembly GCF_059951505.1. Classification (NCBI taxonomy): domain Eukaryota; kingdom Metazoa; phylum Chordata; class Lepidosauria; order Squamata; family Pythonidae; genus Python; species Python bivittatus. The sequence goes on along the minus strand of NW_028277037.1, from coordinate 7,592,079 downwards.
TTATATATTGGGCAAAATATAATTGAAGAGTATGTCCTGGTCTGTCTTGTTTTACCTGTGTTTTCTCAAATTTCTTAGACACATTTTATTTCTAGACATCAACAGTTTCAAAGACAGTTGTGCAATATCCAGTTTCAGTGACTAATTCAGGCAAGGTAACCACAGGCAGACAAAGCATTCATCTCCCTTCTGAAATTATTTGGCTTAGAGTTACCACATTAATGAGTTCTTAAAGCTTCTGAGTTTCTCTAGTCTGAGACATAAACAGTGAAATCCTGGTGAAGAACTCTTATGCTTTAGTCATCAGTGAATATATTGATGCTATGCTGAAACTTCCCATGATGTACTTTAATCTTAGAGCTTTAAAACCCCTAAGCAGTTTTCCAGTGGCTAATACCTTTTACTTGAGTTCTCCATGCATTCTAGAGAACATAAAGGAGGTGCCCGTCTCATCATGCTGGTTCTGCAGAAGCACTGTGAAATGCTTGTGGGGTCTCTGCATCTTGCAAAAGTCTACTATAAAAGAAGCCATCATTGTTGCTTCCTCAGGCACTTGCAAAGCATGAGTGAGAATGACAAGGGTTTTAGCTATTTCTAGAGATGATAGAACATTATGCATTTGTGGTATTGGAGAGGTATTGGAAAGAAAAAGAACTCCATAGGTAAGGTAAAGCACTTCCTCTTCCCCCAGTCTCTCTCAGTAGGTGCCTGAGAAACTTTAGAGAAGACGACAGCTGTAGTAGCAATCTTTTGTGTGACACCCTGTCTTATGCAAAATAAACAGGGAGAGGATCAGACCATTTACTCTTTTTCTCAGTTTTTTGTAATTCACTGAGATCACAAAGCTAGGAAGAGTTGGGGCTGACCAAAATAGCTGATTTGTAAGTCCAAACAAAACCTAAGTATCTCTACGTAAGTGGCATTTTCTATGCTCAATTCTGTCATTTTGTTGTTGTCACCAAAGAACAATATTGAGGCCACTTATCAATCACATCCTTATTTGTTGCAATTACTATACTGGCATTTCCTTGGATTGGGAATTTAGAAAAATGATACTCAAGGGATCAGTTCTACTCAATATGACATTTTAAAAGATTTGGTTTATATATTTATAGCTAAACATAAAATAAATCTTTCAAAATGAAGAAATGAGCTAAAAATCCTTGTCCCTCACCCCTCCAGTTACCATTTTGTCAGTGCTTGCTCCAACATTCTTGACAGCTAAAAAGAATTTGGGGAAAAGTGCAGACCTCTGTTACAAAAGGTTGGTTGCCTCTGGTTTTAGTGCAAGAATTTTATTTGTGTGTATTTTATTATACTTTTCCCCAAAAATATGACATTATAAACGTGTTAGTGATATTTCAATATTTTTTCCCCATCATTAGATTGGCAATCAGTATATCTAAAAATGTCTTCTAAGATTTGGGTTGACTTCTAAATCAAATCAAATATTTATTATGGTCATAGACCAGCATATAACTTCTAATGATACTTTAAATCCCATTGGCTATTTTGTTAGCAAAAATAACTAATATTGTTCTGATTGTAGAGAGTATGCTCCAAGATTGTGTATGAATAAAGTAACCACCTTTTAGAAAAAAAGGATCCCAATTTCTTTTTGTTGCTGTTTCTAAATCCTATTTTTTAAAGTAAACTTCAGTCAGTGTAGGGCGGAGCTAGATTTCATAATTCTGTGCTACTGGAACAATTTTTTATAAGCTGCACGCTGGTTTATAAGCATATAATTACCTTTTCAAAATTACTAGATCAAGTTTTGGTAGCAACTTAATGTATTGTGCTTCAAAGTGATTTTCCTTTAATGTAGTTATGGAAATACAATAAATAATATTTGTATGGGCAAATAGGCAATCATTTGGCTAAAGCAAATTATTTCCTATAATGCCAATATCTGTTCTGCCCCACAATGGATGAAGTCATCATTAGAGCATGTATGACAAATCCTTAAGATGTTTTGGAGTGCCAGAAGCAAATGTTAGGAGACTTTCCTGAATGGGATTGGTTGAATGCTGCATTTGGTAGCTTTAACCATACAGTGCACTTAATCATACTTTGCAATTTAAGCTTCTTGGCTTGGTTTCCCCCATAATCTCTCCTTGCTCTACATAAACTCTTCTGTTACCTGTTCTTCTTGATCCTTCTTCCAAATTCTCAGTTTGCTATCTTGAAACTTGCTTTAAAAATCACTACTACAATCTCTATTCCTTTATGGCTTTTTAAAAACCCATTCTGATTTGTAATATTTTACTTTCAGATTAATACCTCAACAAAAACCTGTTTACTTTCATTTTCCATGAATAAATATCTGATTAAATTTGATCTGAATTAATTTGTAAGGTTCATCAAGTAACAGATTTTATGATGGGATAGGAATTGTTAAATATTAAAAGTATTAAAATATTGATTCAACTCTGTTGATTTTGAGCTCTGCCACCTTCACCATTTACATTGTTTTTGTTCTGGCCCAATTTCTATCTATTACATACAGTATGCTAAAGACCAGGGATATGGAACCTTGGGCCAAAGGATCTCTCTGTACATGTCCCATACAGTGTTTAATCATGTTCACACAACATGCTAACCATGGCTGGCTTAACATTTACCAAAGTCAGAAAATTCACTCAGGAAGCGTGGCTCAGATGGTACAATAAACTACAGCTTGGTATGCTACATTAGTTTTTTTCCATTGTGGTCAATATCTCCACCACCATTGTGCTGTCCAGCATTTCCTGGCCTTTTAATTATACAGAGAACATTTGTGGACTGACTGAGGATGGAGCTTTCACATGTAGGATGTGGGAGGCAGCACAGAGATTCCAGGAATACAGTTCCAATCTACCTGGAGAATGCAAAGTTGGAGAAGGCTGCTCTCAGTGGATTTGGACCAAGTATCTTAAAAACCAACTGCTCCCACATGAAACATAGCTCTGAACTTCCTCTCCTCTGAAGTCAGATTAGTATCAGCATGGATGCAGGTCTGTTTGATGGTGACTCCCATTTTGTGAAATGCTTCATCACCTGAGGCTTGTTTTAATTTTCAGGCTAAAATTGAGACCTAGTCTATGGTTTATCCAGTGTTAATTAGAGGTTTTATTTCTTCTCATTCCTTGGATTTATATTTTATTGTTAGTCATTTTGCTTCTTGGTAGGAAAATAAGATAAAACATAGTTTAAGTTAAAAATTCATTCTGGAAATTATTTACCCTACTCTCTTTGTTCATTACAGTTTTCCTTGAAAATTGCTTTCTTAACTGTTAGGTTTTGAAAATCTCAATTTGTATCAGTGGAGGCTTAAAGACTTTCCTGAAGTAGAAGCTGAATGTACAGTGTATGTTTTGTGTATTCAAAAGTGTGAGGTGGCCCCATACAATTCTTGCAGGACCTCCACCTATTTTGGTACAGGATCCTTAGAAGGCTCTCCAAAATGGCACATGCTGAAACTGAAACACATCCTCGTTATACAGTGATATGACAAGCTATGTCTCCTCCCCCTTACCTTCAGGGATCTCCATTAAGTAACATGTAGTTTTAGATATGACATGAACATTGTCCCATTACCACTGGGGATTAGTGTTAGCACTTGTTCTTTTACATCATTGATATCAGAATTTCAGGTTCATTGTACTGAAATATTAAGCATCCATGTTGCCAAAAAAATTCCCAACAATTTTGAGCAACACTGTGATTCAGAGCAACTGTACTGAATTAAATAATTAGAACTATCAGAAATGGATAGTGTAGTTACACCTTTTAAAAAATGTCAGCAGTGACATTGCCAGAGCTGTGTCCAAAAAGTGTACAGCAGGTTACCACAAAGCATTTTAATTTGAATAGTAATGTTTGGGTTTATATCAGAAAACAATTTCATTTGAATGCATGCATTCACTGCATAAATGTGTCACTGGAAATGTTGGGAATATATGCAGAGGAGCCTTTTTGTGAATGGAATAGTGGCTCACAATTTAGTGTCAGATCCTTGTGAGAAGAGCACTGAGATCTAGTGGGATGTGGTTACTGGTTCAAGGTCAGGGAATTGCAGAATCTGCATTAAGGCTATGTTGTGCCTATTGCCTTCTAGATTTAGTGCAACATATTGCAAAAGAATCCCTATTAAACGGAGCCCTATGGAATTATAGTATTCAAACTTTCATAATGTTTTCTATTCTCATTCTGTTTCTAGAATGTTAATTTAATTCCTGTTTGTGGGTGAGGCTCTTAAAAGTTTGAATAAAATTCCTTGGGATTTTATTCTTTTGACAGAATGAAGTTAACACAGAGAACACCATCAGTTCTGGAGACCTTGAGAAACAGGATTCTCCTCCCCCCAAGCCACCTCGAACTCGCAGGTATTTTTTAATCAACTATTGATCAATTTTTATTTTTTAAAAATCTGTTCAGTCGTGTCTGATTCTCGGAGACTGCCTGGACAAGTCCCTGCAGTTTTCTTTGCAAGGTTTTTCAGAAGTTGTTTGCCATTGCCTGCTTCCTAGGGCTGAAAGAGAGGGACTGGCCCAAGGTCACCTGGTTGGTTTATGCCTAAGGTGGGACTATAACTCATTTAAAACATGAAAACATGACAATAAAAACAAGAACCAAAAAAGGGATAGAGATGGCAGAATAACAAACTGGGTGGAAACAAAAGAAAACAGCCTAAATTAAGGGGCTTCAGTCATCCCCACCAAATATATTCTTTTAAAGTCTGCCACAAGAGGGCATGACATTTCTGCTGTTTCTAAAACTAAAATTAAAATATGCAGTGGAAGTAAATGGATGTTGGTAATTCCCAGAGGCAACAAGATCCATCCCTTTTTTTTTTTTGGTAACATATTATATATTGTCTTGTTCTTCAGCATCTTTGGTCTTTCTGATCTGACTTTTATTTAAGTATCAAACATACAGATTAAGACTATTGGAAGGAAGTAGGATTTCAGAGGCTTTCACCATTATACAAGGTGTTGAATCTTAAAATCTCCTTATACTTAATTGCAGCTATAATCTGTTTTATCTCATTCTGCATGTGTGTGTGTATGAAAAATACTTATTACAGTATTATCATAATTGTTTCCAGTTGCCTTGTTGAGGGAGATGTAAAAGAAGAAATTTTGCAGCCTCCAGAGCCTCATCCAGTACCTCCCATTTTAACACCGTCACCTCCTTCAGCCTATCCAACTGTTACAACCGTTTGGCAAGACAATGATAGATACCATCCAAAGCCTGTTTTGCACATGGTTTCTTCAGAGCATTCAGCAGACCTCAATGAAAATTATGATAAATCAACTGAATATTCAGGGAAGAATGAACTCTCTGAGCATGTAGATAAAAAGCTGGAACGCAACTTGAGTTTTGAAATTAAAAAAGTGCCCCTTCAGGAAGGACCACGAAGCTTTGATGGAAACCCTCTTCTAAGTCGGGGAAATGCACTTAAAATTAAACCAAGTGCATGCAGTACAGTGGATATGACCTCTAAAACACAGGAGTGCGGCTCAGGAGATGCACCTACGGAGCCTGTGCAAAACACTTGCATAGAATACAATATGCAGCCAGTTAATCAAGTTGTAATATCTTCCCTGGAAGGACATCAGTGTCTTACAACTTCTGATGCTCTGGAAAGACCAGACTGTTTGCCCCTTAAAGAGAAGGGACATGCCATGTGGTCATTACAAGAAACTAAAAATGAACAGCCAATATCAGAGGATGCATCTTCATCTGTTTTATGTCATGAAATTAAAAATCTGTATGTAGACTCAAATGTGCCAGTCCAAATGGACACCCCTTCCAGTGAACCAGCAGTTTTTTATCACAGCGGCGTGCTCTCAGTTAGAGCACCTCTTTGTTTTACAAATCCTCTGCATTCTGATGATTCTGATACAGATGAAAGAAACTCTGATGGGTCCATGGCACAAAGCATGTCTAATGTTTCTATTGCAAGTGCCACCGTTTCTGCAGCTGCTAATACAGAAAACATTTCTGCTAGAAAAGTATTGCCAATGTCCATTGCCAGACAGGATAATCCAGTCATAATGCATTCTAAATCTGATAAAGGTAAGTTGTGTTAAATTTTATTTATATGAATTAGGAAAAAATGAAAGGGTTGGGAGTAAAGATTGTATAAACCAGGTGTTAAGCAACTTCCTTTGTCCTCTTTCCCAGGCATCTAGCATGTATACTGTGGCATGGAAAGGCAGAAACTTCTAAAATTGGGAAGAGTCATTTTGCACAGGCTATCTCTGTCTGATATCACTAACTGTATTTATGAAGTTTTACGTATGGTTTACATTTTACTTGTGAGCATCCCCAATCCTAATCTCCATCTCCAGAATGCTTAGTTGCTGTAAAATATTTGGAGTATGAGCATATCAGTTTCCTCCCTCTTAAAATATATAGTCAATGTCTGAAAATCCTGTAAGCTAGATTCTTGGTGACACATGGCTTTAGATTTAAAAATTTATAACGTGATACATTTCCTTAAGGACTCTCCACATATGTATAAATAAGCAGCACTTTCTGTTCATGAGAAAGATGGCTGAGTTATATTTGTAGATGGACTGCCCCTATCTCTGGCAATTAAGCTTTTAAAAACCATTGGTGCCATTTAACAATTTAAAAAAGGCATTGTTGCATAGATTATTTTCCAGAGTCGAAAGAGCTGCTATGAAGGAAAAGGCTCATTCTTCCTGTGTGCAGCATCCATTGTAGGCTTTAGTGCATGCGTGATACATCCACAGGAGGATATTCCTATGAAATGTGGCTGCCAGAATTCTCAAATGAGTTTCTGATTTACTTTAAAGCAAACTGTGAAATATATATTCTTAACAGAGGTATAGTACAAACCAAGAAAGAACTGTTCTCTGTCTTTGACTCACTGAACTGGTTCATCATGTGCAAGTGATACAGATGTATATATCCATAAAACCTTTACTCTTCAACTGTTTTAGCTTGTCAGACCTCTTCATAATTGTATCTGAGAGCTCTGATTGGATATTAGCAAAACATATTTGAAAACACAGCCTCACATTTAATTCCAAGACTTTATGAAAACTAGAGCAAAGAGGTTGTGCTATTTTTATAAGGAATGTTCATATTTACTGTCTGAAAATAGTGTGATCAGGATGGAATCTTCCTAGCCATTGCAGTTTAACAGGGATAGTCTCTTTTTAAATCAAGAACAGTTATAATTGTCTGTTGAGCAGTCACATTAGATGCGTCTTATTGGATCCTGTTAAATGGATTCTGTATGACTGATTTGTAAGCTTCTATATGAACTTTCATTTGAAAGACAACCAGATGCCAGGAATTAGTTATTTTAATTCTGCCTGATACAGCATTCTGCATTAGTATAAATGTTGGATATTTTCAGCAAATTCTAGAAACTGATTTTAATACTCTGACAAATCTGGCACATCTACCTGGAAATTAATCTGTCACCAAATTGCATGACTCATGGCAGTTTATGACAGTACACAATAATGAACTGTGAAATCAAAAAATAATGTAAAAAATAGCATGCCTAAATACACCAACTATAGATTCCATCAATACAAGTAGCTTTAAGTACTAATGGCCCTATGGAACAGCTGTTTCTATTGGTTTGTGAACGATTGTTAATGTCTGTACTAGTCCAGTGGGACTGGCAGGGGAAGCTGTTCCATTAAGTGGGGATCATAATTGAGAAACAAGACCTTCAGGCCCCTTAATCATTTTACCTCTCTCAGGTTTAGGATTAATAATCTCCCCTGTTGGGTTGAGCACACTAGACAGGATTGTTATGGCAATTCCCATTCCTTGTCTGTCTTAAAACATGCCTAAATATAACTAATTTGATTATTAGCTTGGTTAAAGGTCTGTGTCTGTCTGTGAAACTTACTGTAGTTTTATTCTATTCCAGTTATTAAGTGACATCTTGCAAAGTGAGTTAGTAAATCAGATTAGGGATCTGAATACATTATGGTTAATCCACTATTTTTTATTTATTGTGCACCATGCTCTTAGATAATAAAGGGATATTATAGGAGGCATCGCTCTGAAGTTTATTTGATTGATACTTTACAGAATACCTTACTTAAATATTTAGGTGATCTAAATGATGTTTCACTGCAGTTCTGCTCACTGATGGTTTTATTCAACTTAAATGCAGGTGCAATTGATGATTTTTCTCCTCCCTTACCAGAAAGAACTCTGGAATCGCTTGTGCTTGCAAGTCAACAAGGTAAGTTTATATTATACTTGACGTAAAAACCATGAATCAAATGCATATACCAAAAGGCAGGATTGGGGTTATGTAGCAGTCCACCATGGGGGAATGACACTTGCATATTCATTTATTTAGTTGCTGGATTATTGCTTCTATTGAATATATCATGTGCAATCTTTTGAGGCGACCTGTGTTAAATAGTCCCTGTTGCTTCAGCTAGTAGAGCCTTTCCTGCAGCTTCTGAGCACTGCCCCGCATTTATTCTCCTTTTCTCAGTTCTTGAAAAGTTAAATTAGGAAGCAGAGCCCCATGTTTGGCCTCCTCACTATAGCTTTGTTTACTTTTAAAATGTAATTGCTGATGTATTAATAAGGTTATTTTTATTCATGTTTACTTTTTAAAAAATGTATTTAATTTTTAGTCACAGCTTTGCCAAAAAGTACTGTTCTTCAACAGCCTGCTGAATGGAATTTGTTACAAGACCAGAAAACTTCTGAACAACCAGAATGTACAGTAAGTATGATAATATAGAGAACAAAACTCACAGCATATGAATAAGGTATTCATAAAGTTCTTTGGGAATATGCCTTCTGGATGTGTGTGTGTGTGTGTGTGTGTAAATAAATAAGTGTCTGTTATTTGGCAGCTTCCCAAGTAATCACTTGATTTATGAACTCAAAACCAAACTGTAGTATGTAAGCTACGGAATTTTGTTGTGTTTACTTACAGGTAGCAGAAATTTTTCCAACCACCCTGTTTTACTTATGAGAGCTGGCATCACCAAAATTGGTTTTTTGTTGTTGTTACCTTCCCTGCATTTACTATGCACATTTTTTGAAAGCAAAACTATTACAGAAAACATTTTTTGTATGGGTAGGAACTTGAGAATACTGCAGTTGTTGCTCTCTGTTGATTTATGGAAGAAAATACCTGTAGTGTATTATTATGATTTTTTTCATAGAGTTTAATTATGGAATTTTAAGACTGATCCCTTTGAGTAAAAGGTGAATTGTGAAGTATGATAGAAGTGCATGATGCAGTTGGTTGTCTTGCCATAACAGTACATAGTATTTCAGTTGACTAGATCAATACTGGACAACTGAGTCCAAGCACATTGTTATATAAGGATGAATTGGAATCTGGCAATTCCCAGATTCCTTGGAAAGTGCTGACACTTGTTTATTTGAGAATAATATTCTGGCAGCAGACTGCTTGTCTATCTCCTTTGTGGAAAAAGAAATAATTACCCCATGGCTTTTACTGTGGAATCTAGAGTTCCTGTAGATGGAACAGGAGGAGAACCTATACTTTCTCTAATGTCAAAACTTGTTCCAGAGACTTCCTTAACTTTTTTGAGTATGCATTAAAGAGTTGTAGGGTTAAAGGACAGAAGAAGAGAGTCCTGTTGAGTTAGTGTTACTGTATCTTTGATACCATGATGATGAGATAAAATATAGCTTTAATGTTGGGCAGTGTTGGGCTTCACGGTTTAGTGACTGTGGTCTAGAGAACAGATTTCCTGATGTTTCACTAGCAATTGTGGCTGGCATCATCACAGGTAACTGAGCAGGGACTGACTGGGCTACTGCCTTTATGCCAGGGGTTGTGAAATCTGTTCTCTAGATCACAGTGACTAAACCCTGAAGCCCAACACTTACTGGTCATGAAAGCCTACACCGTCGATCAATCAAATCTTTATTACAGTCAAAGACCAGCATAAGGAGGGTGGGATACAGTCAATTAAAAGGCACAGAAAATGAATCAGAGTAATAATAAAAAGCTAAAAGATACAAAACAGAAAGTAGGAATCTAAAAGGAGTAGGAACATTAGATGGGTGTAGGGGAGCATAAAGGTTAGTACATGGCAAACTGTATCAAATTACAGAGCACTCTAGTATTACAAATTAGATGCTAATTAAGACTAGTTTATGGCACAAGTCATCATCTGATGAATTTTAATTACTGCTGCACAGAACCTGGCAACATTGTATGTTGTAGAAAGCCTACACCAGTTTATTGTAGCTTTCATCTTAGATATTTATATCCATTTGTCTACCCCTCAATCAGCCCAACACTGAGTGCAAGAATATATAATGGGGAGTCCTTAGTGCTGTCTAAGCTTGCTTGTTTGTCTGTAGATGTTTTATCACTCAACTAGATAACATCATCAGTGCGAGTGAGTGTGGGTTTGCTACCTGTTTAGTTAAATGGCAGGACAAGCTACGGTATATAAACAGGGAGCAAACCCCACACTTACTCACACTGATGATGTTACCTAGTTGGGTAATGAAATGTCTGCAAACAAGCCCAGAGAGCACCAAGGATTCCACAGTTCAACCCTGAGCTACATATATTCTCTTCTATTGGAATATATAATGCTTTTGATTTCAGTGTGGCATTTAGCTCTCTCATCTGAAAACACAGTTCTTATATGTATCTTTATGTTAACAGGGAATGAAAATGACTGGGTCTTCACAACTTGGTAAGCAGTTTCTCATTTAAGAGCTTACAGAATATTACTGCTAATAAAATTAAATTCAGACTGTTGTGGGTTGAGAATTGTGTAATTACAGAACTATAGTATATGGAATCAGTCAACTTTTGGTGCATGAGTAAAAAGCATTTCCACTTTTACATGGAAAGAAAAACTACTGTTACTAATCCCTAAGGCCTTACTGGGTGAAGCTCTGGGAACTCTGAATGGAAGTGTGGAGGAACACTGTATGAGTAGAGCAGCTACTTACATTGGTTTGGTCAGTATTGGTTATAAATAGCAACTGCCTATAAGAAAAATATAGCTAGGTTGGGTTAGCCCTAGTGATAGGAATATTTATTTACTTATTTATTTGATTTGATTTAGGTACCACCCAACTCCAGCTGACTCTGGGCAGCTCACAATATATTACCATAAATATACAGTACAGACCAAAGCCAGATGGAACCCAGTTACTATATGCAGACAGAAACAAAAATAACAATAATGCACCCAACAAGGGGCCCCACCCAGCTAAACCCAAGGTTTGGGAGGACCAGAATATAGTAAGGGAGTAGAATTAGTTAAATTACAGGTAGTCCCTGCTTAACGACCATTCGTTTAACAATGGTTCAAAGTTACAGTGATCTTGGAAAAAGTGCTTTACAACCTGTACTGGCACTTAAGACCCCATGGTCATGTGGTCACAATTTGCAACCTGTTTTATGATGGTTGCTAAGCGAATCACTGTGGTTGTTAAACGAATTCTGGCAAAAAATGTCCATTGGAGAAGCTGGATTCATTTAATGATCACATGATTCGCTTGATGGCTGTTGTAAAAGGGTCGTAAAATCAGATCCTGTCGTGACTCACTTAACCACCCTGGTTAACAACCAGTTTTCAGCAACAACCTGTTATGGTTGTTAAATGAGGACTACCTCTATTTCAATTTTGCTTAGTTTCTCCATTTCCCAGTTTTACCTATTTCTGCATAAGTTTGTAATTTTAAAATATGCCAGTTTAACTCATTTTACAGTACCTTTCCTAAATTGCTGATTTCTGAAAGCAGTTTTTCCAGAATGTTTTAAAATGCATTACAAAAATTGGGAATATAACAAAGAATAATTGAAATTGAGTTTACCTATTTGATAAAGTGCAAATTCAGTAAGCCCATATTAAACTACGAACCAAAGAAAGCTGTCTGTTGCAAAATGTGAGAGATTCCTCCAGGCTGTCATTGTACTACAATACCAAAGTACTGAAACTCAGACTAAATTCTGCTGTTCTACAAAAAAAAGAAGAAGAAGAAAAAGCTGAAAGATGAGTCTCCCACACTCAAATTATGGCTTTATTTAGATTTCTTATTATATTCACATTTTACTAGGCTTTGCTGTTCATTACGCATTCTTGGCTCCTGGTCGTACTTGTTACTTCCTTTATGAAACTTGCATTGACAAATAGAAAGATGATGTTCATTTTGAGGTGGTTATGAGATCTAATTAAAGTAAAAAAAAAAAAAGATGAACACATGCTCTAGAAGTTTCTTGTTCACAAACCTACCCACCTTTCAATGCTATTCATTTCTTGCAAAATTGGTACTTGACCTCCATATGACCATGATGCTGTAAGAAATGAAACACCTTTGCTTGCAGAAGCTCATGGTATTTCATGGCTTCTCATGTGAGACTGAGGATATTCTTAAAATTCATTAGCATTTATTAATCAAATTTTCCTTTATAAAAAAGGAAGTATTTTGTAACTTAAGGAATACATTATCCAGTAAGTTACATTGTGTAGTAACACTAAATTGTGCAACCCTGCTTACTAGTGAAACAAAAATGCTTTTTTATGTAAGGAATTTTTGCTTGGCATTCAAGCTAAATGTCTAGATATTAAAATCTAGATATCTACAATATCTGGAATATTACACATATGAATTTAGATACTAAAATTTAGTTTTGAAAACTGTCCTTTATTAATGATTTCCTTTTTACAGATAGCCCAGAACTAGGAGACAAATCCCAGACTGATACAATACCTCAACCATCTTCCTCCAGTCCAATTCCTAAAAGACAGCCATCACCAGATGTTGCATTTGAGACTACAGATATTGGTAAACTGCTGATTACTATTCTACCTGGGCAAATTTAATGAAAAATAGCATTATCTGTTCTTGTGTCCATTATATTTAAATTGTGCTTGTTTCCTTGTTGGCTTCAAGACAGTGTGAGATCCATCCATCCAAGCCCTAACCTAGATCTTTTTGCAGCGAGAAGCTGCGTCATGTTGACCCTCAGAGAGTATCTTCTTAGGGGTGCAAATATATATATATAGATACTAAATTTAAAGATTTATAGAAAATTAATTTTCAAGCAAGAATATTCTCTGGAAGTCAAGGGTAAAATATTTTAGTTTTAGTACCCCCTCCAATCAGACATAAGTATAATAAAACAAAATTAACCTGGATGTGGTTTAGTGAAAAACAGAATATTTACTTAATTTTAGAAATTACTGCCATTTATACAATAAGCCTTTCATATATCTAATCCAAAATTTACAGTTTTTCAGCTCTTCTTCCTCAAGTGCCTGACAGACATTCAGTGACAAAAATGTTAATTTTTATCAGCTTGATTTTTGGTTGGGTTTACTTACTTTCCCATAGAGAAGCCACTGACATCAGTTACTAGGTGAACAGATGTGCTTGAGTTATGCTATTTCTGTTTCTTTTGATCTTTTGGTTGTTACATGAGGTCTCCTACACCTCATACGTAGCTATTTGAAAATAATACCTTGTCACAGAAATAGCATGTGCTAGATTTGCTACAATAGCATGAAAAACTGGAAATATTTCTGCAATTTAGCTAAATGTGTATTGTTAGTGAGGTGCCTTCTTCAATGGATTTGTACTCTTTTAGGGTTTGGTAACCGTTGTGGAAAACCAAGAGGACCAAGGGAGCCACCTTCAGAATGGACATGATGCAAGAACAAATAATACACATATTAAATTATACTGGAATATTCAAGTGCCACTGAACAAGATCCATAGTATTCCAACGCTTTATTTTTTGGAACTAACAGTGTACATATACACAATGGTACACTTTTGTATACATCTACACAAATATTAAAGATTCAAAATGGTGGATTCTATACTTCAATCCTAACTTTTTGCTGGGGCCATCAATCTGCCTTATTACATTTTAAAGAAGTATTACTTATGGTTTGTTACTTCAAGTATTATTGCCTTAATGTCTTTTAAACCTGTTAAACACTGTTTATAGACATGTTAATATGGTGAAACCTTTGACAAATTGAGTTTATGGACACCCTTTTTGCTAATGTTTGATTACCATGTACATTTTATTTTGTGTATGTACAGGGCAAGCAGGTATATAATTTGATAAAGCTGCAATCATAAAGTATTAACAGAAGGTGTAAGAAATCTCTGCATGAACTAAAGTTGTGTACCTTGTAAATTATTTGCCCTAATGTTTTAGAAAATAGTTTGTTTTTTTAAAAAAAATGTTGGGTGCACATTCAGAATTACAGAATAGCAGAGATGAAGATTATAATACATTTTGTAAATTGTAAGCAAAAGGTTATTTTTATATTATATACTGTTTAACTGTCAGTCCTAATTTGTCCTGGTTTTCATCTAGTCACTGATATTCCGTAAGTGCCTTGAAAGACCAGATTTTTAGCATGAACAGGTTACATATTGAGACTAGTGTTATCAACATATTTGAACTGTCAGTAAAAGAACATTTTAAACTCCTTTAAGTTATCCTTTATATTGTATTTCAATTTAAATTCTTAGAATTCTCTAAAGGAAAGCCTTGGTAAGTATCATCAGGATTAAAGTTACAATAACTAATGGTGCTAGTAAAATATTTTCCCCAAGATAGCAAGTTTTATGTAAAAATTTGAAAGTACCCAAAATTCTTATGGCATCAGTCTTTCTTGACAATCTTTACTGTCAAGTTCCCTAAGGGTCTGCTACAAATTTGTTTCAGCTTCTGTAGTATAGAATCTTTAAATTAAGAAATGAATTTAGGGACTATTCACGTATATTCCAGTAGAAGTAGCATTACTGACTTAGGACTTAATGTTCTTCCAGTTATAAAATTATAACTTTTTGTTCCAAGCGCCTCCCCTGCCCACCTTCGATTTGCATGCTAGTGGTCACACCCTAAGAATAGCAATTAAAACTAAAGTACTTAAATATAGTTGACTCTTACTCTTCTTCATTATAAACTGATGGTAATTTTTGAAGGCTAACAAATCTCAAATAATATAATGGTCAGGATTTCTAAAATTGTTACTTGTATTAGCAAGCAGTCCTTTTCCCTTACAAACTTAGTTTGAACTGTAATGTTCAGAGAACAAGTTCTTTAGAAACATGAATAGTTTGAAATACAGTATGGCGCTCATTTTCCACTGTGACTTTGGCTCTGCTATAGTGTAACACATGCTGTTACTAACCTGATGATTCAAAACTACTTATTTTATTGAAATATCCAGAAATGCGTATATGTCTATCTCTCTCTCCCACACACATATCACTTAGGAATCTTAGCCTAGATAGAAGCTATGTTGTATAAGGAGAAAAATAAACAAGGCCAGAATTTACAGAAAATTAGTTTTATTGTGAGTGAAACACTCCTCTGTAAATCAACAATGTGTCTCAGGGGCTTTCAGTCTTTTGCTGCTAGTAGAGGATTGGGTTCTATCAACTATAATTTCCAAACCGGATTATCTGCAAAGCTCAGTAGGCAGAATGGAACAGTTTTGCCACTGGAATGATTGGCTTAGCCGTTCTTCATGACTGAAACCTGAACTTAAGCGTACTAATGCAGGGCATGCAACTTTTTGTGTGGCTGGGAGCTGCATCTCAAAAAATAGAGGGGGCATGTAAAATCAAGGTAGGTGGAGAGGGAATATGCTACGACCAAAAAATGTGGAAATGGATTTCCCCCCCCAAGTTTCTTGGGTTTCTTGTATTGAGACTAATGTGCTTATTTTTTTCCTCCAGCAAAACCTGGTGGGAAATAATTTTTTTTTTTTTTTGGCGATTTGCTGCTGAATTAGTGCAGTTCTTGGTGTCAGCAAAAAAAAACAAGAACAAAAAAGTATGGTGTAGGATCTTGATGTGTGCTGTCTTATCTGTGTATGCAACTGATATTTCAGCAGCTTGTTATGAGTTTTGCACTACTGTTTAAAAACAAATTCATTGCTAGCTTGCCTCTGAAAATATATCCTGGAAAAGCACAATATTATCACAGGAATATAGGGCATCTGTCATAGTAACATGTCAACTTTATTACCTCCGTACAAAGTCCAAGTAAAAGTCATTTAGTATATCCTTCTTCCTGAATTTTCCAAGTGGAATTTTAAAAAATCTTATTGGGAGTATACATCTACAGTGGTGCTTAAAAGTTTGTGAACGCTTTTGCATTTTCATTATTTCTGCATAAATATGACCTAAAACGTGATCTGTTTTCCACACAAGTCCTAACATTGGATAAAGAGAACCCAATTAAACAAATGAGTCAAAAACATATTTGTTCATTTGCCTTGAATGCTGAGATAATACACTTTGGAAAACTGTATACAGTGCTGTTGCTAACTTTTTACACTGGCAGTACAGTTCACTTTGAAAATGTCCATGATTCTGCTTACAGAATAATCAACTCAATTTTTTTAGGATATGAAACATAATAAAAGATGGTATCATTGCACATTGTGTATTTAGAACAATGTGCCACCTCCAAAGTGCTGATAAAAAAAAGTCTCAAGACAGTTTTAATTCTAAAATAAAAATACCCCCATATCCGTACCTTCTCATGAAACACAATGGTTATTTCTAAATGCTTCTATAGTGGGGCAAAAAAGTATTTAGTCAGCCACCAATTGTGCAAGTTCTCCCACTTAAAAAGATGAGAGAGGCCTGTAATTTTCATCATAGGTATACCTCAACTATGAGACACAAAATGAGGAAAAAAATCCAGAAAATCACATTGTCTGATTTTTAAAGAATTTATTTGCAAATCATGGTGGAAAATAAGTATTTGGTCAATATCAAAAGTTCATCTCAATACCTTGTTATATATCCTTTGTTGGCAATGACAGAGGTCAAATGTTTTCTGTAAGTCTTCACAAGGTTTTCACACACTTGCTGGTATTTTGGCCCATTCCTCCATGCAGATCTCCTCTAGAGCAGTGATGTTTTGGGGCTGTCGCTGGGCAACACGGACTTTCAACTCCCTCCAAAGGCTTTCCATGGGGTTGAGATCTGGAGACTGGCTAGGCCACTCCAGGACCTTGAAATGCTTCTTACGAAGCCACTCCTTTGTTGCCCGGGCGGTGTGTTTGGGATCATTGTCATGCTGAAAGACCCAGCCACGTTTCATCTTCAATGCCCTTGCTGATGGAAGGAGGTGTTCACTCAAAATCTCACAATACATGGCCCCATTCTTTCCTTTCCACGGATCAGCTGTCCTGGTCCCTTTGCAGAAAAACAGCCCCAAAGCATGATGTTTCCACCCCCATGCTTCACAGTAGGTATGGTGTTCTTTGGATGCAACTCAGCATTCTCTCTCCTCCAAACACGAGTTGAGTTTAGACCAAAACGTTCTACTTTGGTTTCATCTGACCATATGACATTCTCCCAATCCTCTTCTGGATCATCCAAATGCTCTCTAGCAAACTTCAGACGGGCCCGGACATGTACTGGCTTAAGCAGGGGGACACATCTGGCACTGCAGGATTTGAGTCCCTGGCAGCGTAGTGTGTTACTGATGGTAGCCTTTGTTACTTTGGTCCCAGCTCTCTGCAGGTCATTCACTAGGTCCCCCCATGTGGTTCTGAGATTTTTGCTCACCATTCTTGTGATCATTTTGACCCCACAGGGTGAGATCTTGCATGGAGCCCCAGATCAAGGGAGATTATCAGTGGTCTTGTATGTCTTCCATTTTCTAATTATTGCTCCCACAGTTGATTTCTTCACACCAAGCTGCTTGCCTATTGCAGATTCAGTCTTCCCAGCCTGGTGCAGCTCTACAACTTTGTTTCTGGTGTGCTTCAACAGCTCTTTGGTCTTGGCCATAGTGGAGTTTGGAGTGTGACTGTTTGAGGTTGTGGACAGGTGTCTTTTATACTGATAACAAGGTCAAACAGGTGCCATTACTACAGGTAATGAGTGGAGGACAGAGGAGCCTCTTAAAGACATAGTTACAGGTCTGTGAGAGCCAGACATCTTGCTTGTTTGTAGGTGACCAAATACTTATTTTCCACCATGATTTGCAAATAAATTCTTTAAAAATCAGACAATGTGATTTTCTGGATTTTTTTTCTCATTTTGTCTCATAGTTGAGGTGTACCTATGATGAAAATTATAGGCCTCTCTCATCTTTTTAAGTGGGAGAACTTGCACAATTGGTGGCTGACTAAATACTTTTTTGCCCTACTGTATGTTCTTCTCTATTCTGAGTGTTCTACAATTTCAAAGATAACCTCATTTTTTAAAACAAAACTTATTTAAGCATTCTGAATTCAGATAGTTCCTGTAAACATAAATGAAAATTCAGCTAATAATGTTCTTACACCATTAAGATAACTAAAGAATGTGAAATTTAATCTTGCAAAAAAAGCAGGACTAATTTTTAAAATAGGAATAAGAACATTGTGAAGGATGATTAGAATTATACTAAGCAGCTACTGTTCTGTTCAATAAACCCCAGATCACAAAGTTAATTATGATTCTTGGAAGAATTTGTGTTGCTGGACCATAAAGTTTATACATAGGATTTCCAATCTTAAAATAAATGGGGTACTTTCAAATTATGCCTTTGTAAATGTGTTGCTTTTGTTTTTTTGCAGTCTAGTAGAAAGTGGTGGTGCAATCCTCACTTGATATGTCATATTGATAAATAAATGCGACAAGTCTTAACAGATTTAAGAATCTGCAATGAAATACTTTCATAATTCTGTACTAGAAAGTTTTACAGAATAATGCAGCTGATATTTTACAGAAAACAGAAACCTGTATTATAGAATGTGACACAAGAAATAGAGGAAAATACTGGAAATGTTCATGTGATAGTCTTCATTCCCTAGGTCTTACCTTTCAATTACCATGTTTGTTCTGACTGTATTTTTGGAAAAACTTGTTAAGCAAGTTCCTCTGTTTATATGATACGTTTTTATCCCAGGTACAACTCCAAGTTTATGATCTATTTTTTTGCTCCTTGAATTTTGCAGTAATCTTTTCATTTCAAGCATTTAAAAAAGTAAAATCTTTGAGTTGAGCTTAATGTCTGATACGTCCTTGTCCATGCAAGTGACTTGCCATAGCCTTATTAAGTTTAAATATTTCATTTAGATTAAATGTTAAATTAAAACCACATATCACTTGAGAAATCTATACCCATATTTATTTTTAACAAATAGACAGTTTGGGCTAAAGCATAACTAGAAGTTTAGTGAACATAAACAAATGTTTTATTATAGTTATTTTAAAATAGAAAATCTATCTTTAATAGTCCTAAGTGGTCTATTAAAATGAATCCATCCTTATTTTTTCTAAGCAAAGTTAAATTCCTAGCTTAATAGTTCTAAGCAGTATAGATTTTTTTTCATTATTTTGATCATAGGGATATTTATATACAATATATAAAATTAATTTTACTCATAGGAGAAAGACTAGGAGCAGTGGATTGCAATAGAGGAATTTCCTTATTGTAGAGACAGGCATTTTATAATATTTCCCTGCCATCTGCTCTGGAAGTTGAGCTGGAAATATTTCAGGTATTGGTTCCTATGGGAGGAAATAGCAGTCTTGCCCAGTCCCAGTCCTGCTTTGTTTGCAGATATGCCTGCAAGTTCCACCTGCTGTCCCCTAGCCAAGACCATTACAACCACAGATTGTTGCCTCTTCTCACCTTTCTTTGCTTTTTACCTTGTCTGTGGAACCTCAGGCAATGGCTAGTAAGCAAAGAACAGAGCTCTCCAGGCATTTCTTGGTAGCATTTTCTGATGGTGAAGAGCAGGTAAGGTGGTTGACTTCCAACTGCACATTAACATGAACTCTCATCTCCTTGCTTGCTTTCCCTGCAGAAGGAGGTGGTCAATGCTGTGGTTCTTGAGTGACTGACTCTGTACCTTCCACAGACCCAAAAAGATTCAGTGCTGCTATTTTTGGGGAGCTAGACAGCCCAGACACTAGAGGGCACAGTAGTCAACAGTGCTAGGCACCTATCTTTCCACTACTCATAATCAATAGAACCTCAACATTTGAGCTGCTACAATGGCTTCACCAGACAATATCCTCCCTGAAGGCTCAGATACCATTAATTCCCTGGAAATCTCAAGGGACGGCCACCGGACACCTAGTTGGATCAGGATTCTGAAAAGTGGCCTACATGACTATGCTTCCTGGGAAGAACAAAAACAGTAAGTCCTGTCTTGGGGCCTTCCAGCTGGGGATGATCAAGGAGAGGCAAAGGTTAGGTTGTCCTGGACCCCTCTTGACCTCTGCAAGGGTTGAAGCTGATACCAACTTCACAAGCAGGAACAAGAGCAGGAACTTGGGGTGTGTATGTAATACCCAGTCTTTCCCTTTTATTATGCTCTTCTCAGATGCTTCCCCTCAGACTAGCAATGTTCACCAGGGGTGTCAAAAAGTCAAGAGGGCAGTTCAGAACATAGAGAGCTCAGACAAGGAATGAAGAAACTAGCTAGAGCTACTGACTTAATAACAAATGTTAGTCTGGACAGAGTCTAGTTCTCAGTCAAAGGCATGATGTCCACTATGGCCCCCAGGAGTCATGGCTGAAGAACTAGAATGCAGGCCAAGTCAGATTTACTGTCAGGCCTGTTCAAAAGTGGTAGGTTATTTGGAGAAACTCTACATGACCAAAGTAAACAAAACAAAACAAAGCAGAGCAACAGGTACACTCCCATTCCTATTGTCCCTGCTGCCCCCTTGGATCAAAAAATTTTAATGATCTTTTTTATATATTTATTGTTTTTTAATTAAGTGTTGTACGCCACCCAGAGTCACTTTTTGTTAGATGGGTGGCCATATAAATTTGACGGACGAATGAATAGGAGATCATTCAGGAGGCAGGGCACAAATTGCCAGACAAGTCACACTCAGTCTTCATGCAGGAGGCCTTCCCCTATCAATAAAAACTCTCAGCCTCCACACCTAGCTAATGCAGCTTTAAAAGGGAAAGTCATCAGAAAATGACCCACAAAGACATTACTTAAATTTGCTGTTACAGCATACAAATTAAAGGGACCCAAGATACACGGTAAACCTGTTTCAAGTGACACCATACTAGCTGAGCTTCATGGTGTCATGCAAACGCATCCTATGTGAACTATATATAGCCTGTCTACATTCCAATGCAATTCTCAATTTCTATATAACCATCTTAAACTCTGTGGCTTATGAGTAGCTTATGCAGCCTCAGCTAGCTAGGCTTTCCTAAATCTGATTTAAACAAGCATTTCCCTCTCTCCCACATTCAGTACGAAGGCTTTCACTAAAACTTATTAAGTTTGGCCAAGATCCATTTCACCATAACCCGCACTGATGCGGGACGAGCTAGTTCCTAAGTTCTTTAAGCTTTCAATCGCGACTTTCCTTTAGCTCTTCCACAACTGCCTTTCAATGGATACACTGCACCGACTTAAAGAAGGGGCTTAGTACCACGTAAACATTTGCATGAAGTAACAGCTATGCAGCTGGAAGAGTTTATTCGTTTTGGGGACAGTCCCAATCCCGAAATGTCCTAATTAACTCGACTAGGCACGATCCACCGCGAAGCGCAGCGCAATCCTACGCCTCGTTGAGCGCAACGGCGTCGAGCGCTGCCGAGAGCCCTTCCGTCCGCGCTCCCGGTTTCACTGGTCCTCTCGGGGCAGGCCGCCGCTGCTCGCCGCCAAAGGCACCATCTTCCCCAGAGGCGCGTTGGGCGGCGAGGGCGCAGAGCCGGGCGGCGGCGGCGAGGGCGAGGCTGCGCCTCTTCAAGATGGCTGCCGCTCGCTGGCGTGGGAATCGGGGCCCTCTGGGGCGGCTTCCAGGAGATCCACCGCCCGGCCGCGCCTTTTACAAGGTCCACGGGCTTAGGGTTCTCCTCAGTTCATCCGGCCTGAGGCTTCCCGGCCGGCTGAGGAAAGTCGACCTTGTCCCGCGGGCCCCGAAGAAAGAGGCGGCCCGATCCGCGGGTATCCTTCGCGGGTAAAAGGAGCCATACAACCTCCTCCTTCGCTCCCTCGCCGACAAGACGAGGCAGGCCGCTCCCCCGCGTCCGGCGTCCGACGCCCGACCGCGGCGGCGGCACGGCCAACACCCAGGAACAGCCACCGAGCAGCCGCCTTCCCTTCCCCGCGACGCCGCTCGTAGGAGCGCCGCGGGAAGAGCGGTCGGGCGGCCCACAAGCCCCTCCTCCCTCGGGCGGGCGCCCCTCAGCCATTGGCGGCGCCGGACGTCTCTCCAACTCGGGCCGCGCTCCTATTGGGAGGCCGAAAGTGGCGCTTGCAGGGGCCTCGGCCCGCCCCCCAGACCATCCCGGCTCTCTCCAGCGACGGGCGCTGCGAGGTAAATAGAAGCCTGATCGCAAAATGGCGGAGCTGCCGAGTCCCGTGCGAGGGGCGACGGTGGCGCCGCCGCCGCCTTCGAGTCTCGCAGCGGACGCCCGGGTTTCCCCGCGCGGGTTCCAGCCGGCCGCCAAGCGCCTGAAGGGGGACGAGCGGGGCTTCAAGGGTGCCAAGAGACTCAACGGCGAGGGCGGTGGCAATAGGCAGCCGCCGCCGCCGCCACACATACCAGTGGCGTCAGCCCCCGGAGGTCCCGGCGGCCCCGCGGTGTGGAGCCTCGCCGCGTTTTCTTCAGGCGGCGGCGGCGGCGGCGGCGGCGGCGCTCCGCCGACGAGCGGCGGGCCCTTCGTCTTCCCTCCTCAGTTGCCCCCCAAGTTGCTCCTGCCGCCGCAGCCGCCTCCCGCTCCGCCCTCGCACCTCTGCCCGGAGGGGAGCGGCAGCGCGAAGAGCAGGAGGCCCAAGGAGAAGCGCGAGAAGGAGAAGCGGAAAGTTGCGGCCCTGCCCGTGACAGCGGCGGCCCCGAGAGCTGGCGGCGCTGGCCGGGAGGAGAACGGCGACCTGAAGATGTTACTCCAGCAGCAGCAGCACCACCATCACCACCACCATCACCAAGAAGGTGAGGAGCCCGTGGCGCCGGCAGGCCTCCGGGCTGGCCGACAGCGGCTGGCGGGACGGAGGCGAAGGAGCGGGCAGTCTTGGACGGGGAGGGAAGGAGAGCGGCTGCGGGCTGGAAAGTGGCCCTCCCCTTTTCTCTGCTACTGCTGCTGCTGCCTCTCTGGGGCCCCCCGAAAGTGTGCGGAGGAGAGGAGAGGGGCGTCCTCTGCATCCCGGGAATGGCTGCCTGCCCTGCCCTGCCCTGCCTGTGGAGGAAGGATGTCGGGGTGCTGGTGTCGGAGAGTCGCCCTCCGAGGCTTCCTCCCTGGGTTGCCCTCCCTTCCTCTTTGGACCACTTAGAGGGGGTTCTGAGAACTGGGGTACGGCTGGGTGCCGGCGATGGTTTTGCGGAGGAGGCGGATGCAGAAGCGAAGCGCCGAACTGCCGCTCTTGTCAGAAAGGGGGTGTGGAGGCAGCTCTTGCCCGAGGTGGAAGTTGCCTCGGGCCTCAGGTTTTCAGCCCTGTTCGGGGAATAAAGGACGCTTGTGGGTGGTTAAGACCCAGGTGCTAACTCTGCATTCTAGCGCAAAGGAAATGTCCTGATCGGGGGTAACTTCAGCCCCTTTTGTGTGGAGAGAAATGTGTTTTATTAAAGGGGTTAATGTGGACCAGAGGTGCGTGTGGTAGGGAAGCATATGGACAGCCATGTAAACCAATTATACAGTATATCGATGTGTCTGTGTTTACAATACTGTTTTATTCTGGTGAGCTGGAAATGACTGACTTGTGCTTCTTAATATAAGACACTTTAGCAACTTCAAGTTTAAAATACTTGAATCTTTACTACTGGAGTCTGCAATGTTTTTAACATTGTAATGGGGCAGTTTCTACAAAAGCTGTGAACAGTGAACTTGAAGTTCACTGCTATCTAAAGTCAGGATGCAGCTGTGTTAGAGAGGATGTAAATGCTTTAAATCTTTGCTTTTTTATTCAAAAGTAAGGCCTACTGAATATAGAGGTCCTTATTAAATAAGTCTCAGGCTAGCTGGGATTATCATGAATAACTGCTACAAATTTATCTTCAGCATAGATGCAACTGAGAAACCCTTTTTGTCACTACTGTAGTTTAAGGAATTTGGGCAGTCCAGTTACCTTGCATTAACCTGAGATGAAAAGAAACAGAATTTGGTGCTTTTGGACTTAGTGGGGTTTGAAAGTTAAAAATGTGAATGCTATAAAAAGTGGGCCCCATAATGTAATTTTAAACAATATGCATGGTCTTTTATGTTTATATACAACTGGCAAAAAATGCTAAGGACATCTCATGGATCCCTATACTCAGTTACTGTTGAGCAGAAAAGGAATTGAACATTGTTTAAGTTGATACCAGCTAGTTTATGCAGGTGTAAGCCAGGATTTTAAACAGGCAGCCATTTTAGCTGAAGTAGAGAAATAGGCTGTTTTTTCAAATGTACAGGTTTTTAATATGTTTGGGGGTCTTGACTTCTGTACTTAAAGGAAAGTTTTGAATCTCCAATCCTCATGTTTCTCAGAACCTTTCATTATAACTTGGAAAGAAGTAATCAGATTAGATGCTTTTGCTTAAGACTATTCTAAGAAGAACTTATTTTATTAAAACTTCATGGTGTTCAGCAGCAAAATATCTATTACAGGGTGAAATCAGTGTTGACTAATAACCATGTATACTGTATTCATATGTCTGTATAGCTTATTTGATAAGAGTAATTATGTTTGTTTATTGGAAATTAAATGTACATATTAGAAGGAAACCTCCCTTCAGGAAAAAAAACTGTTTTAATATATTAAAGAGCAGCAAGATGATGTGAGGAAGGTTTTAGCTTCCCACATATGTTTCTTTCAAGAAAACAGTGAATGCTGCTTTATTGGTGAAGTAAACAGATATGGGGGAAGAAACATATGGCTCTCCCGTCACATCCGGTTTGGCTCAGTAAAACCATATAGATACATATGCAATCAAGCTGGGGTTGAAAAGGAAATTTGTTTGAATAGTCAACAGTAAAAGCACTTCTCTAATCTCTCCAGAGTGCTATTATATTAATATTTTTAGGCTTGTAGAAATGTAATCTAAATATAAGAGGTCAGATATCTTCTTGAATCGTCAGTGTTCTCTTGCATCTATTGATGTTCAAAGGTGTTTGAAAGTTTTAGCTTTAATAAGTCAGTGTTTAAAAAGCTTGCAAGAACAGGAGGTAAAAGGAGGACATTTGCTTTGAAACAGTCAATTTAAAGCAATTTAAAGGAATATCACAGACCTGTGACATGACTACATTTTCTTTTAGGTAAATTGAAAAATAATGTAATGGTAAAACTTTTTGGGCTTTTCAGTATCAATATATAAGAGCATAAGAACACTACTGTTAGATAAGGACAGTAGTTCACTAATTCAGCTTTCTGTTCCATACAGAGGCCAAGAAAATGTGTGGAAGAAGCTCGTGAACATGGACATTAGCTTTAGTTCAGTCTTTCTTCTTGACAGCTGGAATTTGAGTCATGCTACCTCTTATTCAGGAGATAGTAAACAACCATCGCAGCTAGCATCTATTATAATTCAATCCCTCAGAAATTTGTCCAGTCCTTTTTCAAACTGGTGGCTTTCACCATATCTGATGATAGCAAATTCCACAGTTTGTTTATTATTATAAAAAAAGCATTTTTTTATATCAGTTGCCTGCATTTTCTTTCAGAAGATGATCACAAGTTCCTGTCTTCAATCCAGAAAGCTGTAGTTACTGTTACTAACTACTATTTAGCTATTTACTGGAACACCAAGATTTTTTTTCAGGAACAGCCATTTCTAGCTCAAATCCCATTAATGTATAAATGAAGTTTAGATCTTTTGTCCTGGTTTACATCACTATGTATTAATTAGTATTCAGCTGCATTTGGTAAGATCCATTTGGAGTTTTTTGCTTATTTCTTTCTGATTTTCTACCCGTAACAGCTTATTGGGTATGAACTTTTGGGTATGATTCTATTGATTTCTGCTTTCTGTTTCCTTTTCTTTAATCACTATTTCTGTAGAATTTCCAGCTTTCTTCCTTGCATAAAAAGTAAAAAACCGTTACTGTAGTATCATAGTAATAAAGAGAATGGTGAAATGTTTAGACTCTGCCAAGAAGCCTGTTGTTACTTGAGTTGTTGGTAGGTAAGTTTGTAACCACTGCAGTTTTGCCTTGTATATGTGAATGGTTAGCTGGGGGAGATGGGCAGCATACAAATTTAATAAATAAATAGCTCATACTTAGGATGGAATATAAAATTTATACAATATATTGCTGTGGATGATAAGTAAGAATACATTTTAACATAGGATTATTACCATTTTATATTGCTTATTACAGAACGATTTTTAAGGTAATATGATAATTGATTTTATGTTTACCAGAACCATTATTGTCTAGCTAGCGTGAGGATCAGTTGTTGTGCTGTTACCTATTGAGAACTTGTGAATGCTGTATGAATAATTGACTATAGGCCTGAATATATTAGATTATATATTAGCATGCACTTAGGTTTATTTTTACAAGATGCATAGTTTCTTAATTATAAATTTATGGCCAAGGTGCTTCCCTTAAGTAAAGTTGCATTTTCTGCCACATTATGAGAAAGTTGATAATTTTTAAATAATGTTGTCGATGTTTCTGTGAAGTTTATCAGTTTTGTATATACTTCAGAAGAAACTTACTACAGAGAAAGCTCTGAGATTTTCAAAACATGTCCTATCTATCTATCTATCTATCTATCTATCTATCTATCTATCTATCATATTGATATGCCAGAATGTTCCCAACAAGTTTAGCCCATGGTAGTTTATATCAATATAAATAATTTAATTCAAGCAATAACATATAAAAAATAGTAACAAGAATTAAAAAGTTTTAGAACAATTAATAATGCCATAATAAAAATGCAATAAAAATACAAAGGCAAAAAATTGGCACCAATATTAAAAACTAAAGAGCAAATCAAAAGCATTGTCTTTATGGGGGAGAGGCTAAAGAATAAACATCAGTTTTCAATTTAAACATGCCACAGAAGAGGCAGATTGAATAGATTGGAGAACGGCATTCCAGAAAATCAGTGTCTCACTGAAAAAGCAAGGGAGGTTTTTTTCCAGGGCAGCACATAGAGCCAGCCTTTATC
This sequence comes from Python bivittatus, assembly GCF_059951505.1. Classification (NCBI taxonomy): domain Eukaryota; kingdom Metazoa; phylum Chordata; class Lepidosauria; order Squamata; family Pythonidae; genus Python; species Python bivittatus. Next base: position 7,565,014 of record NW_028277037.1, on the reverse strand, counting down.
CAAAGAGTGCAGCTTCCAGGTTACTGTGTACGAAGGATGCCATTTCTCTAGGTAGATGCAGCCTGTTGTTCTAAGTTCATGACAATGCTTGAAATTCATGGGCCTTGCTTGGGTTCTTACTCTTCTTTCAGTTCCTCCTAATCTGATAATATCTTGCTACTACTTCCTCCAAAATATATGTTCTTAGTTTAACACACTAATTCTAATGAAGATGGATAAGGCTTAAATGAAAATAAAGAGTTTATGTGCCTATAGAATATAAGTAAATTAAATCCCGATATATTTTTATGCTGTTTCTTGCTAGGCTGCCTTCAGATTGGATTGTCTTGACTTTTTCATCTCTGAACTAGTTCCCCACAGTGAGTTGCCTGAAACAACAATTTCACCATTGGCATCTCAAATATTTAGTATTGGGTACATTTGTCTTTAAAAGTGTGTAGCATCAGAAGAAAGAAAGTGTCCTGCAATAGATACCCTGAAAAGAAAATGTTTTAGAGTCCTCCTATCTAACTCTATGTTAAGGGTACATTAAATACCTGGGATGTTTGTAGAAAGCTGCAACCTATTTCATTATATTTTACATTTATTTCCCTGATATAAATCTCAGTTTTTAACTTTACATTTTCAATCGTGTAGAAATTCATACCACATTTAAGATGAAGATTAATTGTCATACACGCCTGTGCATTTTGAAAAAAGGCAATCGAAGCTATGAAAAGTAGATGCTATTGTGCAGCAGTGTATATAACATTAGATTTCAAGGAATATTTGCTTGCTATAATGGCTAATAAGAAATTGCATGATTTTAATACAAGTGATGCTCTACAGATGGCTTAACTTTGTATATACAACATATCTGAGAATTTAGAGAACGCAAACTACAAATAAAGTAATGCTTTCATTGAATATAAATTCTTATGGATTGTTGTGGTTAAAATTGTACTGCTTTTAAGTTTTGCATTATCTAAAATACCCATATATAGATACTGCTTTAAGACTCCATAACTTTTAGTCAAACAGGGTGGTAATTGTATATCTTGAATTTCAGCTTTGCTACAGGTCTGTAGGACCCATTGAATGCTGCAGCCCAGTAGTAACTGAAGATGAAAGAAATATAACAGTATATCCTGTTTTACTCTTGAAATTATCAGTAGTTCAGCTTCTGATCCTGAACATTTGAAGTTCAGCAGATGCTGGATAAAGGGAATTGGAACATGCAGGAGTGTGCTGATTTACTTTTGTTTACTCATCCAGTTTACAAAAGTAAGCAACAATTAAAGTCAAAATGACAAGTAGGATGTGTGTGTGTGTGTGTATGTAGTGTTGATCATATAAGTTTCTTTAGCAGTTTTGGAAAAGAGTGAAAATTAAAATTCTAATTTATTAGAATTTTAAAATTAAAATTCTAATAAATACCTAGATAGTTTAGATGTTTCTTCAAAGTTTCCTTGTTCTGTTGACTTTGCTGAATTCAGAATAGGCTTATAAAATCATATGTAGATTTGAAAGTGATTTAAATCTGTTTGCCTAGCGATAAGTTGCCTTGGACAGAGCAAGGATTGTTTTCATAGTGGCTGATATAATGGCCTATGATTAGATCTCTTAAACTGCAATGATGCAGTAATTTCATATGCCTTTGACAATGCTTTAACTGCATTAGCAGCCCTAGATCTCAATGACTTCTTTCATAATCTGAGATGGGATTCTGCTGGAAGAATGTACAAAAATTATTTGTTTTCTAATAGAAAACCAATATAATATAAAACCCATAAATATGCATACAAGGTTGTAAAAAGATTAAAATATATGATTAATTGGAAAATATCAGTTATTAAAAATTAATATTTCATTGAGATAAACATTACTTTAATTGACCTATGCCAATCAAACTTCAAAAGGCTAATAATTTTATAGTTAGTTGCAGCAAAATATCTGTCACTTTTACTAGCTTTGTTATTTTAGAGAGCAGTTAGATAATACAGTAATATTTCTTAATTCAGAGTACAGATTGGAATATTACTGTATGATCTCTTGCATTAGGAATTTGAAATACTTTGGCATTGAAGTTGTAGAACTATTTCTAAATGTTTGGATTTTTTATCTCTAATCTGAAAGGTTAAGAATTATTATGTTTTTGTTTATGTAAGGGTGGACTCTTAAAGGATCTAAGTTGATCCTTAAGAAGTGGAAAATGCCAATTTATTTAGTAACTATAATTTTCTGAATGTTGCTCCTGGGAGTACAGTATAGCACTTTTAACTCAATAACAATTTATGTGATAGCTTTGCTCACATACAGATACACAGTAGATCACCGCATATCACAAGCAGTCAAGCTGCCTGTTCAGAGGTAAATAACTCAGAAATAGAACACTTAAAAAAATTTAGACCTCCAGGGACTGTAAAGGTTTAAATGCACTAACAGCTTAAGGTTTACAGCAAATATGTCTTTTTTAAGGGAAAAATGGTAGGGTCCTCAAAATGGGATTAGGCTACAAAACAGAGCTAATATTAAATAAAAATCATGAGGGATGATTTTTGAGAGAAGAGAATACTAACCATTGGTTTTTTAGAGAATTAACTCTATCAATATTCCCCATTCTGGGTGTACAGACTTGAGTCATAGAATTTTCACATAGGGTAGCTGCTATTGAGAATTCTGGGAGTTGAAGACTGAAAGGTGGGGTGTCCTGATTCAGTGAGTTTCTGAACAAATAGATTTTGAGGCTGGACTCCAGATGAGTTACTTGCTTTATTCTGAATAATAATAAAACTTAAAGGGGGGTCTTGCCAAATTGATTAAAACATCTGTTTGATGAGACCTATATTACAAAAGACAAATAAGCTCGAAAAGAAAAAAAAAAGATACCATAAGGGAATGTTCCAACTAGTTGATCCATTTTTGAAGATGCAAAGCTTCTGGATTGAGCTGTTTTTCCCATCAAGATTCTGAACTGGACAGTTTTCAAGAGCTCTGGTAGATTGGCTGGATTGCAGTTTAGCAGTTGGGCAGATTTATAAATATGCTGACCCTTGTGCAGCAGCACTCCTGATCTGTCAAGGGAACGAGCAGACTTAGTCAGTGGAAGAGATACGTAAGTAGGTTCTTTTTTCTCAGTTTCTCTGCAGGAAGTCATTCTTATTAGGAATCTCCCAAGCCTCTGGCCCAGATGGTCTTTTGAAACAAAATGGATCATTGGGCAAGATTTCAAGGTAATGAGAATGGGAAAATATATAAAGACATGAGAATAACGAGTTGATATATTTTTCCCTTCACAGTATAGCCTTTGAAAGTTATCCTCAAACCTAATATGCCCCCTGTAAATTGGAACAAATATTGGTCAAGATTGTTGAGATAGCATGCTGAAGATTGTAAGCACTTTGCAGTTTAAAAGTGGTATATTAATGGTTTATAAATTCCTTTTCACTGCAGTTGCATTTTGTGAAATTAAATTTTGCATTCTGGGTTAAGGAATGGTTAAGGAATTGTAGATTATTTAAAAAAAAAAACTAAATGCATATAAAAAAACCTTGTAAGCATTTTTGCTTGTCTTTTGAGATCTCAGGAACAAAAATAGATTGCTCTGATGAATTCTGGTTAAGTCAGTCTGTTTTCGAAATAGAATCTTCTGGTTAACTATCTCTTTGTATTCATATACTGTTTAATCATAATCTGAATCGCAAAACTGTATACTGTGAGAAGAAAGGGCATTCATATATTCTTTTTGAAAGTTGTACTGATCTAAAAACTGTTTCTGTTACAGTGCATTAAAGGTGTACTCCAAAACCCAGTCACACTGCAAATAATTACTTGTGCCTACTATTGGTAATTAAAAAAAAAAACTTTCTTGTCTTTATTGAGTATGAAAATATTTCCTTTTCAGATGAAATCATCAGAGAGAAAACCACAGAACGAGATAAGGAAAAGCAGAAAGAAAAGAAGAAGCACAGATTAATGTCTGAAATAAAAAAAGAGAACGGAGAAATGAAATTATTTCAGAAAGGTGAGCTAGTATTCATCACATATGATTATGGTATATACATGAAATAAGATTTTTAAATAATTATGTACTTAAATATTTACAATTCTGATTAGTTCAAGCTTCACTTAATATTAGGAGGCAGTATGACCTGTTTGATTTTCATTTCAGTTTTGTACTTAAGGGAAAGGGTATTGTGCTTATCTAGTTACAGGTCTGAAAGACATTACTTACAAATAGTAATTTGAATACCAAATCAGTTATGCTTTATGTGAGAATTAAAGTCAACCACACAGTTTTTGTGCCTGAAATTTGAATTTGTAGTGTATTTCTAGGATTCCACTCTTACACAGCACAAAAATATTTGTAGCAATACTAAAAATGGGTTACTGAATACAGATTTTTTTTCATTCAAATAGAAATAATTCTGTTAATTAATGGAAGTGCTAATAAATAGATAACTCATCCTGGCTGGCATCCAATAACTACTGTGGCTCTTGTAAGAAGGTTTTACTTATCTTCCCTCCTGATAGTGTTAAAAACAACCTGTCATAAGAATTTTTTCTCAGTTTCTAGGCTAGTTTAACATACTGTGTTGTCCTTAATGTTTCATGGAACCATTTTTATTAATTTATGTAGATTTTGGCATCACACAACTCTGAGGGCTCAAAATATAAGAACTAAATACAAAAAGATAGTAAACATACAATAAGGGAAGTAACAAAGGAATTAACAGAATGGCAATCTGGACAACTCGCATCAGAACAAACATACAGTGGGGCAAAAAAGTATTTAGTCAGCCACCAATTGTGCAAGTTCTCCCACTTAAAAAGATGAGAGAGGCCTGTAATTTTCATCATAGGTATACCTCAACTATGAGAGACAAAATGGGGAAAGAAATCCAGAAAATCACATTGTCTGATTTTTAAAGAATTTATTTGCAAATCATGGTGGAAAATAAGTATTTGGTCAATATCAAAAGTTCATCTCAATACCTTGTTATATATCCTTTGTTGGCAATGACAGAGGTCAAACGTTTTCTGTAAGTCTTCACAAGGTTTTACACACACTGTTGCTGGTATTTTGGCCCATTCCTCCATGCAGATCTCTAGAGCAGTGATGTTTGGGGCTGTCGCTGGGCAACACGGACTTTCAACTCCCTCCAAAGGTTTTCCATGGGGTTGAGATCTGGAGACTGGCTAGGCCACCCCAGGACCTTGAAATTCTTCTTACGCAGCCACTCCTTCGTTGCCTGGGAGGTGTGTTTGGGATCATTGTCATGCTGAAAGACCCAGCCACGTTTCATCTTCAATGCCCTTGCTGATGGAAGGAGGTGTTCACTCAAAATCTCACAATACATGGCCCCATTCATTCTTTCCTTTCCACGGATCAGTCGTCCTGGTCCCTTTGCAGAAAAACAGCCCCAAAGCATGATGTTTCCACCCCCATGCTTCACAGTAGGTATGGTGTTCTTTGGATGCAACTCAGCATTCTCTCTCCTCCAAACACAAGTTGAGTTTAGACCAAAACGTTCTACTTTGGTTTCATCTGACCATATGACATTCTCCCAGTCCTCTTCTGGATCATCCAAATGCTCTCTAGCAAAGTTCAGACGGGCCCGGACATGTACTGGCTTAAGCAGGGGGACACATCTGGCACTGCAGGATTTGAGTCCCTGGCAGCATAGTGTGTTACTGATGGTAGCCTTTGTTACTTTGGTCCCAGCTCTCTGCAGGTCATTCACTAGGTCCCCCCATGTGGTTCTGGGATTTTTGCTCACCATTCTTGTGATCATTTTGACCCCACGGGGTGAGATCTTGCGTGGAGCCCCAGATCGAGGGAGATTATCAGTGGTCTTGTATGTCTTCCATTTTCTAATTATTGCTCCCACAGTTGATTTCTTCACACCAAGCTGCTTGCCTATTGCAGATTCAGTCTTCCCAGCCTGGTGCAGGTCTACAATTTTGTTTCTGGTGTCCTTCAACAGCTCTTTGGTCTTGGCCATAGTGGAGTTTGGAGTGTGACTGTTTGAGGTTGTGGACAGGTGTCTTTTATACTGATAACAAGGTCAAACAGGTGCCATTACTACAGGTAATGAGTGGAGGACAGAGGAGCCTCTTAAAGAAGTAGTTACAGGTCTGTGAGAGCCAGACATTTTGCTTGTTTGTAGGTGACCAAATACTTATTTTCCACCATGATTTGCAAATAAATTCTTTAAAAATCAGACAATGTGATTTTCTGGATTTTTTTTCTCATTTTGTCTCTCATAGTTGAGGTATACCTATGATGAAAATTACAGGCCTCTCTCATCTTTTTAAGTGGGAGAACTTGCACAATTGGTGGCTGACTAAATACTTTTTTGCCCCACTGTACATACATATTGATGGACGCCTCTAAAAATGGGATTCCATCCTCTCTACCACAATTTACAGCTCTCTTACTATCCTCTTTTGATTTAACATTGTGAGGTTTGATTCTGAATTAGTAATTTCATTTCTGGCTTCTCTGAACAAATATGGTAAGTCAGTCTGGATGATTAATACAATAGAAACAATGGTTAATTCTACCATTTTACATATCCTTTATTCTTGTTCTTGCCTTTAAACAGAGTGTGAGGTTTATTTGAATGCTTGCTGAACCCAGAATAGTTAGCATGAGCTAGCGCTAATGACTAATCTTGTTTCAAAACTGCAAAATTGTAATATATTTTAAGAAAACATCAGTAGTTTCATAGTGTTGGTGGGTATTTTTCTCACTGATAGAGTCAGTGGTCTGTCCACGTCCTGATATCTCTATCAATCACATGGGTGACTGGCAGAGTTATCCAGTATTCTTTCCAAAGCTCTTTTTGCTTTCTGTGGAATTGGCTTCAGTAAAAATTCTTGACTGAGGTTTAGAGCATAAATGGTGGAAAATTTGGGCTGAGTCTGATCAATCACAAATAAATATCTACTTTAGGACCTTTTCTGTGCTGTTGATGGTGGGAAAACCTTCTTCTGTAGGATTGCTTGATGCTGTTCAAGGACTGCTCTGGATATAAACTGGCCAGGGTAAAGATGGCTTTGAAGAAACATGTTTGAACCATTAAGTATAGCACTTAAAAGATAACATTGGTAACTGCTGCTCTGAGTCAGATGCCGTAGTTATGACAGATTCCATTCCAGTAGTTGAGCCCTATTTGAGCAATTGTCTCTAGATGCTTTGAATAAACTGTTTTGCTTATATAATGGGTGGACATTATGCATTTTCTTTGTACTTCTCAACAGTTTTTATTATTAACAGTTAAGAATGCTTCTGTTCTGCCTCATTGGCCTTGTGTAAGGGTACTATTGTGCTATATTTCGTATTTTAGCAAGCTTTTCAGGGTGCTGTGAAGTTAAACAGAGGCTTACAATACTCAGTGTATTACTTGATTAACTCTGGGTATGTTTCTAATATATGTGTTCCTGGGATAATTATATAAGTCAGATGACAGCTTGGTGGCCAAGAGGTTCAATGTGCACAGGGAAGGATTTGGAGTGGGGAGATGCTATATTTTTGAATTGCCTATTTTAGGATTTAAACAACAGTGATCATGCGTCTCCCAGTTGAAAATGATGAGAAATGGTGCTGTCAGAGGGGCCTCTGAGGGCTAAAAAAGGGAACTTCAGGGAGTCACAAATTGCCTATCCCAAGTTCAAGTTCTAAACCAGTGTAGGGAGTAAGGAAGAAGACCTTAATGATATGCAGAAGCTGTTGCTTAATCAAAAGGGGTTGAAGCACTTTTAAAGTCCAGAATACCAGATAATATTCAGAAATGGCTCAAACAGATGTCTCCCTAATTCAGCGAACTATAGGAAGGAGGAGGAGGCACAGCCCAATAGGCTTGCAAGATAGCCAGTCTCAATAAAAGTAGTAGCCTTCCAGTGGAATTGATTTCCTGGTCTGGTCTATCTTAGGGCCTGCAAGCAACTTTGAATTATGATGAATAGATTGAAGTTTGATCTGAATAACCATGGTATTTGTCTTTGCTTCTGATCTAAATACAGGGCAGGTTCATAGCAGGAAAGGCAGTCCCTTAGGCCATAAAGCCATTTAGGACTTGCAAAGCCAGTGCCAACATCTTACAGAACTTGGTAGGTAATTGGCAGTTGTAATGCATGCCAGCTTAGTGCTTTCATTCAGGATTAAATCCTGATAATGGCTGTTTTGCCAACAACTGACCTGGCATTAGAAGGCAGAACTTTGAGGTTGTAGGGCCCACCTTTGCTGAACCCTTGAGTTCCTTGTTTAGATTGTAACTTGAAAGAAGAGAGATCAACTAACAGCCTACCTTTCTTACCCTGCAGCAGCCAGGTAGCAGCCTCCTATCATATATCCTTATGCCAACTACAACATCAGAATTTACTTCCAGGACATGCTCCATTCCCCTAGGGCTTTCATATCTGGAGTGCAAAACTCCAGATGACCATTAGATGGCAGCATGTTTTCTGTATTGCTTGGTTATCATTGGCTGATTATCCTGATTTTCCACTTTCTCCAATCTCCTTCATATATCTCTAAAACAAGATAATGATCCATAAAACAAGAACATTGAAGCAACTTCTCCCATGCTATAATCCCAATTCACTGCCGTTGTATCTGCATAAAGACAAACAGAATGGCCTACCCAAGGAATCATTGTAAGGGCTTTCCAGAAGAGGCTTCTCCTTTGACAGCAACCTCACTGCTTCAGGAAGTCCAGGAAGCAGATGGTGTAATTTTTGCAGAGTGGCTTCAGCTAGGCAAAACTTAAGCAATTCAGGTCCTGCAAAGAAAGTGACAAGCAGCTGTTATCTTTGCAGTTTCTCTCCAAATAGTTGCTGAATGCTGATGATATTACTGTTATCTGGCCTGCAGAACTCCAGATGACTACTTGATGGTAGCAAAGAGATACAGAAAACCTTAACTTTTTGCTACCATCTAGTGGTCATTAGAATATTTATTTAATCATTCATTTTATTATGCTACTCTGACTTCAAGCAGCTTACAGACCTCTGCAACAGTAAAAAGATAAACTAGAAAATAATGTATCAGGAAGATTTCCTAGTGCTGAGGAATAGCTGTAACCCATATACACAGTTCCCCCCCCCCTCACCCCCCCCACCACCAGGGAGATGAGAATAATCCCTCAGAGTCCAAAGGCTCACTGAAGCAGCCAGGTCTTAATGGCAGGTTAACAGGGTTGTGTCCTGTCTGCCTTCAGGGGGATACTATTCTGGGGAAGGGGGTGGGCAGCTTAGAAGGCTTGACCCCAGGATCCCTGCAGGTAATGTTTCTCTTTGGGTAGGGGTCCAGAGGGAGCCTTCTCTCCCAGATCTTTTTGCAGCCCCGACCTGGTAGCTTAACTATGTTAATGATTGAAGGTAAAACTGATATTGCTGTTCTTAGGATTCATGTGTAGTGTATTTATTATACTTTAGAACTTAAAAAGGTTTACTTGGCATATTATTACATGGGATTATAAATCAATTTTTCATCTTCTTGTATGTCCAGCTTTTGATAAATTAAAGCAAACCTTTTCTTCTTTTAATAGATGTAAAAGAAAAACCAAAAAGCAATGCAGATGATCTACAGATTAAAAAAGTAAAGAAGAAAAAGAAAAAGAAACATAAAGAGTGTGAAAAACGGAAGCGTCCAAAAATGTACAGTAAATCTATTCAAACCATCTGCTCAGGATTGCTTTCCGATTTTGAGGATCAAGACGCCAAAGGCATTGTTGATAATCATCTTAAAGATTTCAGTGAGAAAAATAAGAATCCCAAGAAGGACTCTGAGTACAAGATACCAGAGAACAGTGAGTTTCCATTTGTCTCGTTAAAGGAGCCACGGGTTCAGAATAAACTCAAAAGGTTGGACGTGTTGGAGTTCAAACAGTTCATTCATGTTGAGCACCAGCCTAATGGAGGTGCCTCAGTTATACATGCCTACAGTAATGAACTCTCCCACTTATCTCCTGTGGAGATGGAGAGATTTGCAGAAGAATTTGTGGGTTTGGTTTTTAGTGAAAAGGAAAACTGTGCAGCTTACTATGTAATGGGAATTGTTCATGGGGCAGCTACTTATTTACCTGACTTTTTAGACTACTTTTCATTTAATTTTCCCAATTCACCAGTGAAAATGGAGATTTTGGGAAAGAAAGATATAGAGACTACGACTATGTCCAATTTTCATGCTCAGGTAAGAGGTTATCTTTCATATTTCAAAAACATTTTATTTCATATTATATGTTCCAGTTGTTACTCCTTTTTTCTAAAAAAAATTAAATTTGTTAAATGAGACCGTGAGCTTTCTAAAGAAAATACTAAATGCTAGTGCTTTTTCTCTTTATACAGTGGTATGTAGAGAACAAAAATCACAGCAGTAATTTCCAGTTAGATTGAAACATTCAACTATGTTTGATAAGCCAAGTAAAAGCTCCTGTGAATACCTACTCACAGATTAGATTGCCTGCATAATTCATTGAGAAATTATGCCTTCTATTCCTAATTGGGTCTGGAATAGGAGGTGCTAGTTTTTTAGTTTCTAGATATGTGTGGATCATTCTACTTCTATTAATACTGATAGACAAACAGAAGAATAGAAACAATAGGGGAAAGACAATTCTTACAAGTGTTTAATGAGAAACAAAGGTCACTTTGTCTAAATGTGAAATGGCTGCAGTCTTGTATCTGCATATCTGGAAATCAGCATCACTAGACGCAGTGAAGCCTTTAGACGCTTTGATGTGTGCTTGTGTTACGGTAACTGAAACAAAAGAAATATAATATATCCAACCCTTCCAATGAAAAATTGGAATAATTCATGTTTGTTTCATACCTTTAAATGGATATTGGAAACACTTATAATTTCTGGTTTTAAACTTTGTGTAGTTTAGAAAATAGAAGATTATTTTCAATTTTTTCACATATTAGTGTTTGTCACTTGCCTGTAAATAAACACCCAGCAGTTTTTTGCTTGATTCAAAGAATGTGCAGGAGTTTAAAGCAAAATGGAAATGAAATAGTGTGTGATATAAAGTCCTTCTTCTCACGTTGCAGAAGCCGTATGCTTTTCGGATGTTTGAATTGTCCTCTTGGGGCATATATCTGACACTGTTGTTCTGAAGCATTCAAAAGAATGATGCTAAGAGTGTTCCTCCTTTAGTAATCATTCCATGGAAAGTACAGTGTTATGACCAACACGTTTAATTGGATCTGAGATTTACAGATTTTCTGTATTTAGGGTGGTGGAATGTGGCTTTTGCCCACACACAAATACACAGAGATACCTAGATCTAAGTATACCCCATATACCCATTTATAGGACAAGGAATCCCTAGGATTGGGTTCAGCTGCACTTGGAATCCTTAGGTTGAAAAGGTGGGAAAGCAAGGTGCTGGATAGTACTTTTGCCTGTTTTTATCATTTTATTTCAGTCTGCTCTTTTTCTGGTAGAAGGACACTGCCTCAAATTTATTTATTTGTTTGCTTGTTTATTTATTTATTTAATTAATGTAGCCACCCATCTCACAAAATAAGTGATTCTGGGCAGTGTACATAGAACAAAGCTTAAAAAACAATAATTAATGAATAACAAAAACTGATTATTAAAAAAGCATTCAAAACTATAAAACACAGCTAAAAAGAAATAATGGGTGAAAGGATGTTAATAATAACAGTGGATCCACCTCATTAGTTCACCAGTTCCCTGGGGTCCCCAGGCCTGATGGCACAACCAGGTCTTGAGAGACCTTCGGAAAGTCAAGAGCAATGGTGCCAGCCTCACCTTGGGGGGCGGGGAGGATATTTCACAACATGGGTGCCGCAGCCGAGAAGGCCTACCGCCTAGGGCCCCCCAGATGTAGCTCCCTAAATAACGGAACCCATAGCATGTCCTCTCTCTAGATCTAGTGGGACAGGCAGATGTGATTGCAGAGGGGTGGTCCCTCAAATAACCCAGTCCCATGCCATGTAGGGCTTTAAAGGTCAAAGCCAGCACCTTGAATTGGACCTGGAACAGACCGGTAACCAGTGCAGCTTGCAGAGCTGTAATGTTTGTTCTGTGAGAAACACACATTAACTGCCTGTGCCACTGCATGTTGCACCAGCTGAAGTTTCTGGATATCTCTGGATATCTTCAAGAGCAGCCCCATGTAGAACGCATTACAGTATTCCAACCAGGAGGTGACTAAGGCATGAGTGTGAATGAGACCCCTCGATCTAGGAATGGGTGCAACTGGCACACAATCCGAAGTTGTGCGAAGGCCCTCCTAGCCACAGCTTTCACCTGCTCATCAAGCAGGAGTCGTGAATCCAGGAAGACCCCCAGATTGCGCATGGGGTCTGTTTGGGGCAGTGTAACTCAACCCAGCACCAGTCAACATCATAATTACATTTTTATACATAATCTGAACATAAGAAATACCTTAAACTGCAATTTGAAGAGTGGCATCAAAGAAGCAAGTTTAATAACCAACTAAGCCATTTAAAGCCTGCAAAATAAAATATCTGGGCTGCTCATCTACAAAGTATCAAAAACAGGACAAAGTCAAACTGAAGTGGTGCCATAAGAAAAACAGTGTAGTGTCACCATTTAGCGTGCCTTTCTTCATAAAGAACAATTTTTCTGATGATGGCCCAAGCTGTCAGGGCAGAATTTTGGGGGATAGATGGTCTTTCCAATATTCTTATCCCAAGCAATTTAAGGTTTATATTAGTTATATCCAGCACTTTGAATTGGACCTGAAAGCTATCCAATAGCAAGCTCTAAAAAATAGTTGGGTCACCACATTTTGTACTATTCTACTTTCTGGATACTCTTCAACGAGAGTTTCATGTAGAGTATGTTACAGTAATTTAATCTGGATATGAAATTAGACAATTTTCCCAAACCTTGGAAAATTCTTGGCAATGGTCATGCTGATGGGAGATTTCTGAAATTCCATACATGTGAAAATGACTCAGTTGGAGGAAGCTGACCTAAGGTATGTAAAGATACACCCAGATAGATATTTTATAGGAAAGGATGCAACTGGTGCAGTGGCTGAATCTGACAATGGCATTCATAGTCCCAGCAGCTACCTGGAACTATGAATAACATACTGGAATTGCAAACCTCATCCTTCACAGGGACTATAACCCCAAGGAGAATAAGTGGTCTTTCCCTATATATTACCACCTGGTCTGTTGATTTTCTGTTTTGTCAGAATCTTAGCTTCTTTATTTACATCCAGCCCATCTCTAGAATTAGTGATACTTGGTATTGTTTGGAAAAAATGAACAAATTGGGATGACTTTCCTAAAGTTTTAGTATGGATCCTGAATTATGTATGGCAGAAAACGTTTGTAGAATCTTATCTCAGGCTATACATTGTGGTTTATTTTGGGGAACTAGCTCAAAACTGAAGTCATTTGAAGTTGATTTACATATACAGTGGTACCTCGGGATACGAACGCCTCTACTAACGAACTTTTTGGGTTACGACCAGCTCCAGCCGCAAAAATTTACCTCGATGTGCGAACTCCGCCTCGGGGTACCGCCATTTTTCTGCCCTGACACGTGGTCCGCGGCCATTTTCCCGCCCCTGACACATGGTCTGCGGCCGTTTTCCCGCTGTGCCACACCGCGCCCGGCCGTTTTTCCACCGTGCCGTGCCCGGCCGTTCTCCCGCCACGCCCGGCTGTTTTCCCGCCGCGCCGTGCGGCGCCCAGCCGTTTTCCCGCCCCTGATGTGTGGTCTGCGGACACCAGAACGGATTAACCGTAATTACATTGAACCTTATGGGAAAATGTGCTTCGGGGTGTGACCAAATTCGGAGGGCGGAACGGATTAACCAGATTTACATTGAACCCTATGGGGAAATTTGCGTCGGGTTACGACCAACTCGGGATACGCCCAGAGTCACAGAACAGATTACGTTCGTATCCCGAGGTACCACTGTATTGCCTTTTAAGTATGGCTAATACTTTTGCATGTTATGCTAACCAATACTTGTTTGGAAGATGATTTGTTAAATAACTTTGAAGTGTTCTTTTAGATAAGCAAAGAAATCATGGCTTATTTAGCCAGCTTCTTGTTTGTTTTCCTGCTATCTAGCTGCATCTGTAACATCCTGAAATAGTAAGGGATTACTTTGTCTCTGTTGAAGAGACTTGTTTTCTGTAGTAATAGTGCTTCTAGCATATGCATTGTGGTGGGTTGTAAGTTTCTTTAATGGGTTTGTATGATTTACTGTGCTTTGTGGGGTATGCGTGGATACGTATACTGTACATATAGTTTTTTGTTAAAAGGATGGTGAGGAGGGATTTTTGTTCACTTATGCTATTGTTTTGCAGAATGTGAAGTTTGGTGGAGTAGTCCTGAGCTTTTATATAGGATGCATATATTTTGCCTATATGCATTATTCTGAGCCTCAACAGTTTTCTTCCTGTGAAAACAGTATAGGTAGTCCTCAACTTTTGGGACAATTGGGACCAGAATTTCCATCGTTAAGTGATGCAGTCGTAAAGTGAGATGTCACGTGACTGCATCATTTAGCAATGGCAGTCCTGGCCCAGGAGCACGGCACAGCACAAAGGGGCTTTCTGGTGCACTGCGGCTCTGGGGCTGCTTTTTGCTTTTTTTTTTACCCCCAGCAAGAAGCCAGACCCAGCCCAGCCCAGCCCAGCCCAGCCCAGCAGCCAGGCTGGGCATGCCTTGTCAGCAGTGGGAGCAAGAGGACAGCAAAGGCCAGCTGGGGCGGCGGAGCACAGGGCAGCAGGGTGCCAAAAGGGCACAGATGGGGGAGGAGATGGGTGGGGGTAGTTGAAGTGCCCTTGCTGCCCTAAGTGCAGGTGGGCTGCCAAGTGCCTGAATTTTGATCACGTGGCTGCGGGGGCACTGCAATGGGTGTAACTTCAGGCACGGGTCGGAAGTCCCTTCGTTCAGCGCCAATGTAACTTTGAACGGTTGCTGAATGAATGGTTGTAAGTTGAGGATTACCTATATTTTGTTCTGGTTTGTATCAAATACATGTTTTAGTATGTAGAAGTTAGGTTCTCTCCTCTTCCTTGTTCTCAGAAAGGAGTTATATTATGGAAAGAATATTGTTGCCAGGGTGAATAAGGGGCTTTGGGGGAAAAAAAACCCCAAGAGAATTCAGCTTAGTCTAATAGTACGTTGTACTTTTCACCATTTGGATTAATGAAAAGCTTGGCACTAAAATTAACCAGGTTTATTGGAGATGTGAAAGGCATGTGTTATATTGCTAAATTGGTCTATTGATTACATACACATTGCTGAATTATTTAGTTATTCAGTGTGTGTTTAATCTATTTGCTGTTTGCTTTTTTAATTAAAGTTTTGTATGTTTAAGAAATGTTGTTAAACTGTTGTTTATCTTTTGGCAAAAATATATACATTATTAATGAGTGGGGGAAATTCTGAATAACAAAGAAGGAACTGTAGTCATATTTGTGCAAATTACATGATTTGCTTCTGCACAGAAAAGTAGGATAACACTCAATTCCATTGTTTTTATTAAAAAATAATTTGCTGCTTATTAAACTTCTTCATTTCATTCTTGCTCTAAAAATAGACAGGTTCAGTCATAGCATGTATAATCATTCTCTTTCCATATTTAGAGAGCTGAACAAAATACCAGCTAGATTAAAAGCAGATTTTCCCATTCTTGATGCACTAGGATTCACTCTCCAGCCATAATATGACACATTATAAAACAATTTAAGATTATTACATTTTGAGATGGTACCTTTTTAATGAATAATTAATATTTAGAATATACTCATTTGAAGCTAAACATTATACAGTAGTGCTAAAAGGTTTGTGAACCCTTTTAAATTTTCAGTATTTCTGCCTATATATGACCTAAAATGTGATCTGTTTTCCACACAAGTCCTAAAACCAGATATAGAGAACCCAATTAAACAAATGAGTTAAAAACATTATACTTATTCATTGAAAATGATCCAAAGCTATACATTTGTGTGTGGCAAAAGTATGTGAACCTCTATCAGTTTATTTGAAGGGGAATTGAGAGTCAGACGTTTCAATCTGGGACGATAATCAGGTGTGAGTATGGGAGGGCCTGCCTTGTTTAAAGAACAGAATTCTGGGTATTCACTATCAAAGTCTAATCTTCACAATACAAGGATGTGTCATGGCTTGAACAGAGGAGATTTCTGAGGACTTCTGAAAAACAGTTGATGCTCACCAGGCTGGAAAAGCTTAGAAAACTGTTTCCAAAGAGTTTGGATTCCACCAGTCCACTATCAGGCAGATTGTGTACAAACAGAGGCAATTCAACACCATTGTTACCCTCCCCAGGAGTGGTTACCCAACAGAAATTGCATCAAGAGCAAGACATGTAATATTCTGGGACGTCTCAAGACCAAGGTAACATCTAAGGAACTAAAGGCATCTCTTGCATTTGTGAGTATCAGTGTTCAGAAAAACACTGAACAATAATAGTGTGCGTAGTAGGGTTGCATGGAGAAAGCCACTACTCTCCAAAAAGAGTATTTGCAAATTTGCATTTGTCTACAGCTTGCAAAAGACTGCATGGATAAGCCAGAAGACTATGGGAAGAATGTTCTGTGGATGGATGAAGCTGCAATAGAACTTTTTGGTGTGAATGAAAAGTGTTATGTTTGATGAAAGGCAAACACTGCATTCCAGCATAAGAACCTTAACTCACCTGTAAAATGTGGTGGTAGTATCATGGTTTGGGCCTGCTTTGCCACCCCTGGACCAGTGCGGCTTATCATTGATGGAACTATGAATTCTGAATTGTACCAGCATATTTCACAGGAAAATGTCAGGGTATAGTATCTGTCCATGAACTGAAGCTCAAGAGAAAGTGGGTTGTGCAGTATGACAATGACTCAAAACACATAAGTCGTATGACCAAAAAATGGTTACAGGAGAAGAAAGGTAATATTTTGGAATGGCCAAGTCAAAGTCCTGACCGTAATCCTATAGAAATTTTGTGGGAGGATCTGAAGTGGGCAGTTCATGCAAGAAAGCCTACCAGCATCCCTGAGATGAAGCTGTTCTGTAAGGAGGAAACGGCTAAAATTCCTCCAAGAAAATGTGCAGGATTGATTGACCGTTATTGGAAATGTTTAGTTGCAGTTTTTGCTGTCCTCAAAGCAAGGGTTCACACACTTTTGCCACACACAGAAATATGTAGCTTTGGATCATTTTCCTCAATAAATAAATGAACAACTATAATGTTTTTATCTCATTTTTTAAATTAGGTTCTCTTTATCTTGTTTTAGGACTTGCGTGGAGAACAGATCATGATTATTTTATTTCATTTATTTTTCAAATTTATATATGCCGCCCATCTCACTATACAAGTGACTCTAGGCAGCAATGTCATATTTATGCAGAAATATTGAAAATTCAAAAGGGTTCACAAACATTTAAGCACTACTGTAAGTTAGCTCAAGAGTCTCAGGTTTACATGCTGCCTCCTGCATTTTTATTTATTTTAATCATATGTATTGCAAGCTTAATCTTTTTGTGTGTTTGTTTTGCTTAGTATAATATATGAACCAAGTAATTGTAGATTTACAAATCATGGCTTAATAAAGATGTAGGCTTTTTCCCAGGTGGGGGCCACAACTCTTTGGATCAGGTGATGTCACAGGACTTACTTTTTTGGGGGGGGTCATTTGGGGTGGAAATAAAAGTTGGGAAGCCTCTGGGAGGAAAGGTACTCCCATGTCCATCCTTAAAAGGTCCCAAAATAGCCTGAAATCATGTCACTGAATTTAAGCAATAAAATGGCTTGAATGGTGGTGGTATGATTTCTGGTCATGAAGGGTAGTTTATTAGTAGAAATTAAGCACTTTGTCTCCCAGATGTCTTCCACTTCCTTCCTTGTTTTTAAGGAGAAAAACAAAAAAATCCTTCCCAAAATTACACTCCTGAAAATTGGCCATATTGACATTGAATTTTGAAGGCATGATCTTGGAGTATTGGGTGTGAGTTAACAGGATTTTGAGAGACATAGTATGTGTGAATCCTGCTATCCCGCTATTCAGTAAATTGTTGTTAAACCAAATAATTGTTTGGTGCAATATGTAAATCTGGCACTCTAGTTACTCTCCTGAAAATAATTGTTTGCATTTATTCACAGAATGAGTTGCAAGGCTGTTATGAAAAGGAACTATAAATTTAGGCTCTGTTGATTACACATGTTTCAAAGTACAGTGGTACCTCGGGATATGAACTTAATCCGTTCCGTGACTCTGGGCGTATCCCGAGTTGGTCGTAACCCGAAGGAAATTTCCCCATAGGGTTCAATGTAAATCCGGTTAATCCGTTCCGCCCTCTGAATTTGGTCGCACCCCGAGGCAAATTTCCCCATAGGGTTCAATGTAAATCCGGTTAATCCGTTCCGCCCTCCGCCCGAATTTGGTCGCAACCCGAGGCAATTTCCCATAAGGTTCAATGTAATTACCGTTAATCCGTTCTGGCGTCCACGGACCACACGGAAAGCGGCCGGGCGCGGCGTGGTGCGGCGCGAAAATGGCCGGGTGCAGCGCGGCGCGGCGTGAAAACGGCGCGGCGCGAAAACGGCCCGGCGCGGCCCGGCGCGGTGCGAAAACAGCCCGGCGCGGTGCGAAAACGGCCGCGGACCACGCGGCAGGGCCGGAAAAACAGCCGCGGACCACGTGGCACGGGCGGAAAAATGGCCGCGGACCACGTGGCACGGGCAGAAAATGGCCGCGGACCACGTGGCACGGGCGGAAAATGGCTCGTACCCCGAGGCGGAGTTCGCAAACTGAGGTAAAATTTTGGGGCCAGAGCTGGTCGTAACCCGAAAAATTCGCAAGCAGAGGCGTTCGTATCCCGAGGTATCACTGTATGCAACACATCTTTTATGAGTCTGGAAGTCTTGGAAGAATTTCTCAAAAGTGATGTGAAACATCACTTATTGGCTGGATTCAGAAGTCAAGAATAATTTGTTTTAATGTTGGCATGCTGAGCAAGCCACTGTGGCCTAGTTCATACATAATACTAGGCCATAGATCATGGTTTGTAAACTAGAATAACTGGATTCACACATTTCATTAAGCCAAAACTAAACAAAGCATATTATAGCTTATCAAGATATTAACCAAATCATTTCTCATAATGTACAACATTTGTCCGACACATGTGCTTATTAAATAACACTAGTTTTCATTGCTCACATTCATATAGATTCAGTCTTGACTGTGGTAGTGAAAGCAGAGTTTATATTAGTTGCTGCCTCCTGCTGGTTAAACCTTGTGTTTATTTCCAGTTTTTAAAAAATATATATTTATTAAGTATTTTATACTGTTAAGTGATACAGAATATATGAGACAATTAAAAGCAAACTGCTTACTGACAAGCCAGCAACAAAGCAATCAGGTGATTGCCTCAACAGAACTTTCAGTTGAGAAGGGGAGGAGGAAAAGGAAGTGAGGATAGGATTGCTTAGCCACAAAAAATCATTTCAAAACTGTCTCTAAATTCCAGCAGATGACAACAACTCACCATTTAATCATGATGTGGCATGTTTACAGTAGTTTTTACCTGCAGACTTTATACTAAAGACACAAGAGAAAAGAGGGAGGGAAGAGAAGGATGGGAGCGAATGAAAACAAATTAGATTGTATTAATTGTAATGTACAGCTGAAATGAAAATAGCTCAGAGAGAAGAAGAGGTAGGTGTCTATCTGCTTGTCTGATCTCTTTTTGTATTCAACTGTCTGAATCAAGTTGCTGATGGAGTATAAAGTTCATGATTTTTCTTATAATGTAGCTAGAGCAGATAACACAGGGCAATCTTGCCTGTAGGCATTCCATGCATTCTCTACCATCTATATACAGGCCTGAATATTTTATGTGATAACTTTCCATACCAACAAGCTAATTGCTTATTGTAAATGGCTGGAAAAGTGTTTTATAATCACCACTGTCACAACTTTCGGCTCCATAGCATGCTTTTTATTTGATGTCATTGTAGATGTAGGAAAAGGGTAGTTTAAGAAATGTGGAATAAGCTTGATTTTATCTACTTTTTTTGGGGACAAAATATTAAAACAAATTATTGTAAAAAGAATGACTAATAATTTTTTAAAATCAGAGTAGTTATTACTTACATATCAATACCAATATCTTTCATTTTAATCTGGATATATTATTTTCCACAATCAGGTATATAGCAATTACCCTACAGTACAGTTTAAATTGCTCAGCAAGTTCAACTAAATGGTTGCTTAGCCTTTAGGACCTGTTCCATTGGGCTGTTTTAATTATGTCCATTGTGTTAATTGAATGTTTTTGTTTTGCTTTTGGTTTAGTGAGATGCCCAGAGTTTGTGGAATTGGGGCTGTATATAAATTATACAAAATAAACAAACAGCTTAACCTCTCAAATATCTTCAGAAATCTAAGTCATATATGTATGAGTTTGTGTGTAAAAATACAGAGCATCAAAATTTAATTGATAGATTAGTAAATTAAAGTCGACTAAAGGGGATTAATAAATTAAAATTGGCTATAGGGGCTTCTGTGGAAGAAGTATGCTTAATGAATTTGGAGCAGTATTTTGTTGCCCGGCTGCTAGTGAAGAGGTTATTACATTTTGTCTGTTGGGAAGAACATACATTGAAAAGAAACACATGAGAAAAAGCATTGTGTAATGCACAGAAACTTGAATCTTTGACTAAAGAGATTTAAAGATTAGCACTGTTGCATTAGTTACTACAGTGTTTTATTTTAGTGCATAGGGTATGTGAATTCAGTGTGTGCATTAGATTATCTGGTAAGTTGAAAGGCTATTAGTGGATACTGAGGATTCAGCTAAATAACCTTATGAAGTATCTTCTCTGTGTGTTAATTTTTTTCCCTCAGTGTGATGACAACTTGATTCCATCATTCAAAGCAGTGTTGGCAAAAATCTGAGATAACAACTTAGAGCAGATAGCATTTGCTGCCTCTTATGAGTGGAAATGTACTCCTGAAGTTGTACCTTAACAAAAAGAATGATTTTTGTTATAAATAATTATTCTCAAGAAATAATTTTGTAAAAATAGGATATTACAATATGTATGAAGTATGCATATTTTCCTTTTTTTAAAATTAAGAATATACTCTCTCTTTTTTAGCTATGTACCTGAAAATAGAAATTGATAATTTCTGATTGCTCTTTCAGTTGTATTACAAGGTTGCATAGCCATCATGTCTTATTTGCCACTTTTGCTTGAGTTAATTTTTAATGTATTGGAGATTATGTCCTTTTGTTTAAGCATATATTGAAATAGTAATTTAGCATTGCACTTGTCAGCAATCTGTATTTAAAATTATTTATGTTTATTGTTTTGTGAGCAACTTTTAGCACCAAGTACTACTTGAGTTTTGGAAAATATTTAGGATATTTTATATATTTAAATAATGTGGCAAATTATTCTGGGTATAAAGTAAATTGGCACTGTTTTTTACTTTATATGGCTTTTGTTTAGGTAAAAAGAACATATTCCCATGGTACATACAGAGCTGGCCCAATGAGACAAATCAGCTTGGTTGGAGCAGTGGATGAGGAAGTGGGGGATTATTTTCCAGAGTTCCTTGATATGCTGGAAGATTCACCTTTCTTAAAAGTAAGATGTTAAATTGGAGTGTGTTGGAACCTTTATTTCAAATAAAATCATGCTCTTGTTCAGAAATTAATTTCCAAATCTAATTAGACAGTCAAAATTAGTAAATTATTAACAGCATGGAGGTAAATAAATTGTTCCTTCAACTTGTATTCTATATTCATATTTTAAGAGCCAGCTCTTATTTTAATTTTATTTTAAGGCTGCATCTCATTGCACGTTTTCGAGCAAAACTCAAAGTTTTAAAATTCTGGCGCTCATAACATGTAGATAATAGTTTGTCTCTTGCGGAAATTGGCATATTTGCAATGCTCATCAATTTGATTTGAAAATATTGTGACTGTACATGTTTCAGTCTCAGTTTCAATCTCAATCTCAATTGAATATTTCAACGCTTTACATTAATCAAATTGCTGATAGTGCTATATAATGTCAGATACGCAGTGCTTTTCATTTTGTAAAATAACTAGAATGTCTAAAACAGTGGTATCAGAAAATAACATAAGCATTTCGTTTTAGTGTACTTTACCATGGGGGACTCTTTCTAGTCTGAAACTAGAAAGTCGGAAAGATAGTGATGATGGTCCCATCATGTGGGTACGTCCAGGAGAACAGATGATTCCTGTGGCAGATATGCCAAAGTCGCCTTTCAAAAGGAAAAGGTATGTTGAAATATCTGGTTTACTTCAATATTCAGTAATATTTAATATGGTGTTCCAGGGACTGGCAATGCAGTGACTGTTTATTATGTGTTTTCCCCTCCTCATAAAACTAAATAGAATATTAAGTAATTTTAATATGGTCAATATCTCATGAGATCTCAAGAAGATTTTTAGCCAATTAGTGTTACATAGTATATTCTCTGTCCCTGGAATAGAGTATCAAATCAACGTGTGCATGCCCATACTATCGTATAAATTTGCACGATGGCATCTGAACAGGTTGCTGACCCTGCTTTGCTTTGTAGACTCCTAAAGCAGCTTTCAACAGGTAAAGCAATAATAAACATCATGATGGCAGTATGAAAGTACAGTGGTACCTCAGTTCACGAACGCTTCTGTTCACGAACAATTTGGTTCACGAACAGCTCCGTTCGCAAAATTTTGCCTCCGTTCGTGAACGCCAGATCGGGTTACGAACAGAATCCGCGGCCATTCTCCCTCCCGTGACACGTGGTCACGGCTTCCTGTAGGGAGGGGGACTCTCCCTCCAAGCAATATCTGCCTCCCCACCTGCCTTCCTGTCCTCCACGCCAGAAGTCGCGTCGAGCAAGGTTAGCTTTCTCTCTCTTCGTGCTGTACTTTGTGTCATATTTTTGCGGTTTTAAAAAAAAACAACATATGGTTCAGAACGGATTAACCATAATTACATTGAACCTTATGGGGAAATTTGATTCGGGATGTGATCAAAAATCGGTTGGCGACCAAATTCGGAGGGGTCAGAATGGATTAACTGTATTTACATTGAACCTTATGGGAAAATTTGATTCGGTTCATGACCGGTTCGGTTCGCGACCAGAGTCACGGAACAAATTAAGTTTGTGAACCGAGGTACCACTGTATTAAAATTACAAAAATCATGGGTGAATAAAAGGATCTTCTCTATGTGTAAACAAACAGCATTCTCCATTTACCTTTTGGGAAGAGTGCACAGTCTAAAGGACTGGTTTCCCAGTTACCACATATCTTGCCCTAAAAAGCAGTTGAGCCCCAAAAAAGGGCTTCAGAGATTGATCTGTCAAATATCTGATTAAGGATTCTGTTATTGTTCTTGCTCTTAGAGATGTTATTTCCTGCTAAAGAAATAAACTTATTTATTTGTTACTCCCTTTAAGGAAATAAGGAGCCCACATTACACACAACATGTAAGCCACAGTTTGTCTTTATTTGGGATGTGTGTTGTATCCCTGAATTCCTTTATTTATAGTCCTAGAGCTCTTCATGGTCATTTTTCTGTACACGCATACCTCATGGACAATCAAATATAAATGTATACCAGCCATAGAACAGTAGTAGTATAAAAATCCTTCTGAACCTGAAGGACCAGTTTCAAATTCTAAACTCAGCCATTTTGAGCTCAAATACACTTCCAGAAAGGTAATAACAGCAATAGTTAATACTTCTGGGTAAGGCCTGAACATCCTGTTTCAACTTTGAGACATGTTGCATATCTCTAAAGAACAGTCGGAGCCAGTTTGGTGTACTGTAGTGGTTAAGGCATCAGGAGAGAAACCGGGAGACCGTGACTTCTAGTCCCACCTAGGCACAAAGCCAGCTGGGTGACCTTGGGCCAGTCCCTCTCTCTCAGCCCTAGGAAGAAGGCAATGGCAAGCCCCTTCTGAAAAACCTTGCCAAGAAAACTGCAGGGACTTGTCCAGGCAGTTTCCGAGAATCAGACACAATTGAATGGATTAAAAAAAAAAAAAAAGAACAATAGTTATTTGGTCCTGTCTAAGCATGATATGTGAACCTAGCCTCTTTCTTTGGAGGGTGTATATGTTAGAAAGCTGAAAAAGAAAAAAGTATAAGGCCAAATGGGTCTGCAACATGCAAATGTGATTATTTTTTTGTCGAATAAAAAGTAAAGTAGTGTTTATTTACATAAAGTACTCCTTTTAATTCTAAAAAAAGTTATTAGAGGAGTTTATTTTGTGGATTAGTTGAGAACTAGGTGCCTGTATTCTTCTGTATAGGATAAAAGAGAGATGATATGTTCTCTGGAAAAAAATGTGTATCCAGGAGGAATGTGAGATTAATGTTTGGTTCTTCATTCTGCCAGGCTGGTTGTTAATTACTTATTTATTAGGGTGCCTCATTGCTTGGCAACCATTTGTATCAAGACTGCATAGCCCACAGTTTGCTGCTGCCGGGATTCAGATTTACATGGTGAGGGGGATCTGCCCTTCACCTCTCTACTTTTCTCTCCCCCCTTGACAAGATGGAGAAAACAGAAAACAGCTGCTGCTTCTAAAAGGCAGTCTAAGACTACAAAGTTTTCCCAAAGAATAGAAAGAAGTCTTAAGACCCACCTTCTAACTAACAGGGGTGAAGTTAACCCATTCCTGTTGGGTTCATATTCCGTTGACCCCAAAGATACCTCACGGTAAACCCAACTACCCTTCAGTCCCTAAACCTCTTGCAGTTGTAAACCACTTCAAGAGGTTTAATAAGAAGAGATACACAAGCATTTTAAATAAAAATAAGTACAAAATAAAATTGACAGTTTAATTTTGGCACATTAAGAATGCTCTTGAAAGTTTCATAACACTGCAGCAGGTTGGCTACTGCTAAGGATGTCTTAAATAATGCAGCTTGCTATTTTTGTGGTATATTAAAAGATTTAGAATAAATCTTTCTGTGATTTAATTTCATATCTAAGATACTATTTTTTTGCAGAGTTTGATCCAGGATGTGCTTATACATATTACTCTAGCATTAATGTTTTTATTTAGTTTTTAAAGATAGGCAGACTTACCTCAAAGTTGAGAACTCTGCCTCAATGTTGATATATTGACAATGTGGTGGAGGTCTGCTTTATGGAAAGGATATTCAGTTATGGTTATGCTAATTAAAGAGTCAATATGGTATAGCAATTAAGATGTTGGATTAGGACAAGAAAAGACCCAGGTTCTAGTCCACCTTTAGCCATGGAAGCTCACTTCGTGACTTTTGGACAAATCACCCTTTCTCAGCCCATCCTACCTCATGGGGTTATTGTTATGAGGAAGAATTGGAAAAGGGAGTTGTATGTATGGCTTGGGATCAGGTTATTTGTGGGACTGTCTTTCCCCGCTTATACCTATCCATCCTGTTACATCTGGCAGGAAGGGCATGCTCTGGGTCCTGTTTGCTAGGGAGCGTCAGCCGCCCAGAGTCCCCCATTGTGGGGAGATGGGCGGGGACAAGTTTACTAAATCAATCAATCAATCAGTCAATCAATCAATCAATCAATCTGGCAGGAGCCAGGAGGAGAGCCTTTCCTTTCATGATGCCAACCCTCTGGAACATCATTCCCCCAGTGATGAGACTCATCCCAACCTTGCTGGCCTTTAGCAAGGATTTGGAAACCAGGTTTTTTTTAGTCAAGCTGAGGGCCCCATATATGTGGCTGAGCCCATGTCATAGTTGTGCAAATTATTGTTGTTGCTTAGTTTTTCTCGGCTGCTATATGTTATTTATAATTTTTTAATGTGGCTTTTTATCTTGTTTTTAGATATTGTTAATTGCCCATCATCATAAATTTGAGATGGACAGCCATACAAATTGAATAAATAAATGTATGCCACCTTTTGCTGCAGGAAGAAAGACGGGATATAAATCTAGCACATTAATTAATTAGCTTATAAATATAAACTATATTTTAATTCATAGTTTTATAATTCATATTCTGTTTTATTTTCTTGGAAAGGCTGCCCATTCCCCCCACCCCAGTAGGAGGGCAAACTGATAGTTTCAGATTTTTTAAAATTTCAATTTTTACCTACCTAACTGGCATTGCATTAGTTAAGGATTGTGGGTGTTTACTCCAAACAATGTAGGAGGAATTAGATTTTCTATTTTGTATATGTAGGTATAAACTTTGGGTGACTACTGTTGGAAGAAATGTAAATAACAACTAAAAAACAGCAGAGAAATGTGGGTGCTTTTTAGTCATTGGAGAAAAAAATAAAATCAGCCTTTGTGCTGTGAGTGAAATTAAACGTATGAACCAAAAATCTTTAAAATGTGACTTCAGTGTATACTTTCTATTATATTCTTTTAACAGAACTACCAATGAAATTAAAAACCTGCAGTACCTACCTCGTACTAGCGAGCCTCGTGAAATGCTTTTTGAAGACAGGACGCGAGCACACGCAGATCACATAGGACAAGGATTTGAACGACAGACTACAGCTGCTGTAGGAGTATTAAAGGCAGTGCGTTGTGGAGAATGGTATGTAATTGCCAGTCTGTTCAGGAACAATATCTGCAGAATACTAGACATGTTTAGCATTGAGAAAAAGTGACTGAAAGTGGGATATGATAGCACCCTTCAAGTACTTGAAGGGTTGTCTCATAGAAAAAGGTCAAGTCTTGTTTTCTGTCATTCAAAAATGCAGGATATGGCATAATGATCTTTCCTTATAGATCAAGGCAATTTTGGATTAGGAAACATGTCCTATTGGTAAAGCAGTTTGAAGGTGGAACCAGTTAAACAGGGATGCTGAGATCTTCTTTACTGGATGTCTTCAGACATACCAATCAGGGATGCTTTAATTTGGATGCCTAGACTGAATGGAATGAAAGATTTTCCAAATCTTTTTCTAGACATATCATGGCAGAATTTTCTCACTAAACAGCATTCAGTAGCATAAAAAAAAGGAAGATATTTAAAATAATATTGAAGGAAGACATATTTTTGTTGCTATATTTATTAATGGGGTTAATCCACACAGAGTTATCTAGAAAAATGAAAATTATATCTTGATTGGAGAACTGTAATGCCTAGCACTTAAGGAATGGAATAATAATAATTAATCTTTTGGTTTGAATTGGGTTATGCACATTTTATTAAAAATATTTCCTTTTTCTGAAATTATTTGTTAGAATATAATAATAGGTATTCAAAAGGAAAATGCAGTATTAGTAGAATATGCTCTCATTTTGTAGAATAATCTTTTTTGTCCCATTTTGTCTCATAAGTACATACATGGAAATTTTTGGCTGATACCATTTCATTCCTGTGGTCCTCCCATGAATATATGAGTTGAGGATAGGTTTTGGACTCTGTATCGCATATGAAACCCATATGGCATAGCAGATGTAAAATGCTGTGAAAGTGAACTTGTAAATATTTCATTTTAATGCTGTCTAATAAATTGAAAACAGGAAAATGTTCTAACCTGAAGTATGATTTCTTTTCCTCATGAGCAAATTTAGATCAATCTAAATTTAGAACTGGTTTAGGAAGGTTATTTCTACTTACAAACTATGTAATTTTCTATTTCTTAGTTCTGTGAATTGTACTGAATTATTTAAGATTGGAAAATGAAAGTCAGTTGTTAAAGCATTGTTATGACTATGAGTGTTTTTATACCTGCTGATAATTGAATTACACTTTTTAAGATTGGAAAATGAAAGTGAGATGTTAAAGCATTGTTATGACTGTGAGCATTACCTGAAGACAGACTGATTTCAAGCATTACTGCAGAAGCTCTTCAGATATGTATTTAAGCTAGAACATGCTCCAGAACATGTATGTAAGGGAAGCTTTTACTATTAGCAATAATATATCTTGGGAAATGATTCTCAGTGACTTACATACGTTTCTGTAAAATGGAAAATTGATTTTTTGAAACAAAAGATTAAAATGATCATTTTATTATTATCATTAGAACTTTGTTCCGGTGAGTAATTGATGAGCTAAAATACTACTGACCATGTAGAACAAATAGCATAACAGAGAAATGAGAAGCACTTGTTTGTATTAAACTCAGGCCTGCTGCATTTGGAAAATTAGATGTATAGACTGAAAGTGGTCTTAACAGCAACCTTTTTGACAATGCTAGAAATAAAGGTAGTCCTCATTTAGTGACCATTCATAGGTACAGCAGTGATGAAAAAAAACTTTACGACCGTTCCTCTCATTTACGACTTTCACAGGTCTGTAAAGCAGAGGAAAGCTGAAGTAAGATTAAAAGCACAGTCGCGATTTCACTTAGTGACTGCTTCACTTAAAAACCGAGTTACTGGTTCCAATTGTGGTTGCTAAACAAGGACTACCTGTAAAGGTTAGGTAGACTAAAATACTAAGATACTTGCAGAGAGGGAGAAAGAATGAGAAAGGTACAAAGGAGACAGGGAGATCCTGTGGCAATTACACAAACTTAATGTAGTATTTTGCAGGTGATCCATATATGGAATCAGGAATAGCAGAAGAGCTGGTAGTAGAGAATGGCTAGCTGTGTGACCAGGCTCACTCTGTTTACCTCCTTTAGATTTTTCTCTGACTTCTCTCACAGGGATCTTTGAATTCCTCTAAAGGAGTTCAGTGAAACCAAGGTATCTAGTAATCAGAAGGAAGACCACATATGTGGGACAAAACCGGACTCACATCTTGTTTGGGAATGCAATGAATTGTCCTGAAGATGACATTGGAATGTTGTGGAACTAGGTGCTTCAGAGGTAGAGCATAGAGATTCTCTGTCTCTAAGGGTTAGTTTGGTTAGATGATCACAGTGTTTCCAATAAATTTCCCATATTGCAAGCATGTTTTTCCCTTACTATATTAGGCTTTTTTTCCATTAGAAGACATAGAGCCAGGGTGGGTGGACATGGTAGAGAACCATAAGAAAGTCCTGAGCCATCAATATTTGAAAAAGGACATGATATGTAGGTGTTTCTGCCAGTGCTTCAAATCTCTCAGCAATTCAAAATAAAAAGGACAATAAAGAGGTTCTGCCTAGTTAATAGAAACTTGGAACTACTTGGTGGTCCAAACATCTCTGTAATAAAAGGATAGGAACAAAAGAACATTACAAGGAGTATTTTAATGACTCAATAATACGTTAGAAATTTTGGTGACCTGGACAGAGATGACTGGATTGTTTACCTCCAGGCTCTTACATGTAATTCTAAGACTCATCTTTGAATTTAAAGGTAGGGCAGGAAATCAAAGTACACATTTTGAAGGAATTAGACAACATAATAAAGAGCCTCTGTGTACAAAAACTAAATACAGCTCTTTCCCTTTTTGTGTTTCATGGGAGGGAAATATTAAAAGAGTGATTTTTAAAGAATAAAAGTTTAAAGTGGGATGTAGTGTGTTGGATATTGATTATGTTTACCTATAAACTAGTTTCTGGGACAAGGAACTTGGGAAACTGTATTTTAAATTAGTTTATAAAAACTATACAAGATAAATACATACAGATGACTTTTGGTGGTTACTATTTGGTTGTGGGCATTTCCCAGTGAATAAAAGTATTTAAGGACATGATACCCACTAACAAGTTCATTTTCAAATGTACTCTGAAGAATCCTGCAGCATGGCTAGTGAAGCATCAGCACATACTGATGTTCTCATACAACATTACCTGGAACATTCCCCAGTAAATAGCTGTGAAGCTTACCCTCTGTTTACTTTTTAGTGTCTATTTTTTAATCATAATATGAGACTATGTCTGGATAAGTACAGAAGGAATTTTTGCTTTAAAGGATTTTTTTCTTGGGTTTTTCTTTTTGAATCTCAGTGAAAGTAGTACATATACATATTAAATACAGTTGTTACAAATGTTGTATTTCAATGATAAATTAAGCAGATAGTAACATTTCCAAGTCCTAGTGACTTACTTTATGGATATCTCCATGTAGTGTTCTTGGAAATAATGCTTTGCCACTGTCTTCTTCCATTTTGTTTATTTATTTATTTCCCTGACTACTCTAAAGGTCTCCCATCCAAGTACTTAATCAAGATTAAGCTTCTGTATAGCTTCCAAGCTCAGACAGTGCTAGCGAGATGCTGCCATCTACTGAGACAGTAAGATACTGAGTTGACAGTAAGATACTGAGAGTTGCTCAGAATAAAAGTAAAACTTTGTTTTAGTTTATGTTAGTCTGTTGCTGAACTATTTGCTTCATTTCTCATTAAGCAACAATTACAGGATATTCTTGTTTGGAAACTAAATCATAGCACGAGGTACAGAACTTTGGCATCAGTTACAACTGTGCCTTCCTGATGGCCTTTTATTTAAATAATTGTAGTCATAGTAAATACTGGATCGCTTTTACTAAGGCGAAATGACATATTTTACTATCACATATATTGAAAGATATCCCTACCCTTGACAGTATCCCTGTTGAAGAAGGATTTTGTCCTTGCAATAGTGAAGAGGTAGAATTGGTGGAACATATTCTCTTGATTTGTGATTTTTATCTGGGGGAATCACTTATATCTGATTTGTTCTATATTAAGAATGATACCAGTCAACTCTGATTTTGAATATGTTTAGTTCTTGTTGCCTGATAGAGATCCCAAGGTGACACTTAAAGCAACCAAATTTTGGATGGTGGCTATCTAACTTAAGGACACAACTACCAAATTATTTAGTAGTGGTTGATTTTTTCTGGTATATTGTTTATAGTTAATTGGTGATGAATAATTAAGTTTGCTTTTTTTTTTTTTTTTGGTAGTGGCTAATGCATAGGTTCTGTGGAATTTATATTTTGTTCTGTTTCATGTTGAGTGTCTTGGTTGTAATAAACTCATTACTAATACATTGCCGAAGCTGAAAAGTAGAAAAGACAGAATTATCTGGGCTTGACTTTATATTACCATGATAAATCTTCTGTTTAACAGACTGTTTGGTGGGAATTGGGTGTCTGTTAAATTTAAATGTCCATTAAAGATATGCTATATCAACTTTACTTACCCAGTGTATTCAGTACATGGGAAAAACAAATTTTCAGTAGTTCATTTTACATTTTGTACAGAACAAAAACAATACTGCTATATGAGATTTCATTTTTCATTAATTGTGTGTCAGAATCAATTTTGTTTTAGTTATAGAATGGAACAGGAGAAGAAAAGCCAGCATGCACATGCGCACGTGCGCGCGCACACACACACACACAGAGTATATTAGAGAGAGGGAGAGAGGAGAAAAGTACTTTGTTTTAATGATTGGTTTGAAGAAATGTCCAGTTTCAATAGTCTTGGAAGCATGCTGCTTCTGTATGTTTATCTCTCGAAGAGCATGTAAACATGGATAGTTTGGCCGGATTTCACAATTGAAACCAATGATAGAAATCATATTGTCAAGGGATCTCAGTGCCAATAACGTTACTTTGGGATTTCACAAGTTTCCTTTACTGTCATCTTGATTTCTTGCCAAACATAGTCTCTGCATTTCACTCTCTGATATCACCTGCTACATAGAATTGCCTATCATCTTAATCACTACAAGACATCATTCACCAGCTTTTTGGATGGTTTTGCAGTAGTCATGGCCTTCAAATCATTCAAAGTGCAGTCTCTATCAACATTGTAAAGCATTTTTTTCTTATGAAAATTGGAAATCATATTGCTTTTTTAAAGCTGCAAGAAAGTTGTAGATTGCTGGCTTTAAATTTTAAAGAGGATAGCTGTCCTTCTGCATCTTTTATCTGGTTCATCTTCCAGCACAGCTATCACCTCTTCCAAAAATCTCTTCCTGTACAGTCTTTTGGTTGCAAGAATGGTTCATTGGCTGATTGATTGATACTGTGTTTTGGGGCTGAAACTTGCTATTAAACTCTCATCTTCATTCTCATTTTTTTCTGATGGATGAAGGGGAGTATTTTGAAGAGTTAGAGCTTTCATTTGCTAAAGTGGTATTTCCAGCATCTCCTTCTAATACATCTGATTTTGGGCACAAAGAGGAAGAACCATTTTTGAAAAATGATAATGTAAACTATAATGTGAATTGTAATATATGACTGGCAATTGTTTCATGATGTCTTTCAGCACTATTGGATTATGCAATTTGCATACTGTGATCAGCTGTGCATTCCATCTGTGATTGTGCAGTGTGATGCCAAGATCTTCTCCTTGCTGATTTTTTTGTCTTCTATTGATCTTTCATGCTTGAATGCCTGGGTGTTTAGGGACTGTGCGCCAGAATAAACCAGCCTCATCTGTGTTGAATTCAACACAGTATGAGGCATTCACTATCAGTGATTTTATGTAACTTTGTCCTTAAAGGCTAAGTTTCCTCAGTTGGGACAGATGTTCACCACCTGTTTGTTCACAGTTCCAAAATTACAAACCACAGACATGCAAATCTAGATTCATGTGGTTTGCAACTGTATTAGCTGCTGATTTTTAGTTCTATTCCACATAAATTAACCCCACCTGAACATAGTTTCACTGCTGCTTCACTAAATGTGGTTTCATGCCCCATTTTAAAACTTTTTTTAACCCCAAGTGCAGTTTATGTACTGCTATTAGTTATATTACACTGAAGACATACTTCTTCAGTTGTCTTTTTGCTTTACAAATATCACAAACAGTTTGTGTGTTTTTACCCCATACTTTTCTCAGGCACATGCAGTGGGTGTCTCTGGGTCTAGTTTATCAATCAGTTGTAACCTGCGTTGCGTGGTGACATTTATTCTTTGTTTCCATCCACTGCTTTTTTCCCCACTGCTGAATTGCATACTGGGGAACTCCGCAGTCATCTTCTGCCCATGATGTAAGCTTTTGAACTCATCTGAGATTGCAAGCAACAGCAAACCGAATACCAATAATGCCAAGATCACCGGTTGATGCATAGAAGAGAGAAGGCCAATGTGTACGCAAAAAGAAATAACACTACTGTATATGCAGATGTGTGTGTTGTCTAGGTTACTTTGGAAACAGCAGAGTTTGACCATTAAACACAGGTGGTGTCTGAATGAAAATTTGTCTGTTGTATTTGAAGGGCTCTAAACTGAGGTCTGTTAAACCGAGGGTGGCCATTTGATCATAACTGAGTGAGGGAGCCTGTAAGTAAGACGATTTATTTAAAATATTTGTCTCCTTCTGTGTTTAAATGATAGACTGTGACTAAAAGTTACAGGAGAAACTATAAAAAAACTTAATAAAGCATTGGTACATCAGAAAAAAATTAAATGGTATGAACATCTGCAGTATAGGAGGATGGTTAAATTGACTTAGCTTTTTATTATTTAGAAGGAAAAGTGGACAGAGACTGCTTCAGCTGTTTCAGAGCACAAGTAAGAACTTCTTATAAGAACAGTCCATATCTGTTTGAGAAGTGCATGAAGGATTCCAACATTTTATCAATAATTAGCAAAATCTGCATTTAATTTAGCTTGGTAATGATAGATGACCAAGAATTCAATTTAGGTGAGGATTCCACCAATTGCATTCACCTTGTGGAGAATATAAAGCCCATTGTTTTGGATGGTTTGATTGTTAAAAATACGGGCCTTACTTGTGCCATTATAGGCAAGGAAATGTTGAACCCTTTGACTGATGAGCAGTCAGAGAATTATAGGGAAGTTGGTGGGAAATAGTGAAGTAGGGGAAAACATGAAGGATCTCTTACATAGGAATAAACATGTTTTACAAGAGAAATCTAAAAGCCTTAAGGAGAGTGAGCAGTGGAATTTTGACTTTAAAGAAGTGCTTAACAAGCCTTACAAAAGACTAAGACAGAAAGAGGCACTTATCTAGTCTTGAAAGAAAAAGGTTAGAGAGAAACTGAGGAATAAGGACGTTTGATTAGAGTAATATTGTAAAAAACCAAGTGTTGGTGACAATATAATGCCTAAAATGTAAGATTAGGATTGGGAGATTTGAAGTCTAGTCCATCTTCAACTTCCTGAGTGACTTTGGGCCAATCATGCTCTCAACTCAATCTACCACACAAGGTTGTTGTAGGGAAAAATGGGAAGAGCTAGGTATGCTGCCTTGAGCTCCTGAACAAAAGGTAGGATATAAATGAAATTAATAACAGTAAATATGAAACCTAGTATTTTGACACATTAAGAAAAAAAAACCTACCTTCTCTTCACCTTTGTTAAGTTTAATAAAATGTGCTTTTTTGGAAATCTTCATTACGCTAATATTCCTCACAACTCTAGAATATAAGATTACCCATCAAGGAGACAGGAAATACTGAATGGGCAGAGTTACAAGCAAACAAAATTGGTTCTCAGCAATAATGTTGAGTAGGAAAAGAAAAATAGATGCTTACAACTATTTTCCAATGATCATACTGTTTTGTGGTATGCTTTCTTAAAATAGCAAAGTTATGTTTATACTAATTAATCTGATCAGGCTTATTTCATGTAGCTAAAGTAGAAAGATGAGGTGCTTTTTATGACATTTAGGAGGTGGAAATATTTGGCTGAACATGACTGAGGGAAGCTAAGCAGTATTTGCCCTGATTAATACTTGGATGGGAGGCCACTAATGCATTTCAAAGCAGTAAGCTAAAGTGAGAAGTCAAAAATATGCTTATGCCAAACCACTTCCATACCGTTATCAGAAAAACTGCATGGATGTGTCTAACTAGTTATCAGGAGTTGTGTTCAACTTGGTGTCAGGCCCAGCCCAAGAGCAACGGTGAAACAATCCAGTTGAGTTCAGTTCTTTTATTTGCTTACACCATATAGACAGAATCTTGCCAGACTAAATCTGTACTACTGCAACTAGTGGATATACCCCGGGAGATTCTAGGGAGTGGCTATCCTGAACCTCTTTCGCTCCCCACGCTCCTCCTGCAGACTGTGTGGTCTTTTGTCTTCTTTCCCTTCCTGGAATGCACACCCTCCTTCCTGATAGCTTGATCTCTGCTGCAGTCCACCACTTCTGGAGGTGTCTTTACCATTATATTTAAGCTTAGTTTTTAGTTTTAGACATCAGTAAATGGCTGTTTTGTTCCAAAAGGTATAGCTACACTGTGCTGCTACATGAAAAGAAAAAAAAAATTCAGTTGCTCTTGATTGCTTAGTGTTTGGGCTTCCCCAAAATTGGAACATCAATCTTTTTATATTTATAGTGTTTTGTTTAACTTGCTTATAAATATTGAGAAAACAACAATCTTTTAATTTTAATAAACCTGAATGGCAACTTTGGTTTTTTTTCTTTGTGTAGGGTTGAACGACCTCGCATAACCAAAGACGTAATTTGTTTTCATGCGGATGATTTCTTAGAGGTAGTTCAACGACTGCAGTTAGATTTGCATGAACCTCCACTTTCACAGGTAACTATTTTGATAGATTGATGCTATTTAAGAACGTTATGCTTTGAAAAAGATCTTTATTTTCTTTCTTTTTCCTTCTAGTGTGTCCAGTGGGTTGATGATGCAAAACTTAACCAATTGCGAAGGGAAGGCATTCGATATGCCAGAATTCAGTTATATGATAATGATATTTACTTTATTCCAAGGAATGTTATACATCAGTTTAAGACAGTTTCAGCTGTGTGTAGTTTGGCGTGGCACGTTCGGCTCAAACTCTACCACTCAGAGGGAGAAAACCAAACCATCTATGAAAAAGATCCCCAAACCGATCCTACATCTTCTGTTACAGGACTTCAGACTGATAGTATAATCCGTCCAGTTGACATAAATGCCTCTGAAGACACCAAATTTTTAAGTAGCCTTCAGACTAAATATGTGAAACAGGAGGTTTCACACACGCAACATGAATCTGCTTTCTCTCTCCAGAATAAAGAGGAGCCAGTTACAGTTAACCTTCCTGAAAAGATGGTTGCCTCCAGTGCTGTAGAATGTCAGAAAGTTAAAGCAAGACTGGATCATGTTCAGTTGACAGGGTCAAGGCTTGAAACTGACTCTGAAATTGAGCTTGGTGACAAATACTTACAGGACAGCTTGTGCCCAAGGGGTCATGTGAATCTGGAAGATACAAGACAAAGTAGTTCAGCTTATCCAAGTCTGCATGGCAAACAAGAAGATGATTTTTTGTGTTAAGTGTGTGTGTATGTGTGTGTGTGTGTGTGTGTGTGTATATATATATATATATGTTTTTAAAGTACTTTTAAAATTAATGACATAATGTAAAGAGGCTTAAATTCTGTGAGGCAGGTTTCTTACTTGCCCTTACAGCTGTTACAGAAAATAGTTTATGTAGCTTTGTAACATTCCTCAGTGCCTGTCCATAACTGTAAACGTTTCAAAGCACTTAGGGCCAGATGCACTGTAAACACTGCAGGTGTAACATAAAAGTCTTTAAATATGAGTTGTAGGTTTTAGAATAGAGCTGACATTTAACATATATTTTTTGTAAGATAAGCCAGAATTCTTTTTGACAATTCCAGGCTTTTCCATAGAGCTTATTTATACCAATTTTTTTTCTTTTTAATGTGTCAGCACTGTAGTGTAAATAGCTTTTTTAAAAAAACAAAACAAAACAAAAACTTTTTAGTGTGATTTATATTAAAATGTGAGCCGCTTAATAAAGGTTCATAATAATTATTTTTATTTTGAAAAATCTCAGTCCTGGTAAAAAGGGATATATTCTTATATTAAAAATGCATAGATGTATTAAGTTAGATATAATTTGTTGTTGAATTTTCACAGAATCTTATCTGGAGAAGAATTTGAACATTTATAGCAAAGTTCTGCTAGAGCTATTCTACTGCCTGCCTGGAGTTAGAAAGGTACACTCCCTTTTGGTCAGATGGTATACATCGGAACTAAAGGGTAACTTTACTCCCTTTCCTTATTTTATTAAAGTTACACTTTAACAAGGATTGAGCATTTTAGTACTCTAAGAGGCATATGACTAAAGCAGAGACCCAGTGAATGGCAAATCATAAATAAATACAAAAAGAGGAATACAGGTTTAAAAAACAATAATACTACAGTTTGCCAGTTATTTGAACAAAATATATAAATAGACCAGCGGTGATCCACTTAATTCTTCTTTCCTGTCCTTTGGCTGGGCAGTAAATTCTGCAACATCAACGAGCAGATAACTAAAGAGAGTCTTATAATAAATTCAAGAAAGGAAAGAAGAAAAGAGCAATGCAATTACAACCAAGAATATAGCACCAGATCAATATAAATTTCCCTCATGCTTCTGGCTAAATAAAGTTAGGAATATGCTTAGTCTAATTCCTTCTGTATTAGAACTGAAACATAAGCCTTCCCTTCTGTAACAGAAAACAGGAACAACTGCCTTTTTCTGACCTCTCTTTTATGGCACAAACTCACAGTATTCCCAGCTGGGGGTATAACGTGAAAACTCCTGGACATTAAAATGTCAACACTTCCCTGCTGTTCTATCGTGAGTCTTCAGCTTTCCAACCCAGACTATGACTACCATTCATAGCAATTCTGGCCCCAGTTCGTGGTTAAACATTTAATTAACTTCTCCCTGTCATATCACTGAGTTACTTTGCTTGCAGTGGTGTAATTGTGGTAATTTTAGAGATAAGCAGATCATTATACTTCATTTGAAAGTAAGATTGTTTTAACATTGCATTTAATATGTGGGCCTAAATCCAGTTTGTGAGAAAATGCCACTGAAGCCAGTGACATAAAGTGGTTGAGAGTCAGCAAGTCTTACTCTTCAATGGGACTTAGTTATGTCTAACTTAAAATTGACCTTAGGGAATATACACTGCCTTGCTGCATCCTCCCTTGTTTCTCTACAAAAGAGAGACGGACATAATGAAAATATCAGTTGGAATGCTTTGCTGTACTGTATAGTGGAACCTTACTTTGCAATCTTAAAACTGTCAAAATGAAGGAGAAAGCAGATATAAGGATGGAGAATAATTCATCAGTTCTAACTGGACCTTTGGTAGAATAGTCATGTTTGATTTTAGCTTCTTTCACTTTAAACTGTATGGGTATTTTGAAGCTTTAATTTATAGTCTTGAAGAAGAAAAGCACAGCCAGAAGAAATGCCCTCGGACCTTTAAAGTGATGACATATAAAACCAGATACAAAAATTGCCATGCATTTTAAGCATTACTAGAAGGCTCTTATTATGAATGCAAGAGTCAACATCCTATTTTCTATACAAAGTTATGGTTATAGCCCTTTCAAATTGCTGCTGTCAGCAAACTCCACTATTTTTGTGTTTTTCGTACACAGATTGATAAATATGTCTTAACAATGTCAGGCAGTTTCTTTAATTTTTAAGAAGCTGTTTTTGTGTTTTCCCTTTGAGGTATGCAGCATGCTGAAAATGTTGTGAAGTGCTGAAACCTCCTTTTGTTTAAATCAGTTGTTCATCTGAAACTAAGCTCTCATTGGATGGTGTCATTTATATCTTTTGTAGGGCTCATGTATCTGACATGTAAAAACCAGGATGGCTTCTAGAAGGCAGCAACGTGTTAGAGTTCTCAGTATCTCTCTGCTGTCTTCTACTGATTATCTAAATCTTTGCAGGCCAGATATATTGGCCATAATCTTTTGTTTTTCCTCCAGAATTGTGTCCTTCCTAGTTTCCTTCCAGTTATCTATTTTGAATGGTGCAACAACATATAAATGCTACTTTTTATGATAAGTGCTCTGAGCCTTTTTGATACTCTCCACCTCACTCTAGATTTTAGGAGGAAACTACTAAAAAATCTCTACAGTTTAATCTTTTCCAAATAGAATAACTGTTGGCATTATGTTTGGTTATGACACCCTACCCTCCCTTTATTTTAACATACAGCAGGCAAAGAAGAACTTCAGCAATTGTAAACATTAGGAATTGGGTTGAAGAGATTGGTCCTTAAACATTTTTTTTTTTTTGGTTTTGGAATTTGAGATTTGATGGTAATACTCATGATCAGTGAAATCCGGAAAAATATGGTTAGCATTTCTGAAAATGGAGGATTGACAAACATTTGGAACCCTAGACCTAAAGTTTTAATGGAATGTAATTGACTACAAAATTTGTTTTGAAGTGAAAAATGTTTGTACTGTGTATCCCAGACAACAATGGACCATTCCAAAACTTAATTCATGGATTACGCTTAAAACTTGGTTTAATCATAGTATACAAATCACAGTTGCTTCATTGAGAAGGTGATGCACTTGAGAAGGTATAGGCACTTTCTGATGGAAGGGTCCTAGAACCTATTTATTATTTATACTTGGCTAATCAAGCAAAATTGTAATTCTTCTTAAGAGACTGAAGTGATGGGAAAATATGGGTGGGTTATA
Organism: Python bivittatus; assembly: GCF_059951505.1. Taxonomy (NCBI): domain Eukaryota; kingdom Metazoa; phylum Chordata; class Lepidosauria; order Squamata; family Pythonidae; genus Python; species Python bivittatus. The sequence continues at coordinate 7,525,747 of NW_028277037.1, read as the reverse complement.
TCTAGACCCATACTACAAAACTCAGTGGCTCTGTACAAAATGCCAATTGCCTATTACCTGGCTAAGCACTGGGAGGAAAAAAGGAAGCCATAAAATATTTTGAATGCCTACCTTCTACATTTCTATAAACAAAAACTTACAGAAGCTAGAACAAGCAGGAATCAGTTCACTGTTGTGATACTCTTCCCATTACAGTTGTCTGCACACTTCCCTCAAAAATTCTTCTAACCATAAGAAAAGCCTGTGTTGTGCTTTAGGTAGAAAACTGAAACCCTGATGAGTTGGTAGATTTTTCCTTTGACAGTTTTGAATACAATTGGTTACCTTTATCCAGAACAAAATACAAAAATGTTTCATCTGCATTGAAAAATAAGTGAAAGAGTACATAAACTCATTGTCCCATATTACTGAATATTTTACTAGAGGATATAAGGCTAGTTTAAAACTTAAACTAAGCTGGTTTGGTTTAAATATGCCACAATGGTAGGGTTTGCATTTCACTAACCTATACCACAGTATGGATTAATGTGATGTATGAATCCTGAGAATGAACGGAAGAGGTAAGTAGCAATGAGGAAGCAATATATCTTCAAACTATCTTAGTTCATAAAGGGCTTTAATGGCAATTGTTTCTATTTTAATATTCATTGAGAAAAGGAAGGGGAGATTACACATGCAAAAATCAGTTTTCTACACATAGAACTAGTCAGACATGTAGAGAAAGTAATATATTTTTTCAAAATTTTATGTTCCTTGGAGTTAATAAATTATATTGAATGATGCAGAGGTTTGTCAATGGAACTGGGCTTTTCCACTAAAATATCCTGATTTTCTAAGACTTCAGAAGTCAATATGAAAGGAATTAGCAAAGATTTGGCAGAGGCAGCTTGCACAAAGATGGACCTCATGTGTCCAAACTCCTCCTACCACTAGCTCCATTACCAATTCTATTTTTCTATTATAATACAAAGTGATTTCTGCTAACTCTAGGCCCTTCTGGTTCTCCCTGGTTGTTTGCATTCATTGATTGGCTTGCACATCACACTAAACTATGGTTTATTTAATAAACTGCAATTGGTTATATTAAAATATAAATCACAATATATTGTATATTAATATATATCAGAGTATATACTAGGGTTCTTTACACTTCAAAAATTATTTAGAGTCTAGCATGAGCAAAACACATCTCTGTTACTAATTAAAAGCAGTCTTGTCTTTTCTTGGGCTTCTGTGGGAGACTGAAAATAATGCCTACTTGAATGAATCAACTCATTAAAATGACCTTTAAAGCAAACACATGTTTTGTCTGGGTTATGGTGGCCTGACAAAAGTTGTGGCTGCTCTAATGAATAGCTGACAAGTGTCATGCTCATGTGAGGTCTAAAACACTGCCATATCATTTTTAAAGCATCCACAGCCCTCATTTTATTGTTAAGCTCAAAACAAACCACATGATGGCTTAATCCTGTCAACAATGCATGATGTGTAGCATTACTTTAAAAGCTTAGAAAGCATTTTCTCAGAAAATAGCCACTAGGCTAATACTTCCCAACTTATAGTCCAGAAGAGTACTGCTACTAGTTACTGATCTAGGCATAAAAATATTTGGAGGCTCATTTGGTAAACTCTTGTGATAGTATCTTGAGGTGAGTTCACTGCCCAGGAGTTATTCCCTCCCATATAATTTCTAGGTACCCAGTTGAAGCCAGTCTCTGTCTGGTTGCTATAAGTAGCCTTGTGCCTGCACAGGCCTTCCTTGCTCATCTCCAGGTTGAAGAACCTACAGTCTCCAGAGCAAATAAGGGGTAATCAGGATGACCTGAATGCTCAGTAGCACTCTTGTGGGCCACCCTGGCAATGGTCAGTGTTGGAAGAAACACGTAGAACAATCCTGGAACCAGGGTGGTGCTGTCGTCTATTGCCATTCTGCTATCCTGAAAGTGGAAGAAGTAATGCTGGATCTGTTGGTTGGTTTTGTTCGCAAATAGGTCAACTTGGAAAAGGCGGCCATTTCTCTGAACTTGGCTGGAATTTTTGGGGTGTAAGGTCCTTTCTCTGCAGTGTAATGCTTCATATTTGCTGATTCTTTTATATATTCTGCTATTGAAATCATGTGGCTTCTTTATGAAGTTTCTTGATATAAATCAAGAAGCTGTTGTGAAATTGTCTGTCTAAGGGAAGTGTCACCTTGTACTGGGACCATGATCCTGAACCTACCAGTTCCAAAAATGGTTTCCCAACCCTACAAGCTGATGTTTGTAATAATCTGGGCTTTGACCAGATCCCTAAGTAGTGCTTTTCATTATATTATATTATATTATATTATATTATATTATATTATATTATATTATATTATATTTCAAATTTAGACACCGCCCATCTCACTAAGTGACTCTGATAGGTATATTAATATCAGCCATCAGTGTAGTAATTGGACTAGTTCCTGGAGTACTTTTAGCCGAATGCATATTCTGTTGGCGAGGTCATTGTGAAGGCTAAGAAGAAATTGGTTGTAAGTCAAAATGAGTCTGTGGAGCTAAGTTTATGATTGTGATCACTTTCTGGGTACTTATCAACTTTATAATGGTTTGATATGTTGATTTCAGATCTCTTGAGCCTCCATCTGTAACTTATTTGTCTGTTCTTGTGATTGACATCCAGGTAAAGGCTCTCTTAGTCAGGACTCCCAGATGCAATATCTCCTTGGAGGCTGAGATCTTGGCCTAATTCATTATGAATCTTTGTTTTTCTAGATGGTAGTTCTGTCCATCAGTGCGATCCCATTCAGAAGGTTTTCTGAATATATGTGTATGCATATGGCTCTTGTTTAAAAATGACCTACCACTGTGGTTGGGCAAAAACAAGGCACTTCTGTCAGACTGAAAGGGAGCTTCTTGAACTGAAACTGGTTATCAAGGGGGAACTTCAGTTCTACTAGTTTGGTAGGAATGTAGAAGTAGGCCTACAGTAAGTCCCCTAATGACAAAAGATTACCTGGTAGGATGGCTCCTTTAGTTGATCTCATTCCTGAATCTTAAATTTGCTTCGTGAACTTGTTTTATGGCCCTGAGAGTGAGCATCCATGCTGTTTTGATGAATACACTGAAGAATAGTTCTTCCAATGATACTTGCTCTAAATAGTGATGTCTAACAAGTGGTCAGTGGCTTAGATTATTATTTAATGCTTTTCCCCAACCCTGTACACTTGTGATGGTAGAAACCTGTCTTCCTGGCTTCTTTGAAATTCTAGTTAAGCTGCGCTGATGTTAGTCACCTAACATTTTTTCACTCATAATTGGTTTGGATACAAGTTTGGCTTTGGGTTGGTGGTAGTCTTTCCAGTGTTTAAACCAGAGTCTACTGCAGTTCACCACTCCCAGCCCCATAAACTTGTGCCACACTAGAAGGGCATTTGAATTGAAGTGTGATGCGTGGTAGCAGCTAAGGAGGGGAAGGTGCTGGAAGATTGGAGGGGATATTGGCTCACAGGCCACGTAGAAGAGAAGGGGAATGAGGGGTGAGACATCAGCCTTGCCTTAAGACCCCTCTAGATTATTTTTTTAAACAAAACCCAAACTACCGAAATATTCCAGGTTTTGGTTTGGCCAAACTGACAGGCCTAATATGGTTTGATCAAACTTTGAAGTTAGTGTTCATTGGGGTTCAGCATTTTGTGTTGAATGGATATTGTTTAATAAACATAGTAACTGGTGAAGTCATAACATGGTTTTGTTTCAGCTCAGCATGAAGTGTGAAGCTAGTTGTGATTTATAAACCATGGTTTATGGCTCAAACCAGCCAATTGTGGTTTCTTTAATGAACCATGCATAATACAACGAGTGAATACTGTCAGAGGATTTGGAGGTTATTTTCTGCTCATGAGCGCTACCCATTTTTGTAATTATAAAGGAGTGCTATCTAAGAATGTATTTTGAGATGCATTTCTGGTACTCTTAGCAGAGAGATGGACACCCCTCATGCCAGTGCTCAGAGCACAGAACTATCTTAGATCATCAGCAGCACAGCAGAAGCAAGCCCTTTCCTGTCAGATTAGGCTGCTTTGATTGCATGGGTCAGCTGAGGCACTGGTGCTACTAAGATCCCTTTCCTGAAATTAGTTCTGTCTCCTATCTTAGCAGGTGTCAGTAACACTGTTCCACAGAGTTTATATTTCTGAGTTAATCTTGAACTGTGACTAAGGCATCTGACTTAAAAGTAAGCTCTTCCACGGATAAAGCTGGCTTGGGCATTTGCAGCGCTTTCTCTAGTGCAGTGCCCAAGACAGCGTGCTTCCAGATTCCTGTTGCCAGTGTTGTTTTCTGTCACTTTGGCATTTTCTTAAAAACGGTTTTTCAGCAGTTAGGCATGTGGGATGGCCTTTTTCAAAGAATGGGTTGGAAGACAGATATTCATCAGCTGTCGTTACATTTCTTTGTTACTGAGGTAGGGAAAAAAAGTTTAATTCAGGTCACCTTAGGGAAACAGATATTTGGAAAGGGGAGGCAAACATTTGTAATAAAAGCTCTTTTGTAACAGCATGAAAATTTTCATTCTCTCTGGTTAGCTGAAGAGGTATGAATGGTTTATAAAGAACATCCTATGCCTACTAGCTGCCCAGTATCCAATATTCTCATTTTTATTTAAAAAAAATTATGTAAAGGGGCAAAATCTGTATAAGTAGCATAAACCTGACTGGATGGAGTAGTTTAAAAAAAAAAAAGGCTTGGCTCACATGCTGTGTGACATATTTACATAATGGGGAGAATTAAAAGGTTCTCAGATTATTATAAATCATAGAGAAATTGATACAGTGGTGATGCTTCTTGTTCCCAAATGGTTTGAAGCCCTCAGTTATGCATAGAAACAAACTGGCTTTTATTTATTGTACTTTTCTATTGCCCAGTAACAAGAGTTGTCTTAATTTGAGAGGTATAATTGAAACAGCTGCAACTAAGTATAGTTCCTTTGTAAATGGGCATTGCATTGCAATTTTGGCTTATTCAAAAGCTTCTGATAATTGTGCAGTGGTCTGCAAAAATTGGGAATTGGCGATCTAATTCTTCTGAGATCATTTAATGCCCCCCCTTCTAGGTATAAGAAAAAATAAGTATGAATTTACTTTTTAAAACAACTTGTTGAGAAAGAAGATTAGATGTAGTTTGGAAAGCAGAAAGGTCTAAATAGTGTTTAAATCCAGTGTTTATGCACAAGTGAAAAGATATCTGTATAATCCAGCTCAAATCATCCAGATCTCCCTGTTTAGTTATAATGCCTTTCACATTCTCTTCCAGATAATCCTTTGATTCAGGAAGAATTTTTAAGGGACTTAAAGTCCTATAGCGAGGGTATAAGTTATGAAAAGTTGTGCCCAATGCAGTACAGTTTTATAGCTTTTGTATACTTGTCCTCAGAGTAATTTTACTGCTTCTTTCAAACTGATAAACTTTCTGTGAAACAATTATTGGAATGCTTTCCATTTTGCTATCTGAATTCCTGATCCCTGAATTTAACTAATGCCTAATTATGTAAATCAATTTTATTCAACTATGTTACAGAAGACTCTCAGTAAATATGTTAGTCACTGCTTGGGGCGAGTAGTATAGATTAAAGAATTGCCAACTGCCATAGAAAGACTATTTCATGTGATGTGAGTCAGCTGCTCCCTTGGCTTACTTATTTCCCTGACACCAGGTGTAGAGTCATAATCAGTTGTGCACAGGCATTTTTTCAGTCCTCTCAACTGCTGCCAAGGAGGCTTGAAGGATATCATTTCTGGTAGTTCGTTTCTTTCCACTGGAAGACACTGAACCCCCTTCTTTTCTGCCCCTTTTCCTACTATGTGGCTGCAAGGGGAGTAAAATGGAAACTTAGAACTCTGAAAAGCTCAATTTTCTTATAGCTTCCCTAGAACTTGATTTCTGTCTTAAAAGTGGGAAGGGTCAGTTAATACTTTAATAGTTTGCATGACATAGCTGAGGAAGGCTTAAACAGCCCTGGAACTGTTTAATTAAGTGAATAGCTTTTTCAAGCTATATACTAATCCTGGCCTTGACCCAGTTAAGTGTGTTGCGCAAATACAGCTGAACAATCATCTTTCCATAGCAACTGTATTTAGACTTGCTTGTCCCATATTGGAAACAGAAAATCAAAGTATTTATGAGACAAATTCCACATTTTAGTATTTCATATCTGAACAAGTGCTCAGTAACTAATGCTCTTGCTGTTAATATCAATTGTATTATAGAGCTTGATTACATTAAGAATTTGTTCATCTCCTTAGACACTTTTTAAAACTGCCTTCTGCAATCGATGCTCTCAAGAAGTGCAGATTTAATTCTCAGAATTATTGACAAGACTGTTTGCTAGGAAATTCTGGGAGTGTGCACATTGGAAAGATGGTGTTTTTAGTAAGAGTGTTTTACATAACTGCAAAAATACTAACAGTTCTGGTATACCATTGTGTAGTTGCACGTTTTATGTACTGTGACTCACTCACTCGACACGTCAGACATAAGAACTTAAAACGCAGACACCACAGAAAATATGAGGTGGTTTTATTTACAATATGTACATGAAAATCTGATAGCTCTGCTTCACATACTGAAGAATCACATCCAGCAGCTTGGAGGTCAAATATATATTTTAAATAGTTCCTTTTGAGGCAGTAAGCTTATAGCAGCATTGCTCAGGAATGTGAAAAAAGTTTAGTCCCTTCGTACATAGAAAATATTATATCCAAGTTCTAACATCCCTCCAATTAGCAGAATCCAAAGAGGAATAAAGACGTAAGCAAGCTTCATTACAGTAAATTGTTCCAGTTTTGCACAGAGAGCAAGGCAGAAGGCCAGCTTAAGCAGCATTGCTGCAAGATACCAAGCTTTTTTCTTGAGATTCTGGGAGCCATTGCGAGGATCATAGCCAGACTTACAACGGCGAGCCATTTTCACAATGATCATAACTAGAAGAATAGTATCAAATATCCAAACTGGAATAAATATTAGAAACCAGTTCCATGGTGCCTTTTCATCCAGCTTTAACACCAACATGATGAGGAACAGTAATGTAAAGAGCCATGTGAGTAGCACTCTCTGCGCCAAGGACATTCTCATTTAAACAGCCTTGGTAGGTAAGTAGTAAGAATAGAAAAGATACTCCCTAGAATAAAGGAAACAAAAAAAATAGGGTGACGTGTAAAAGCATATAAAACAACATCCAACTATATCCATAAATAAAGCTGGTTTCCTTCTTACTATTTTTCAAAAACATTCAGGCAGTAAATATTGTGAACTGACAATGTTTGCTTTTTATGAGTTCTATAAAACTGAACAGAAAGATCTACCTGTTTTGCTTAATTCACTTGGCCTTGCACTGGAGATTATCATAACAGACTACTTCCTTGAGGAAATCCACAGTGGAAATTCAAATATGTTTAACTCTGATAACCTCAACTAAACAGCTATAACTCTAGTAGAAGCAGAATGTTGAACCCATTAGCCCTAATTTCACAAAAGTAAACTTAACTGAGGATGTGCACGTTTGTATTATTAGCGTAGCAGAACAATCAGGGAGCCCCTGCTTGTAACTATTATTCAGGAACATGTTTGGAACTGCTGCCTAACAATTCTGAACCTCTTTCCTTTTGGCACCCATCAGCAATCAAATATTTTTACTGTCATCTAGTCCTGTATTTTCTTCTGGAGAATATCTGTGTTGGCACTAAAAATTGCACTGTCTTGATGGCACATAATCAAAAAGTCCTGTATCAAATTGGCTCAACATGTCTAAATATATATCCCATATTGGATTGAGTGCTGGAGAGATTTTTCATTGTGCCCTCCTTTTCCCCAGATTTCCCTGTTGATAAAATACATTGGCATACTAAAATGCAGTAACAAACATAACAAATATACAAAAAACCAAACACAACTAATATCAAAGCTGTCGACTTTGTTCCTATCACCAAGTTTCTCATAAATGAAAGTAGAGCAGTTTCTGCAAAAAAAAAAAAAGCTTATATGCATTACGCATATGAAATTAATGAAGCTGCTAAAATTATTCATACTGATTTATTATAGCAATAGTCATATGATTACACAGCATGCAACAAAGCATCAGAAACGGAGGCACTGCGTAAGTATTACCAGAGTAATGTTTCTAGCTGTTACTTCTAAGTGAATGTAAAATATAGTGCAACTTTTGAAAAGCTTTCCAAGCATCTGATAAATTCTAAGCATTTTGCTAACGCAGAAGGTATCCGAAGGGAACCCACAGGTAAGTTATGATCCTGAACCTGCACTTTAATAACATTAACCCAGATGCAGGATCTCCAATGAGAACGAGGCAAAGCTAACAACCGCGCGCGTAGATCACAGCCTAGAACAGTGTTGTCCAAACTTGGCCACTTTAAGATGAGTGGACTTCAACTCCCAGAATTCCCCAGCCAGCCATGCTGGCTGGGGAATTCTGGGAGTTGAAGTCCACTCATCTTAAAGTGGCCAAGTTTGGACAACACTGGCCTAGAAGACGAAGCCATTTCCCAATCAGCGCCTTGGGCTGGCGGGCTGGCTGGCTGCATCGAGCCAAAGCAAGGGGCGAGGGCAGCCTTTTCACCGCTCCGGCGACGCTTCGAAGGGCGCCCTGAGCCGCTTCGGGCGCTGCTTCTCGGAGGGGGAGACGGCGCGGCCCCAAGCGGCCATGTCTGGAAGGCGCCGGAGAAAGGGGCGACTGAACTTTCTAAGGGCCGCCCTCCCTCCTCCTCCTCCTCCTGCTTACGGCGTTTCGCAGCTTTGAGCGCCGTCATAATCCGCTGCCGTTCTCGCGCGAAAGGAGGCTCGCTGCGGATCGTGAGCCGAATTCGCGGAGGCTCCCGAGCCTCGCTAAGGGAACGCTTTTAAACTCCGAGTCGGGCTTCCGAAGAGCCTCGCTCTGGGGACCGGCCTTGGCCGGGGGAAGCGTCCTCGCCCCGTTGCCGGAAGGCGGCAGGGCAATCCCGCGAGGCTGACCGCTCGGAGGGCCCAGGCCAGGCCCTCTTCCTCGCTCTTGGAGCGGCTCGTCCAAGCAGAAAGGACGGGGAGGAGGGACGCGCCTCTTGCGGGCCCACGACCCGGGAGAGCCGGCTTCAGCCCTCCCTCGGCCGGACCCCTTCCGCGAGACTCGCCCGCCAAGCGGGTCGTGACGGGGGCGGGAGGGACGTCCAACGAGAGACGACCACGGAAAGCGGGGCAGCGAGGAGAATCCCCCGCCAAGGCTACTCACCCGCCTCAGGACCCCATGAGCGCCCGCGATGCACGCGCGAAGCTTCGGGCGCCCCGCGCAGCCAACGCCGTTCTAGGACGGGCCTTCAGCGCGGCGCCTCATCGCAGCGCGGCCTCCGGCCAGTCATCAAAAAGAAGGAAGAAGCGCCAGCGTCTTGAAGCGGCGGCCAGCGATAGGCCGGTCGCGGCACGTCATGCTTCCTTCCACGCTCTCACCGGCTGAAAGGGCTGTCTGTTAACATGCGTCTCCGCCCACAAAGGCGGGCGCCTTCTTGCCCTAAGGGGGAGCTCCGTTATCGTTTTCTCCCGCCGCCCCCTTTTACCCTATTCGTCAGCTGAGCTGCCTATCGGAATCCTTTCAAGGACGCGAGCGGCCGGCTAACCCCTCGCGGGCGCTGTCGTTTCCTTTCGGATGATTGGACAACATCCCCAGTCAATCAAACGCCCCGCCGCGGCCTTCCCAGGGATCGTCGCCCAATGAGGGAAGATGTTGATGCTGCCTCTGGACCACGTTGGATTTTTCGATCCTCGCGCGCCGCGGGGCCTTCATTTCTCCCCCGTCCCACCCCTCAGAGAGAAAACAGGGGCGGGGCAGGCGGAGCCGTGACTGGCGTGCCGTCTTTTCCACGGCGGCGCGCTGTTGCCGCTGCCGCTGCCGCCGTTGCTTTCTCTCCCCCCGCCCTCTTTCCCCTTCTCTCCCCCTCACCGCCTCGGGCGCGCGCGCCTGCCCGCCCGGCGGCAGCTGCCTGGCGCGCGCTGCCTCCTCCTGCCCTTCCCCAGTTGCTGACGGTTGTCGTCGTGACGGAGCGCCTGCCGTCCCCTCGGTCGCGTGCGGAGAACCGGTGAGATCCGAACGCCCGCGCTTGGGTCCCGCCGCCCCCGGGGCTGGGGTCGGAGCGGGCGGGCGGGAGAAGGGCTGGGGAGGCCGGGCAGTGGGCAGCCGCCTTGGCAGCGGAGGGCGGAGAGCCCTACTCGGCGGAGAGCGGGGGGGAGGGCGCCGGGAAGAGGGGCGCGGGGCGGCGGCGGCGGCAGCGGCCACACGTGTGGGGCTCAGCCACTTGTGGGGAGGGGAGAGGATGCAGAGCCGGGGGTCCGTCCTTCGAAAGACGGGAAGCGCGACGGGGTCCGGGCCCGTTCCGGCAGCGGCGAGAGGGGCACGAGCTGCGCGTGAGTGAGGGGCGGGATCCGCTCCGTGCGGGCGCCGGGGAAAGGGGGACGGGGGCGCGGGTCGGGCGAGGAGGAGCGTCCCTCCCCGAGGGGAGGATGGAGGGCGGGTCGAGGCGCTTCGGATGCCTCCCGGCCGGTTATGTAGCGCTTCCAGCGCCGCCTGCCCCTTGCCCGATCCCGGGCGACCTCTCCGGACGGGTTCCTGGATCACTTTGCACAACTGCAGGCGGGGTGGGAGGAGGGTCGTGTCAGTCTAGAGGGGCAGAAAAATCAGGGGTCTGGCGGCACTTTTTCCGACTGACTCATTTTGCACAGTTGTATTGGTACTCCTGATTGTGTACAGTCATGCTTGATCTATCCCTGAATATACCACACCCTTAATCGTGCCAGGAAAGCAACACCTAAGAGATGCAGTTTTTGTACAGCGTGCCAAACAGGTTACAGGTAGATCCTGATGAAAAAATCTAAAGGTAGCCTCCTTGCTTGTTTGTTGGTTTGTGCAAGGCTCCTGAGCCGCTTCAGTCGAAACCAACTCTGAGCACCATACAATTCCCACCTTTGTAATTCAAATTAAAAACGGAAGAGATTGATGCAAAAACATAGCTAATCACAAATCCCAGTGGTCTGTAGTAATGGCATACAAACAGTATGGTTATTGTGATTATGCAAACACGGCCTGTTTGTGTGAACGCAGAACATGGGTTATGGTGACTAGATTAAGCATGTTGGGTGATGGCTTATTGGTCTTGCCTGGTAGCACTTGCCAAGATAAGCGTCAAGATCCAGATAGTCAGTTTGGTGTGCGTGGAGGGTGGGAATAAATCTTACATTGTTTTTAGTTTTATTGGCAGCTATACAGTTTTTGAAAGAGGGGTAGTATATCATGGGATGTCTTCCTTAATCTTCAGCTGCTGAGAGAGAAGAGGGTATTGGGTCCCTGTCTTTCTAGGGGATGATCATCTTGCCATGGTGGAAGGGCTTAGTAACCTCAGTGACCCTGAGCGTGATCCTAGTGGGAACTTGGGATTATCCTTGTAGGTAAGGTCAGAATGAGAGAGGTGAAGCTAAGGTATGTGGGCTCTACAGGCATGAGGAAAGCTGACTCCTCTAAGAGAAGAGATCAGAAATCAAACTTAGAAAAAGGCAGTGGCAAACCACTTCTGTATTGTTGCCAAAAAAGCTGGACAAAAACCTTTGGACAAATTTGAGTGCCAGATAAGGCTCCTAATTGGATGACACTGATCTAATTACTGTAGGAAGAAGGCAGCCTTTCACAAGTCGTCCAGAAATGCTGATCTGACTAGACCAAAACCTCAAAGGAGTCTAGTCACTTGCAGTGCCAGTACTGAAAGAGGAACTCATCTTTTTACAAGGATGCATATAGTTGGAACAACGGAATATTAAAAGCTTTAACCAAGGAAAATTTGAAATTGGCAAATGCAGAAATACAGTACATTAAGGTTAATAGGCATGACAGAATGCTTGATTCTTCTTCTGAGGAATCTTTATAAAGAAAAGAAGCTACTGTAAGAACTGAATTTGGAGAAACAAAGTGGTTTAGAATAGAAAGAGGAATGAAACAAGGACACGTATTGTTGCTGCATTTGTTTAATTGATATGCAGATAATTTCAGCCAGCATGCTTAGTGAACTCACAGCTGACAGTGAAAAAGGTGGTAGATATTTATTTATTGGGCTCGAGATTAAAGATGGACAGTGCACTTGAGAAGGACAGAGAAACTTAATTCTAGGGAGAACTTCAACTGCAAACTTATAATAGGTCATGAAGAATAAATATATTTCTATGATAGAAAGTTAAAGCAGTGTTTTTTCCAATGATAACGTGTAACTGTAAAAGCTAGACATTGAAAAAAATGAGAGAAAGAATACAGAAATCTCTGAATAATGGGCTTGGAAATGGTTACTATAAATACATGAAAATCCTGTCAGTTGGTCCTGGATGAAAGACAGGTTGAGGTAGTTGGCATTTGTCAGGAGTTTCACCTGACTTGATGACACCTAAATATTCAGTACCCTACATTTCTATTGCTGTTTTGTCTTAGTTATGGAGTTTTCTTTTTTGTTACATTCTACATCTTTCCAGTCAAGGGATATTTACCTGTGCTCCATATATTCAAAGAGATTCAAGAAGACTACATAAGTAGATTTACTGCAGAGAATTAGGAAACCATAATAGAAAAAGTTATATGTCTAACACCCTCAGGAATCTTGCCCTTTATATATGTGCATTTGTCTGAGGGCTTGAATTTTGGATTATTTCCTCCTCCTCCTCCTCCTCCTCCTCCTTTTTTTTTTTTAAGTTTGTTTTGGGGTTTGAATTTTGGATTATTTCTTCCTCCTCCTCCTCCTTTTTAAAAGTTTGTTTGGCCCCTTTTCTTGGCCTTGAAGATTTTTGCCATCTGCCCCTTGTTTACAAAAGGAAATTCTCTGGCATATTCACACCTTGCCACTTTCAATCCTTTTACTACTTCCCACTCCATTTTCATCTCTTGGCCTCCCTTTGGATATAGAGGTGCCAGGAGCATCTTTTCTCCCCATTCTGTGTTCACGGGAGACTATTTCCATCACTTCATCAACATGCTGCTAAGTCTCCCTCCCCCTCCCCCTCCCTTAATATTTTCAGTTCCTCCTTTCTCTTGGCTCTTAGGAAGGAAGGGAAGCTCCATTTCTTCTGTGATTGGAGAATTTACTCCTTATAGTTTCTTCTACCCTTTTATCAGGTACTCCCCCATTCCAGACCTCTCCCCTCTGATCCTTGAGACAATCACTGTAATGTCACTCTCTTCAGATCAGTTTTCCTTTCCTCAGAATCAGAATTACTGACAGACACTCTAGCTGAACTGCCTCATAAGGTTTGGATTTGCGTAAATTAAAACTCCAGAGGAGGTGGTGGGTCCTAGGATCTTTTTGTGTCTGAGTAGTTATTCTAGTGAATCAAATACCAAAATAAATTTTGTATTGAATTCTTTCTTCTTGTCAGCAAAAAAAAAAGGGTGTGTGTGTGAAGAGGAAAGGGCAGAAGGTATGCTAGGGTGTCATTCCAAAACCTAGAATACTGCTGGAAATCAGGATGTACCTTCAGTATGCTTGAAAGATGTAAGTGAAAGCCGTCTGGATTGATCTGGGCAAGAACTGTAAATGGTCCAGTAAACTTAGTATCCAATTATTTAGATGGTCATGTGGAAGGAAAAAATGGAGAAAGCTATGCATAATCAACCGCAGAGAGGAACCTCTTTGGCAGAGACAGTCAGCTGAACATTTGTAGGAGGTCTTGGCACAATCTGATAGATACTTGATGAGATGTAAAGCAGCCTGCCACTCCTGGAAAATGGGAGGATTTATTTATTTATATAACAAATTAATATAGACGCCCATCTAGCCAAGGAGCTCTAGAATGGGGGAAGACCAGGAAGCATTAGGCATTAGATTTGAGTTATAACAACTGAGTAGAGGCAAGTACCAAGTTATTGGAAACAAATAGCCCATGGGTGAAAGACCAATTTGCCATCTGCATGATAGTTAACATAGCAATGGAGATATTGCTCCAAAGTGGCATTCGTCCTCTATGTTTTGTCACCTGTCAATGGATAATAGGCAGAGGATGGAAGGAATTGTATGTGCAGTAGATGAAATAGAGCTTTCCAAAAACATTCCATGCACTATGGACCTTTGTCAGAAATTAGGCAATTGGACAAGCTATAATTTTGGAAGACCTGTTGAATAAATCAACAAGCCAACTCAGAAACAGAAGGGTGGCTATGACAGGGAATGAATGGGTTATTAGCTACCACTAGCATGTCATGTAGGTGCTTGACATGTGATTGGTAATCACACATAAGTCAAAGGGAATTGTCCCAAAGCCCTAAGAAGAAGAGTGGGAGCATAAAAGTTTATTGGTAAGAGGTTTGGGAAGGTAACAAGTATAGCAAGGATAAAAGTGTGCCTTGATATCAGTTCTAATGTGGGACTATCCAAAGTGATGAAGAAGAAGAAAACTCATTTTAAATGTTTTAAAATGTGCACTTGGTCAGCTGTCATGGCAGATTTCAAGATTTCCTCCCTCAAAGAAGGAGGAACATACCACTGGTCATTGTGATATAGTTCTTCCCATCCTAATAAAAGGGAGAGAGGGACACATGAAAAGGGGTCCTCATGAAAGTAATCTGTCCAACCCTGCATGTATGGTCTTCCTTTGCTGAATACAGGTTTAATCAATTAATAAAGGAGTCTTGTTGCAAGAGTTTCCCAAGGTGAACCAAGCACTGGAGATGGATGGGAAAGTTTCTGGGGGGCAGAATGGATTTGGGAGGAGGTCACAGGGCAGTAAATTTTCTGACTTACATGATAAAGCATCACCATGCTTGTTGTGCAAGCTAGGAATAAAAAATAATAAAAGTTAAAACAGAAAGGATTGTTGCTACTTGATGTGGGGCTACATAAGTCTGTGAGAAATTTGTGTTACAAATTAATGTGGTCAGTTTGAACTTCACTAGAGTGTTCCATGTCTTCAAGGAGATGTCATCAGTTTTGAAAAGCATTTTTGATGACCATAAGCTCCTTGTTAAAAGCAAAATTTTGCTCAGAGAAAAGTAGCTGTTGACAAAAGGGAGCTCGAGGGAGAAAATAGTTGTCAAAGTCCAGAATGGATTGTAAAGACAGAGTGTCCAAGGTGGAATCAGAAGCATCAACTTTAAATGAAAAAGGGTATGTGGTATCTGGATGATGGAGAATGGATTGAGAAATGAATGCTTGTTTTAGCAGGAGAAAGGCTTGTTGGGCCTTGAGATCCCTTTCTTGGTAAATGATCAAATGTTGCAAAATTAGGAAAACAGTTACAGTAAAAATTGGCAAAAGCCAGAAAATGCTGCACATCCTTAATAGTGAATGGCAGTAGCTAAGGCAGAATTGATTCGACTTTAGGTGAATCCATCTGAAGTCCTTCTGGAGGAAATTAAGTAACCCTGATTAGGCAGATCAAAGGTGCATTAATCTACCAATGTCACAAAGATGTTGAAAGGCTACCCAAACTTATTGATTGTGGACAGCAGGCTCCTCAGAGTAAATAAGCAAAAACAAGCAAGCAAACGCAAAAAATATTTCCAAGTCATGAAAAATATTTATACATTACATGAAGACTGAGTGGCTTGATGCCAGTCAGAACAGCATTATTGTATATTCAAACTTCCTGTAATATGTATCAGAGGCAAAGAAATATTAATGCCTTTTCTTCATGTGATTTGGATTGTAAACTTCCTGAGATCTAACTTGGTGAAAAGGTGTGCAAGTGTTCCAATAGATCAGAAATTAGAGGAAGATAGTAGTGCTCTCTATAAGAATGTTCAGGAACCAGAAATCATGGATTATATGGAGGGAGGGAGTCTTGCAGAGGACAAAAATAGACAGATAAAACCCTTATGCAAGTTTTAATCAATAATATCTTTTAGGCAGACAAATTCTGATTTGATATTGGATTGGGGCATTTTGTGTATTCTGAGCTCCAAGAATGAGATTGATATTTCAGTCACAATTGATGGGGAGAGGCAGCAGAGCTTACTTTCCCCCTTTTAAACACATTGTTAAATAATCAGCTTAATTAATATACCAGGCAGACAAAATAGGAAGAAGAATTTGTGCTGTGAGGTGATACATGTTTTGAGGTGGGGTGCTGAACCCCTGTAGGCTGAGTTTTGCAAGCTGAAATCAAAAGTTAACTACTTCCAGTGCCAATGAATATATGAACTGTGAGTCCAAAGTCAGTCCATTGCCAGGATGATTGGAAAATGTAAAGGTTCAGTTAAGTAAAGTTGCAGATGACTGTTGATGTTAAATAGAGTTTGTTCAGTGCACTCAGAGATGGGTCCTGTTTGTAAGAGTTGGCCACCAATAGTTTCACCTCAGGTGGGATGAGTGGGATCAACAAGCTACATGGGAATAGCATACTTGTGTGTGCCAGAAGATTGTGTAAAGTTGCTGGAGGCATCAAAGTTTACTTGGACCTGTAGTTATATTTCCAATCCCATCTGGGTCTGAAGTGTAACAGGAATAGTTAAATCATAGTTCATCTCAACACATGTCTTGGCTTCATTTAATTTCTGGTGCCAAGCCTTTGAGCCCTTGGATACTCTTATTTCACAACAGGCAGTTCTAGAACATTTGGGACACCTGCTTGCAAAATGCCCCTTTTCCACAGGTAGGATGCTTAGTTGATGCTTTGGAAGGGGGGAAGTTCTTAGCAGGGCATTTGTGCATGATGTGATGAGGGCTATCCAAAAATATATACATAGATCTTGCATTATCTGACCTAGCAGTCAGCTGCATAGCATACATTTAACTTCTGAAGTGTGGGTAGAGTGGGGTGAGGATGAACAAGAATAATGGCATCTTTCTCTCCTGCCCATACCCTGCTGCAATTCAAGTCTTCCATTGATACCCAGAGTTGGATTAATGCAGCCAGTTTTTAGGGTCCCCTGCCAAATAAATTCATTCTGTATTTCATCTGATAGCTCCTCTTTGTGCTTGTCAAATAGCCTCTTTCATTCCAGTCCACACCCTTAGTTGACAACTGAAAATCAGCTGACTACTCTTGCACAGAGCATTTACCCTGTCATTGGCGATGGCTCTTGCAGTTGGTGATCACCTGCTTGACAGGATCATTGACTATAGTTCTCGGAATGTGACAAAATTGGGATAGTTGTCCAAATTCTGGTTGTTCTGTATCAGACAGGAGGCAGTCCATTTTGCACCTTTTTCAAGTCATCAGGCCAATTTTAAATCCTATTTAAGATCTTAGAGAGATGTATAATTCATTGAACAAGGAAGGTATTAAGCTTGTCTGGATTCCCATCATACTTGTCAGGCAGGGAGGGAGGTATTTGATGTTAGAGGGCTGCTGCAGCATTATTACTGCTGGCAAAAATGTAATTTGTGGCAGCTCTGATGTTTAAATAAGTAAGTGGTTATATTTGGTTGGCTATTTTAGGAATGATGAAATGATAAGATGATTTAAATATTCTGCATTTGAACACTATTATATTTTCTATATCATATCCAGCTGCAAATGAATATTTGACCCTTAAGCTTTAGAAGGATTAAAATTATCTCCCTAGAAGTCTTTTGTGCAGTAACTCATATACTTTAGCAAACCCCTGTAGGTCATATACCTTAGTACAGACTTTATAAGCTTGTAGCATAATTCTACTTGTTTATACAGAGTTAAATCCCACTAAATCCAGTGGGATGTACTTCCTAATTACACTATATTTCAAATTTAATTAAATTTAGTTGTAAACTGGGTATGGCCCAGTGCAGAAATTATTGCATCAAATTCTTTGCCCTGAATCCAAATAACTACTTTAGGCAAGCTTAGTGGATTTAAAAAATCAACCTGACATTTTGCAAATTGCTTTTGCAACACATCTTATTCTAAAAAATAGTTCATTCTGTATCTGTAGAAAAAAAGCAAACCAAACGCCTTAGTGGATCTCTAGCATTGCTTACAAGAAAGGTGTGAGAGCTTTTACTGACATCTGTAAGCTCTACTTCCTTCCATTAATTTAATATCTGCCAATAACTTTTATAAACTATGCCTTTACTTGTGGGACCTTGTTCAATTGATGTTATGTGATTTCGGGTAGTAGAATATATTCTGTTGCAAGGACTTTAATTCCAGAATGACATCTTCAGGAATTTAATTGCCTTCATGTTCTTGTTTTGGACCTTTGTAAAGCAAAGAATTCAGTTGGTCATAAACATTTTTTTCTATTTCTGTTCAAGCAATGCTTTTGACTGAAAATCGCAGATTCTGGTTCTTCTTTGTAAATTTGGACTGGTATGTCCCCCTCTAATTCACTCATGCACGTGCAGTGCCTTTTAGATTGTGATACCACCTCCATAGATAAGGTCAGTTTTAAAGCAGCGAATAATGCTATTCCTCTTAGTTAGAAAGTCTTCTCTGCAAAGGTAACTAGATTCTTAAGACAATTCAGGCCCTTGGGGTGTGGTAGGAGACTGACAGTAAGGAAGAAGACCTGACCAAGTAGAGGAGGGAAGAAAGTCAGATGAGAGAGAATTTGCCTGGAAACATCCTACGTAGACTCTCCTTCTACAGTCTGAAAGTAGAAAGTGGTGCAGAGCTGGAAGTGATTTAGTCTTTTCCAGCTATGGACGTTGTTACAGACAGACATCATGAAATAATTAGAGAAGCTGTTGGAATTTTTCAGTAGCGGCAAGTATGTCCTCCCTATAACTTTGCAAAATATAGTTCAAGGGAACATAATCAGAGAGAGAGGGATTTCCACCCATTGGTTCTGTCATTTGAGTACTGATAGGTAGATCCAGTTGAGCACTGAACTAAGTGCATTTGATTTTGGCAATAAGGAGAGCAGCTTGTTTTCCAGGAAGAATTAAGTGATGGGAATAGTAAGTTATTTGGAATGTCTCTTTCTAAAAATAATAAATAGTTATATATAGAAATTCCACTGCTACTCAGAATCCATTTTTGTCTTACGCTTGCAGTATGACATCACCACAGTGATTTTTTTTCTTGTACTGTTTCTTATATTAGCCAATCCAGGCATTGTGGAAAAATATATGTTATTGTTTTCCATGGCTGCGTTAGGCAAAGAACTTGCCACATTTTCCTACAAAACAAGTATCATGTGAAAAGAGAATGGAATCTTTCTTGCCTATAAATATATAATTTATGAACTGACATTTCATCTGTTTAGCTGAACCAAAATCTTGTATGAGGAAGATTGCAAATATATCCTCATGAAAATATGTGATGAATGAAAAAAGTTTGTTCTTGCAGATGGTTTTGCAATTAAAGTCTCCAAATCCAAGTTCTTCTTGGACACAGTCATGGATATGTTTGGCAACATTTCATAACCTGAAGGCAGGAATTGGATTCTGTACAAGTATTAGTGCTGTTTATATATATTTATATTTAGAACTGATTGATCGTTCAAAAAGTTTAACTTAAAAGTTTTAACAAAAGTGAAATGTGAATTCTTAACGTGCTAATAAAAACTGTAAATCCATTGTCCTAGAAGTCATATAACTTGGAAATAACTTTGTAATAGAAACAACCTGAAATTGCATTGATCTCAGATCTCTTTGTGAATGAACTTGGCTTGAGGATTGTGCTTACAGTTGAGGGCTGAAAGCCATGATGACAATAATACTTGTGAATTTTAGTGATGGGAAAAAATGTATTTGATAATACCCAAAGCTTCAGGGATCAGCCTTGCACAAATTTTTAGAATGAATATATTTGCATTAAACTCAGCCTATAAAGCTTATTGAATTCTTTTTCAAATTTATCTTTACTTTTTTACAGTGTAGTCTGTTGTTTCTTGAAAACTCTACTGTTTGTTTCCTATACTATACTATATTTTCTATAGTGTACTGACTTCTCTAATTTCTTACAATATTATTAATTTACCTGTTGTTAAAAAAATAGATGGCTGTCAAAGGAAACAAGAGAAATGTTAGCTGGGAGTGATAGATGTACCATATGTGTAATAACGTGGCAGAGGAGTAGGCTTATGTATTGCAGAACAAGGAAATTAGCATCATAGCTTCAAATCAAATAACAAAGCTGTACTTGTGCAGGCAAAGAACTGCTATTCATGGAACTGCTGGCAAAGGCCACTGAAGAAGAAATGGGAAGTCCTTTTTCTAACTAGAGTTATGGATGAATGATCTTATTTACTGCAGTGCAGCTTTTGCCAAAAACAAGAACCTTACTGTGTATTTATTTCATACTGTTTCATAAATAAGTTCTTGAATAGATTCTTATATGTCGTTACAAGACAAAAAGAAGAGGGATAGAAAGATACTTCAGTTTGTATTAAGTAGCAGTGACTCTTTAAACAGTGACTTTTTCACATACAGTTGGATTAAGGAAGTATGAAAAATTATGTAACATTTTCATTATTCAGAAATATTTGAATAAAGATTGCCTTTTCTATTTATTTGGCAAAGGATTTTTCTTAATATTTAGCTATATCAAGAGTAATGTAAATCTGAATAAGTAGTTATAATTTGGAAATACAGCATCCAGAATTCAGAGGTACATACTGGTATTCATATTTAAGAATGAAATCAACAGTATTTAAAAATTCCTGCAGCTGTTTGTCAACGGGATTGTTCAAGGCTGCTGTTGAATGTAGCTAAATATCTGAAAGGAAAAAAATATTTTGATGTTTAAATAAAGTACAGTGGTACCTCTAGTTACGAACTTAATCCGTTCCGTGACTCTGGTTGCAACTTGAGTTGGTCTCAAGTCGAGGTAAAGTTTCCCATAAGGTTCAATGTAAATACGGTTAATCCGTTCTGCCCTCCGAATTTGGTCACACCACGAGGCAAATTTCCCCATAAGATTCAATGTAAATACAACTAATCCGCCCTCCGAATTTGGTCGCACCCCGAGGTAAATTTCCCCCATAAGGTTCAATGTAAATACGGCTAAATAGTTCTGAAACATATGCATTTTATTTTTAAACCTCAAAAACATGAAAAAAAGTACAGTACAGCACAGTATGAAGAGGGAGAATGGGGTGGGGAGGCAGTTATTGTTTGGAGGGAGAGTCCCCCTCCAAAGGGACATCGGGGAGATCTCCTTCAGGGGTTTCCTCTCTTCTTTGCCTATTAGCTGCAGGCTCAATTCTGGGAAAAACCTGTCTAAAGTCAGTTGCCAGCCTGCTCTGCATTTTCTTTGGAGCCATGCTGACAAGCACACCAAAAACCTTCCAAATGCCACAAAACACACCAGAAGCCTCACCGAACATCTCCTTACTACAGCGATCTCGCCCACAGGAAGCCGCGACCGCGTGGCAGCAGGGAAAATGGCCGCGGATCCGGTTCATAACTCGAGGTGGAGTTCGCAAGTAGAGGTAAATTTTTGGGGCCGGAGCTGGTCGTATCTCGAAAAATTCGTAAGGAGGGGCGTTCGTAACTAGAGGTACCACTGTATTCAGTTGTACCATTAAGCTGTCTTTGTGAATCTAGGAAAACAAATTGTACCTCTACTAGAAAAATTTGATCTATATGCTACATGTATATTAAGGGAGGCTCAGTTGGAAGAAGAGGAGTGTGGTTTTAAAACTAGAGAAAGATACATCAATAACTTGTACAATGCTGATGACATTACTCTACTCTGGTGCCTGAAAACGCAAATTATCTGCAAGCTCTAGTAATGAAAATCAAGGAGCACAGAGAAAATTTAAATTAAAGAAGACCAAGATGACTGCAGATAGAGCAACCTGTCTTAGAACTGACAATGAAGATATTAAAGTGGGAAATAGCTTCTGCCTTTAAGGATTAATTGTCAATAGTAAAGGAACTGGCACTCAAGAAATATACTACAGACTAGCACTTGGTATGGTAGCAATGAAGGCCTTGGAAAAGATACTCAGATGCCATGCCATGGCTATACCTACAAAGATCAGAATTGTGCAGGCAGTGTTTTCCCTGCGTCACACTGTGGATGTGAAACCTGGACTTTGAAGAATCAGGATTAAGAATTGACACTTTTGAACTTTGGCATTGAAGAAGACTCTTGAGAATACCATGGATAGTCAAGAAACAGACAAATGGGCCGTAGAACAAATCAATCCCGAGTTCTCACTTGAGGCGCAGATGACCAGACTCAAAATATAATACTTTGGTACATTATGCAAAGAACCAGCTTCCTTGAGAAGTCCATAATGCTGGGGGAAAAAGGGAGAGAGGGGATGGCAAAGTGGATAGACTCAATTACAGCAGTGTTGGGTGCACAATTGGTGAGACAGGTTAGGGACAGATTGTCCTGGAGAAGGTCTGTCTGTGTGATCTCTAAAAATCAACACAATCGTCATGTCACATAATCAATTGACTAAAAAAAAAGAAAAGGAATGTACTTCTAATCTGCAAAGGTTTGCCTCCCAATGAATATGAATATTCATGGATAATCCAAAACTTGATTGTGTGTGGGTGTGTTTGTGGGTTCTTAGAGTTAAATGGTAATAGTTAACATGACAAATATTAAGACCTTCTAGAGGATAACCAACTTAGGCTTAATAAATTTCCTTATATACCTAGTGTTGTAGTACTTTAAATAAATCTAATACTTCAAGCTATTATCAGAATGTATTAAAACTTGTATGATTTAGCTCCATTTTCAGAGTAATTGATTTTAGCTCAAAGTATATGTTATAGATAGCAGCACCTGGCTGATCTTAGCTAGGCTTGGAAGTTAAGAAACATTAGCCTATATGGGTGGGAGACTACAAGAGAAACAGGTCTGTAAGCTAGACTGGGAAATTGAAAACTATTCTGAAAGAAAACAGTTGCAAACAGTTGCCAAGAAAGCTGCATAGACTTGTCCATGCAGTCACTAGAAGTCAAGCTCAACTGGAAATGCTTTAAATACTGCACTATACAGACATGGCCAAAATTATTAGTACTACTCCACTTCTTCCCAAAGAATCACAATTTGCTGTGAAATAAGTTGAAACTGACACAAGAAAATGGTATTCACCATTCTTTGTTTCATAGCCCATTGAGCAGACACTTTGCATTGGTGCATGACTTAACGTATTCTTGTAAATAATAAAACAAATGAAAAAAAATATCAGAGGTAAATAATTGGGTATCATCAGTGTACTGATGATACCTCACCCCATGGCGATGGATGAGCTCAGCCAGCAGCCTCATGTAGATGTTAAATAGGAGAGGAGAGAGCAACAAGCCCTGCACCACCCCACATAGTAGGAACCAAGGGCAGGGTCTCTCCTCGCTAATCACCACTGACTGGAATCGACCCCGGAGAAAGGTGAACCAGCACAACATCATGCTGCCCACCCCCAATCCTCTGAGCTGATCCAGAAGGATACCATGATTGATGGTATTGAAAGCTGCAGAGAAGTGAAGTAGGGCAAGGATGAATGCATAACCCCCATCCCTCCCTTGCTAGAGGTCATCCAAAAACACCACCAATGCCGTTTCTGTCCTATACCTGGGCCTGAATTCCAACTGAAAGGGATCCAGATAATCTGCTTCTTCCATGATTGTCTGAAGCTGCTGCACAACCACCTTTTCAACCACCTTCCACAAAAAGGGGAGGTGAGATACTGGACAAAAATTGTCCGGTATAAAGGGGTCCAGCGATGGCTTCATGAGGAGAGGGTAAATCAAAGTAAAGGAACAACCTTCTCACTCAAAAAAGTTAACCACCACACAACACCCCCAGGGCCATTTTAACAAGCTAGGAGGGGCATGGATCTAAAGAGCACGTGGCTGAGTTCACAGTCCTAAGGACCCTGTCCACTCCTCAGGCCAAACAGGCTCAAACTGTTCCCAGATAACCGGGAAAGACTCCTCCCCAGGCATCTTCTCTGGACCTGCAACAAGGCCGACATCCAAATCCTAGCAAATCCAAGTGACTTTGTCCAACAGATACTGAACAAATTCTTCCACGTACCCCTGCAAGAGGTTCTCCGAGCCCCCGCTCACCCAAGAGGGCTCGTGTCACCTGAAACAAGACCATGGGACAGCTATCTGCAGACACAATAAGAGTGGAGAAGTACTGACGCTTTGCCACCCTCACTGCCACATGGTAGGTCTTAATAGCAGCTCTAACCCATGTTTGGTCAAGTTTGTCCCTTGTTGAGTGTCATTGATGCTCTAGATGTCTCTTCTCTCATTTCATCTTCCTCAACTCCTCCGTAAACTATGGGAAGTGAGAGGATCCCTGAGAGGGGAGAGGTCGCATGGGCGCATTCTGATCCAAAGCTTCAGCCACCCCCTTATTCCAAGTGGCGACCAAGGCTTTGGATGGACCATGCAGCAGACCAGCAGGAACAGCTCCCAGCTACCTCTAAAATTCCTCCGGGTCCATCAGTCACCGGGGTGGACCAATGTAATGAGTCCAGCCTCCCTTCAGTGGATAGTGGCACTAGAGAACCCCAAGGGTGTGAACTGACCATGACAAGGGAGACACCAAGAGCTCCCCCAATTTCAGATCATATAGCCAGTGCTCCGATAGGAACACCAGATCCAGTGTATGACCACTGTCCAATGTCAGGCTCTGGATGATCTGGGATAGGCCCGTGGCCGTTATGGTGGCCATAAACTCCCAAGCTGCCTCAGATCCCACTCCTAGAGAAGGCAGATTGAAGTCCCCCAAGACCTTAAGTCTGGGGAACTCCACTGTCTGTCCAGAAATGAAGTCATGGAGCTCAGGCAGGGAGGTTGCTATGCAGCAGGGAGGCTGGTACAACAGCAATAATCCCAACTGATCCCTAGAGCCCAACTTAATGAACAGGATCTCACATCTGGTGACCTGTGGTGCAGTGCCCCTGAAAGCTGTAAGACATTCCCAGATGACAATTGCCACACTTCCACCCTTGCCCCAGAGTCTTGGCTGATGCCACACACCTGAAACCCAGCTGGGCATATCTCCAAAAGGGCTACCCCTCCTTCCAGACCTAGCCAGGTCTTGGTAGTACATGCCAGGTCGGCCCTCTCATTAATCAATAATGAGGGAGGCCTTATTACAGACCAACCTGGCATTTAGTAGCAGTAGCCAATAGCCAGGGCCTCTGAAGGTCTGCTGACAGGGTACCAGGGCTGAGACCAGGGAGCTGGAAGGCGAAACTGGTATAAGACAGCAGTTCTCCATTCCCTGAGAGCGGCCTGCTCCCTGTCTCCCACCATATCTCCCCATGCCTATCATCACTGTAATACTCTGGCCCACCCCATCCCCCCAACGGCAGCCTCATCCCAAAATCCAGCCCCCCCAATTCCTAAGACCAGGAACCTCCCACTGTCCTCTCCAGCCATTCCTGGGAGGGGACACTGGGCACCCCGAGACACTTTAGCTTCACTATCAGCACCATCAAGGTACCCAGCAACCACCTCCCCACTCCACTCCAAGCACTCCCACACACTAGCACTCCCACACACTCCTCGCCTGCTGCTCCCCCCAGCTGGTAGAGGGCTCCCTTTCCTTTCATCCCCACCAATTTTTCCTTTGGCTCTCTCACAGAGAAAGGAGTCAATCTTCAGTCCACAGTGGGAAACCCACAGTCCAATGATCAGGCACTTAACTGTCAGATGGAAGCTGCATCATTTTCTTTCTCCTCGCGGGCTACCAGAAGGTAAGGCAAAAAGGCCTCCGCAGGGGAGGGGGTCCACAGCAGCCTGCCACTCCACTGCAACCCCCCCCACCTGGCCACCACCCACACCTCTAAAGCCCCAACATCCAGCAACAAAGAATAGATGATACAGAAAGGGACAAGTGCTGCTGAGTCTACAAGTGTGGCAACAGGAAAACAAAAGTGGCCAGTCCACCAGTGTGGCCTGTCCTCCAGCCCATTCCTCAGCCTACTCGACCAGGGAACAACCCAAATGGTCCCCCGAAGCAGCCTGAACGGGTCCTCCAAAAGCAACTTGAGCTGCCGCCAGGTTAAAGAAAACTGCCGCCAAGTCCACAGATGTGGCAAATGTGGTCGGCTCGGTAGGCATGGCCAGCTAAACAGCAAGACAGCGAGTGCGGCCGTCTTCCAACATAGTTCGTCCTCCAGTCCACTCCTCCAGTCCGCTCCTCCAGCCTGAATAAGTCCAGCGTATCCTGGGCAGGTCCAAAAATCCAGCTTTCATCCAGGTAAGCGCCACCCCAAAAACATACCACAGCATACAGTCACAAGGACCACATCCCTGGCTCCCTCTCTCTCCACTATCTTAACAGAAAAAGGATTCTTTGGGAAAAAGTAGAGGGGTACCAATACTTTTGGCTGCGTCTGTAAGTATTACTGCATGCTTTATACACATACTTGAAAAAAAGGCAAATATCTACCATTGAAGGGCCAAGACTGCCAGACAAGAAGAATTTACGTTTATTTTTCTCTTCTGATATCATACTGTACACAGGTACAAAAGAGGCAGGGTTTTTGCTGTAATGTTCCTTCTTCCATCTTGGTGATTTTGACCATCCCACCCCTCGTCTCTCTCAACGTACCCTTGTATATGCACCCTTCAGGTTGAGTGGGGCTTTAATGGCAAGAAAAGGAAAGTTCAGAGCCAGCTGCTGGAAGGGAAGGATTTCAGTGTCAGAAGAGGTTTATGCTGACTCCTGATTTTCCCATCTAAAACAGCCTCTCCCAACTTTGAGCACTTTACAGGAGTTTGAGCTATAACTCCCAGAGTTTCCACCAGCATGACCATCAACCATGCTGGCCATAAATTTGGGAATTATAATTCCAACATATGTGGAGGGCACCAGCTTGGAGAATACTGTCATAAAGTGACAATTTGGTTTTGTGGGATAGTATATGCATGTAATTTAAGATATGCAACAGTATTTTTTAATTAGAAAGTTGTACATGATACATAGCTTCTTTCATAGATTACTTATTTGGGATCACTTTGAAGTCAGTCAGCTCATTTCTGAGTAGATGGGTATGGTGTTCAGTAGTCATGTGGTTCAGATTATATTGAACTAATGCTAAAAACATTCCTTTGCCTGTTTTATTTAAAAAATGCATATGCCGCCATTCCCTTAACTATAATAGCACTTTACTTCATAACCCATCACTCCAAAGCAGGATACTTTTTGCTGTCATTTTCATCAACACTTTATTATTATGGAAAATGGGCTGGAACGTTGTTTGTCCAGAAAAAGGGGAGTTTTTATTTCGTTTCGATCAATACTTCATTACTATCCCAGATAAAATTACATTTTGTGTAGATATGGGGAACCTACATTTTCCAAACTGTAAAGCAAAAACTATTAATTTTAATTGAATATAAATTTCTACATAAAATTTTACTTGGTTTTGCTGTGACATTGTTAGAATATGTTCAGCATTCCCCCAACAAAATTGATGCCCAATTTGGGAGTCCTTTTGGACTCACAGTTCCTGCTCAAAGAGCAGATAGCAGCCATGGCTAGAAGGCCTTTGCACAAGCTGTGCCCATTTCTGGATTGGAAGCTCATACTCACATGCTTATCCAACGAATAAACCTATTTGAGTACTGCTTAAATCATTCTTGATTTAGACAGATACATTGGTTTTGGCAAATAGTGGCACTGCCAGAGTCCTGGCATTATTTTTAATTTCTTCGTAAATTGCTAAGTGCAAAAAGCTTGCAGAGAAATTCTTGGATAAGAAAATAGGAGAGCTAAGATCCTACTTTTAAGTAATGCAGTTATGATGCTACTCTCTCACCACTTCTTCTTTTTCACCACAACCCAAATCATGTTAGTGTGTTCCTGCCAAGCTTTTTTGTTCTCTTTGTCAGCAGATGCTGGTTAATATTACTTGAGTTGGTAGCACCTAGAGGAAAAAAAAGTAGATGATGGCTGATCATTCTCATTGCTACATTGCAGAGAATACCGCAAGCCAAGTAGACTGGAAATTATAACAAGGGAAGCCAAACTCTACAGTGCATATAACCATTTTAGATAATCCTCATAATTAACAATTGTATTATGCCAAGAAGAATTTTAGAGTTAATCTAAAATTGTTCATGTAGTAGCAGTCGGCTGACAACATTTGACTTTGTTCTAATATTACTCTTGGCTTTATGCCCAATTTAAATCTAAAATAAGCGTGTATAGCTTCTTTATAGAATCATAGGATTTCAGATCCAGCTTTCCCATGGGAGATAAAAAGTAAGCAAGTGCAATATGGTCATTGTAAGTTTAGAATTTTAGAGTTAATCTAAAATTGTTCATGTAGTAGCAGTCGGCTGACAACATTTGACTTTGTTCTAATATTACTCTTGGCTTTATGCCCAATTTAAATCTAAAATAAGCGTGTATAGCTTCTTTATAGAATCATAGGATTTCAGATCCAGCTTTCCCATGGGAGATAAAAAGTAAGCAAGTGCAATATGGTCATTGTAAGTTATTGCAAGACAAGTGGTAGATAAATGTTAAAAATACATCTATTATTACTGGATAATTATTGGATTATTGATAGATCACTTTTTTTCATATGCCCTTTAATCAAATCCAGGTACAGTATGGAAGCTTCTATTGATTTCAGACTATAGCTCAAAAGAGCATGATACTTTTCACCACCTCATCTTCTTTTCCATTTTCCATTCCATTTTCCATTTCCATGCCATTTCCATGGCATGCATGGAAAATTCAACTTTATACTTGGTAAAAAATGAGAAGTCTGGTAGCACCTTTTCCAACTAACAAATTTTATTAAAAGGCATAAGCTTTCATGAGATGCATAGAGTGGCTATGATGTAGGATTTAAGTTAGGGTGAGGTTGGGAGAAGGAAGTGAAAACAGGTTGGTTATGTAACTCTTACACTGGGGTGAGAATTAAGAAGGCATTGTTCTAAGCAACAAGAAACAACAGGGCAATACTGCTAACATAGAAACCAAATCCTGCAACAAACCTAGATGTCTCCTTTACCCACACATCTACACCAGCAGCACCATCACAAGGGCCCACATGCTCTTTCTCTAATGCGATGCATGCCATCATCTGCCAGCAATGTCCCTCTAGATTCTACATAGGACAAATGGAACAAGCTTTGCACAAAAGAATTAATGGACACAAATTTGACATCAGAACTCAAAACAAGGACAAAGTAATATCAGAGTATTTCAGCCTCTCAGGTCACTCAATGATATACCTCAAAGTGACTGTTTTGAAAAAATGCAACTTTAACAGCACCATTGAGAGTTCACTAAACTCACATGCCTCAGTCTTAGAAGGTCTCAGCAAACATGATTACAATTGTTAATTGATAAGTTACTTACAATGTAACTTGCATCTCCATGACCAACTTGGCTTCCCTTCCTTCCCTGCCCCCTCACCTTACCCCAATTTAAATCCTACGTCAGTCTAGCCACTCTGTATGTGATGAAGTGCTCACAAAAGCATTTGTTAATTGGAACAGATGCTACCAGACTGCTGTTTTTTTGCTACCACAGACTAACATGGCTCTCCTACTATACTTTATACCTAGTAGAGGTACTTAAAGCTTCTAAGAAATTTCACTTTGAGGTTCTGTGCAATGCTAAATAAATATTCTCGCAAGTTTACCCAGAGTTCTTTACAAATCTGTTTTGCAGCTACAACTGCATTTCATCCGCCACTTACAAAGTAAAGTTCTTTTTCCTTTCACCCACTCTCACAGCATTCAAGCTATTGCTCACAACTTCCTCTGCAGGCCTCCTGAAGTCTTTTATTTTCACATAGTTAATGAGGAGGTTCTTTGAGCCTTTAACGTGCATCTGCAGAGTATGAATATGATATATTTAGTAACAGTTACATCTGCAAGATGAGCCAGTGAGTTGATGACTTTATAGTTGATCTGCTTTTGCAGTTTTCTAAGAATGGAGTTGGATAGGGAATGTGTTCTCAGACTTGTACTTTTTAAACAAGATACTGACTTTTGGATTCTTAAACTAGGGTGAATACTTCCTTTGAGCGATCTGTACTCTCTTCACTTTTGATGTGATGTGTCGGTCACATTGCCTGTAAGTTTAACTTGTTACCAAATGTGGGATGAACAGAGTCCACAAAGAACAGATTGTGTACTGATATTTTAAGAGACTGTACATTTTGCATAGTTCACCCTCCATCCCTGCACTGATGTACTGCTCTTGTGCATGGGGAGCTCTGAGGGAAATGATGTTTTTTTGTTACTTAAGACAGGCACAGTGGAGTGTGAGTGGGACTTCTTGCCAAAAGCTCTCCGTTTGGTAACATTCTGAAGGCTGTTCTCTACAGGCACAGAACTTGCATTCTGGAATGCACAAATAACCATTCAAAGAATCACATTTACAGATAGGTAGCCTATCTTTCTCTGCCAGTCCATATTTTCTAGTACAAAAGACTCTGCATAAATCATTAGGATTGTGCAGCTACCTTAAAGCAGCTTATGTAGCATCCCAGGAAAATATGTGGTTGATCAGATAAGGTACCAGCAAGCATGATGTGCACACCCATGCTCAGTCCAAATAATTTCTTTCCCAAATCCAGATTGCTGCACACCTGCAGTAATCACCACTTGCGTAGCACAAGGAAAATTATCACTTGCGTAGCACAAGGAAAATTATAAAGTGTCTACCTCAAAAGGCACAATTGAAACATAGTTAAGTTCTAGCACCTGCTTTTTGTGGTTCTGTTCATGTGGGAAGTAATTTTCCTGATGCAGGAAACATGCAGAATATTATGGTACTCTTGTTAACAGGAAGAGCTACATAGAAGATTACATTGGGAATGAATCCAAGTTTAGGCTACTGGACTGAAGGAATAGGATTTTCTTATAGCTCCTGCTGAAGAGCAGCGACTTCAGCTCTCCTCTCCATATACTCTTCAGAGGGATGTGGAATTTGTTAATTTGATGGGACAGAAGGTGATGTGACTTGATAATCAATACCTTCTATGAATGGAATTCTGCACATTCAAGATCCTTTTGTCTGACTTTCAGGACTCTTTTTTGCTTCCCACACCACAGCCTATTTGTCCCATTCAACACCATTCATATACTTTCTGCATAATTTTTTTTTTTTAAGAGTTGGAGATGAGCTTCTATGAGGACAAAGGATATAGGGAGTTCTGCACTTGCCTAGATCTGGATTCAAGCCATGTTTCATTTACAATGCAAATCTTGTGTTTTATTAGAAATGCAGCAGTTTATTACAAAAGAAACTGGTTACATTCTTCCTTTGGAATCCCATCAGAGATCTGAAATTCTGTATTCCTGTACAAAGAAGTACAGAAGCTACTTCTTTGACTGTGTCAAATAATTGGGAAAGAAGGAGGCTGAAATCCCCCAGAAAGAATAACAGGGAGACTACTTCTGAACTAAGAGTGTAAGAATATTGTGAAACAGAAAGCAGTGCTGGCTTTTGGAGGCAGTGCTAGAGATAACCATATAATAGAAAAACAAGTAGAATGTGTGACACGATTGGCTTTATTGACAGCATTTGAACTTGGTTAAATAGTCATAGATCAGTTGACAAGATGTGACTGATTAATTGGCCATCCAAATTTAAACTAAAATGTCTGTAAAGCTTGTTTTAGTTTAGATTATAATTTTAAAATTGTGTATCTTTTTCTCTGCAGCCTAAAATGACTTCTGCATAAATGCCACAGAATAAATGGCGTCCAAAGTAACAGATGCTATAGTCTGGTACCAGAAGAAGGTAAGATTTTTCAGTAAAACTTAAATGATTATCTTAAAACAAATTATAGCTTGGTTTAACATTGCTTACTTACTATTTCTCCTGTGTATTTGTATTTTGCCACTCTGTACTCCCTACAGTTCACATTTCCACCACAACATGGCCGGTATTTTTTGTTGTAGCTTCTGAGGATGGGGGCTCTGGGGATGGAACAGAAGAAGGAGACAGGCATGGAGATAATTTCTCTCTCTGCTTTTCTTGGTTTAAATCTTTTTTTATTCTAATCCTCCTTGGCAATTCCTGTTTTATTTCTTTTTGGTTACTTATTTAGTTACTGGACTTTAATGCTCACAGCTTGCTTGTTGTATGTATGTCTAAATATTGCTTTTATGCCAGCATTTCCCACAAGCTCTAGGCAGCTTATAATATAAACATATAAAATACCCCCCAAAATCCCACCTACATATAAAAGCCCTACTCAAAGGACCGCCTGTTTCCCATAGTATTTATCTGGCAGGGCTGGTGCACTCCAGTTTCCTTCAATTAAACAATGCCATCTATCGAGAGCCTGGAAGCATGCCTGCTCTGTAGCAGTGCCTGCCCTCTGGAATGCGGTTCTGCCTGAGATCTAGACAGCCCCCACCCTGCTGAGGTTTTGAAGGGCCTTGAAGACCTGCCCTTTGGCAAGGGTGTGTGAAACCCCCCTTTGGATTAAACTATGTGGGTTTTTTTTCTTTTCATTCCCATCTAGTTTTTTGCCACCTTCATTTTTGTCTACCACTGTATTTTTAACTTCTTTTATCTGTAACTGCCAAGAGTTGTTGGGAGTCAGGTGGCATATTAATTTAAATAATAATAAACATAATAAAAAATAAGCACCAGCAAATACAAGTAGCATGCCCTGGCAACTCCACAGTCTAGGTAAAGGGCATCCTCCTCTGCAAGATGGAACAGGAGGCTTTCAAACATTTCTTGAAGCCTAGGAAGGATGAGGCTGATAGGAGCAGCCACCAAAAACACCCCCTTCTAAAGCCTCATCAGGTAATAATCTTGTAGGTAGGGAACCTAGAGGGAGTTGACCTTATTTGATCTGGTTCAACAACAGATGAATTCAAGAGAAGGCAGGTTCTCAGAGGTCTGGAGCCATGTTGTTCTGTTTCAGGTTGCAGGCACACACACATGCAGACACAGTTGCTAGGGAGTTGAGGTTTTTACTACAGCTAAGCAGATAACAGCAGACAAGATCATAAATGAAGGACTTTGCAAAGAGTGCTTGCCTAAATAATTCTGTTTAAAGTCCAAGTAGCAAGTGAGTGGTCCCAGGAGTCACAGAGAGCTGAGTTGGGTAGTCAGATGGTCCAAGAGTCAGGGATTCAAGAGCAAGATACAGGAACAAAAATCAAGAGCTGGAACTCCAAACATTTGATTCCAACAAAAGCTGAAGCCAAAACAGCTACATAAATTTATCTGCAGACAGCTGGCTGCAGTTACTCAGGCCTTGCCCTTTGCCTAGCATGGAGCCTCATTGAGTGGCATTGCTCTGCTTCCAGCTGCATGCATCAAGACCTGGGGCTTGAAGGTCGTGCCTCACCATCCAGCTGATTGGGAGATGCCTGTGGTTGATCAGCCTCAGATGAATCATGGCTCGATGATTCCTGAGACTGACATTCCTGAGGTTGACAATCCACAGGCTCAGCTGAAGCAACTTCATTAGAGTCAGAGTCAGATTCTAAATCGTGGCTCATGACACATGTAGGCATTAAAGATCACAACCAATACCTTGAATCACATCCAGAAGCCAACCAGTTACCAGTACAGCTCCCAAATTAGTAGGGTCACCCAAGTATATAGAGAAATGCCCTTTACTGCCAGGCCATTGTATTTTGCACCAGCTGTAGTTTCCAGATGTTCTTTAAGGGCAGTCTGATGTAGAGCATGTTACAGTAGTACAGACAGTAGATGACTAGGACATGTGTGACTGAGCAGGCCATTCCAATCCAGAACAGATGACAATTGGCACACAAGACGTAACTGTGAAAGCCCTCTTAGCTATAGTTGCCACCTGTTCTTCTTCAAGAGCTGTGAGTCTAAGAGAACTCCCAAATTGCAAACTCCTGAGTGAATCAGAGTCAAAGATGGAATTTCTTAGAATTATTTGGGCCACAAATTAAAAGCTAATCTGTCTTGCAGGGATTCAGTCAAAGCCTGTTCCTCCCCATATAGACCCTGACAATATTGAGACACTAGTTTCAGCACTTCCACCCCATCACCCAAGCACAAAATGTATAACTGGGTGTCATCAATTTATTGATGATATTAAACCTTGTGGGGGCAGATGACTTCTCCTAGTGGCTTCATTTGAATGTTAAATGATGAGTGCTCTAATTAAATCCCAAGATGAAGGTGATCTGTTAAAATATAGAGAGATTGTTATCTAAAAAGGTAAGAATAGGATTCAAGTTACTACAAACCACAAGAAGTTTCTAAAGAAAAAATATGCATCTTTATGAAGACAATGTGAGATTTTACTAAACACTGACAGTTTACATCCAGATTTGCAGCTGCTGAAATAAAAGTCATAAGAAAATGCATCATTGAGACTTGGCAACACGGAGAAAACAGAAACACCAAAAGCTAGTACATTTCTTGGCTAGAACATTTTACCTATTTCTTCAGAAATAGTAGCTACTTGCAGCTTCAGTTTTCCTAGACTTCCTGACATCTTGGAAATTCTATATTTTAATCAGAGGTTATAGAGAATTGTGTTAACACTCTGCTTCCCAACTTTGGTCCCTTAGCTTCTACCCAAGTAACTTCTGCCTCTAGTTTCAAAGGACCGCTCTTTTTCAGAGACAGAAGCTATAGCATCTCAATCTGTACACATGAGAAAGAGATCTGGATGTGCATTCCATGCCTGGCCAGCAACCTCCTGTATTGTAAATGGAAAGCAGTGCTACATTCACAACAGGTCAAGGCCTCCGGGGTCCATTATGTTATGAATTTTGCAAAGGTTTGCTTGTTTTTGGGTGGACAAGAGCCACAGATTATGCCCAACTTGTTTAGAAAATATATCCAATAGATTGTTTGGATGATAATTGAAGAGCTCCTGTCTATTGCCTTTTTTATAAATTGGACAAAAAAAAATTTGGTTTCCAATTGGTAGGGACAGCACACGAGTTCTGAAAAAAAGCTTGCAAAAAGGGAAGATTATCAATTAATATTCTGTTTCAAAACCTTAGGAGGCATCATGTCCTTCTCAGGGGTTTTCCCTAGAGTCAGGTCCTCAAATATACCCATATGAATTGTCATAACTGGTACTGTAAAAGACTGTAAATCTGAAACTGAGGGCCAGATTCAAGAGCAAGAATCTTTGCTTATGAAATCACTGACCCAGGAAAGTCTGGCAAAGAAACCATAAGTCTTCTGCATCTTTTAAATGAAGCTGTTTATATCTTGTCCAGTTGAAATCCCCAACTAATACAATATCAACATCCAAATGCTTAGCATTCACTAGTAAAGTTTGCAAATTTGAAACAAGGTTGAAATTTCAGCCTGCGAGGAGACATACAACAATGCAGAAAATGGACACCAGGTATTTGCTAGCAGTCTGGATTATTTGTATATATTCACTATTATGCTAATCACTTTGCTGTATATCTCCATCTTACTCCACCAAAATTAGGGTTGATAGCTGTCCACTTGCTGTTCCATTCCCTGCTTAATGGCTGATGGAAACAAAAGTAAGAAACAAATGAAGTAAAGAAACATTCTGGCATCATGTCTCCTTTAAAAAGAAAATAATTTTTCAAGATTTGCTCAAAACATTTGAACCCTATTTATACTATAACTCAGCTCTATTCTAGGAAATAGCCTTCATGCAACAAGGATCTTTTGACAGCTATTTAGCAGACATCTTAAGATCTTCTATGTGAGTTTTTCTCCATCTGAGTACATGATTGGGCGCTTGTCTTCAAGGATCAGGTGTAGTGTGGCTTTCAGTTCCTTGAAATCAGCTGCTAAGGAGTTAATAGTATCTTGTTCTGTTGGTTGAACTATTCCATGACTGAAGAGAAGTTAGTAAAATAAACTAAGCTTCTGTGTGAAAGGGATTCAGTTATACTAAGATCTGGGTTTTTTTTAAAAAAATCAGTTTATAGTCTTGTTCCATGAAGCTTTTGTAATGTCTGAAGGCAGTAGGTGCAGTAGATGTGTGTGGCAATGTTTTCATCTATAGAAAATAACTTACTGCTGAGCTCACCCACATGATCTTAGTTTTTTAAATGTTACTGGAGAAATATGCAAGGGCAGACCATAGTTGCCTCGGGCACAGTTGTTAATATATGAATACAGTCATTGTGTCCTCTTTCTTTATTCAGTCTACTTGCTATAGTTTATTCTTGCTTTTGAATTTTTAGAAAGCAAATTCAAAAATGCCTTTTTAAAGGACAAACGTTTTGTCTTCTTGCATAATTGCTTAAGGTTGAACTTAATATTCAGCTTAGTAAACATCACTCAAATACAAATACAAATTATTTACTAGATTTCATTTACTGCAGCTTAGATGCAAAATGATGCTGCACGTATCAAAAGAAATCTCCTGAAATCTGATTGCTCAGTTCTAATCCACCCCGGTATACCCAAATAATGTTGTACCAGAGGATTCTTTATTCTTAGAAGTTGCTTTTTTAAGATTATTGGAAAAAGGAAGAGAAGAAGAATCTTGCAGAAATTCCCATTTCGGGAGCAGGGTTCCACATGCTCTTCTCTAGGAGCAACTAATGACTTTATGAGACTACAATAATTTTCTTTAGCTAAAGCCTTTTTAGCGAATAAAACATTTTTATGTCACAAGGAACTTTTAAATGGCAACCGGTATGGTTAATTACTCTTCAATGCATCATACAGTGCCTTAAATTTTAATATAATTGCTTTCTCATTTACAAAGGATGATTTAAAAATATCAGTTAGCTTTCAACACTATGACATAGGCTTACACTGATTTCTGCATAAAAATAATTGAGTTCCAAGTTACCACATCCCACTCCAAATTTAGATGTATTTTTTAAAAAATCTGTATAATTGCTAATCCTGTATTTACCCAATAAGACAAAGTCTTTCCCCAAAATGATAACCTGTGAATTGAGGCGGTAATCTTATCTTCACAGGGAGGAATAGAATAAGCAGTTGAAAACAAAGATATGGGCAAGAAGTGCAAATGAAGGCAGGTGTTAGTGCTGAGAAGTGTTGCTTCCTTTGGAGATTGGCACTTGCTTGGAAAGAACTAGTTATTGCCTACTTAATTTTAATCTTTTTTGTGGTTGCTGTTGCTGTGCCTAAACAGGGCTTTTCTCTCTTTCCTTTCCTTCCTTGGGCAATTATTTTTCTCCAATCCATTTCTATCCATTCTTCTTCTTTCTAGCTCTTTTTTTTAATTTGGAAGACACAGTGGTTGTATAGGTAAAATGGGATGTCCATTAATTTCATACACCTTATGGAATTAATTTTAATTAGTAGTTCTTAATATTTTTTTTGTCATAGATCTCTTTTTCAGTGTATAGCTTCTGGCCAGTATATATGTGTACTTCTGCAAGTATAACACATGTGCATATTTATTGGGGATGGAGAAATCTCCAAGACTGGTTTCATCTGGAGTTGAGAACCCCAGGTTGAAAGTGTGGAGAAACTGGCATAGCATACAAATTTTTGTCAGTGTCTATAATTTCTTCTTCTATCAAATCTTCCTTTGGGGGGGGGGGATGATAGTCTTAAATTCAGGGTCTTGTTGTCACATAAATGCAGTACGTTTTACTCAGTAAGCAAGTTTTAGCTAAAATTTAATTGACATTAAATATCTGCTGGACTGTATGTAACGCTTATCTTGCAGTTATGCATTGCAGAATTTATATTTCTGTTCAAAGTTTTATTTTTCTGATTATCAAAATGTTGATCACGTTGATTACACAAATATTTAGGTTAGGATTTTCATCTTGGAGGATGGTTGTCCTCCTGGACATGAATTATAAATTGCTTCTGAAATATTTATTGTTTCTATGAGAAACACTGGGGTTGGTAAGTATTGGACTACATGTTGATACTATCACAGCCTATAGTTAAACTGAACATTAGGTGTCTGTCACAAAGCTCAGGTTTAGTTTTGGAAATGATACACATTATTTTTTCCCCAAGAAAAAGAAAGCTATGGGAAGAATTGATCAACAAGTTCTCTTCTCCCCGCTTTAAAAAAAATTAAATCCCATTTATTTTTTAAAAGAGAAATGTAAAGGCAGATATCGTTGCACTGTTAACTACGTACCTTTTAAGGTTTGCCTGTGAATAGAGATGGTAATTTGGCTGTTTTGCTTATGTAGTTGCAAACCCCCCACTTCCACCCCAGAGTAATATAATTATTCTACATTTTATATCAAGTTGAAGAATAGGTAGTAATAAAATTAGCAGATTCTTTTTCAAGAACCTAATTAAAGTGGCTACTACCTCCATCTTTCAGAAATGTATGTGGATGTGGATGTGTGCACATAGCAGTTTTTAATCTGAACCTTCTAGTGTTTGTGCACTGATTGGGATGGCTAACAACTGATTAAAAACAGTATTCTACAATACTGTTGAGAAGCTAAAGACATGAATATGTAGTAGTAGTATATGTCTCCTTTCCTTCCTTCCTTCCTTCCCTCAGTTTATATGGCCGCTCATCTCAAACAAGTGACTCTGGAGGGTGAACAAACACAATACCAAAAAGAAAAAAATTAAATATATACAGCAGCTAAGAAAATTATAATCCATAGATATTAACATAACCAGGAAATGGGGCCCTTAACACACTCGGGACCCCAAGCCTGGGCACATAATCAGGTCTTCAAGGGCTTATGAAAGGCCTGCAGGGTCAAGGCCATCCTAAGCTCTGGAGGGAGAATGTTCCAGAGGGCAGGTGCTAGGGCAGAAAAGGCATGCTTCCTAGTGCCTGCCAGCCAACATTCCTTGGCTGACGGGACCTGGAGCATGCCCATCCTGCCAGACCAGATTGGATGGATAGAAACAACTGGGAGAAGGCGGTCCCTCAGGGAAGCTGGTCCCAAGCCACAAAGGAGTTTAAAGGTGGCTGGTGTGGGTCCTCCGGGCTGTGTGGCCATGTTCTGGAAGTTTTGTTTTCTAACGTTTTGCCAGCATCTGTGACCGGCATCTTCAGAGGGCAGGAGCACAGACAGGAGCAGTTCTCTCTGTGCCCAGGATGATGTGACCCTTTTGTGGGTATTTATAGAGATCTGAAGGGGGGGGTTGGGGGGTTGGGTTAATGAGTGGCTGCTTGTTTTGGTGTCAGCATCTGTGTGTATCTTCCTGGGGATTAGGCAGGGTTTTTTCTTCTATTGAGTTGTTAATGAGTGGCTGCTGGGGGTGATTAGCATGTTCATTGTGTGAACTGTTCACACGTCCTGGTGGTTGAGCTGAGTTCGTTGACCTTTTGCAGGCTGTATTTTTCAGGATTGGTAGCCAGGTTTTGTTGATTTTTAGACTCTCCTCTTTTTTATTGAAGCTGTGCTGGTGTTTGTGAATCTCAATGGCTTCCTGGTATAGCCTGGTATAGTGGCTGTTGGTGTTGTCCAGTATCTCTGTGTTTTCAAATAGGATTTTGTGTCCAGTGTGCTTGAGAGCATGTTCAGCTACTGCAGATTTTTCTGGTTGCTGTGGTCTGCAGTGTCTTTCATGTTCTTTTATCCTGGTATGGATGCTGCGTTTTGTGGTCCCGATGTATACTTGCCCTCAGCTGCATGGTATGTGGTATACTCCTGCAGCGGTGAGGGGATCCCTTTTGTCTTTTGCTGATTTTAGCACTTGTTGTATTTTTCTGGTGGGTCTGAAGATTGTTTGGAAGTTGTGTTTTTCCATCAGTTTTCCCATGCGGTCTGTGACCCCTTTGATGTAGGGCAGAAATACTTTGTTGGTGGGTGGCTGTTTTTCTTCTTCAGTCGCATGTTGTTTTCTTGGTTTGATGGCTCTTTTTATTTCATTCTTGGAGTAGCCATTCGCTTGTAGGACCCAATTAAGGTGGTTAAGTTCAGAGTTTAGGAATTGGGTTTCGCAGATCCGATTGGCACGATCCATGAGGGTTTTGATAATGCCTCTTTTCTGACGTGGGTGGTGGTTGGAGTTTTTGTGTAGGTACCGGTCTGTGTGGGTGGGTTTTCTGTAAACTTTGTGTCCTAATTTGAGGTCTGGTTTGCGTATGACCAATGTGTCTAGAAATGGAAGTTTACCGTCCATTTCTTTTTCCATGGTGAATTGTATATTGGGGTGGATGCTGTTTAGGTGGTTCAGGAACTTCTCTAGTTCTTCTTCATCCTGACTCCAAATTGCGAAGGTGTCATCCACAAACCAGAACCAGACTGTTGGGGTAACAGGTGCGGTTTCTAAAGCCCGTTTTTCAAAATGTTCCATGTAAAAATTTGCTATGACTGGGCTCAGGGGGCTTCCCATGGCGACGCCGTCCATCTGTTCATAGAACTCATAATCCCATTTATTTCAGCACTGCCTAACTGATTGTTAGGCAGTGCTGAAATAAAGCTGTGATGTCTTCTGGGAAGATCTGTTTGATGAGTGGCAGGGTGTCCCTCACTGGTACCTTGGTGAACAGGGAGACCACGTCAAAGCTGACCAGTTTGTCCGTGGGGTTGAGTTTCAGGGTGCTGATTTTGTTGATGAAATGTCCTGAGTCTCTGATGTGGGCTGGAGTCTGTCCAACGTGGGTCTGTAGAAGGGTGGCCAGATGTTTGGATAATTCATATGTCGGGGAGCCAATGGCGCTTACGATGGGTCTAAGTGGGATCGAGTCTTTGTGGATTTAAAGGTGATAACTAGCACCTTGATTTGCACCCAGAAACACACTGACAACCAATGCAGCTCACAAAGCAGTGGTGTTACATGTGCCAAGTACCTGACACCATTTCCTACCTGTGCAGCTGCACTTTGCACCCGTTGAAGCTTCTGAATGTTCTTCAGGGGCAGCCCCATGTAGAGTGCCTTGCCGTAATCCAGATGGGAGGTCATGAGGGCATGAGCGACAGTGAGCAGAGCCTCCTGTCCAGGAATGGGCACAATTGTCACTTAGCTGGGTAAAGGCCCTCCTAGCCATGACTGCCACCTGCTCTTCAAGCAGCAGTGGTGAGTCCAGGAGGACCCCCAGATTGCGTACTGGGTCTGTCTGGGGCAGTGCCACCCCATCCAGGACCAATGGTGGAAAAACCTTGACACCGGAAGGCCCAAGTACTCAAAGCCACTCAGTCTTGCTTGGGTAGAGCCAAAGCCCATTGCACCCCATCCAGGCCCCTACAGCCTCCAGTCACTGGGACAGGACATCCACGGCATAGTTTGGGCAGCACAGGATGGAGATATAAAGCTGGGTATCATCAGCATACTGATGATACCTCACCCCATACTGTTCGATCACCTCACCCAGCGGCCTCAAGTAGATGTTAAATAAAAGGGGAGAGAGAACTGAGCCTTGTGGCCCTCCACAAAGTAGGGACGGAGGGCTGGACATTTCCCCTCCATCAACACCAACTGGAAATGACCCCAGAGGAAGGAGTAAAACCAGCACAGCACAGTGCCACCCACCACCAACTCCTAAAGCCGGTCCAGAAGGATACCATGATTGATGGTATTGAAGACTGCTGAGAGGTCAAGAATAGTAAGGATGAATGCACTATCCCCATCCCGCTTCTGCCAGAGGTTATCCAAGAGCGTGATCAGTGCCATCTCAGTTCCATACCCTGGCCTGAATCATAACTGAAAGGAGTCCAGATAATCCACTTCATCCAGGATCCTTTGAAACTCCCATGCAACCACTTTCTCCACAACCTTCCTTAAAAAGGGAAGGTTGGAGACTGGATGAGAACTGTCCAGATTAGTTGGGTTGAGTGATGGCCCCTTGAGGAGGGGCGCACCACTGTTTCCTTAAGACCTGGCAGGACCACCCCCTCCCTCAAGGAAAAATTAACCACCGCCCAGACCCAATCACGCGTGCTCTCCCAGGGAGGAGGGACATGGATCTAACACAGAAGTGGCCAAACTAACAGCTACAAGAACCCTGTCCGCTTCCTCAAGTTCAACAGGATCAAACTCTTCCCAGATAACTGTGCAAGACTCTGCCCCCGTAATTTCCACCAGCCGTGCCTCAAGGCTGGAGTCCAATGCAGAGCAAATCTGAGTGATCTTATCCACTAGATGTGCAGCATATTCCTCACAGTGACCCTGTAGGTGGATCCCAGAATTACTGCCTCCAAGGAGGGTCTGGGTCACCTGAAACAGCACCCCTGGGTGGCTATCTGCAGGCGCAATAAGGGTGGAGAAATAATTGCATTTCAACACTCTTACTGTCACAAGGTAGGCTCTAATAGTGGCTATGGTTTCTGTTTGATTGTCTTCACTCTTTCTCATTTGCCAGTGGCGCTGTAGGCATCTCTTCACCCTCTTCAACTCCCTTAGCTCCTCCTTAAACCACAGAGAGTTCCAGGATCCATGGGTGCAGAGAGGCTGTTCAGGCACGATCCAGTAAAGCTGCAACTGCTCTCCCATTCCAGGTGGCCCCCAAGGTTTTGACTGGACCATGTAGCAGACCTTCCAGAACAGCCCCAAGCTCCCTCTGGAACCCATTTGGGTCCATCAGTCATCTGGAGTGGGCCTAACAGGCCCAACCTCCCTGCGGAGGGGGGTGGTGCCAGAGAACTGGAGACTCACCAGGAAGTGATCTGACCATGACGGGAGAAACCAATATCTCCCCCAAATCCAGAGCACCCTGCCACTGCTCCGACAGAAAAACCAGGTCAGGCATATGACTGCTATTATGTGTTGGGCCCTGGATGACTCAGGACAGGCCCATGGCTTTCATGGTGGCCATGAAATCCCAAGTTACCTCAGACCCCACCCCCAGAGAAGGCAAGTTGAAGTCCCCCAAGACCATAAGCCATGGTCCACCCGGCCACAGAGTCAAGAAGCTCAGGCAAGGAGATTGCTGCGCAACAGGGAGGCTGGTATAATAGCAAAAGTCCCAACTGTTACCTCTTAGAGCCCAACTTAACAAATAGGGTCTCACAGATGGCAATCTGAGGAGCAGTGTCCTGGATGCCTCCCAAGTACCACCCCTAACCTGGGGTGCCACCTGTGATGGACTGGAATGGTGGGAGGGGAGTAAAGAATGTGCTCTCATCTCCAGAGGAGCGAGGAAGAGATAAGCGGAGGAGATTGGCACCTCCCTGAGAAATACCATCGGTATGAACTGGCTGAGCCTGGGAACTGGGCTCCAGTCTGGGAAGATTCTTGTAAATGGGTTGTAGCTAATAAACCTTGCTGGATAATTTCTGTATGGTCTCCTGGATTTCCTTGGGCTAGGCCTGACATCACACCACCCCACCACCCCTACCCTGGGGTCTTGGCTGGTGCCACACCCAGAACCCAGCTGGGCACATCTCAGAAAGGGGAACCCCTCCTTTCTGTCCCAGCCAGGTCTCAGTAATACACACCAGGTCAGCCTTTTCATCAACAATCAAGTCATGAATGAGAGTGGCCTTACTGCAAACTGACTTGGCATTCAGCAACAGCAGCCAACAACCTAGGGCCTTGAAGATCTGCCATCGAGGGCCCGGGAATGAGCTAGAGGGGCTGGAATGTGCCACAGGAACAATGTCCCTGTGGCCCGGTCCTCAAGAGCAGCCCACCCCTCGTTTCCCGCCATATCTCCCCATACCCATCAGTACTGGGATGTTATAGCCTGCCCCATCCCTTCAGAGCTTTTCTCCGTCCCCTGTCCATAAAGGTCTATACTCAAGCGTATAGCCCCCCCCCATACATATACATATTCAATGACAATCTTCTCCAGGTCCATCAACCCAGGGTGCTTCTGCATAGAACTCAGCACCTCTGAGTTCTAAGGGCCTACTCAACCGTATACCCTCATTCTCCCCCCGGCTGTCCACTCCCAGTAAAGCCCACATATCCAGCACCAAACAACCCAGAGAATGAATCAAACCCCTTCCCCTGGCTGTCACCCATAGGAAGAAAAACGGGGAGCAGGCTGAACTAATTCATGGGCAATAGTTACAGCTTCTTCTGATCAGAGGAGTTCCATCCTACCCTCCTTAATGCTAGGATACTGTATTAGATTTTTAGCTTTTAAAGGGTACTAGCAGGTTCTCCATGGGAGAAGAAATTAACAGTTGCAGTGCCTGTGTAGGTACTCCCCCTCAACTCTCTGCTGTTGTTTTCACTCCAGGTCTAAAATGGCATGCATGTCTGTATTCCTTTCTCA
This sequence comes from Python bivittatus, assembly GCF_059951505.1. Taxonomy (NCBI): domain Eukaryota; kingdom Metazoa; phylum Chordata; class Lepidosauria; order Squamata; family Pythonidae; genus Python; species Python bivittatus. The sequence goes on along the minus strand of NW_028277037.1, from coordinate 7,481,848 downwards.
ATGCAATTTGCAACTGCAAGACAGAAGCAGCCTTTGCTTGCCCTTTTATTCACCTTTTGTCCTAATTTGATTTTTGTTTCCACTTGTTTTGTAATCTCTTCTTTTTCACTCCCATCTTCTTTGTGATGCTTTTAGCCATGGTGAGAAATCCAGACAACAACATTCTTAGTGCTTTCTGCTCTTTGAACTCTGAATCATGATCTTTGACATAGGCTACTTCCTGCTCCGACTAATTTCATGCTTCTGAAACCAATCTTTAATACAACAGCCTCCCCCACAGTTCTCTACTCAGCTCTGTCATTCTCATTTGGTTTCTGTTCAAGATTGCTGGGAGTGGGAGGAGGTTCACTCCACATCTTTCTCAGTGATACCATGCAAGCAGGTGCTGTGCGGGGAACTCATTACTTCTCTCTACCACTTACATGTTCTGAGAGGTGTGGGGAAAATTAAATGTATAGCTGGGATGAATGAGTTCTCCAGTTAGGAGTAACTTATTTTACAATCAAATCAATCAATTTTAATCAGTTGTTATACAGTTAATTAAACCTTTTGTGTGCCAGTCCTGTCTCTGTTTGGAGTTTGGCCCTAGTATTCCAGCATATCATATGGCCCTTAGCTCAAAAAGAAGATTAGGCACCTTTGTATGATATTAGCTTATGTCTTTATTCCAATTGTATATGACTTTCCAAATGACATTGAACATTTCACATCAAATCGGAAAATGAATCCATTTTCTTTTCATGCTTGATTTTACTTTTGATTTCAGTGATGACTGCAATTCCGATGCATACCATTGTATATCCAGTAGCATCTGGGAAATTATTCAGCTGTGGTAGTTCTGGAAAAATTTAAATTATACCTCCTAATTGATGAGATGTGGGGGATGGTGTGTTGGCTTGCGAGATAGTGTCTGGATTAGAAATCCTAGCTTGCACATAGTAGTGTAAGCATGCTTGGAATAAAAATGTGCTTTGGTTGTGCTTGTAACATAGTGGTCAAGATGTACAAGGCTGACCACTACAGTCCTTGCTGATAGCAGAAAATGATGCATTTGGCATAGGTGGTAAACAGCCACTAGGTAATACGCTAATCTACATTTCTCTGCATCACTAGAAGGCATTACATGAAACCCTTGATTGATCAAAGTCATGATGCAGAAAATTGGGCAAGAAGGTATAGTGGGATGCCAGATTTTTCAAGAACAGGTTAAAAGTAGTTTACTTCTTTCCCTGCTTATCTGTTTGTACTTATCCCAATGTAGGGAACTGACACAAAGCCATGTAGATGAATCTTCTGCCTAGCACCAGGCTACTTCCTAATAAGCACATCTGCAAAGACCCAGATATATCCAGATAAGGATAATTGGCATGTGGCCCAGGAACAAGCTTGTGATCAAAACAAGAGAGATTTAAGATATAAAATGCAGTTGGGGACACTCGTCTTTTGGGGGGCTTCAGCATAGACCTTCTGGAAAGTGCTACATTCTATAGGACCAATTGGGGTGTCATCTGTTGCCTTGAGGGATCTTTAGCAAATATTTTTTTGTTGCATTGCCTGTACTCCCTAGGTTATTGCCTTTGAATCCTAAAAGAACCTCTTTGCTCAGCTAGCCACTACTGCCAAGACAAATGGACATCAGGGGTCAGTATCTGTGGACCTATCTTTTGATGATCATGGCATAAGGAAAATGTCAACTTGGAATGGGAGAGAAGTAAGGAGTAAAGAGCAGGAATTAACAAATGAAAGAAAAATAGATATGCTCTGTATCTGAGAAATTAAGAGAAAGAGAAGGATATAATAGTTCTGAATGCTGGGAAGTAAAATTGTAGGTTAATTAATGAATGAAAGGCCAAAATGTATGAGGAATGAATCTTGTCAAAAGAAATGAAATATTCAGTTCTAATAGCATGCTCCATTCGTTATATGGAAGTTAGAGTTATGTATGTCATGAGAATAAAAACTAAGTTGAATGGAGTGGGAATGGGATACTTAAGGAGCAGGTGTGGTAAAATAAAAGAAGATAGGGTCAAGAATGAATGAAAGCTTAACGAATATGGATTGAATATATAAGTGAATGACCAGTATTTTGATGTGATTTGGTCATACAGAAAGAATAAATGAGGATTGAACCACAGAGGGAAGAGTGAATGGATCAAGAGGAAGGGGAAAACTCAGAACATTATGGCTGAATGGAAAAATAGAGAGGTGAAAAACTGGGTTGAACAAAACCCAGTGTATGAAGTGATGTGAGGATATGGTGGAAATAAGAATAGTTAACAAAGATAAAAAGATAGGGAGAAGAATAGTAAATAGTGCTGATCTGAACTAGATTTAGTCAGAACCTTTTTCTTATGTCTTCAATTTTTGTGGCTTATTATTTCTTGTCCTTTTCTCTGTGTTGTATAACAGTAGCATGATGTGTATGTATATGTGTGCATATACATATTTTAAAACTGTTTACTAATAATAGCTAATATAAATAAGACTCTGGACTGCCTGTGGCCATTGCATTCTATATTACTAAAATTCCTGTATATCTGATTGGAATAGCTACAAATAGTTGCATGTGTGCTATCTTTGTGCCAAATTTTTGAAAGAAAAAATTATGACCTGCAGTAATTGCTAGCTAAGCACTCATGTTACAGTACTCTACAGAATGCAGAGATCCTTTCCTTTTTCATCTGCATTCAAACTGTTTATGTACATAGTACTAGATCCAGAAAAGGATAAGTGAAACTAACATGCCCAAGCAAACTTTGCTAACTCTTTCCCTCTGGAAAAGCTACTCATGAGAAAAACCTGTAGAACAGCATAGGAAATTGAAAGAATTTGGTGAGGCTGCCTTGTCCAATGGAAGCCCATTTGTACTCACATAAGATACCTTTGATTCCAAATCAGCTGTGGGGAAATACAGTCTTAAAACAATGTATTTCTATCTTATATTCATCTTTCAGATTTTCAAATCATAGAGCAAGAAGCTTCACTAAATCCAAAACAAAAATATTTGGGTCATCTTAGCTGCTTATGAGTTTGTCTCGTTTGCACTTCTGAATATAGAATTGTATCACTTTGTTCTGAGCTGATAATTTCATTTATTTCTTAATAATTTTCTGGTAAGGGTAAATGTTTTTCTATAACTTTGACAATGTGGAAAATAGATAAAATGGAAGACCATAGTGATGATAATAAAGAATGGATAAGAAATAGTCTTTTCCTGTTTCTTCTGTTATAATATCACCTCGGTTGGGTAACATTAGCTGGGGGGGGGGGGAGAGAGAAAGAGAGAGATTGATTATGTGCCATCAAGTTGTTTTTGACTCCTAGTGACCACATAGATAGATTTTCTCCATGACAATCTATCCCTAACCTGTTATTTCAAGTCTCCCAATGGTGCACTTATCACCACTGTAACTGAGTCTACCTTGCTGCTGGTCGTCCTCTTCTTCTCTTTCCTTCTATCTTTCCTAGCATTAGATCCTTTGGAAGAGAACATATATAGCTCAGGGATGAACTGTGGAGTCCCTGGGATTCTCTGAGCTTGGTTGTTTGGGTGTGGGTTTTTTTTTTTTTTTTGTTTTTTCTTGGTAGTTCCTTGATTAGGGTATTGTTTACTGCTTGATTGTTTGTCTGGTGTTAATCTTGGTGTTAATCTCTGCTTATCTGGGTGATGATTGCTGGTGAGGAGACATTCTGGTCTTTTGTTTCCTTTTTATTGTCTCTTTTGAATAGTAGGTAGATGTTGTTTATCTCTGTGTGCCTGTTAATGGCTGCCTTGTCTGAATACCAAGCTTCCAGGAATTCCCTCGCATTTTTGGATTTAGCTTGGTCTAAGATGCTGACAGTTTCCCAGTTGAAACTATGGTTAAGTCTGTCCACGTGTTGTGAGATTAAGGGGTTTTCATCGTGTCTTCTGACTGCTAGTTGGTGTTCATGGATGCGCTTTGCTAGCCTTCTGTCTGTCTGTCTTACATAGTGGTTGTTACAGTCCTTACACAGTATGTTGTAGATGACTCCTGTTTTTCTCTTCTTGGACTACTGGGTCTTTTGGTTTGCTTAAGATGTTTTGGAGGGCTTTAGTTGGTTTGTGTGCTACAGAGATGCCATGTGGTTGTAGTAGTCTATTAGTCTAAAAAACAGGAGTCATCACCCAGATAAGCAGAGATTAACACCAAGATTAACACCAGACAACCAAGCAGTAAACAATACCCTAATCAAGGAACTACCAACAAAACAAAAACAAAAACCCACACCCCCACTAACACTGGCAGGGCAGGTTACTGTATTATCAACAGAAAGCAAACCCCACTCGATTGTCGCACTGAAGATGTTACCTAGCTGGGTAATGAAATGTTTGCAAGAAAACAACCAAGCTCAAAGAACCCCAAGCACTCCACATTAAAGCCTTTTCCAGACAGCTGGATCTTTGCATAATGTGTCCAAAGCAGGATATTTTTGCCCTGGTCATTTGTGTCTTGAGTGAGAACTCTGGGTTGATTTGTTCAATGATCCATCACTTTGTCTTCTTCGACGTCTATGGTATTCTCCAAAGCCAAAGTTCAAAACTGTCAATATTCTTCCTATCCTGCTTCTTTAAAGTCCAGCTTTCGCTTGCATAGTGTGTCACAAGGAATACCATGGCTTGCATGATTCTGATCTTCATAGGTATAGACACATCAAGGCATTTGAATATCTTTTCCAAGGCCTTCATGGCTGCTCTACCAAGTACTAGTCTGCAGCATATTTCTTGACTGCTTGTTCCTTTACTGTTGGTGGTTGACAGGCAGAAGCTGTCCATCACTTCAATATCTTCATTGTCAATTCTAAATCCGGTTGTTCTACCTGTTGTCATTAGTTTGGTCTTCGTTATATTTAATTTTAGTTCCATTCTTTCATTGTGCTCTGATATCACTTGCTGAAGATGAATTGTGTGTGTGTGTGCGTGTGCACACACACACGCACACACATACATACAGTTCATCTTAAGCAAGTGATATTAAATGAAATTTCTTTCTTAGCAAATATATTTGCTTGGTCCATTAATTTCTATGTCAAGCATAAGCTTTTTTGGAGAAGGATCCTGAGAATACCATGGACAGCCAAAAAACCCAAACAAATGGGTCATCGAACAAATCAACCCACTCGAGGCACAAATGACCAGGCTCAAATTATCCTACTTCAGAGACTTAATGAGAAGCTCTCATTCTCTGGAGAAAGCTCTAATGCTGGGAAAGCTGGAAGGAAAGAGAAAAGAGGATGACCAGCAGCATGATGGATGGACTCAGTTACAGTAGTGATGAGTGCACCGATGGAAGACCTGAAAGATCAGCTTAGGGACAGATCATCATGGAGAAAAATCAATGTGGTCATTAAGAGTCAATACCAACTTGATGGCATGTAATCAATCTATCAAACATGAGCTTATACTATTCCTGGACAAATATCCCATCTGAAATGAAACTAAAGTAATTTAGAAGCGCACTCATAATGGAATTCCAATTATATAAATAATAAACCTGTTGATTTGAACTAAAATTCCTGTACATCTACAGTCATACTCTGACTCAGTAAGAACACATTATAAATACAAATATTCTGTGGAAAGAATAGAATTACACAATAATTAAATAATAGGTTTAAACTGGCATAGCTAATTTTTTTGTTATGATAAAAGGCAATTGTGTGATTACTGGATAATTACATTGTTTCTGTTCATTCAGATGTCAAAGTATGATGTTAGTTTAAATATAAAAGATTGTTATATACCCTTGATTGGTTTCTGTATTAACCATGCAGCAACGTTTTCAATGATCTATGATATATATAAGTACAGAGGAAATTTTCCTGTATTTTCAACATTAGTAGATCGACAACATTACATATGATCTTACAAATTATATAGCAGTTCCCATTTTTATATTTTCTAAAGGACCAAACTAGATATAAATCCATTTTAATATACAAATTTGTCCTAATTGTGCTTTATTTCATATGAGAATACTTCTCTTGTCCCCAGTTTATCTTCATACTTTCCTGCATTTCAAAGTATTGTTTTCCTCAGTTTCAAAATGCTCAATTGCACATCACTTTTTGCTGTTGAAAAAAAAGCCTATCTAATTTGTCCTTAAAGCTTCCAATTTTGTCTTTGTTTCATATGATCATCTTTCAATAATTACTGGTCCTGATGTGAATCAGTAACAGTCTTTATACTGCATTGTAAGGTTGTGTGATACTTCTCATCCATCTGTACAAATAAGATTTTTAAAATTTTTACTCCTTTTGATTAAATTGCAGATTCTATTCAATTGTTTTTTTAAAAAAACTATATATCTTTTTTTCATAGTAATTTTTGTTCAAAGAGTTAAAAGCATTGTCAATAGCTACTGTTCTCCCAGCATTTCCTTCAGTAGAAAAAAAATTGTTATGTTGTATTTAGAGCTTGCTACTTTTCTGAGTTCTGGATCTGGTTCTTATCACCATAACCGGGATTTATGGAATTGTCTTCTGTACTGAAACGGAGCAACAGTTGCTGGGCCCAGCAGTCTAGATTGTTTCATGAACTGGGTTCACAAAAACTAGAGTCGGCCCTGGAAAATAAGCTTAAGAGGCTGAGAGACTCTGACTAGGCTTCATGTAGGTTTTTTGAACTACCATGTTTGTCACATTGCTGCCTGTCTGACTTGAAGTCAGACACTTGTGTGCTCCTAAGAAAAGTGTAGCTCTCTGGATTATATAGAAAAACATGGGAATCAGTTAATTGTGTTGGGGAGATCCTCGTGAGAGGACCATGGCTGTGAAGGCACATGCACGAGGAGACAACCAGCAGCAATTTCTGAAGCAGTCACACAAGTCTGGAAAGAGACATGACTATGTTAACAATTCAAATAGTTACATTTTTTAATGCTCCCACATATTCCAAAGTGCATCTTGTGAAGACTTGCAAAGCCCTAAGAATTATACATTTTCTATTATTATCCCTAACCCATGGCAATGTGTCATTGTCATTTTTGGCCCTTGTATTTCCCTTGTATTTGGGTTTCTTGTTTTTTCATTTTATAGTAATGCAAGAAGGGAGATGCGTCAATTATACAATTTATGATATAGGAATCATTTAATTGGAATTCAGATGATTTTTTTTTTTTAAATTTTGGAGAAAACAGGTATGGGCTTCTTATTTCTTTACTTCCTGTTGTTGGCTGGCTGGAGGTTTGTGAGACAGAAAGAATTTAAAGAAACACATTAAAATAAAATGTGTTTCTTTAAATTCTTTCTGTCTCACAAACCTCCACATTCAGTAGATTTTGTTATCCTTATAAGTGAACATGTTATAGATTATTTAAATCCCTGTGCAAACCTCAGAGTTCACACAAGAACACTGATCCCCTGCAATTTACCAGAGGTAGAATTTTAGTCCCATTTCTAAAGACAGTCAGCATCTGTTCCCTATCAGAGTGAGAAAGTGGAAAAGTTGAAAAGGTGATTTAATAAAAAAATGGAGATAAATGTTTTAATAACAATTTTAAAACAGCAATATATGACATACAAAGCAGAAGTACTTTATTTTAAATGAAAGGATAATTTTTAAAATATGCATTGTAAATTGTACTACCTGTAGAGTCTTCAGTCTTTTTATGAAATTTTATGAAATTATCTCTTAGTACTAAACTGAAATGTAATGTTAACTACAGGCATAATGGTAAACCACAAGTTTCTACGCTTCCTTCTTTCTCTATACATAACAATTGTAGAATGGAAACTCAAAGCATGTTTGTGTAGCATAGCATATAAATAATTTCCTAATGCTTGTAGTGGCACTCTGAAATTATTGTGATCATTTAGTTTTTACTGTAATAAAGTCAGCACCATAGAGAGTCAAAACCGCCTTTCGTGTATTATCTTGCACTTCTCCGATCATGTTGTTTCACCATCTCTAACATAGGCATGTATGCTCATAGGATGAATTAGGCTTTCCATATTTCCTTATGATTTGCAACACAGAATGCTTATATAGAAGTCATAAACAAAAACACTGTCGTGCTCTTAAAACAGGTACAAGTGATTTATTATCAGCCGTTCCATTTAATCAACTATAACACAGACAAGTGCTTCAGTTTGTAATTGCTAAACTCTTTTTTTTAAAAGCACCTTTAAATTAATCAAATGCATTTAAGCTGATTCATCTCTTTGATTTGCAGCTTTTTTTAAATATCTAATATGTATGTCTATGTACAGGTGTGCTGTTTCTGATGTGCAAAATTTACATTCTAAGATTGTTATGTTACAATATTTTGCTATGCAATATTTTAAATTAAATCCTTTTTCCTTTTTAGATTGGGGCTTATGATCAGCAAATATGGGAAAAATCTGTAGAACAAAGAGAAATCAAGGTAAAGTTTCAGACATAGCAGTGCATTCTTTAATAAATTCCTTCCACATTGGTTAAGATGAAGCAGAATTTTTATGTTTATAAAAATATGTTCAGTGTTAAGTATTAGCAATGATTCTTAACTGTTCCCTAATAAACTTATGTACAACCAGTAATATGTTTGATATTGTCAGTTTAGTTTTAGACATTTACATACCGATTTCCCTGTGCTGGTGAATGACTGCAATAAAGTTTTTCAAGTTTCAATAATACGTTTAGCACTCTTTTTCAAATATGTGTTTTATGGAAATATTTTTGGATGAGTAAGCTTTTAGCAGCTTCCTTTCCATTATCAACTTACTGAGGAAGTCCTGTAAAATTCTGAAGAGTCATATGATCCAAAAAAAATTATTTGAAAAAACTGTTTAGTATCATGCATTTTTAAAAGAACCTGCTTGAAAGATCCTCTTCCACATTTTATTATGAAGTTGTAGGATTTATTATGCTAATTCTTACAGATTTGCAGCATTTTAGTAGTTTTAAATCAGCTTTTCTCCCTCTACTGAAATGAAAGATTGGCACAAGAATTGGGAATGGGAGGGTAAGTTATAGGATTTGGAAATGTATATAGGTTTTGTGTCCACCTGGGTATAAACTATTTGACAGTTTGCTGCTATGGGTGCATGTGTAGAAGCTTTAAGAAGTCCCAGCGTTGACAAAAATACTGCCGTGTTTAGTTAACTTTGCATTAAACTACTTGTCATTTAGTCGTGCACTCTCCGGTATACTTTGATGTGACTTTTGTCAGTTTTAGTTTATTGTCTTCTGGTTATGTTTATAGTTCCAGTTCATTTTTCATCCTGTTATTCTTTTGAACAGTTTATTAAATTGGTAAGTATATGATGGCAGAAATTTGTATTAAGCAAATAGCTTTTATAGATTAACTGTCTCTGCATCTTAGCATCACTAACAAAATCTGCTTAGTATCTGATAAGCTAGAAACTATACCAAAAGTAGTTGAATGCTTTAGGATCATTTCCTTTTGAAAAAATTAGGCTGCAATCCTGTACAATTTACTTCTGAATAAGTCTTGTTAAACCTCTGAGTAAACCTACATAGGATTATACCATTAGGTTTACTTTCAGTGTTTATACAGTTTTCCAAAGACACATGAATGTACACAGGCTGGGATGTTAATAAACATAGTCTTCTATGGAGAAAATTTAAAACGTTTGGATCTGATCCCAGATTTTGACCTTAAATCGTAGTTCTGACATAATATATGTTTGGTACAGTGGAACTTAGACACACCCTTTTATTTTATGTCTTGAGTCATGATGGCTCAAAATAGTCATTTTGTTCTGGAAAAAAATAGCTAAGCTTAAAAAATGGAATTACTAGGAACAAGTAGTAATAAATTAATACATTGTCTTTTCTGCAGATTGAGCTAAGCAAGGATATATGTTTCTTCCCTTATTAGGTTAAAGAGTTTTCCAGAGAGTTGCCAGTATCTGGCAATGCCTATTTGGTTGGAAGCCTCCATATTTCAAGTAAACTTGACATACAAAGAGCCTCTGAACTGACCTTTCCAGAGCCCACTAGAAAAGATACCTCAGTTCTGAAGCTTTGCTTTTCTTCTATATGATCAGCAAATTCAGAATGGCCCTATAGTAATTTTACTGTATATTTCTTTTCACTGGCTGTCTTCTGATGAACAGGTATAGAGGCAACTAAGCAATCTAGAATGTTTCTGACAAAGTTTTTTCATTCTCAAATACAGTGGTTATGTTCTTTGTTCTGCCCATCCTGAACGCAAGCCCAGTGCTATTGAATTTTTTGAAATGTAATTAAACAGTAACTGTCGTTGAGTTCAGATAACAGACTTTTCCCCACTGTCTTGCTTATCTTACCAATATTCTGTTCATCTTAATTTGGCCCAAGCCCATCAGTTTTTGGTCTCCTCTTATTTTTCAATAGCATTAGCTCCATTGTAACAGCCATCTCCAGAGCTAGAACCTTTTGCTGTTTCCTTGGCCTGTTTATTGCCTTGCTAGTCCAAAGAGCCCTGTTTGCTGTCAGAACATTTTATCCCTTAGTAAAAAGACTCCTTGAGTCCAGAGCCTGGCTTGATAAAAGCAGTATGATTGCACTTGTCTGTCCTCTATATTTGTTGCTAGGTAGTTCTCATGGTTGAGCAGGAAATTCAGAGCTTGCGACAGACTGAGAAAATTATGACTATAGTCACTTTTTATTCTGTTTTTAAACTAAATTATTGTGGCTCAGGGTCAGTATTAATGGCTTAGCCTGTATTAAATCTCCCCATGATAATCACCATAGCTGTGGTTTGGAGGCATTTAAAGGCTTGAGACATTTTCCTCGTTTTTCTTTGGATTCAAAAGCTAAGAGCATGGAGGGCAACATATGATTTGCCGCTTTTCCTTCTGATCAGTTTTATCAGTTCCTTTGGTCTACATAGCAATGCAGCCGTGCCATTTCAAAAGTGTCTCTTTTCATACTTTCTTTGAAAAAATGCTGGCTTCTTTACCCATTACTTTTTTTTACCTTTGTTAGAAATAGTATGCTGCTCTTCACACTAGGGTCTAAGCTTACTATCTAATCCAGCTTTCTTTTTTAGAACATGGATGTTTGCTTCTTTTTTCTGCTTTTGTGTGTGGATGTGAAATAAACTTGTGTAGACTTTTCAACTTTAGAGATGGCCTGAGATAAGTCTACTTCACTGCTTGGGAATGTGAGTGCTTGTTGAGTTATTTCTCCATTGTTTACGAGTTTGTGAGCTAATCATTTCACACGCAGAAATTAATAATGGTGTTCCCAAATCAGTGAAATAACAGCCTATAGCCCAGCTCTGTGAAAAGATCCCTTGTTTCAGCATTTGGTTAACATCAAATTGTACCTTCTCATTTTAGGGAAATGCAACATTTAGAGTCCAACTTTGGAAATTCAGCGCCACATATAGTGTCCACAGGGTATGGTGAAAAAAGTCAAGATGGCAGCCCACCACAGTGTGATTGAAGCTCCAGCTGTTTCTTTATGTGCATTGCACATGTGGCACATATAAAATGGGTGGAGCTTTGTTCACACCATTGTGGCTGCCATCGTTTTTGACCACACCCTGTGAACACCCCTGGCCACTAAATTAAAAAAAAAAATGGTTTAGCATAGGTACTACTGATTCGAGTAGGATGAGAAGACTTCTAAAAGCCTCATGGCTTGTTTCAGAATAGACTGAAACAAGGATCCTTCTTTACAGACACTAAGACACTTTTGTAACTTGCTGCCTGCCTCTTAATGATTGCTCCTGGGCAAGCAGTCCCTTGCCAATTGCATCTGCCTGTTCTTCTTTGGTTGCTGTTGCTTACCTGCATGTAGCGTTTTCAGGATAAGGGTAGCATCCATCAAAATCCAGTGTTAACCCACTGGGAAAACAGGCCTATTAGGTCTAGCAGCGAGAGAGAAATGAAGGAATGAGACTAGACTACCTGATGTGTGTACAGTCATTCTTTCTTAAGGCAGGAGAAGAGCATACATTAATTAGGATGGAAGTGGGGGTGGGATGGGGGAGGTGAGGAAATGAAGCCGAGAGTGGGAGAATTCTTTTAATGACAGTGTTTTATGGCTCACAATTTTTTCCCCATTGCAATGGATATCTTTTTCACTTTTCTCTTTGCTAATTAGCTGATATCATTTAGATCTCTCTTACGTAAGTTTTAACTCAAAAATTGAGATGTTCTTTACTGCATCAGAACAAACATGCATCTGGAGTCTGCGTTTAAGTAATCAGGAATGCATTACCCCAAACGTGGAAGCTGCAGCATTTTGTGGCAACCAATCCATAAGTTAAATTATTCAGTATATTGTTTGTCTTGAATATTCTATTACTGTAGACTGTTTAAGCTTTAGTTAACACAAGGAGGGGGATGAATTTCTCCCTTCAGAAGTATATATAGCTTACCATGATTCCTTTGGTAATCATTTCCAAAATAAAGAAGAGAGAGCCTTAAATAAAACAGAGCCATGAGATGAAAATGTCAAGCAATTTTGTTTAACCTCTCTTTTGCAGTAACATTTTGACATGAGAAAATCAGTACAATTCTACATCGATGATAGTGAGTCTTAGATAATAATACCATATAATAGCCTGCTCAGAGGCTTCGATCTCCTAGTATATTTTTCTTTTGGAGTTTTTCTAAGATGCTTTCTGTGATTTGAACAATCTGTGTTTTTATTTCGCCTTTCATTGATTATTTTGAATATAACTTTGAAAAGGATTTTTTTACGTTCTCTTTTCCTTTTATTATTTGTTTTTAAAAATAAGGTTTGATTCTGTTTATCATTTGCGAGATGGGCCGATTTCTTCACAAAAGAGGATGGGTTGATTTTCCTAGCCATCATGTATCAATGATGTAGGGCCAGGAGATGGCACTATTGAATTAATTTTCTCATTTCGCTTTTTTTATTTCCCCCCTTTTACTTGCTGCTGAAGCATCCAGGCTGAGGGATACCATTTCTCTCACATTGCTGGGGTTGGGGCGATGCCAAACAAAGTCACCTCTGGCGCCAGTGAGAGTTACCAAGGCAGAAGGGGGACCTAGGGTGTGAAGACCCAGAAGGCTTGAGAGGACGTGGAGATTTCTAACCTTCAGTCCTATAGATTCAGCTAACTGCTATGTGGCCATACCGTGTCTTTAGTATGCATATGTTGCAGCTTCCCTGATCTGTGTCTTTGCCAGCTGTTGGCATCGCTGTGTACAGTTTACTGTTGCTGCAGTATTCACTCTTATATCAGTATAGTGTTGCTTATAAAATCCCTTTTTGGCTTGTAGTTAATTTTGCCTTGACTTCTGCTGGAATATGAATGGCTGGGAATTAAGAGAACTGTAGCCAAAACACATTTGGAAGGTAACCAGTTGAAGAAGGCTGCTTTAAATGAGATGGACTTATACTGTATTTTGCATCTTTATTGATTCTGCTATTTAACAGTGAATATAGTAAATTGTATGAACTTGTTTTTTGTAATCAGTAAGATAGGCCTAAACTGGAAACTCGTTATAGAAAGAAAATGCAGGTGTCCTAAAGGAATGTAACCTTTCTGACTATATGTTTTCATCTTCCTTTTAACAATAAGTGAAAGTGTGTATTATGTTAGTAACAAAGTCCTTGAACCCATAACTACCAGAGTAATGAGAATACGTTAGTAGAAGACATATTTGTGAGCTAAGAGGAAGGAATAATGAAGTGTGCCATTTGCCATGCAATAAGGCAAGGAACTTGTATTAGCTAGAACTGTGGGCAATAGATGAAAACTTAGATTAGTAATTAATGCAACAAGATTTTAAAGCCCTGTAACGTGTCTTGTAATGGTATGAAGTAAGACATGGGAAGATTGACATTGAAGCTAAGATGCACTAAACAATTGATAATTATTTGTTGTCAGGAGATAGCAGGAAAGAACAAGAAGTCAATTATCTAGGTAGATGGGAAAAAACATGTTGTTTTCAAATGATGAGGTGAACTGTCATCATGATCTTTGTGAATTCAGTGGTTAAGCTAAAAGGACTCCGAATTACAATGACTCCTGGGCAGGGGAATTCACAGTGCAAAAGATGAAGTGCTTGATGATAAAATAATGACCTTGATAGAGAATATGCAAAATATTAGACAGTGTTGAGATGGAGAATTTCTTAGTTGAAATGAATATGCTAATATCCTTGAGATCTCACAATCATGGATTATAGAAATACTAACATACAACAAGGGAAACAGTTGGATTTTTCTATGGTATAATGTTTTATAGCATCTTTCCTAGAATGAAGAAAACCCTGTTTCAATGAGGAGATGGAGGAGATAGAACTGATCACAAAATAGGTGTCAAAACAAAACCAGGATTAAAATGCCCATTAAAAAGGCACTTTAAAAGGCATGGGCAAAAAGAAATCAAAAGACTCTCTCTCTTTTGATTTCTGAAGTAGACATCTTCAGTTTGAGTATGCTTAAATTTCCTAGGTGTCCTAATTCCACAAATATATCTCAGGAGATAAGGAAGCTTAAGAGACAGGGAATCCAGTAGGAAATAGAAATGGGGCTGAAAAGTGAAAGAGAGGTAAAGGCGCAAATAAGATAAAAGTAACTTTTAAAAATATATTTAAGTGCCTGGTTCCAGACTATTTCAGATGCAAGTATTTACATTTCAGGAATAGGAACAGATAGACATGTTGTCCTTGCATCCAAAGTCTGTTAAATGAGAGATCTGTTAAATTGAGCTTCCACTGTAAATATTAATCAGACCAATACACTAATGTATTCTCTATCTGAATAAATTGAATTCTCAGAAAACAAATGTATTTCCTATGCTTATCTGCAAAACATCCCATCTATAAAAAAATAATTAATCTACCAGTCATAAAATGAATTAATTAGTTGGTGTCACTGAGAGAGAGAAAGATCAACAGCGCTCTGCATCCTATCTCCAGCAGTCTATTTATTGATTGCAGTTTCCTATCATGGAACACCGGATTTTGGCATACAGAACTGGTAGGGTTCATATGGGAAGTCTAATTTTTCTTCCTAGGTAGCAATATCCATTTCCTCAACATTTCCAATCAGAGGTAAGGAGCTGACTCCAGAGAGAATGAAACAGCCTAAATTAGGTTTTTGTTTTTGATAACTTGCTGCTATTAAAGCCATTAAGGCAAAGAGGAGGACATAATCAGTCAACCAGAAGACAGACGGAACAAGTGAGGGCAGAAAAGGAACCAAAAGGCAGAGATGCTCAGAGTCTAAATTTTCACCAGAAGAAAAACACTGGCAGTTTTAGTTATGTGATGATTGATTGTTCAGATTATTGTTCTAAAAAAAAAAATCAATAAGCAGGATTTTACTGCTCTCCCTGTCTGACATCAAATAATATATCCCAATACTAGTGGCAATTATGACTACTGAGATGAATATGCTAATTGGAATCATATTTCACAGGAAAAAAAATGATTTTTTTCAATTGAATTGATTTTTTTTTTTTTTTGGAAGAATAGCCCTCTGAAAAAAGGCTCATGGTAATGGTTTCTTCTCAGGACTGCAAATCTCATTGGTGGTGAGAATGAGGTTCAGGAATAATATCAGGGGAGTTTGAGGATCCACCTGGGACTCTTTAAAGGCACTTACGCAGTTTTGGATTTGATAGCAGGAAAATAAATTTCCTATACATACCTTCTTTCATCACTGCAGTACATAGCTGAACTAAAAGACAGTAAGCTATACAGATATTATAACATTCTAAAGTGATTATATTTTCTCTTAATTAGGATGTTAACTTTCTTAACTGTGGCTATATATTTAAGCTTTAAACTTTTTTCCCAACAAGAACAACAAAACATTTGCTGGCTCTAAGGTGTTCCACAAACAGAGTGACCCCTTCTGTTCTTGACAAGCAGGCACTGGATCCAAATCATGTTAAACTGGAGCCTTTCTTCAAATAGATTTAAGGTAGCCCAATTATGACCCATATTCAACTTTCTATGTAGATCATGTTATGTTCTATGCATCTTACAGGGTTTGAGAAACAAGCCAAAGAAAACTGGGCACGTAAAGCCTGATCTCATAGATGTGGATCTTGTAAGAGGTAGGACTTGGTCTCCTCAATAGGAGTCATAATTGTATTCAATGTATATTAGCTTAATTTTAACATTTTTAATGTACTCTTGTTTTAGAGGGCAGATTTTTTTCATGGGTGAAAGTACCTGTTGGGGAGGGGAGGGGAGTGATTTTCAGTAACAGGGAGCTGCCACCTGAATATTTAGCAGTACAGTATAGCTCTGTTCCTGTTTTTGCATCACTTACTAGAAGGATAGAAAACAATTTGTAATAGAGAACCTCCCTGAACAAATTCTTGTGTAGTTCTTGCAAACAAACAAGTATATTTCAAACATTGCACACTAAAAATAAAAAGTTGTGTGTTAACTGGATTGAAATAATAGCCTGCTTTTGCTGTGCTTCCAATTCTGTAGCAATCCCTCCCTCCCAACTATTATTCCTCTTGAGGATAGTGGAATTCAGTTTGCTGGAAATAACAGAGTTATTGCACATGAAAATAGTCCACAAAGTATAGAAAGGGAAAGAAGTCCCCGGGGCTAAAGAGTGAAATATCTTCCTCCATGAGCAGATCAACCCTGGCATTCTGTGTACATAGGTGGAAATGTTGGATTTGGTATCAGGGACAAATAGACATCTTATATGTTTCTGTGTAACTGAGTAATTTATTTTTCTTCTGTTCAGGCTCTGCCTTTGCTAAAGCAAAACCAGAAAGTCCCTGGACCTCCCTGACTCGAAAGGGAATTGTTAGAGTTGTTTTCTTTCCTTTCTTCTTCAACTGGTGGTTACAAGTGACATCGAAGGTTATTTTTTTCTGGCTCCTTTTCCTTTATCTTCTTCAAGGTACATGTGGATGATATCTTCTGCCTAACAAATCCCTTTATTTAAAAAGTAACAGAGCTACATTGCAATTCTATTCTTTGAAATAACACTTGTCTCAATAGTTGAATAACAGTAAGAATAATATATTTAAAATATAATATAATGTAATATAATATAATTTTTAAAATGCTAACAATATGAAAAAGAAGCTTGACGGTGTAATAATAATAATAACCCCCAGTGAGGCACTACCTTGATGTGGGGCTTGTGGGGTTTGCATGCTCCATAGAGGATGAGAGCTATGCCAGAGGTTCAACCATACTGGACAGGTCTCATCAGAGGAGCCAAACGAAGAGTGTCTCTCCCATAAACAATATGGTGAGATGTAATTTGCAGAAACCCATACTGGATCGCTCATTGCCTGGGTCAACAAGGACCATGCTAGGTGTTCTAGTTCCTGGACATCTGGTGACAAGTGGGCTATAGGACTCAGGACTGTTGGCTGAGCAACTAGGGCCAGCAGTTGCAGGACTACTGGAAGAAAAATTATTTACCCATCGCAAATATACAAAGACTGAAAACAAAGAAATAATGATCTGCTATTACAAATCCAATCCAATGAGAAGAGGATATCTGAAAAGAATGCACCAGTTCTGGAAAGAACAACATCCAGAATCAGAAATAAAGAACATAGGCTAGCGGATCAATGTCGATTTATAACACGAAATAAAGTATTCACAAATAGAATTGAAAGAACTGCAAAGGTCTACCCAGGGCAAAGAAATCGAAGCCTTGCCAGAAGTAGCTCAGATAGTAGAGCCTCCTCCTCAGAAAAAACAAAGCCCTCTAACTAAAAAACAAGAGGAATTGAAACAAAGAATAACTGAGCATCTAGAATAGCACAAAAAGAATAGAATAAGGTTGCCTGCTTCTTCTTACAAAGAAACAGCTAGCACGAATATTGAAAGATGCCAATACTGTAATGTCAAATATGAGCACCAGCTCACTGCAAGAAACAAACCAACTGATGTTGAAGGTTCTTATATTCTATGAATTGAGAAGCCTATACCTGTATTTATATTTATTCCACCATCGATTGTATTCTGTTTAAATAAAATAAGTAAAAAATAAATAAATACTTGAAGTTAGAAAGGAATTTTTACATTTTTTCTTGAGCTGCAGTTTTCACTTATTAGTACAGTAACAAATCATATGTACCAGTCTGATGTAATGGTGAACAAATATAGGCTTTCTGTTTTGATTAACTGCTTCGCTAGCAGAAGGGAACAAGTATGGGTCCCTAAAGCAGCGTGCAATGTTTTTGTTTTCCTGATGTGACATGCAAACTTTTTATTAAACTAAAAGCTTAAAATTACTGAAACAATTAGAAAACTAGGTCCCTAGTTATTTGAATTATCATAAAAGTGTTATTGAGCCGTGCAAGGCTTCTGAAAATAATTTGAGAGAAGTGCTGTGGAGCATATTGGAGCCACAGCCATCTGCAACTCCGAGCAGTTGCATCTCCCCAGGATTGTGCAGCTGTTCTCTTTGGCTTTCACACGATCAGAGTAGAAGATGTGTCTCCTTGGAAGAGTTGCAGATAGTTGCTACATTCGTACTTGCTAAATGCTGAAGCAACTTTTTGGAATTGAAAGAGAAGGACTGCACAGCCATAGTATGGTATAGTCATGGTATAGCTACCTACCTTCATAGAATAGAATAGAATAGAATAGAATAGAATAGAATAGAATAGAATAGAATAGAATAGAATAGAATAGAATAGGAGTGAAGGATTTATTGCAGTGCTTCATACTGGATAACAATTTAAATTTATCCAGTGCATAATACCTTGAAATAGTTAATTGATCAGGAGTGCATTGTTTTAATCGACCACAAATATTTCTACATTTATCAGCTCTTTCAAAGAGGTTAACTTGAGTTAAAGTATTTTATGTACAAATCAATTTATATATCAGACAAAATAGTATTGGCTGTAGATATAATTGTTTTAAAATACAATTTCCAGCTAATGTCTGAAATTACTGTAGCTGCTGCCAAACATTTTAGCTGTAGGAAAATAACTGTATTTTTGCACAGTACAATATTGGATAGTTTTCTCATATGTAACAAGTTTTACCACAGAGGTATAGTTAAAAAAATCAAACATTTTCACTTTATATAGAGAACAGTATTCAGCCCAAATTAAGAGTGTTTAGGTACCTTGATTTCAGTGTAAGACTAACATGGATGCTTAAATCTCCTTCACTTGGGAATGGGGGACGAGTGGGAAGTTTTCTTTTGATTGTGATCCTTTCTGACTTCCAACAATAACAATTTTCCAATTAATGATCTCCATTTCTCTGGTTTACTTACGAATTATTAGTGCAGTGTTATCCTGTTTTCTTCTTTCAAACAGTTGCTGCAGTCGTATTGTTCTTTACAATAGAAGGCCCGCACAATATACCTCTAACTGAAGTAATAGGGCCAGCATGGCTCATGTTGCTCCTTGGAACTGTACATTGCCAGATTGTTTCGACAAGGACGCCTAAATCATCTCCAAGCACAGGAGGGAGAAGGAGAAGGTACATTTGTGCTAATACTGGGTGGCATTTATGCATGTCTTTGCTTTAATGTGAATTAAACCCTAAAAGATTAGAGAAGACACACTGTATGAAAGTAGAGATTATATATTAGTAAGATATTATTAATTTGTAATACAGATTTTCATTTGTTTTATTATTTACAAGAATATGTTAAGTCACGCATCAAAAGCAAAGTGGCTACCCTATGGACTTTGAATAAAGAATGGTGGATGCCGTTTTCTTGTGTCAGTTTCAACCTATTTCATGGCAAATTGGGATTGGAGGGGTAGCGATACTTTTGCCATGCCTCCATGTTGTTATTTCTAATATGTTCTGAAGTTCCTTTTATCCAGGGATACCATATGGACATTTTATTATAGGCTAAACAGTACAAATCCGTGCATTTTAGTAGATAAGTAAATAATGGAAATAAGATGCCATAACCTTAAATACTGGCTCTAATTCCATGAGAATTAAAGTAATCTGTCAAAAGGTTAAAAAGTGTTCATGAATTTACTTTTTTCTGCCTTCTGAACTTTTTATTTCTTATTAAAAGAGAAGATTTCTGTCATCTGAAAAGGTGGTTATGAAAATTTAATTTGTCTTGTTTAAATTAACAAAGCCATTGTTCAGCTTCAAATATACTGATGGATTTAAAGCTCTTTTGTGCATGCTGTCCATGTTGTGGTGCTATGACATTTACTAGATACCTCCACTTTTAATTTCTTCTGATGAAGGAAATTAAGGAAAGCGGCACATTTGGAAGTGCATAGAGAAGGAGATGGCTCTAGCACGACAGATAACACACAGGAGGGAACCATACACAGCTACGGTACAAGCACTCCTTATAGTCTTGGCGCTGTCTTCAGGGATATCTGGCATGCTACTTTCTTTTTATCAGGGTTTGTATTTTATTGAAAGCATTTGAAATTGGAATATTTTATTATCTTAAATGTTGCACTATCCCTTTTCTCTAATATAATTGTGTCAAAGTATTTTAGCACCTATGACTTTGTTTTCCACACTGCAGTATATGTAAACACTGAAGACCAGCATAAGAAATTGAGGCAACAGATGCCCCAAATCAATGAAAACATTAGATCCTGTTCTAAAATGGCTGGTCATTTTTCAGCTGGGTTTCTTATTTGGCTCTGATACGTTTTCTGTTAAATTAGGAACATACTCTTCTACTTTTTCAGATCCAGGACTCTCCTTTATTTCCAGCCTGCAAGATTCACTTTTACATTTCTTTTCCTTCTTAACTTACTTGTAGCTATCAAAGAGAGGCACTACATTTGTATCAGCCTTCCCAGGTAGTTGTTGTTGTTGTTTAGTCGTTAAGTCGTGTCCGACTCTTCGTGACCCCATGAACCATATTGCGCCAGGCCTTCCTGTCCTTCACTGCCTCCCTGAGTTTGCTCAGTTTCATGCTCATTGCTTCAGTGATGCTATCTAACCATCTTATCCTCTGCCGTCCTCTTCTCCTTTTGCCTTCAATCTTTCCCAGCATCAGGGTCTTCTCCAAAGAGATCTCTCTTCGCATTAGGTGACCAAAATATCCCAGGTAGACCAGACAGGAAACATGACCGAATGAGCTAATTCTACTTTATTGTAAGGCTACATTAACAGAATCTTGCAAGCCTGAAAGTACAAATCTCCAGCCATCTCCTTTACAGCCTGAGAAGTTAGGGAGAGTCCCTTCTGAGCATCTTTCTCCCCCCATTATGCAGCTGGGGGCTATGCCCTCTCTTATCTGACCATTTCCTAGGCAACATCTCCCTGTTTCTCAAGGTCTTTCTCACATACCATTACATCTTGTGTCAGGGAAGTATTAAACATACATTCAGAAATGGAGGGTTGCAGGAATAATGTCTTTGGGGCTTTCAGAGTGGTATAACCAATTTGGAGGGTTATGCTGTTGTGTAGAAAAATGAGAGGGGCATTGATGGAATTTTCAGGTAATAGAAAGTCCAGTTGACTTACATGCCACTGTTGAGGTAGCCCATTGTCACAGACCTTATAATAAATATATAGGCCACTGTTTTGCTGGCCCTTTACCTTAGACTTTGTAATAAGAACTCTTAGAACAAACTCAGTACCAACAATCTAAATAGTTCCACCTGCTTTTTGCAAAGTGGTCCATCACCATTGCTTACGCTTATGCAACATTTCTCATTTGAAAAATCCTTCCTATTGCTAGCAGAGAAAAGATATATTGGAAAGAACTTTATACTTGCACTGAAGATTAAATATGCATACAAGGAATTTTCATTGCATATTCACTAGATAAAGCTCAAATTGGAAAGGTGTCATTAACAGAATTATAGATTTTTTTTTTTTAAGAACAATGCAGTACTGAATTAAAATATATGTGTGCTGCAGTGTATGATTGACTGGCAAATAAGGTACTTGTTCATTAATGCTATGAATGTAGCATTAGAACCTAATATAAAACCCGCCAAGGAAAAGAATTGTGCACTTCTTTTTAAACAATAAACTGACTAATCTTCATCCCTGTCTAAATATGCTAAAAGAACTAAAGCGCTGACATGTATAATAAAGTAATTATGTTTTAAAAAATCATGAAAAGGAATAATGCAGTTTACTACATGAAGAGTTTGTACTCAGCAATGCTGTTGGCTGCAAATGGAAATTTTGGCATATGAGAATGATATATGTTGTTTCCAGCCATCTTTTAAATAAGGGGGCAAAAGTGATTTCACACTCTCTAGTTTTGTATGAAATAGTTATTTTCCACTGTATAAAATGCTTAGTTTTGTAGTTTCTTCAGAGCAGTTGAACAGTGAATATCCATTTTTTAAAAATTAATTACTAACAGTGTTAATTATCTAAATAAATAATATTTCTCTTTGTTTACCAGCATTTAGGTTATTCATGTAGGTAAACTGAATGAATTAAAAGCTTTGAAATGCATGGCTTGTATTAAACAATTGTGAGGGAAGATTTAGTTGAACACTAATATCTTCATGAAAGAAACTTTAAAAATCCAGTTAAGACAATTCTTTATTGTGTCAACTTGAGATTTGCAAAATAGTTGGAGGTTTTCAAGTTTATCAGAATTCTCTGTCAAGCAGGATAGTAAAAGGCCTAGAAAAATGCAGGAAGGCCATTAATTTCTTAGAGGGAGGTTTAGATAGATAGATACATGCATATACACATATACATACTTTGAGTAGGATGTTTCTTCTGCTGATGAAACATTCCCATAAATCATTATGGATTCCTAGGAAAAAAATGGAATAGGCATTGTATGCTTTACAATTATTGTGTCCATAATAGCTATATGTTTTTACATTTTCAGAGTTCAAAGAGAACCATCTTCCTTAGACCCATTAAAAAATAGATATGTAACTCCCTTACTTGCACCTTTTCTCTGACTGGAATAAGGGGGAGTCTGGCAGCACATTTTAAGATTAACACATTTTATTAAAAGGCATAAGCTTTTGTGAACTGTAGCTCACTTCATCAGTTGCACAGGTGGCTAAACAAATGTATGGTTTGTGAAGTTCTTGGTGCTTTCTAAGCTTAAATGTCTGTGGGGGTGTGGTTTCCTTCTTGGTGGTTCCTTGATTAGAGTATTGTTTTCTGCCTGATTGCTTGTCTAGTGCTGATCCCTGCTTCTCTGAATGTTGGCTGCTGGAGAGGATGTGTTCTGTCTTTTTGTTTCCTTCCTGGTTTTTTTATTGTCTCTCTTACTTATGGAGAGCATCTGTCTGGAGATCAAGTGGATTATTTTACAACCTCTCCTTTATCCGGAGAGATTTCGGCATCCAATGTTGACCCACTGGATGCCAGTCTCTGCTGTGGTGCCATCTCCGCTCCTCCAAAGATGACTAGACCGCCATTAATCTTCACTGGAAGTCCTCCTTTTATTGTCTCTTTTGAAAGGTGGCAAGCTACTACGTATAAGCAGGCCACAAACCCCACACTCGAGAGCCAGTTTGGTGTAGTGGTTAAGGCACCAGGCTAAAAAGTGGGAGACTGTGAGTTCTAGTCTTGCCTTAGGCACGAAGCCAACCTTGGACCAGTCACTCTCTCTCAGCCCTAGGAAGCAGGCAGTGGCAAACCACTTCTGAAATCTTGCCAAGAAAACTGCAGGGACTTGTCCAGGCAGTCTCTGGGAGTCAACACTGACTCAAAGACCAAAAAAAAAAACCCCACTCTCACTGATGTTATGTAGTTGGGTAATGAAACGTCTACAAGCAAGCAACCAAGCTCAGAGAGCATCAGGAACTCCACAGTTCAACCCTGAGCTACAGATATTCTCTTCTATTGTAATGTAGGATTTAAATTGGGATGAAGATGTAGATTACATGTGAGACAGATTACAAGTATTTTATCAACAAGCAATTGTGTTAAAAATCCATTGTGCTTGTTAAGAGAAAGCCTGAAACCATTTGATCTATGTGAGTTTAGCAATCTCTTGCTCAATTGTGTTGGTTAAGTTTCTTTGTCCCAGAACAGCTACTTTGAAATCTGTAAAGGGATGTTTTGCTATTACTTTGCCCTTGTTTCGTATCCTGATCTCAAACTTGTGCCCATTAATTCTTTTGCACAAAGTCTGGCCTTTTTGCCATATGTAGAATCTAGAGGGGCATTGCTGGCAGATGATGACCATTAGAGAAAGGGCGAGCTCATTGTCCAACCTGTTTGTATTTTTCTTGACCATTTGTCTTCAGTTCCTCTGAAAGATGTATTTGGAAAAATCTTGTTCATTCTTAAGTATCTTTATGCAATAATTCTGGTCCCATTAATCCTGTTTTATCCTAATTGCTTGGCAGGATTTGAATAACAAATTCACATTTTATAACTCCGATGAAGAGCTCCTATTCAAGAAAAAGCCACTTTTGTTGATCAAGCTTTGCTCC
This sequence comes from Python bivittatus, assembly GCF_059951505.1. Lineage (NCBI taxonomy): Eukaryota > Metazoa > Chordata > Lepidosauria > Squamata > Pythonidae > Python > Python bivittatus. The sequence goes on along the minus strand of NW_028277037.1, from coordinate 7,457,588 downwards.
ATTTTTTTCTTTTATGCAAAATTTTGTAATTTATTTCACCAACAGGTAAAAATGAAAAATTATATTTTGTTTGGAGGGAATGTCTTTCTTTTTTTATATAATTTTATTAAAAGTTTTAAAAAAGAATATAAAAACTAATACAAACTAATATAAAGTAAGGAAGAAAGAAAGAAAAAGAAATCAAAGAGAAAGAAAGTTAAAAGTGCAAGAAATAAAGAAAAAGAAAAATAGAAAACAAAGAAAAAAGATACAGAGAAGTGGCTTCTGATCTTTATAGCAGTTATAAGTACAACTATGAATTTACCTCTTTCTCTAAAGTTACAAATTCAAATCAACTCTTTATTATAGTCAAAGACCAGCATAAGGAGGGTGGGGTACAGTCAATTTGAAAATATAGAAAATATATCAGAGTCTAAATAATAATAATAATACTCCAGATGTTTTGGGATTGCACCCAAGGTACCTATTATCTGGAGTACCACTTGAAGACCATTTTTTTTTTTTTTTGTCTGCGCTCAGTCATTACTGACCCTGCAGTGACTGCTAGGACGGGTCCTTGCAGTTTTCAAGGCAATTGTTTCGGAAGTGGTTTGCCAGAGCCTCCTTCCTAGAGCAGAGCCCAGCTGGCGAGCGCAGGAGGCGGGGTTTCCGTTGCTTTGCGCCCTTTTCGGGCACGCACGGTTTTTCACACTTACCAGCAACTGCTCCCAACTCCATTTTTGCAAGGCGCCGCCAGCAGTTTTCCTCCCACCGGAATGAGAGTACACATTTATCTACTCACGTGAGTTTTCGAACTGTTGGGTTGACAGGAGCTGGGGAGGACGCAGGAGCTCACCCTGTTTAACGCGAAGGCTGGACTCGAACCGCCGAAGCGTCAGCCATTTCTGGCCGGCAACTTTCAGCGTCATTAAGCCGCTGCGCCACCGCGTCCCCCTTGAAGACCATTGACATTGACAAAATCACCATCAGTCAGTTGGTAAAGGGAGCTTTACTTGGAACAGCTTAAGTCCTGCAACGATACCTTTAACACCATCAAAAAATATCTGCTTATCCCAGGTCCTTGGGAAGGATTCGATAAGTGGATAAAAATGCCAAATCCAGTCTAAACATCTGGCTGACTATGCAACCAACAATAATAGTTATTATTATTATAAAAAGCTAAAATATACAAAACAAAAAGTATATCTAAAAGGAGGGGTAGGAGCGTTAGGTGTAGGGGGCATAAAGGTTAGTATGTGGCAAACTATATCAAATTACAAAGCATTCTAGTATGATGAACTAGATGCTCATTAAGACTAGTTTATGGCACAGGTCATCTGACAAACTTTAATCACTGCTGCGCAGAACCTGGCAACATTATGTGTTGTGGCAAGGTTGGTATCTGAAAGCAGCAGGGAGGTGTAGAATTGTCCTGTGCGCCCTGGAAATTTATACAATACTGGTGAGATGAGGCTAGTGCAAATGTCTCTGTAATACAGGCACTGGAAAAGCACATGCTCTGTAGTTTCTGTGCATCTAGAGTCACAGGGGTATTGTTTCTATGGGAAAAGACTTGTCTTGGATCAGCCTTCAAGGACAGCTGAGGGGAGGGCATGGCATCGTGCCAGAGTAAAGGCCCTCTGGTGGTTAAGTATTTCACGTTTAGTTAAGTATGTCACAGGGGAGGCAGGATGCCTGTTGGATTCCCTGGCAATAAAGGTTGGGGACCTGGCTAGTTCCATTTGGCCCTCTGTGTCTGCTAACGCTGTTTAATGAGTGCTTTGGCCTGATCATATCCCATGCTGAGTAGAAGACCTGGAGAGAAGCCCCAGGATTAGATTTTAGTTGCTACTGCCTGTTTCCATGTGGACTCATAGTTAATGGGGCAAGACCACGGGGAAAAATGGATAGTTTAAGCCAATAGTTGGGTATGGTCACCCCCACACTAGCCTCCACTATCATGAGGCTTGTCTCTAGTCTCAGGGTGGTATTAGATACACATTTTGGGACTCAAAGGGCCAATCTTAAAATTTAGATTGTACAAGTTCTAATGGTGCAAAATTGGAGAAGGGGCCCAGCTGGGCACCATAAAGAAGTTGTGCTGTTGGCTTGGCTTCAAATAATTTGAGTGCTGCAGGAATATAGTGGCCACCTCTTGTCTTGAGGAATTTAAGGATGGCAGATGAGCTCCCCTGTGCGTTTTCAGCAACATAGTCCCTGTGGGTGTTCCTACTGCCGGCAGAATGAAGGACTACCCCCAGGTATTTGAAACAGGAGAGCTGCTCAGTCTTGTGGACATCAATGCTCCAAGAGTAGCTCTTGGGCCTTTTAGCAAATGCCATGATTTTAGTTTTCTGATAATTGAGTTCTAGCTGGTCTTCTTTGCAGTACTGTGTTAGTGCTCTCAGTGCTCTTTTAAGGCCAATAGATGTTCTTGACAGTATTGCTGCATCGTCTGCATAGAGTAGAACAGAAATAATAAAAAAAGCTTGAAAATAAATTCACAGACACTTGCAATTGAAGCAGTCAACTTTTCTGTGTGGCACTTCTCGGCTAAGATCAGATGTGTGTGTGTAACTTTCTGGTGTGCCTTATGCAGAGTTTTCATGTGCCTGGCTCCTGTGTCTGTGTTGTTTTGTTTAGCTATGGTATAAAGAGAGAGAGAAATATGATTTCCAGAACAATTTGTATAGTAAATAATATAATGAATCAATAGGGATGATAAAATCTACAAGGGTTGCATTTTCTTTCAAGGACTTTCAACAGCAGCACTGCTGCTTTGTCCTCAAGTGCTAGTTGCTGCTCTGATGAGTACCTTAATTTTTCAGGTACACACTATTCTTAAATGTCAGTTCTACCTCCAGGTCAATAAAGGAGTTTTTGTGGTGGTTGTTGTTGCAACTAAAAAAAATCAAATTCAGTAGAACATATTAAACCAAATAAATAATATTATCTAAGGGCTATATAATGCAGAATCATTAAGAATTTTTCACTTCATGTGTGGTCAGAATCCAAGTATTACATATAACATGGCCCTTTATTTGAACAAAACAGTACAATTGAGAATTGCCTATGTGGATTTGATTAGGGTAAATTGTAGGGATGATACAGAAATAGGATTTGTATTTCCTTTTAGTTCTGCCTTTTACTTTATTTTATTACACACGGCCTTATTTAAAGTATTACTATTATTAAGAATCTTTCATCATCCAGAATTATTCAGCTAGATTTATGTTGTACTGTATGTATTACTAACTTTTTGGTCTAAGTGTTTAATCTTCATATTCAATATATATGTCTTAGGTCAATGGTGATTTTAATTTTAAGAAGTTGGGAAATGTACACTTCTCAAACTGTAGATCAACAAAGGGTGTGGGCATATGAATATTGTATACATATAATTATCAGTTGATTGGAAAAAATAATATATTGTGAGATAATGAGTAACCTGGCATAACTAAAATCTTCCTCCATTTAGTTATGTTCATTAATTTACTCATTCCAGGTTTATATTTTTCAAATAAAAAATAACATTATTGGGTTCCTTGTCTATAGATTCCCAGTTCTTATTTTATAACAGAAGTAAATCTTTAATTGTCCTTTTGGTGAGCTTAATACTCTATTATTATTTTTAAATATGCTGTAAGAAGGTACTTAAACAAAAGTAAGGCACACCTCAGACAGAACTATAATATTAATTATTATTCTGTCATTCTAAGAAAGCGAGATTGAAGATTTTCTGTGTGGACATAGGCAAATTTAGACATAAGGTAAATATTCCCTCCAAACCACCTGACTGACTTTGACAAATAGGTTTATGTATCCTAAATCAGTAATTAATTTGTAATAGTTTGTATATTAAAATATACTATCAGTTTATATCCTAAATATGAATTTTATTATTGCCCTTTTTTTGGCATTAAAGCAGTTTGGGAAATCAGATGATGAAGAACTCTTAACCTAAACAGTAATTATTTCATGTATATGGTTTACCTCTAGAGCAAAGAAAGCAAAGAACTCAATAGATAAGTCAACAGAAACTGACAATGGGTATGTCTCCCTTGATGGAAAAAAGACAGGTAGAAACAATGAAGATGTTTTACAGTTCCATGAGCCGCCCTGTGAGGTTATCAGATCAGAAGAGACTGGCTGGAATACTGGAACTGCAAGAAATACATACAATACTTCGAATCATAAAGTGAGTGCTGTATTTTGTGTTCTGGTTATTATTTTAGGGAAGCTAAGAAAGTAATAATGCAATGGGAACAGGCGGCAGGATTTCCTGCTTTTATTGTTTTTCCTTGATTTTTGGATTTACTTTTTAAAAATATCTTAAACCTATTTTATGACTTACACGTAGCGTTCTGAGTCTGAAAATGACAAGTAACATTGCTAATGATTTTCAGCAACTGATCAGGAGCTACAAGTGGCAGTAAAGGGGTTCAGATACAGGATATAGCTCTTGCCCCTCAAATTACACCCCTGCTTTACAACACACCTGATGATTCGGCACCTGTATTTTCATATTTTGAACCATAAAAATTGCTGTGCTGGGTGACACCCAAAGTCCTTTTTGTTCAACATTCAGCCTCACGCACTGGCACTTTCCACTTTGTTAATGGTTTTGATCATTCCAATTCTAGTCAACATTTGTCAACACTCTTATTTTTCCTACAACCTATCCCTTAATCTGTCTTCTATAATTGGAGACCTTTGCCTGGTCTATATAATTACATGAATCTTGAAAAACTCCAGGCTTTGATTCTGTCACATTTCATTTTTTTATTCATACCTTTGGCAGGGTAGAGTAATGCCTGAGCTCGGGAAAAAAAGTCTGTTCCCTGCTTTTCAACCAAATAGGAATAATAGAAAATAAAGGCATAATCAGACAATATGCTTCTTTTCTATTTAGTAAGTTCACTGAACCAATCAGTTAAAAGCATTTGTTCCATACCATTTGAAATCTTGTTTTCAAATGGTAAAATATAATGAAATCGTAGGTGAGGCTTTGAATATGACAATAGTTTTTCGTGTTGCTCTTTGCCCACCTTTCTTATGCTAAGATCTTCATTGAATTGTGCAATTATGTGCCACATGAATGATGCATGGTTTTACAGAGTGTAACAAAAGACAATAAGTGTTTTACTGGACAACTGTTTGGTTTTAGCAACTTCCATATCCAAACCAAGAATCTCTTCTATCTCTTTGAGTTTGCTGTTGAATATATCTTATATTTTCCTCATTAATGCTTATAAAGTAGATGTTATTATCTCATTAGTAATTATCAAACAGTATAGGATTATCAAAATCATACAATTTGTATTGTTTCTCCATACGTGTTTATACGAAAAAGAAAACTGGGTTCATGAAACATGGAATTAATCAGGAAACAGGTTGCAGGGGAAGTAACGCGAATGCACTCCTGCTGGTCCACCCATCCTCTTTGGAATGAAGTATGAAGAAGGCACTGTAGAAATGTGCAAATGAGCATTCAAGGATGCTTGTCAAAATAACTGCATTATTTGAAAAAAATTGTTTGGTGGGCTGATTTGCACTCTGAACATTTTTCTTAACATTTTCTCTAGAATTGTATATAAAAAGTGGATAAATTATATGTTGTGTACCAGTGGAGGAAGAATATGCCTTATTTATAAATGTAAACATGTCTGGAAAAGAAGAGTGTTTTAAATTAAAGATGTGTATTTTATTAACAGTAACTTCTTTATTGGTCTAGGACAGTCACAGAACAATGACAAACGTATCTGATGAAGTTTCTAGTGAAGAGGGGCCAGAAACTGGCTATCCTTTGCGACGGAACGCAGAACGTGCTTCCAGTGATGGGACATTTCGAAACAAGAAATCCCATCATTATAAGAAACATTACCCTGTAGAGGTAATGCCTTGTATTGTTGCTGAGTAAACTTTCATGCAAGTCAAATTTGTGCATATGTCTTGGGGCATGTGTGTGTGAGATGTGTATATAAAAAGACTGTTTCCCGTATGAATCTCATTTTTATATATCTACAGTATATATTTATTATTGAAATGTTAAAATACAAGAATATAGAAAAAGGGTTCTTGAATGAATCTCTTTATCCATTCAACAGAGAGCAATACTGTTGCTTAAAAACTAACATCGGTTTCCATGACAGCAAGACATCATGTTTGCCACAGAAAAGTTAACACAGCTACCTCCCCACTCCAGAAATTAGATGCGCATATACTGATATGGTTTAACTGTAATATATTTCCCAATACCATAAATTGGAAGAAATTAAAGTAAGATCATAAAAGGCTGGTCTAATAAAATATCAGTGCACCATTGACACAAAATTGATACTAAAGGAATATAAAAGGACTTTGAGAATTGGCTTTAAGAATTATAGGAGGCCAGATAGGTATCTATTTTAATGTTCACTAGTATGCATGTTTGTTTCCTTTAGCTGTTAATCAGATTGTTTCATTCAGAACCAAGAAAGAGAATGGTTAATTACTTACATTGTATACGCTCTTTTACAATAGATTATGTTAAATGTCACTCTGTGCAGGTGAAATATGTACGTATTGGTCATTTAGTTTCAGTGCTTTATCACTTTCTCATGCATGTAAGAAACCATTTATAAAAAAAAAAAAGTAAAAGGATGCATTGATTGTGGCTGACGTTATCTGTCATGGTCATTATAAATCCAGCTCAAATTGTTCTGATCTTAGCTATCCCTCAGATTGTAGCCTGTGGTTTTCTCCATTTAAAATTCATGTTTAACTTATAATTTCCCAAATCCTAATGGCTTTGAATTCGATTCTTACAAGTGTACATTGATTTGTATAAACTTACACTTGCAAAAATGTTGGGGTCAAGGATTGTTGCCACTGACTTACTCTGGGGAGAAAAAATTAAGTTTCTAACTAGAGATAGAGCCTATTCCTTTAAGAATATTAGCAGACAGTTGCCTTTAATAAGACATGTTCTGTTAATACTAATTCTGAAAACTAAAAAGCATTTGTAAATTAAATAATAGCTAATAATTCTAAAGACTACTTTTGTATAAACCAGGTTATTCTCTTCAGTTCACCGTCAGAGATTGTTCTAGTCATGCTACATTTGGCAGAAATATCTAGAGTGAAGATTCAAAGAGGGGTCCTCTCTTCTATGGCCTCCAGTCTCCTGCAGTGGAGATTGGAGTGGCATCTAAGAAGCAGATGTACCTGATACTTAGCACTCATTCTGTTGAGTGCAGGAAGTTTTGCGTATATTCATGTTTTCCTTTTTTTGGTTTTATTTTAAACCCACCTGTTATCTTTTATGATTACATGAAGTTCAGAGATACTTTCATAAATAAGAAACACACATTTTGGGGGTTTGTACAGCAGAAGAGCCTTAGCTTTTAAAAAAAGACCTCTAGCTTGTCTTGGATTATGATTTTGGTTGGCTCTTCATAATAATGAATGCATGATAGCATTATACGGCTATTAATGTATATCTTCAGGATGTCCCTAAATCAGGCACTAGTTGCAGTTCACGATGTTCAAGTTCCAGACAAGATTCTGAGAGCACAAGACCAGAATCAGAGACTGAAGATGTACTCTGGGAGGACTTTTTGCACTGTGCAGAGTGCCGCTCATCCTGTACAAGCGAGACAGATGTGGACAATTCTCAGGTCAATTCATGTGTGAAGAAGGAATATAGGGATGACCCATTTCATCAGGTTAGTAGAAGAATAAATGACATGTAACTTACCAAATCTGTCATAAGCTATAATTTTTGCTGAATAGTTACATGCTATTGATAATGTAATTTTTGTTAGTATTTGTTTACACAACTTTCTATGTCCTTTTTTTGTTTGTTTTTTGCAGAGTCATTTGCCCTGGTTCCATAGTTCTAACCCTGGGCTAGAAAAAGTAAGTGCGATCGTTTGGGAAGGCAATGATTGCAAAAAAGCTGATATGTCAGTGCTTGAGATCAGTGGCATGATAATGAACAGGGTGAGTATGTTTTTAAATATTAGGATTTGTCTCAAATATGATGCTTAAAATGCTCTAATTTAAGTTTATATATTGTTGCTGTTTTTTATACTTAGGCTTGTTGTTCAACCAAAGAAATGGGCCTGATAGAGAATGGTTTAGTGATTTTCTAGAAGTTAATCTTCCGAATCACAGATTATATTGATGATGTTCAGGAAGCTATTAAAGACCTGGCTATTCTCCCAGGCTCTGGGATGAACCCCTACTGGATTGGGTTTTGGGGTTGTTTGTTGTTTTGGGGGCCATTCACAATTCCTTTTTTGTGTTTTATAATTTTGTGTTTTTAATTGTAAGCCACCCAGAATTGTTGGGAGTCAGGCAGCCTATAAATTATATAAAATAATCCTTGGAGAAGGTTGAGTCATCATGGTCCAGAGAAGAAACTGAATATTCCAGAAAATGATTCTTTTCCTGGAACTGTAGGTTTTGCACATTCCTAGTGGACATCATTGTACATGGCTATGAAAGACTATAACTTCAAATGTGTAATATGAGCAATGTTTCACAAGTTTCAGGAATACTGGATTAGGTACAAAGATCCTTGTGAAAGGAGAAATGCCTAATTTTTGCTGAGTATCATCTCCAGCTGCTCTCTGCTTCACCATATCAGTACCAGAATGGACTTTTGGTGAGGAGCAAGGGGCTTTAGCAAGAAGGAGAAGATAAGAAAAAAATCATGGGTTTCAACACATTATAATTTTCATAACTCTAATATTTTTTATTTGCTAGATATACTGGCCCTAAAACCCTGTAAATGCCATAGAGCTTAATGATTGTTCTCGCTTTAACTTTTGCACTTTCATTTAGCCTATTTCAGAATTCCTTTTTAATCCACTTCATAGAATAGGATTTGTTAAAATGGATGGAATTATAGTCTTTGTTTTGTTTTCCATCTTTAGGTGAACAGCTATGTTCCAGGAATAGGATATCAGATTTTTGGAAATGTTGTGTCCTTAATCCTGGGATTAACACCATTCGTATTTAGACTTTCACAAGCAAAAGACCTGGAGCATTTAGCCACGCATACTGCTACTGAACTTTATGCTATTGCATTTGGGTCAAATGGAAATGTAATGGTGATTTCCATGGTTATTGTGTGCTTTATAGTCCGTGTTTCCCTTGTATGGATCTTCTTCTTCCTTTTATGTGTGGCCGAGAGAACTTACAAACAGGTATATGTTAGCACCAAACCTTTCAACTCTTGTTTTTGAGGAAGAGAATTGACATACTTGTCTATGATCTTTGCTATGTTTGATGCCTTGGATATTGGTTCTAGTGCTATGTTATTATTTGCTATGATTTATTTATTATAAAAATACATACTCTACCCTTAAAAACCATTTTTCCAGCATGGCTTACAATTCAATTATTAAGATGGATTTCATTAAAATACCCAAATTTTAACTGGCCATTACTATTATTATTGCTTACTATTATATATATCAGACTAAGAGAGAATGTTTAACATAACTCTGTTAACAGTGTAATGTAGTTAGAGAAGTAAAGAAAAAATAAATCTAGAAATTTGTATTATAAAACATCTCCAATACCTAACCAAATTAGTGAAAGTTGTCTTCCTTGCCCCTTGGTCATTTTTTAAAAATTTAAGTATTGGTTACACATATCAGTAATTCATTAATGCAAATCAGGTCTTGAGTTATTCATCTGGTATTGTGTAATAATCATTATGGCCATTCGTTGTGTACCTTTTGATGTCTTGACAGATTCCTAATACTGGGGATCTAATAAAGAAATAAGTATCCTTAACATGCAAAAATCAGTAGTGTAAGTGATTGTGGTTATATTCTGCTTGTTCTCCTAGATGCCCCTGGAAGGAATACAATGAAGTGCATTGTTTATTTAATTTAAAATAATTTATATTTTACAGAGGCTACTTTTTGCCAAACTCTTTGGTCATTTAACATCTGCTAGAAGAGCTCGAAAGTCAGAAGTCCCACACTTCCGACTAAAAAAAGTGCAGAATATTAAAATGTGGCTTTCCCTTCGTTCCTATCTAAAGGTTGGTTGGCATTTTTTAAAAAACATTTACAGTTTTAACTTAAATTAATGCTATACAACATGCTATTGATGCAATATGTTTAAACTCTCCCCATGCTTTTCTCACATACAGTACAGAATTAAAGGCCTGTATTTCTCAGTAGCGGGGGGGAAAGCCAAGAGGTCAAGAACTAAGAGAATTCAATCAGTCTTAATTTTAACAAGTCCTTCTTTGTATCAAGACAGCATTACACGTGGCTTCTTTTTTCATCATGCATTTAATGCTAATCAGTCCAAGATTCTGTATCTTAATTGCTTTTGTAGATTAACATCTTGCAGAAAGGAATCCAGTCTAAAGTCAAGAAATATTTACATGATGTCTTTTGAGCAAATCTGTGTTCTGTGCCTGCAGAAAACCAAAATTTTGGGTTTATTCTGAGATAATTACAGGGATGCTTGTTATCCTGATGGATTTGTAGGCTGAAGGGATGAAGGTATCATAACAGAATGATTCTGCCCTGATAGCAATTTACAAAGAATTCAGAAATTTTAAATAGATGTCCTATAGAATTATGCAAAACCTAATGATGATGATGATGGTAATAATAATGTATTAATAATAAAAGTATTTTTATTTAAGTAGTACACTTAAAAATTAACAGAAGATTGAATTTGTATATCAGAGGATCTACACATGATCAAATAGGCCTTTTTCAGATTATAATAGAATTGCAAGGCAAGTCTACAATTGTTGCTTGGTTAAATGTATAACCGTTCTTTTTGTTTTATTTTGTTTTCCTTTTTTTCTGTGTTACTTGGTTTCAGAAATCTTAAAGGATGGTTACACAGCTGAAATTCAGAATACTGTGATCAGGCTGTTTCTACACCTCTAGAGATAACACTGTTCAACTAGCATTTCTTCCCATTTATTCTTAATAATTGTTTTTAAGAAGCTATATTCTGAACCGTACAGCAAATAATGTAATATTTTGTATGCACAAGTTACCATATTGTTATATATTAACAATATATAATGTCACCTCATTTTCTAGGTTCTATGGTGGTCAGTCCATGCAATTCATTCACTATTTGTTTTTATTTCCAGCGACGAGGTCCTCAGCGTTCAGTGGACGTAATAGTTTCATCTGCTTTTTTGTTGACTATTTCTGTTGTATTTATATGCTGTGCACAGGTAGGAAATCAATGGGAATTTATTTCCTTCATTTTGAAATACCACAGTGAAGCAGCTTAGATAGGAATGTTTTTGCGTGCCTCCTCAGATGGACATCACAAGCAGAGGCTGGTCTAACAGCTACTGCATTTACTCAGGTGGTAGACCATAGAATGCCTCTCACTTTGCCTGGTTCACAACCACAAAGAAGTATGAAAAAGAGAAGGACTTTATCAATGGCTATTAAGAGTCCAGGTACAGGAAGAAATCTAGCTAGAATTAATTCAGCTGAAAATTTCTACTTGGTAGCATACCAAGAAATGGAATTTGTCCAAAAGCATGGTGACTCGTGGCTCATTTTTATAAACTTGCACAGATGAAATTAGCTGGGGAGCTCTTGTACTTCTGTAACACAATCATATGCATGTCTACTCAGAAGTAAATCACATTAAAATTGAATTGACTTATCCTTAGCAAAGTGAGGATTTCATAGAATTGCAACATAAGTCACTTATCCATTAGTTTCATTTTGTGAAAGATACTTCAATGCTTGGGATTCTTATGCAGAATTAATCCTTCTGTTTTGTTTTGTCTTATTTTAGCTACTACATGTACATGCAGTCTTCCTTGATTGCCATTATAATTGGGAACTGGTGATATGGTGCATTTCATTAACCCTCTTTCTTTTGAGATTTGTAACACTTGGATCTGAAACAAGTAAAAAATACAGCAATACATCAATACTACTTACGGAACAGGTGAGAAATATTCTGATGTTGTCTGAAAAGATTTATCTCAAAACGCTGTGTTACAATTACCTTTTTCTTTTGATATATTTTGCTGTTTTAGAATTTTATCTGTCAGCTGCCCAGAGTCACTATGGAGTCAGGTGGCCTCAAAATTGAATTGATTGATTGATTGATTGATTGATTGATAAATAAATAAATAAATAAATAAATATTGAAACCATAATCATTTCAGAGTTCAGATTGAGAATATCTTTAAAGTGGATGTTTTTATTCTGTTCATGTTTAATTGATAAACATTAGATTTTTGTGGAATATTCAATATTGTATAACTAATGTATCTATTGAGCAGTGTTACTTTTTGAAATATTTTTTTTGATTTTTCAAATAGATCTTTTAACATCAATTCTAAGTATTTATATCCATATTCAGTATTATTTACAATATTTTTATTTCTTATTCTTCATAAGAATTAAACCTATTTTGGAAATTCAGAGGTATTCAAAGGCATTGGGGAAATATTAAAAGCTTATAGCTGAGACATTATTGATGATACTTAATATTTTGGTGTAAGAAAAATCCAAGAACAGATCTTGCTTGAATGTTAATGTTTAACATTAATATTTACAACTATTTTCTTTGCTAATTATTCTTGGTGTTTGTAGTCTTTATTTACCAAACCAGTAATATAGAGAATCACCATCTTCTCAAACAGGGTTGTTTTCATATACAGAATCCTACCTCATTTATGGAATTGTATAGTAGCCCAGATGGCATCTACCTTAATGTTTCTTCTGAATTTTTCTTTCCCCAACAATAGCTGCACAATTTCTTGAGTGGTAGCATTCTGGATCTATCTGGAAGGATCAAGGAAGTCTGTATTTATGTTTGCTCATAAATATAAAACTTCATAACATAGATACATGGATTTATGTTAACCCTTGAGTCACTCAGAAAACAGACTAAACTGCAATTCTGTCATAGTAGCTACTTCTGGGTAGATACGCAAAGGATTTCACAGATCATTTCAAAAAGCACCTTCTGCTATATGAATCTCCTCAAACTTTGCCCTTCATTTGAGGCTGCAGCAAGTTGGAAAAAGTGAGAGTACTGTGATTTTGGCACTCTGTCCTTGGAATTCTCTCCCTTGGAATAGTAGTACCTTATAAGTACCAAAGGAAGACTTTAAAACATTTCTTAAGCATCTCAGCACACTGTCTTTTATTTAATCTTTTTACCATTCTTCACAGAAAATAGTTGATAGGTCTTTCTTAATTTAAATGTTAATTTAATTTAGTTTGTAAATTATACATTGCTCTGAGAATCTTAGGTTGAAGGGTGGCTTATGGATTTATTATATAAATAAACATTTTCAAATAATTTGATATCATTGTCTAAAAAATGTGCTACTTGAGATGAATGTTTGTTTTAAAAAAGAACTTTTTCTCCCCCTTGGGTTAGATAAACTTGTACTTGAAAATGGAAAAGAAGCCGAACAAGAAAGAAGAACTAACATTGGTAAACAATGTTTTGAAACTTGCTACAAAATTATTAAAGGTAAGCATAGAAATGGAAATTATTTTGCATACTTAAAAATAGATTGACCTTGCTTAATAAAGTTAAATAATAACTTGCTTGTTGTTTGTATTCTGCCAGTTCGGATTTAATGATTAAAAAAAAACTTAAATTCTGCCATTGCTATTGCAGAAAGTGCCAAAGTGTACCTTAGCAAAAATCAAAATCCATCACAATCAGTGAAAAAGAATAAATATATACAGTGATAAAAAGCTAGTTTAGACTTCATTCCCTCCATACCAGAACAGGGCTACTTGGCTTGCCTCTGAAATAAATTAAACTTAGTACAGTGAAATCATGTTTTAGTGAATCTTGACACAATAGACTTTGCCTGTAATGGACCAATTTCCATGCCAAAGTATGTAAGTTGTGTAATAGTATCATTATGCAAATGATACAAATTGCCACAATGATGTACTTTTGCATTTAACAGGCGTTTATGAATAACAGACACCCTCAATTAGGCTGTTACAAAAAGGTTTCACTGTGGGTTTTTTTAAAAGCACATAGGAGTTTGGGCAGCTCTTGAATATGTATGCTTGAAGACTAATAATATGCAAAAGTTCATAAATAGGAGGAATAAGTCTCCAGATCTCCCCCCCACCCCAACCGGTCTTTGGTGGTTTTCAAACTGTGTTTCAACTAAATTATAAATAATGGTAACTCATAGTCATGTGTATTCACATTCTGTATCAATTCAGTGTGCTTAATAGTTGTTTGTATTTTGTCCCTTTTCCATTTTGAGACAGAATGGAGTCAGCAAGTTTTTTTCAAATAATTTTATTAAAAGTTTTGAATAAAGCAATAAAAGATAATACAGACTAAAAGAAAAAAAGAAAGACAAGAAATGTAAAAAAAAATTAAAAATATATATAAAAAAGAAAAGCCCTCCCCCACTAAGAAGATAACTCCCCAGCCTCCTCATGGCAAGTGTAAACAGTACCCTAATGTCCACCTCCTCTTAGTTAAACAATATAAACCCTTTGTCTCATAACCCATAACCCTTAACAATAGGCAAAGCAAATAAGTAAGGTCTTCTTCAATCCAGTTACCAGCAAAAGATCCAAACAAAGCTCTAAGATTTTAACATTAATTAACATATATAAAGCTCAACATTCCACATCTCGCCTCTTAACCAAAACAAAATCCCATTTAAAAGTCATTAAGTGGTTCCAATATCCTAATATAAACAAAAAACCAAACAAATGCAAGTTTAACATGATAAAAAGAGACCATTTCTCCTTTACAAAAGACAAGCTCCAATACATAACATTCCAAATAACAACTTATCCCATTCAAATACACATTCCATATCTCCACTCTTAACTATAGGCACATCTACATTTCACAAATATAAAGTAATCCCAGTATCCTAATATAGACAAAAAATTAAGTTTAACATAACAAAGATAAATAATTTCTCCATCAAAAAAAAATTCTCCAAACTTCCTTACTTTGAATAAAAAGAAACAGTTAAATGTAAAGCCAATTTAAGTACTATAAAATTAGGATTACATAGAATAACTATAGAGTAAAAAGCTTTTACATTGTATTCAAAGTAGGCAAATCCAGCACACCATATTTTCTAATTAATATATCAATAAATCCAAAAAGAACCACCCAGAATTTCAGTGTATCCCATTTTATCCCTGATCAAATCAACTGACTTTGTAGTCTTTTTACCTTCTATACAGGGCAGTCTTTCTCTGTAATTCATTCAGATGATTGTTGATCCTTGTTACAAATTTCTTTAGCACTTTAAACAGTCTCTTTTGTAATTCCAACAAAGAGAAATTATTCCAATTGTTCTCTGGGATTATCATTTTTATTTCCTTGATTTTTAGAACCTCATCCAGTTTTCTCTCTGTGTCTGGTGACAGTTTCTTATTCAAAGTCTCTATATTTTCCTCAAATAAATTTTGCTGCATATCTCATTCTGTAATATCTTCATTTGGGAGCAAACTGTTCTCAAGAAGACACAACATAGCTGACATTTTATGACGCAGGTCTCTACACAGTTTTTCAAAGATGTCTCTAAACACCATTGTAAATTGATTATTTTATACCTCCAGTCTCATAAAACAATTTCTCTTTTCCGCAAGCATACTTTTATTTATTTTTTAAATAGTTTCAAAATCTTAATATTCAAAGTCCAAAACGCCAACGTTTTCTGAGCCCTTAAAACTTTCTGTGGCCAAAACCTTGTCTTATTTTTGCTGTTGATTTTAAGTTCTTAAAGATTATAAAGATAGATGTTCATATTCTTATTACTGAGGATTGAAAGCACTCACTCACTTGGTGTTCCCAGCCTTGTCATTCCAAAGGTGTCTAACTTTTTAAAATCTGTTAATAGGCAATTTTCGAAACTAGTTAGCAAGGGAAGTACATGAACGTAGTGTCCTTTGAAGGGCTCAGTTTGCAGCTGGAGCAAATATGGCAAATTCCCCATCTTCTGCTTTCCCCATCACCACCACCCAAGAATGCAGTCTTGAGGTCTCTTTGTGAGGAAAAGGCACAACTGTAAGGAGAAACTGCTTGGGCAATCTCGTGTCTCTCTCTTTAATCCAGAGAGGATCAAAGGGAGCCGATCTGCTTTGGCTCCCTTGTAAAATGCTGCAAATGTCAGATCTGCTTGTCAGTGGAGCTGTCTTAAGTCTGCCATCTTCCCTTGGAAGCCTGAGTCAGCAAGTATTTATGGGCAACTCTCTGTTCTTTCCTTGGGGCTCCCCTTTTTTTTATAAGTGTAAATAATCTTCTAGATGGGGCAGCTATTTTGTAGGGGCAGTTACTTTCTCTGTCCCCAAGCCACTGCATTCCATTCACTTTTCACCGGTTTATTGGACCTTCCCCTCCTTTCTTAATTAGTCAACAGTCTGTACCATTGACTTCTGATGCTGATATATTTGGGAGCCCCTCAGTGTTCTGCAGTTTCAAGATCTGGAGTTGGCACCGACTCTTGAAGAATAGTACTGGTTCTTTTTTCTTCTGAACTTGTAAGGTTATTTTGGCCTCCATTCCTTGACCACATAAAGATTTTAACAGAAAGCAATGATCAAGAGATTTACTGTCTACATCATATTACACTGAGCTCAGACTCCTGCTTTTCTTCATATATACCTGCTTTATGAAATGTGCCTTAGAGGACTGTAGAAGCAACTTTTTTGTTTCCTAACTACAGAGATATAGATCAGTTCTTTCTAAAGCATCAGTTCAGAGAATGACTAATATTTAAATGTTGTTTAAACAGTATTTCTTCCCTTTAGATGATTTATATTTCTTCCATTTATATTACGTAAATATATTTCTTCTTCCCAGGAACTGGACAGTCCCTTCAGATTATATGGATTAACAATGAATCCTCTGCTCTATAATATAACACAAGTTGTTATTCTATCTGCTGTTTCGGGTGTTATCAGTGATTTGCTTGGATTTAACCTAAAGGTAGCTTTTGCAATTTTATCTTTAATTTATCGTAGGTTTTTTTTTCCTTTTTAAAGGTAATAGTGACTTAATTTATAAATGTTGAAAAGTGCATATTATTTTAAAAGTATTGATATATTCCAGTCACAAGCACTTGTTCTTTTCTGAGCTATATGAAAATATGTAGGCAATCATTGTATTATGTTATGAGCTTTCTTGAATTTCAGTCCTAAATATTTGTATTAATGTGTTTGCCTGGACCCATAGAATAGTATTCCAGAGCACTGGTATACCGTAATGGGTTATGATATTGAACTGGTTCAGACTCAAGTAAGCTTCAACTTGAATAGTGATCTGCAGTAACAGGAGCTTTAAGTGAACGTTGTTATCTGCATTGTTTGAAACTGTATTAGCTAATCATCTTGGCTGATTTAAATGATTTATCAGATTTCAGTGGAAACGCTTTGTGACAAACCTGTCATTGTTTAAATGGTAGTTTTGAAAAAAACATTTTTCTCGGTATAATTGTGTGCTTAGATATTTTAGTGAAATGGTATTTATTCCTAATCTCGCTTGCTCACGGCCACTCACGCCTTAATCACCTCCCGATTGGATTCCTGCAATGTGCTTTATATGGGGCTGCCTTGAAGACCATCCAGAAGCTGCAACTGGTCTAGAATGCAGTGGCACATGCAGTCCTAGGTGCCCCAGAGTTCACTTGAGTTACACCACTGTTGTGTGAGCTGCACTGGCTCCCAGTTGCTTTTTGGGTGCAATTCAAGTTGCTGGTTATCACCTTTAAAGCCCTACAGGGCCAGGTTATTTGCAAGTCTGCCTCTCCCAAGTATATCTGCCCATCGCATTAGGTCAGACAGGGTGGGCACACTCTAGTTCCCTTCCCTTAAGTGCTGTTATCTGATGGGACTTGGAGGCATGTCTTCTCCGTAGTGCCCTAACCCTTTGGAATAGCCTCCCACGCTTTTAGCCTTCCAGAAGGCTTAATGACGCTGAAAGTTGCCGGCCAGAAATGGCTGACGCTTCGGCGGTTCGAGTCCAGCCTTCGCACTAAACAGGGTGAGCTCCTGTTTCCTCCCCAGTTCCTGTCAACCCAACAGGTCGAAAACTCACGTGAGTAGACAAATGGGTACTCTCACTCCGGTGGGAGGAAAAATGCTGGCGGCGCTTGCACGGGAGTCGGGAGCAGTTGCCGGTAAGCGCGAAACCGCGCTCGCCCGAAAAGGGCGCGAAGCAACGGAAACCCCGCCTCCTGCGCTCGCCAGCTGGGCTCTGCTCTAGGAAGGAGGCTCTGGCAAACCACTTCTGAAACAATTGCCTTGAAAACTGCAAGGACTCGTCCGAGCAGTCACTGCAGGGTCAGTAATGACTGAGTGCAGACAAAAAAAAAAAAAAAAAAAGGCCACGAAGACCTGACTCTTCCCCCAATGGGCTAGGATGGGGATTGAGTCATGTGGTTAATAATTTGGTTGGTCTGGCACCTGGTGGGAAGGGTTGTTCTGTTTTTCCCTTGTTTTTATTGGTTGTCGTGAACAGCCAAGAATCGCTGTGTGAAATAGGCAGTCCTATAAATTATTTAAATAAATAAGTAATCTACATAGACAAGCTTGCATGCAGGGGAAACTTCTGTCTTGTCAGCCCTTAATAATGCCTGGAAACATTCACTTTCTGTCTTTTGGAAAAAAGAGAGGGAGCCAGAAACTGTGAAATGGAATCATGACAGTATTACACAAGAGCAGAAGAGGACAAATAAAAGGGAATAGGAGGTAGAATTGGTGAGAAAAGCTTTAGAAAGTGTGGCTCCGGAAAAAAGAATGAGGTGAAAGAAAATGAGAAATACGCCATGCCTAAATAAAATTGTACCTGTAAATCCTTCTCTTTATTTGTAAACGTTGAGGAGCATATGATCCTTGCAAAGTTTCTATCTTATTGAAAAAGGTTCCCACCTCTGATGCCGGAGGAGGACAAGTACAAGATGTTGTCCAAAAAAAAAATGTTCAGATTGGAATGATTATAAACCTTTTGTTTTCTACTATTTTTAATTTCAGCTTTGGAAGATCAAATCCTGACCCTTTTCCAACAGAAGATGCCCATGTTGTTCTGAAGAAGAGGACAGATTCATTAAGGTGCCTCTGGGCAGTCACCAATACTGTATTTCAGACATTACAATCTCTTCACGGACATCCTTTGAAAAAACTGAAGTGTTTACAACTGACTGTCTAGTGCAATCTTGATATTTATTTTACTGTTTCAATTTTTGTAAACTTTATTTTAGCTGACAGTGTGTTTTGTTTTGGATCATCAATATGCTTTGGTTACTGAAATGTTAAAAAATGGAGATCCCAATACTCAAGATCCTGGTAATTAGTCATCTTAAATAAGTCAAATTTGCTTTATGGATTTGTGAAAGATGAAGCTCTTCTAACTTCAGAAGTTATTGTTACAACAAAGTCATGCTGAAGTCACTTTACTGAATAAGTATTACAAAGTGTTTAGAACATTTTATACCATCCCTGGGGTGGGGTGGGGGGGAGGGCATCAGAGCACCAGCATATTGTTGAATACAGTAGAAAATTACATTTACTGTAATGACAATGCATTATGCCAGGGAGCTAATAGAGACGTATAAAAATACAAAAGCAAAAATTCAAGAGCCAGCAGCTTTCTTACTGAAGTGATTCCAGGATCCACACTGAACTGTTGTTTAAACATTACTGAATCTTAATAAGGTATTACCTAGCAGGTCAACAAGTGCTCTTTCACGACATTTTTAGCAGAGCAATAATTGTAAGCTGTTACTACACTGTAAGATATTTTGATAAAAATTAGCTGTAGTATTTATTTGAAACGATGAGTTGTTTACACAGCTCTCTGCCGCTCAGTATGTGCACTTTCACTGTTATTTTAATAACGATCTTTATATATACTAAGCAAAATATATTATGGTGCACTGTGGTGCAATAATATTGCCTTTGCAATTGGGTATAAAAATGTGTATGCTCAAGATGAATACTTTCCCATAGTACACTATAGTATATGTGACTTATACCACACATAGACTTTAAAGTGAACATCTTAATAAGGTATATGTTTTAAATTATAAGATAAAACTCCAATTTTTAACCCTATTCCTAGTCCTGTTTATAAGCAATTGCTGATCATTTCAGTGAACATCTTCCCAGACAAAAAAATTCCT
Source organism: Python bivittatus (assembly GCF_059951505.1). Taxonomy (NCBI): domain Eukaryota; kingdom Metazoa; phylum Chordata; class Lepidosauria; order Squamata; family Pythonidae; genus Python; species Python bivittatus. The sequence goes on along the minus strand of NW_028277037.1, from coordinate 7,437,466 downwards.
GAATTCCTGAAAAAAAATCCAACATTCCTGATTTGCCTCTTTGTTCTGGAGGACGTTATGCTGAACTTCCAGCATACTTTGGAATGGACGTATATAAGGATCAGGCTGTCTGACTGTGATCTGAAAGCACAGATAGAAGAAGGTTCTAATCCTTATTTTCAAATACATGTCCGTAAGATTGCTGTCTAAATTTATTTCTGGTTTCTGGCTCAAGGCAGAGCCATATGAAATCTGACTGGATTTCTGTAATCTTCTAAAGCTATGTATAGGTTTATATGTATAGACAGTATTAGTCAATGTTGCCTTTAGTAGTAATATTAGTAACTGATGGTTAGTTATGCAGTGAATGGGGGTGATGCCTGTCATTGAGTTACCTTGATCTAATATGCACTGCTGTGATACATGGAGGGCATAGAAAATTCTAGCTGTGTGCCCGCAGACATCTCTGGGATTGTTCCATTTAGTTGAGCGGTCAATACTGCACGCACAAAAATTACCTATAACAAGTTGCCGCTCTGTTAGGTGAGTGCGATAACCCATATGCTCAGTGAAGTCACTGGAGGACACGCTGGGTTTCAGGTGAAATTGATGGCATCTGCATAAATAAGAGCCTGTCAGAGTTGGGCGGCTATAACAAATTTGAATAAATAAATAAATTATTGGATTTACATGTTAGATTGATTCCCCATTTGGAGAAAAAGGTTCAGTTGATTTTTTTAAAAATAAGCTGAAAATAATGACTTTATAAATTTCAATTTGCTTATATCATCAAATTGTAATCAAGTATGTGAAAAGGTACCATTTTTATTATGTTGAATATACCTAGAAGATTCTGCATTACTCAGTTCATGCACTGAGCTTAGAGTTTTAAAATGTTTATTTTAAATATAAACAAGAGAAAATAATGTAGCTGAGAAGAAAGAAGGCTTAGACATTAACCTCTTGTCCAGAATTATTATGATTGATTTTAACTTGTGTGGTATAAGATATTTTTATATATAAAGCGACACAAACATTTTGTATTTTATTTGTTGCTGTACTAATGACCAAAGTACATTCTGTTGTGTTATTCTCTGTTCACCCTTTCCCTAAAAAAATGTGTTACTAGAGCTTTAAGAACATGCTATGTCTAATTTATCATGTAAAAACTTTGGCCGTGTGACCTTTCTTCTTCATCTATGTTGTCTGATGTTCAGGTTAAGTTTAGGAATTAAGTCTATTTTATATTTTTTTTTCCAAAATACGGTACAGACCTACGTAAAGCTAAATTTTACGAAGAATATATTTTAAGAAGAAAAAATAAAGAACAGTATGAGTTGATGATGTGTTGATGATGAGTTGCCTAGTGGCAAGAAACCATTTTCCATTTCTCCATTCTGCCTTACCATTTTTTTTAAAAAAAGAGTAGACATTTTCATAATGAAGCATTTTTGGTTTTTTCGGTATCTGAATTTTGAGTCTGATCTTATTTGAAGGGAGCAGTTTGAGTTCAAGGAAGAAGTTTGATTGTAAGCATGCTATACCTTTGCAACTAGCAGTATGCTAGATGGTTGCACTAATTATGGTAGCATTGACAAACTTAAACATGAGGGCTAGCAAATAGGAAAAAGTACCTCACAATAATGACAGATTTAAATTGTGCCATTGGTCTATCAAACACACAATTGAAATGCTAAGCATCTTTTACATCCCTTATTTGAAAAACAGAGGTAAAGAGAATGTGGCAGTTCTTGTTCAACTGTTGTTGACGTATGTTTGTAACAGGCAGCGTGCTCAAGCTTGGAATAAAACCTGTGGCTGATGGTATAACTCTTAAGTATTCCTGTTTATTTTTCCTATCATGGTCTTTCTCACATCAGGGGTCTGGACTACTACTGAAGCTCGGTATTTCTTCAGATAGGTTTGGATCTTCCTTGTTCTCTGTTAATTGCCTTTAAAAGTCTTAGCACAGATGACCACTCTGGGAGTTGGTGTTATCATTGTTATTCTTGAAAATGGCGGTTCTTGCATCCTCCAGATTCTCTACAACAATATATTTGAGCAATTAATACAAATATTCCCGATAAACCAGAGAACTACGTATTGTGCTGTTACTACACAGAATTTAGAAATAGATTGCAATAAAGAGAAATTACAGTATGAATTGCAGAAATAGATTGAAATATTATCAACTGTTTAGGTACATAAACATTTTTCCATTTATTTCAGCTATTTATAATAATGTATAATCCTAGGAAATGTCTAAGCTTTGTTCTCATATATCTAATGGGAGAATAGGGATGGGTTAGTGTATTTTGGGAACACCAAAAAAGTTAATTGACACAGTCTACTAACTCCTTGGGGTGTGAAATTTAACCCAGAACAGACCCAGTCATGCACAGGTTACACTAATTCCACCTGTCACTTTTTCTCTGTGATGCAGCTAAGCCCATTCAATATGTCTTTTACCTATCTGTTCCTTCACGGTAAAGTGTTGAAGAGAAAAAACAGCAGTAAAATTAGCCATACTGTGAATTACAACAGTATGTGTCAGTCAGTAATTGTGATTAGATTGTCAACCTGTTGATTTCCTGCTTGCATAATGTACAATAATGGAAACTGTTTAGAATAATGGGGTAATGTCTCAGATGTTACTCCTGAATTCCTCAAAAGGTGAGAGAGTAATTTCTGGAAGTCCCCCAAAAATTAAAATAGAAATTCAGATCCTTCTAGGAGGATTTTCTATCTCATTAAGTAAAGATAGAATATTTACTTTCAGGTCTGTTGACAAATAAATGCTAATCTTCCTCTTGTTCCATCCCATCTGAGCAACATAAGCTGCTGCTTTGGTTTGTTTAGTTCATGGTTGTCATTATGCTCCTTCCTTCCTTAGACATCATTATTTACTAAACACTCTCAGAAGGGCTTTTTAGAGCTCCCATTTTATTCCTGGCTTCCCTTTGCTCTCCTCCTTTCTTCCCATCATTTTCTCATATATAAGGCACTTTTTTTTCCTTATATGTATAAGGCGTTTTTTCCCCCTCTCATATATAAGATAGACTGCTTCTTTTATTCTTTTTGTGAAATGCCACATACCTGAATGGTGCTACGTATGTAATAACTGCATTCAAGACACTTATTATTTCTGGGAATTGAAACTATCTGCACTGAAAGGGGGGTTGTGAGTATTAGAACCAGAACAAAACTTTCATAATGCTCCTCTATGGAGGACAGAATTCTCACCCACTCTCCCTCCACCCACAAAAAAAGTTAAAAGTCACAGCGAAATCCAGGCTAGACGGAGGGTGCAATTTGCAGAGAAAACGATCCGTAGGCTGTATTTTAATTGGATTGTTTTTGAAGCTGGCCTGAAAATGGCCTTTTAGGCCTATGCTTCCTCTGTTCAAGTTCTGAAAGAGGAACTTGAGATCCTGGACCATGGACTGCATGGAACCTCCATTTTGTAGCCTCAGGGAACCTTCAGAATAGGTTCTCCACTGAATCCCTTTTGTGAAGATGCTCAGACTAAATAGTCCAACCATACTAGGAAATTGACTGCAATATAGCTAACCAAGCCAGCTAGTTCTTAAGGTGTCCTATCTTTGTAAGGCTCCATTGCCATGACAAAACAAAATCACAGTCTGGGTTTGACTGGCTCACTTGAAGAGACTTTCATCAAACTAAATGGGGCAGATGAGCATCCATCAACAAAATCTGCTTCCTCGAGTGTAATTTTGTTTTAGCTTGTAATATATATCTTTTAAACTATAAACCATTTTGGGATTTTTATGAAGAGGTGTGATGTTCCACATCCTGGTGTCTTCTGGGGTAGAGATTACAAGGGGTTCCTGAGTTGGTGCCTTTCCAGTCGTGAAAGAGAAAGGGGCTGGGCTGAAGGGTAATGTAGCTCTTCAAGGCATTGACGTACTGGGGAGGGGAGGGGGGAACCTCCAGGATTCAATCACTGGCCCAAGTAATCAGCCAGGTCCCTAATTTGCTGATCTGCAGAGTAATCTCTTAGCTAATTTTGTTTATTCACTTAGACCTAAAAAAGCAGACCAGTAAAGCAGAACGATTAGAAGTATGCTTGATGTTAACTTTCTAATTAAAAAGTGGCACTCGAGGGGCAATTAAGCAAGAGTACCAAATGTTTTCTGCACTGTAGGTTGCTTGTTTGGGCACAAGCCAGGCGATTCTGAATCCCTTAATTCTACTGTAGGCCATCCATCCAGTTAGACCTCTGGTAATCATAAATCCAATTCTGGTAGGAGGTTCTTTTTTTGAGAGGATAGGCAGAATGCATCATTACCCAGTTCTACGTCAGGGCTCCTAGATCTGGGCTGCACCATCCTGGATGACCATGAGTGATCATCAGTAGAGTGTTCTCTATCACTTCACTGCCATCTAGCAGTCCGCGGGAGTTTTGCAATTCAGATGTAGTAGTTTTTCCATGTGGATGCTAAAGCAAAAAGAATGTTGCAGTCCAACGTTTAAAAAAAATAATATTGGTGAGCGTGCCTCACTGAGCTGTGTGCACAAAATAAGCTACAGTATCCAGGCAACTCCAATTCTGCGATGTTATGCTCTACATACAGTGAACATAGGCATACCTCATCTTAGCTCTGCTAGGGTTACTCATTTGTATAATCTGCTCTTGAAAAATGGTTCAGTAGCTCTTCTATATTAGCTCACAATTGCCAAAATGAGCTACCTGAAGAGAAAGCCAGGTGTGTTGGGCCTGCATCACCCAGAAGTCCTTGCCAGATGAGAGCGCTGGGAGTTGCGGTCTCAACACATCTGGAAGAAGCCAAATTGGCGGGAAGGCTGCCATAGGCTATAGTGTCTCCCTCCCCCAATACTGGTTGGCACTATTTTCATGTCCCCGTTCCTAGTAGCAGTTAGATCTTGAAGCTTTTTTCATGAGAGACATATCCTTGACTCCTATGCAGAAATTCTGTATTAATGCACACTGATGGAAATGCACATTTTTCTCCACGGAGTCACTCAAAGTGATGTGTAAATAATAAAAATGGGATGACAGCTGAAGGTAACACACTGCTTGGCATAATCCTATTTATCTATTTAGAAGTACATCCCACTGAATTTAATAGCATTTATTCCCAGGTAAATGGGCTTAAGATTCCAACCCGGGGGAACATTTAACATTTTATAATTTTTTTTTGTATAGTTGTGAGACTAGACTGAAGCTAACATAACTAAAGATGAAGCAGCCGTGTAAGCAGAGAGGATGAAAATCCAGGAATCTTGTCCAAAAGATCCTTTTGAGGAAGTAGATAAGAAGGAAACTGTCAGGTTCAGCCCAAAGAATTCCAAGAGACAGTGCAAATACAGTTCTGTTGCGTTTATTAGCTTCAACCTCCAGACTGAAATCTCCCCAGACTGGACCCTAGTTCCCAAGCCAGCCAGCCACAACACCGTGAATTCCTTAGGGAGGTGCCAGCTTCAACTTCTTGAACTTCCCACACTCCTGTTGGGGGCTAAGAACACACTTATCTCCCTGAGCCTGGCCTTCATAAGTCCATTCCATCACAGAAACAAATCATTAGGGAAACAAAGGAAAAAACGTCACCTGAACCAGACAAAGGAAGTTGGGCCTGAGTGCATGGAACCCCACCTCCAAGCCCATCAGTAGCTATCAGACTTGTGAATTAACAAGGCAAGAGTAGCTGCCAGTCTTGTGAATCAAAAATGCAAGGACTTTTGGGGATAAAAGGGGTTCCTGAAGCCTGCTCACTCCTTGAGTCATCTTTGGATCCAGACTTGGCAGCTTCCATCCCTCTAGCTCAGGGTTCCTCAACCTCGGCAACTTTAAGATGGGTGAACTTCAACTCCCAGAATTTCTGGGGATTTCCCAGAAATTTCCCAGAATTTCTCCCATTGCTGGCTGGGAATTCTGGGAGTTGAAGTCCACCCATCTTAAAGTTGCCGAGGTTGAGGAACCCTGCTCTAGCTAGTGCCTGGTAGCCTAGCTGAGAAGGCCATGGGTAAGTGCAGATGAATGTGTGTCCGTGTGTGAGATGTGTGTGTGTTTGCTGTTACGTTAAATTCACTGGGTCTCCGTGTATTCCAAAGAACCTGTTGTCCCTCAGTGATCGGTTGGAAATGATTTGTGTGTGTCCCTAATTACTTCCCAGCTGTTGCCCAGGGCTGTGTGTCTTGTCTGCTCCAGCCGCACCTATCTGGAGAACCCAGGTAGAAAGCAAGGGGGGCTGATAAGATCTGCGTGCCTCAACAGGCTGTGAGTGTGTGAGTGAGTGACCATAAGCCGAACGTGGGAGCGCCTGTAACACAGTATCCTGAAAATATGAGTCAAGAGTGAAATTAAAATATACTTTGTTTAAAACAAAATCTCATTCTGATTTCCAGCACTTATGGTATCACCTCATGCCTGCATAAGAACAGAGTAGTTATTTTTTCAGTGATTTGTTGTCACTTAGTATACAATGCACTGTGACAATAGCCATTGTTCATGAAGTGCTTGAACTGGGGTGGGGAGGGTGTCCTGACTCTACATACCCATGTAGCATGATAGTTGTATGGTCTGGTTTTCATCAGATGTGCATTTGTGAAAGCACCTACTGGCCCATCTCTCATGACAGCATACTTTTTTTTTTTTTTAAGGATATAAATCTCTAGATCCTATGTCTGGCTTTTGTAGGTAGGACTAAAAAGACTTCACCTTGAAAACAGTTACCACTTGATTAATAATTATGGACTAGATACAACAACAAGCTTCTGATTTGCTATATGGGTCTCCTTGCATAACGGGGTAACTAGGCAAGAACAGCTCAGATGGTATTTTAATTCTTAGTAAATGGATTAAAACCTGGCTCATTTGAGTAATGAAGTACCTGTCTGCGATGGACCTGAAATAGATCAGTGATGTTCTGCTCTGTTGTAAAGGCACTCATGTTAAGAAAGTACAATATTTTCTTCAGTTTTGTCTACTGCAGACTAATCTGATGCAGAAGATGGTCTGCTTTAGTTCCATTTCTATGTTTATTAGCACATCTAGGCCATCAAGTGCACGATTTAATGGCAAAGTGTGTGGCATCTTTTCCTTTCCAAAATAAGTTCTATATCCATTGGGGGGAGGGGGGTTATCATCTGTAGGGCAGATGCCCATAAACAGATTAAAACAACAACAGCTCCTCACTTCTGCCTTAACCCAAGTATCAAAGTATCAACAAATTCAAGTTAGCTTAACAAAACCTAGTCAATCATTTATCAGTTTTGAAGATCAAGAGGCTCTTATCAGATGGCTTTTTCCCTTTGTTAAGCCTTGGCATGAGTTTTGAGATCAGTCTAATGCTGACTTCTACTGTTTTATGAAGCTGTCCCGGTTCTTTTGCTGAAGTATACAAATGAAAGCACTATTTATTTTGTAAAAGTGTTTCAGGGAATGCACAGACTTTCCCTTCACATGTAAACCCCATAACCAGTTGACTTACATTGGAAATCAGAGGATTCCATTTCTGTTATAAAAAGTATACACGACTCACCTGATGTGTACAAAAACTGTATCTTTCACTCTTGCAGGAAGTAAGGAGCAAGTCTGGAAAATTTGCAACTGATTGAGTTTCATGAGCTGGTTTAATAAAATATCATTCCAGCTGTCTGATCACTTGATGCTTCCCCTCCAGTACCACGAGGTGGCTCTGCAACTCACTAAAAAGCCACCTAGAACTGGTTAAGCTGATCAAGAAAATTCAGGCACGAGGACTCTTGGTATCAATATTGTCAAGATGCTATAATGTTGAACCCAATGAAGAAATTCCAGTTTACCTCTAAAACACTCTCAAACTGAGGAGCCTCTCAATTTAAACTCAGATGTCCCTAAAAGAAAGCTCTGTCTGATTGATTTGAAATGCTTGTTTCTGCCTAATCTTGCCCTGGAAATAGGAGTAATGCACATCCTCATATGTCACTCATAGGACAATAGCGTTGGCCTATGTAAGGCTATCTGCATAAAGTCCCTTCTCATTTGTATAACAAAAAGTTCTTTGCACCACCCTTTCTCTTATCCAGATGCTACATTAATTCAGTGCCAGATGTCCCAGTAATGATAATTCTGACATTTATTTAAATGTTGCGGTTCAGTTGAAAAGAGACACATGAGCAATCATCACATTTCAATCCAACAGGGAGCATCTTCTTTTGCGAAGTAAATTAAATCCTTACAGATGTGGTAATCAGCTTGCTTTTGTGGAAGGAGATTGGATGCCACAGAAGAATCATTTTCCTTCCGTTGTTAAAAAGTGCCTTTAGTGATCGAAGCTGACTTCCCTTTGGACTCCTTCATGTACAAGTCTCATCTAGCATTGTTTAATTAGACTGGCTGGGATGATCACCATCTATGGGCTATGCAGGAAGTAACCTGATGACAAAGAACCTGAAGAGGGTTGCAGACTCCATTGTTTCTGAGTGTGAAACTGGATGAGGTGTTGCCGCAGGCTCGCTGTGGGTTCACAGGATTTAATGCAGGACACAGCACACAGCACATCACGTGTAATTCACCCTCCCCCCCCACACCTTTTTTTATTATTAAGACAGCAAGCAGTGCAAAGGAAAATAGCTTCTACTTTTTGCTTTTGGTCAACATACCTTATCTCTGATAAGAAGCAGGAAAACAATTGTAAAGCCATAAGGCAATAAACTGGAGCTTGAATTAGAAGCAGCTGGCCAAACATTATAAAAGTAAAGTATACTACTGGTAATGTAAACAAGCCTATTCAAGTTTTACCTCCCCACTAGTGCAATAAAGCTTCCCGCTTCTGATAAAGTCTACCTTGTATGCGTGCAGTTTTGTGTATTGGTGAAACATAAATAGGGCTATCTAAGATCCTTCCTACTTTATCTTAGAAATAAGAAAGGAGTTATAGTTATACCAGCTTCTGTGTTTTGGACTGGCATTGGTCAGTCTCTGGCTAGTAGAACTTGATCTCTCCCATCTCTCTTCGGTCTCCTTCCCAGATTCGAAGCAAGCTGAAGTTGCCAATAATTGCACAGTTCTGGTTGTTGCCATGCAAAAATGCAGCTGCGGAGAAAGACATGTTTTTGGAGCCCTCCACCCAGAAGGAACTTAAGGAGAGATGTGTCAGTGATGTAGGTGATTATATATGATGTGGAAAGGGAGGTGGGGAAGTTGTAAACCTTTTTCACAGTAGTAGGGGCTACTTCCTCGCAAATGAGGCTGAACGGTGGGATATTAAGTTGAAATAAAAAGTAGTTCAAACACATAGTTAAACCATAAAAGTACTGCTATAGGATATTTATCTCTATTATCTCTCTCTCTCAATCATCTATCTGTCTATCATCTATCTATATCTATCATCTATCTATATCTATCTATCTATTATCTATCATCATCATCATCATCATCATCATCATCATCATCATCATCATCATCATCATCATCATCATCTATCACTGATGGCCACCAAGTTGGATTTCTTTGGATTAGACAAAGGCACCAAAGAAGAGATGAAATTCCATCTCCTTCTACATTAGCTACTTGAGAGATGTGATGGACCAACTCAGGGTATTATTTGCATGGTATGGTTGCCATCCTGACTAGTTTGAGTCCCTCTCTGCAAACTCCCCTGATGTAAACAGAATAAAATAAAATAAAATTCACGGAAGAGAAAATGAACAGTGCCCACTCAGCGTGGCCAGTATATCTTGCTTCCCCAGATAAAAGGCTTCTCATTCCTGTTTCCAGGAGAGCACTCTGGTATTCTAGTTATGGGAATTGAACATTGAAGTGAAATTTGATTGAGCTCCAGAGCTTTTAGCTTCTTAGACCTTTAGTTTCTTCCTCCCTCCCATAATGAATTGCACAGTATAAACAGTTGGGAAAAAAAAAGATTCTTGGATATATATTTTATTTGAGTGGTTTAGAATATCATACAGTAAACAAGATTTCTGTAAAAGTTAATTTATCCATAGTGGTGTGTTTCATAAAAATAGTTGCTCACTTACAGCTTTTCTGTGACTATTAATACATGGAATTATATTTATAGCAATAGAGCTGTACAAGGTAAATTCACAGCTAACACTACACAGAAATATTATTTGGAATGGGGTTTAAATGATGTCTTCACAGGTTATCAATTACAGCCGCATAAAGCAGTGATCTGCACAAAGGAGGGCTGGACAGTGTGCAAACTGGAGTTTATGCAAACAGAATCTCAGTTTTTTCCCCTTTGCTGTTTGTTCCTGTTCATTATATGAAGGAAGTGAGATAGCAGGACATGGCCTTCCCTACTAATTAGAGAAGTCCTGTCCACATTTCATATTTAATAAATTAACAGCAAATTATGCCAAATGTCTAGGCTGGGAATAAAGATATATCTCTATTTTTTTAATTAATATATATAGACAGATAGATATTCTATTTTGTAAACAGCTACATATCTTTGTGCTTTCTTAAAAAAACTATAATGGGACTAGATCTTAAATATGCATTTTCTTTTCAAAGGTGCAAAATCCTTTCTTCTTTTCATTCTAATTTAGTAGAAAGATAGCTCCGTAGCTCCTAAAGAAAACAAATGAAACACGGGTAACTCTGATTGTTGGTTGAATGGGACTAACAAGATGGTGATCTGCTGTTTGGCTAATATTCCATCACTTTTTCATACCCCTCTCCAAATCAAAACTTCCACTGATCTTAAAAGTAACTGGATTCTGCTCACCAAACAGTGTTACTTCTGAGCAATATGAGGGTTTGCCAGAGAAATGTTTTCAAGTTAAATAATAATTTTCCTAAAAAACAAAACAAAACATTATTACTGAGTGCTGCTACTCTTGTTCCTATTGCTGTTGCTTAAAAAAAAATAGCAAACCTCTCAGAAATAAGAGTTGATTCATGGAGCTCATTGAAGAAGCCACACTTCATCGGTGTGCAAATGAAATGTTATCATGGCACTGAAGACGTGAAATTTAAAAGCAAGAGAGACATAGAATATGGAAGGAAGAAACACGTAGTTGCCTGGTGGGTTTATATAATAAAATAGGACTGTTCTGGACAACTATTTTAGACTTTCTAGAGTGCAATGAAGAATAAAATTCAAAGATGGTCATTTTAAAAACAAGCTGAATTAGTATTTAGACGATTATGAGTTCCTGCAGGAGACCAAGGCTGTTCTGATAGGAAACTTCAGCTTTTAATCTTTCAAGAATCACTGTCTCATTATAGTGATCCAGCAATTGTATGTTACAATTACCCACGTGAAACCTATGTGATATTTGGGAATCCCAATCTATAGGTGTGCCTGTATGCATGCGTGTGTGGGGAGAAATCCATAAGATGCTTTTGAGGCTAGATTTCTGAATACAGTTCCACCCTCTTTTCTCAATGTACAGAAAGATGGATTGTTCACAGAATGGAAGTAGAAATGATTCTGCTTCAGCTAATCCACTAGGGTTCCTCACCCTGCATAATGAATTATGCTACTAATATTGGGCAGTTTTTTTTCCAAAGTGTTAACAGTAGAGACATACCATGGATTTACAATTTCAAATGGTTCAAACCCCTGTCTAGATATGTTGAGAACTATTTATTTACAACATTTAATTCAGATAAAATATTCTATTTCCACTTTTAACTTTCTCCGTGCAGTTTTATTTAAGGCGATGTTCCAGTTTATGATTGCTCTAACTTCTTCCAGTTTCTTGATATAAAGTCTGAATGAAAATCCCAAGTCCTTCATGCAGTGGAAAACATCAAACTAAAGCTACACTGCACTGTCTTTGTGGGTCAACTGTCCTTCATATTATTTTGGTTTCTTCCATAGCTGCCAAAGTCTCTGAAATGAAACTGGGTACATTAAGGTCACATTTAGATACAAGAGTGACTATATCTTCCATTAACTTATTAAGACATTATGCATGTTGTCATAGAATTACACATTACTGTTTTCATTTCTCTGTATTTTGAGCATGTATGTATATGAGTTAAAATAAATTAAAACAATGTGAGACAGAAATAAGAAGGATGTTCTGCATCACTGTGAAACAATGAGAAGGCAACGGTAACAGTTGACTTATCTGCTCATTGCAGAAGTGCTAGATTTTAGAACACCAGGTAGCTTATCAGAACCAGGAATCTTCCATGGTCCTGGTGAGACAGTTGCCTTCCGAGCTGTAGGGTTGGTATTGTGTGTTGAAATGGAATGGACATGTCCCTTCCGTGAGAATTCACTGGGCTTCCTGTCGGATTCTTTCTGGTTATGATCCATGTCACTTCCGTGAGAGCTGCAGCTATTGCTACTGTACGTCTTGGTAGCACCAGTGGAATCCAGCTTGACGTGTTCGGAAGCTGCAGCCGATTTCTTCTCTGCAGCAACCGGGACATAATGATCCTTTGTTCCAAGGGATCCCCCTCTTTTGCTTCCCAGCCACTTGGATCTCCCAACCCATTCATCATTGGTTCCAGCACATCCATGTTCTCTGACGCCAGCCTCAGCCATCGTGTTCAGTCCCGCTGCCTTAATTTCCGGCAGTGACCTGCCACTTTCACTGGTCTTACTCTTGCCTTCTGAGCTTGCTTTCCTCAAAACCGCTTCAGGCTTTGACCTGTCTACCTTCTTAGGACTTGCAGATCTCTCTGTCTGTTCACCTAACCTTTTCTTTTTATGGCCATTTACTGAAAGCTCCTTTGGTTTTTTTACATGATGTTCCCTCTTGATATCCCAAGCTGATTCTGGGTTTATCTGGCGGGAAGGGTCAGAAGATTGGGCTAGATGTGATGAAGATAATGGCGAGACAATGTCATCAGGGGAAATGGTTACTTCCGACAGACCTGGGGAGGTGGCAGCGGGAGAACTCCAGGAGTTTGGTTCGTCTGTTTTAATGAAGAGAAACAAGGTTATTTCCATAGCCTTGCGTAGAAAATATATTACAATGCCTAGCAGTTTAACAGAAAGTAGCCTCTATAATTTTCAATAATTTTGGTGAAAAGGAGAGAGGGGCCAAGAAAATAAGAGAGGTAATTTCAGTCAAAATTTTAACTCAGGAGCATTTGCTAACTTTTCTATGTTTTATGCTCTTCTAAAGTTGCATGTTGAGAGCTGTATCTCTCATAATTGGGGTGCTTTTTTATCTTAAAAAAGCTAGCCATGATGGGCTGTCTGAATAGAGACTCTAAAGCAGAAGAAGAGAGATAAGTGCTTGGCTTTTTTGAACTCTCAAGTCAATCATATCTGCTCTCTGGCTATATTTTGGAAGCGGGACTTAAGAAGGGGATTGGCCCACAGGAAAAGATTATTCAATCCTTCCTTCCCCTGTGCCACACTTGTAATCCCCCTGTTTTATCAAAAATTGGGCCTTCGACTCAATTCTTAAGAATGAACATTGGCTCTTACCACGTAACTTCGATAATCACAGTGGTTGTAAAAAGATGGTAGATTAACCATGATGCACTACACTATGCAGCAGAATTGAGTCCATCATCTATATTGTAACCCTTGGGAAATGCAGCATTCATCGCTGAATATGACTGCACCTTACTGACCATCATAGTTGCTACTGACGTGTACGTTCAGAGCTGGATTTTTAAATTATATTGCAGATTCAATTAATTGGCCTTTCAATGGTGATTTCATGTCTCCCTTAAGTCTTATGCATTTCATTCAAGTTAATAACTTCTTTGCATGGAAAAAGTTTGCAAACAGAAGGACATGGCAAGACATGATGAAGTGGATCTGTTCATTTCATTGAGTATATCCATGCAACCCAAAGAAATAATGACGTTTTCATTGGGTGCCTGGACAAAGAAAAAAATGCATTTAAAACCATCCCACCCATAAAGTAGGATGGGCTTTTAAACATCTTTTTGGCTTGTAACACTTGGCTTCTTTTTAACAACCTTCTATCCCAGAGCACAATTTTCCACTTTCTTCCAGCTTTATGACTAATATACACACATAATGGATATTAATCCCACATACGTTGATATTATCCATGCCATTTCCTGGATCAAAGCGCTTTCCACAAAGAGGATGAGTAATAACTGAAGATCGTGGTAAGTCAGAGATACCAAAAATTCAGTGGATTACATTAACTGAACTTACTTGAAACTGAAATTAATGGGACTTAACTATATTTCAATGGGTTGTCATTTTAATTCAAGATCCTACCGATAGAGCATATACATTGTCTTCTGTAATACATGTTCCCACCTTGAAAACATTAATAATAACAACAACAACAGAAAATCAGGTTTTTATTATTATTTTTTCTTTACCTCTGGTCTGGATGGAATGTGTTCTTAGCCTCTCTTCATGCACTTTTCATAATATCAGTCCCCTACTTGCATCTACACGCACACACACACACTTCCCTCTCTTCTGCCAGTGGTGACAGTGAAGGCGGTAAGGATTATGGAGAACGTTATTTTCATCAAATCTTTTGGTTTACCATCTTTATATATCCCTGATCCACAAGACAATTGTGCTGAACAAAATCAAACCTACTTCTGCTTAAGCATGCCCAGTGCTAAAAGCTCAAACACACCGTGTCCGCAGGGTATGGTTAACAAAAGAGTCAAGATGGTGGCCATAATGGTGTGATTGAAGGTCCACCCTTTTTTTAATGCGCGTCACACATTAAAAACAACAGGTGGAGCTTTGATTGCATCATTATGGCTGCCCAGCTGACTTTTTAACTACACCCTCTGGATGCCCCTGCAACCAACACCCTCCATTAATTACCATCTGCAGCTTGAAATGTCTTTGTTGGCCCACTTCACATAAGCTGATCTGGGAGCTGATTTTTGTGAATGTCTATGTGCCCCTGTCTGGGATGAATTAGGAGTTCATACTCAAAAGATGTTACTGTATTTGTAGGGAGAGATGCAGTATCTGTGTTATCTTGACCCAAGGGTTGACCCTTTTGCTCTGCTATTCTAGGGAAAACCAGGAAACTTTAGAATAAAGTATCTGTGTGAATATAGGCACGTGGACTTGGGCTGGTGGAAGCAAACTTCCCAACTGCGAATCCAATAAACTATTGATTGACTGTGGGTGGGGAGGGCAGGATAGGTACCTTCCTCTGCACGGCTCCCCCCAGTCTACCCAGTTTAGCAGTGGCCCTTGACCTTTTGCTTAGTATTTCAGTGGACAAGAATGAGGTCAGGAAGTTCACCACCACCAGCCTAGTTGCATATTCCTAAACCTCGACCCAGCCTACTCTCCACTGGAAAACACATCAAAATGGACTGAATGCAATATCTTTGAAGGCAGGTTAACCAAGAGCAAAAGCAGAGTTAGATTAAACCCCATAGGGAGGACAACTGCGATACATCCAGGCTCACTGCCCATCATTATGCAATCCAAACCATGTAACCATCTGCTCAAAACGCCTCTGACTGGCTGGGTTCATTTAGTGAAGGAGGCTAAAGGCTAGATCAGAACCACTCGGGCTGGCAACCATTTTTGGAGGGCAGAAATGTATAACATTGTCCTCTATAAACCCCCACTGTGCATCAGAACCACCCCTGGAAATGTTTTTCCACTCTACTTCCAAAGTACACAACACTTTTCCATGTTGCTGTGAGAACGCCTGTCTTTTTGGCTAGTGTGCTCCTGATTGTTGCAGGCCAACCCTTGCAGTTGATTGTCTGCTGAGTATAATGCCAGGCATGTCCAAGATGCTGCCAAGCTGCCAAGCATTTTTTGCCTCGAGGATTAACTCACAGTGTGTTTGAATGACAAACCACTACTGTTATATCTATAACTAACGATAACTATTAGTATTACTTCTTCTTCCCCTTCTTCCCATTTTATCATTTCAGCATTTTTTTAAGAAGAGAAGAGAAAACAAAGCAAAAATCCCCACAACCCCACAGAGGATTCCTCCGGGAAACATGAAAACCAGCGGCAGTCTCCATGACCATTGTTTGATTTAATGTAACGTGGGGGGGGGGGGCTAACATTACAGATTGAAATTAATTTACATATTTTGAAAGAGTGAAATGAATGCAAGCAAATGAAAAGAATGCAAGTAAAAATTGTATAGAGCGTTTTAAAGAAGCAAAAGAGAAGGTTATGATCAAATCATGACCCCTGCTGGACTTGAAATTAAACCGGTTTGGTTAACACAGTACACTAGCCAAACTATAAACGTTAAGCAATTCATTAGGCTGATAGTTAAAGCCAAAGATATATAAATAGATAAGAAAACCCACATTTTGGATGTGGCAAATAATGAAATTAAGAAAAGGGTTCTGTGAGGTACATATTCTCACCCAAAGGAAGAGCAAGGATGGGCAGGAACTGAGGCAAAGTCATTGTCTAAAGCAGTGTTGTCCAAACTTGGCCACTTTAAGATGAGTGGACTTCAACTCCCAGAATTCCCCAGCCAGCCATGCTGGCTGGGGAATTCTGGGAGTTGAAGTCCACTCATCTTAAAGTGGCCAAGTTTGGACAACACTGGTCTAAAGGAATTCTGTGGTAGCCCTCTGTCCAGACCGAATCTTTTTCAAGTTGCTTCCAAACTGTCTTAATTTGGATGTGTGTTCAACGGGCAGACATTTATAAACAAATAAATACATGTTCTTCTTAAACTGCCATAGATTTCAGCCCCACCCCTGAGCAAAGGGCAGAAGTAGCTTAAATGACAAGCCCAAAAATGGCCTCACTTAAATGTGGCTGAAGATGTGGAGAACCCTGGTCATGCGCCACAAAAAAGCATAAAAGCAGCATGAAGAAGTTAAAATCAGGGTGTTGAGGAATTGCATAGTGTTCGCCTGGAAGGTGTGCAAAAGTACAGATGCAATGCAGGTCTCCTTAGAAACTTCTGTCTTCATAAAAGCAGGTTACAAAGAGTTCAGTTCTGCTATCCCTTCAAACTATTTATTGAGGAAAGTGGAAAGAGTTAACTCACACAATGTATTCATCTAATCAGTACTCACTGAGTCAAAGCTGTACTAAATTATCTACATCTAAATAGTTATCTGGCACGTTCAGGCCTAATTTCACAAATTATACAATCCTTGCCTTCTCAAATTACCTCTAACAACACAACAGAACTTGCTCTGGAGTGATCAAAATGTTGATGGTGAGAAGAAGTGAGAGAGGAGTAACAAGGGATATGTCGAACAAAGCGAAGAGTTTTCTGCAGTTGAGAATATTCTGACCCATAGCATAAACAATTGTTCATCTAGTTATTAAATTACATGCATTTTTGGTTGTTTCTGGATTACGTTGATTCCATGTCTTAGATATGGCTCCACTATATTGTATAAAGCCTTTCTTCCTGCCCATAATTTATTAATTACTCTATATCCTTTTTCATTGTACTAGAGCTACCTTTCCCAAAGTAGAACCCTTCAGAAAGGCTGAAAGTATAACTCTTAGCAGCATGGGAAATCTGACAGTTGTCGTTCCGGGACATCAATTGGCAAAAACATAGCAGATAAAGTGAATATATGAAAGCCATATCCTTACAACTTCTCTGGCGCAGGTCTCAACTTTCAAATTGTCCTATCTATCAGGCTTGAACAACAAGTAAGCTTTCTGGACAAATTCTTATATAAGATACACTGGATACTTTTAGTTTTATGAGACTGAATGCAAGTGAATAGGTGCAAGGAAGGCCCTCTGTATAGACAAAAGAAGAAGAAAAAAGCTGCTTCTGGTGATGTATCCCATTTTTATTTCTGATATCCTTCAATGGCTATAAGTGTGAAAACCAGTGGCTACAAATCTAAATGGTTAAAGGGCTGCATAAGGTAACCTGGAGGTATACGGGTATGTTCTGGACATCAGGTTCTTCTAATTTCAATGGTCTCCTAATGCACCTTCCTAGCAAGTCTCCTCTTTCTCTGGATGAAAATGCCCAGCCAAATATCACTATACATTTTATTGTTTCTGTGGCTGTCATGATTAACCATGCTAGGTTTCAGAAATCACAGGGGTATATCACAGAATATTAACATCATGTGATTTTCTGCTCAAACCATTCATTTGGATTTGCTGAACCATCAATAAGATAACTTTTTATAACGTATTTTAATATGAAAAATACCCAATTTTATGCTTTATAGCCATTAAATTAATGTTTTTGGTCTTTTCAGCTTACAGGTAAATTCTGAAGATATTTGTTAGCATTTCTGAAGCATATACTTTTGCTAATACACACAGATTTATTTTTTTCTCCTCTCTAAGCCACAACATCTCAAAGTTAAATTTTTCAAAATTTTACAAAAAATAAATTTTATAACATTCCTGGCTAAAACCACAGAATCTTCCATTTGCTTCCCTATGTTGGATTTTGGATGGATTCTCAGCTATTTTTCATTATATTTGTGTTCTTATTCTCTGTCTAAGAGGTTAAGAGTGCTATGGTTGTTAAGAAAAAAAAAAAATACTTAGTCTGAAAGGTACTGACTTGCTGATACTTTTTATAACAAACCGATAAGTGGGATTTGAATTTAGATTGCTAAGTACATCATAGCTGCGTGACCTCAATACATTTACAAAGGAGAAAAAAATCTGTCACTTTCGGTCATTTATACTGCTCAATCTTTGGAGCTAAATCTATCCAACTTCAAAAAATCAGTTTGGAAGAGATGTTCTAGATATTATAGAAACAACACACACAACTAAACACACACATACACACACACACACACAAACATTTACAGAACCATGGAGGAAGAACCTTTGGCTCTTCATTCCCCTCTTACAATCATGAATCCCTAGATCTTTTCATTTATCTGGGAGTGGTGGCAATTCATTCATTCATTCATTCATTCATTCATTCATTCATTCATTCATTCATTCTTTCATTCATCAATCATATATTAATTTTTATAATAGATAAACGAGAAAAATTATTCCTATCACAGAAGGAAGCCTAAATCAAGACACAGTGGGAGAGTTCTGATCATGTGATTAGCCATCATTTGATTCCAGCTTTACATCAAACTCTAAACACTTCCCTAAATGTCAGAGTTCTTCTTCTACAGAAATCTTTCTGAACAGTCTAAAAACTGTCTAGATAGGAATCCAAATATGCTACATTACAATTTTGTTTGTGAAGTGAGGAACTGCCAGGAGGCAAATGTTATTCTTCGAAGTAGATGCAGCCAATAAAGACCACAATGGTTTGTTTCTTATATGGCAAGAGTAGTATAAAAATCACAAAACATTGTTTTAGTCTTTGACCCTCTTAATTCAGGCCTCCTGCAGCTTTTGCTTAATCGGATTCTTCTCAGTGTGAGACTCTTTAGCAACTTTCACACTGCCCTTTTAAAACAGGAAGAGAATTATAATTAAACTACCTTCAGCTTGACTTGTTAACAGCTAGAAACTTTGTTTATTCAATTAAAAGCAACTAGCAAAAATCAGTCAGCCCCTAAATCATTCCATCTTTATTCATGATATCACAGAGCCCAACTTCTGTTTTTGTCCATCTTTATGTCTATCAGCCCAGACTCCCTATTCCTGGGGCTCTATATTCTGTAATTCTCTCTGGCTGAACTCAAGTTAGATAGGTATTAAAATAATAAGGACCTCGGGGAACTGGAGCTCTTTTATCTCTTCCTACAGGATGCTGAGCTCAGATTCTTTCAAATCGCCTATGAACTCATCACAAATGGAGATTTTGCTTACCCAAATTGGAATGTAAATTTGGTATGAAGGGCTACTGTTTTTCCAGTCCAAATTGCTCCTTCTGATAATTCTTTGCCGCTCTGAATAATAACCTGTTCTCAACCACCCAGTCACTTTTTCATTGGCTACTTTTGATGGGAGTCATGGAACTGTTATTCCCCTCTCTTCTCCAGGCCTTTTCCCACTTAGGGCTTCAAAGCAAAGAGTGGAAGAAAATGGAAGAAGAAACATAGACAGGAAGAATGAAAAGTGGCTTCCTGCTTATTGATATAGCTGCGTAATTTGGGATGATGTGTAGTTCAAACCTCATGACACTTCTAATGATGTCAGTAAGGGACACGAGATCAATAGGCTCCAAACAGAACTCAGATTAATTAACCTATTTTTCATTTGAGGGTGGGCAATATCTTGGTTCTTCAAGCTTAATTTACCTGCTGATTGCTAATTGTTTGGCCATATGGCATCACACTTGCATCACTTCACTTGGAGATACCACTCTACAGGGCTTACAGAATCCATGCTCATGAAAGCTCTCTTTAAATTAGAAATGTTTTAATGGAGGAAAGAGAGAAGCTTAAAAAAGAACAAAGAGAAATGTTCTAGAAACAACAGAATCCAAAAGTGCGTCTCCAAAACACATCCTAATGAAAGGGGTAAAACAGGAAGTTGAGACCAAAAAATGTACAAGTTCAAGGAGAACATAGTCCTGATGGAATTCTAAGAAGTGCCATGTCCTCTTTTCTCATTCATTTTTACCAGATATTTTAGAGGGCAAAATCTTGATATAGAATAGGATGAGAGGTAACAGAAAATCATTGTGGAATTAGTTAGTATGGATCTCCTCATTCTCATGCAGACCCTATTAATGGATTTCTACTCTCACACTGCTTACGTTCATCCACATTATTTCCCGATTCATAATTTATAGCCAAATAGAAAAAAAAATCATGAATGTTAAACACTCTTTTTATTTCTATGACCATTTATCCTTCAACAGTAGAACTGACAACTGTTATGTCTCATAGCAAAATCAATGTGAACTTTGGCTTTTCTTTAATTGCAATTCACAAAGGAAGTGGCTATCTTTGAAGATTAAATACTTAACCCCTAAAGCTACTACAGCACCTGAAAGGCAATGCAATGTAAGAATAAATAATATTGTATGAATTATGATTACAAGCCACTCAATCCTGTTCTATTTATTTTATTAATTTATCAAATTTATATAGCCGCCCATCTCATGCATGTTACTCTGGATGGTGTACATCGTATCATCCCATAAGAAACAAACCATGGTAGATTCCAAATCATGTGTTCATTCATGTGTTACACATGAACCCATGCTGCTCTTCAGATGTGGAGCAGGCAAAATAGGGTTCTAAATTATACCTGAAACATTCCTCATTCATACTTTTTTTCTGCCATGGGTGGGCTACACCATCAGTTCTTGACTTGGATAGATACAAATGGTTTGGTAATGCTTTTACCACTGTGCTAGAAATTACAAAATGACAAGTGATCAAGCTACATGTACATTTATCAGTGGTTATGTTTATATTCTCTATAATTCCTTATGGAGCTCCGATGGATGTCCATTGAGTTCTAAAGAAGCCTCCCATCAGATCTAGATCTGTTTATTTTCAAGAAAGTTGTTGGATGATATGTCTTTGTGCCATGGAAACAACCTATAGAATTATATTTACCAACCCAACTCTACTATCTTTCAACTGCCATGGAACTCAAGACTCAATTCCACTTTTGATTTCTTTTATACATAGATACAAGTTGTATATATTCTTTATGGGGTGGGTATATCCCAAGGGAAGGAGCCTGAATTTGCTGCCATCAACATATCAAATATCTGTGCCAAAATATTATTTCTATTCTACTTCACAGTAGATCACTCATGGGGAGCTCTGTCACTCCAACTGTTCATATTAAAGTATGATACGTTCAAAGCAATTAAAAAGGCAACTTTCACAATGATAATTGCTCTTCCTATTCAAATGAGTTCTGCCTAAGGATGAAAAAAAATTCTCCCAGACTACGTCTTATGCAGAGCCAAAGAAAGGCTGTAAAAACTATAGCAAAATTGGTATGTAATTAGGAAATATAATGAATTTAAAATAACTTTACTAATATCATTTAGCTATACTCCATCATTTGAGGTGTTTATAAATAACTTAAGACATGGGCAATTAATAAATTAAGCAATTAATCTTATCATTTATATGAAATATTTAGGACATAGGAAGTGTATACTATATTAGCTACAATCCTACAGGCAGAGGTGTTTTGTGAGGGAGGATCAAAAAAATAAAAATGCTGACCATGATCACGTGATCAAAGACCTTTTCTTGTTTACATGCATTGTGCATGTTGTATACAGGGAAAGGGGTTGGGTTTTGATTGTATGATCACGACTGCCATCTTGACTTTTTTGACACACACAGCTGTACACTCATGGACATCCCAGCCTATCAGCTTAAGAACAGCAAGCAGCTCATTTTATTAATGATACCCAGCCAGTAAGAACCTAGCTTTTTAAAAACTTCATAAAACATTGCTAAAATATTCAGTCAAAAACCCAGAAAAGACGGATTTAGACAATATTATTTTTCTAGAAGCCAAATTCTGAGCAAATCTTTTGGCAAAGCACACGGTCTCCTTTTTCTTTCTTTTATGAGAGCAGGCAAACCTATTGGGAAGTTTCCCACCAACTAGAGTTTCTTGCTTCATCCTATTAGGTGCTCTGGTATTAGCCAGGACATTTGAAGTTGGTTTAATATCCTAATGTATTTTAAACTAATTAATGGCAGTTTCTCAATTCAGAAAAAGTGGGAAATTATAACTGACAGAAAGACTTCCTTGTATTTGTATTTTAGGTTACCAGTCTATAACCTCCAGCTCAGAATTCCAGGGACCAAGGACAAAACAGGATTCTCTGAAGCTGGAAAGAGAGTTCCAACCTCAGAGGTGAAATTTGAAACTGGACTCGCCTCCTGGTACTTAAGACAACACTCCCAGCCTTTCTTTCTCTGATATCAGGGTTCTGATATTAGAAGGAAGTAGGGGAAGGGAAAGAACCCAGCTTTGGGACACCAGGAGCAAGTTTGCACCTAAGGAATCCTCTCCAACCTATTTTCAAATGGTTGGAAGTCTCTTCTTCCCCTTGTTTGCAAAGGAATGGCAACCGAGAAAAGTTGGCTGGGAAAGGAAGGGTGAAGGTCTCTGGGCCATTACTTCTGTCCTACTGATCTGTCACCAGCAAGGAACCAGAATCCTTCAACCCTTCAAAGTCAGACTAATCTGAGAAGAGCAGTAGGATTGTCCTTTAAAAGAAGTTTAGCTCAAACACACTTTTTGTCCAAAATACCTCCCCCACCAAAACTAAAAAAAATACAACTTGATCGGCTGTGATATCTGGGCTGCAGAATTCTTAAGAACTACTAATTGGCCAGAAAAGATGAAAAACTCACCTCACTAAGCCTTTGCTGACCTCTAGCGATCACCTGGAGTTATGATAACTCTAATTGTTCTAACCATGCCATTTCTCCTGGAGTAATTCTCTTTTTTTAACCACCACTCTTTTTTTAATCCTATAATTTCCTGTCAATAATTTTAACAATGTCAGTTTGAATAACCATTGTTCTTCCTCAACTTAATTCTTCTGCTCAGACAGTTCTTCTCTTTCCTGTTGGCCTCGACACTGAAAATTTTTCATTTTCAGTGTTTAATTTTCCATGTATGCCTTTGATTTAAGCTTCCTATTCATGCAGTCTTGGGTACGCTGTATTGTGTTAAGTTATTCACCTGATATGTTTGGCTTTACAGACCAACCCCTGCTCCCTTACCAAATAGGTTACTCACCCAGAAGTTTCCAAAGATTTGCCAAACCAGATCCTGTGTCTGCATGTCCTGTGTGATCTACCAAGTTAAATCTAGCCCATCAATCTGTCAAGAGTTTCCTGCCCTCAGTTTTGTAGCCCTTGGCAACAAAAGACAATAGTTTTCTCAGATTCCTGATGGGATGCTAAACACATCTGGTGCGACATACTTGGTGCATCATGCTGTGCAGACGTGATCTAACAGCTTATCAGTCAACAATTACTTTTACAAAGTTCTCTTCTAGAGGAGGGTTCCCAAAAGTACACATTGTCCCCTCTTTAATTAATACAATGAGAAGAGAAAGTAAAATCTTTTTACTCCAGTGAGATTTTTGTCAAAAGATGTTCAGCACCTTATCATCCTGTTTTTACAAGAACATATTTAGATAATAGCAGCTTGAAGCTGCCCACTTCTTATGATTACCATCTTCTGATCTTGCTTTGCTTTGTTTATTTCACACTGTGAAGGACAGATATAAATAACATCTGATGCAAATATCACTAATATAGATTTTTGATTTTCTGCTAGCTATTAACTATAATAGAATTCTGATCTTCTGCTACTTACTAACTAGAATAGAATTCCTATTTTCTGCTAGCTACAAACTATTGACTGAATTTTAAAATTTCACCTTGAATTGTTAGTTGAGGCAGAAGAGAGCTAGAATTTCAGGGTAATATATTTTAATGGAGAACTACAGCACAAAGTTAGTAATTGCTGTTTTGATTCATCGAACTGGCATCTTCCTCTCGTACTTGGAGGCATGAGAATGTAGCCACTGAGAAAGAAACCCTAATGTAAACAAGCATGCTTTGTTCATTCAAGGTTATCACACAACGAAAAGACAATACTGATGCTTACTTTTCATAGCATCGAGTGGGGGTAGAGCAGAATTGATGGGGGGGGGGGACATTTCAATCTTACTGGGCAAAAGCTTAAAAGTACTAGGAGATCAGGTAGCTGAATTCAAAAGAATGCAAGTTTATGCCGTCTAAGAGAATAGGTTGTGACTGGTTTATCAGAAGCCCATGCTCGCTATCCATAAGTATTTGAAGGACCAATTCTCTCCCATTATTTCTACCCATCCTGTAAGATCCTGCAGGGTTGGCCTGCTTCAGGGCCCATCAGTCAAGCAGTGCCAACTGATGGGAGCCAGCGGTTGTGCCTTTTCTATCATGGCGCTTGCACTTTGGAAGAGCATCTTACCCAAAGCTGGACAGCCCTGCCTGACCCTGCTGTTCTTCAGGAGAGTCCTGAAGACCTGGATGCCTCAGGCTAACACAATTGTACATCACTGTGAAGATGTACATGCTGGGTAAATGGCTAAGAGCTATTTCCTTCCCCTGCTATGACTCTCTTGGACTCCTGATGTGGAAGGAAGGAAAATATTATTTTGCTCTTTCTCTGCCTTTTGTTCTGTGCTGTTGATTGCCACTGGATTTTTTTCTCTGTCTCTTCTTTCTTTTGGTGGGCATTGGTCATCCATGCTGCGTGGAATTCAGACCAAACTAGTCAGCTTACTTCCACCACCACCACCTTGCCTCCCAGTAGACTCTCTTTTATTAGTGATTTAAATATATTGTTTTTGTCTTTAACCCTTATAGGCTACCCAGCAGGTGGCTCAATAAATTTAAATGATAAACAAATGAATTTATATTTAAATTATAAACCAGCAGCGGTGCATCTCATCAGCAACCAGTTACCATATCTAAGTTGGCATCCTGCCCCCAAATGTAACCCACTCTGTTGATCCATGTCTTCCCTCCCCCCACAAGAGACAAACTGAGATCAGGTGTAATGGGAGACCACTTTGTTTTCTAGTTTGCCTTCTTCTCATAGTCCTCTGTACTCCAGAACGCTCCCTTTCTGGCTGTTTTCTATATTGTTCAACATTTTCCTTGGTTTTCCTCTGTGGGTGATGGCTGAATTGCCATGGATTTCCTCCTGACGCTTTAGGTGTCTAGTCAAGGTCCAACAGGGCCCATCAGTGATAGGGTAATAATCGTAGGGTAATCAGCCTCCTAACAGCTTTGAACTGAAACTCACAAGGATGTCTGCAGGGCATAATAAAAAAAAGTCTAGATGGGGGCCATGATAGTGAGGTCGAAGCTCCTCATCTTCCTCATGTGTGACACACACACAAAAAGGCAGAGCTTCGAACACTCTGCCAGGGCCACCATCCAGACTTTTACCACACCCTGCGGACATCCCTGGAAAACTCAGTAAATGGAAGGCAACTGTTTCCAAGCACATCAACCATAAATTTCTTTCAAAGAACCCTGAAACCTACAAAGGTGAGGTTTGATTTTCTACAGTTTCCCTTCCCTTGTACTCATTCATAGCTTCATACTGTTAACCTTTGTCTTAAACAAGGAGACAACGGCACTTGCTCACTTAACTACCATATCTCTGAATTTCTTGAGTACTTCCAATATTGTGTCCTTAATGATCAATTTACTTTTCTACCTGGAAGGATATCCAGAATTTTTGGCAGCTGACTTCACAACAGGCTTGTCTGAGAAACGGATCTTACAATAGTACATTTTTTTTTTTTGGACTCATAATTTAACTACAGCAGCATACACTGATTTGACAACACACAGACACAGCCATCCTGTAGCAGGCATGCAATAAAATTAAGTATACTATCAGTTCTGATTATGACTTTTAAACTTGTAATGCTTAGTCTTATATGGAACGAATAGATCCATTATTTATTTCTTTGCATTTTATTTTTGTTCAGATCAGCTTGTGTTAGACACTGAATTGCAAAATCAATCTGCACTAAAACTTTTCTTGATACTGTAAAGACAGGGCATCCATGGGGGGGGGGCTCAAAAAAGACAAACAATGCATATTAAAAAGGGGGCGGGGCTTCTGTTGTTCTCTTGTGGCCTCAATTTTGACTTTTTTGACCCCCATCCTCCATGGATGCTACTAACGGCAATGTCTGGCCTACTTCTGCAGTACACCAATCTGTTCTTCTGACACTATTCCCTACTGAATATATTTCTTTTACTGTTTGTTATTGATGTTGTTGTTAATAATTTAAGTTTACATGATGAGAATGACTGTTCTATCAAAATGTCAATTCTGTAAATGTAATTTACAGAAGGCATTTTGAAACCATGTGAATTCCTGATTGAAGTCAGGCCCTGCTGGTGCTCATAATACACGTCTCTAATTTTTTTGGTTTTGTTTTGTTTACAAGGTTGGGAAAAAAATGCCATATGTGCAAAAAAAGGATGTTATACATGTTATTTATTTACAACATTTGCAAACCTCTCCAGACTGAAATGGATCCTTTTTTTAAAAGAAAAAAAAGAAAGAAAACTTCAGACACTATCTCAAATACGGCAGTGTGTCTTTGACAAAACACAGGGCATAACATAGTAGAATATAAATTTGTCAAATATTTAACTATGTTTATGTATACATACTGATTTCTTTTTCATGGTAAGTCGCAACCGAATAATTTCTCATAATTCTAATTTTTATTCAGATTTAGCCTTGGGTTGCTTGAAGTAGGGCAGTACATAAATTTTTATATAAACTGTTTTTTAAAAAAATCTTTATCTTTTATAAAGGAGGTTAATTCCTTAACTTCTCTTCCCCTTTATTTCCCCATGTAGTACACTGAATTCAGATCACTCCTTTTAAAGACAGAGTAAACACAGAGTAAACATTCCGATAATTTTCCTTTGAGTTTACTACTGTCAATTTCAGATTAACATTGAATGAAATGCATAATTGCCCAAGGAGGCTCATACTGTGCCAATTAAAAAAAGAGCCATGAGAGGTATATAAAAGAACTCCAATGAACTAAATAATTATATATGTGGGGACAACATAGCTTCTAAAGAAAGGTATAGTCCATGTGACTGAGTCTGTTGCTTTAACCGAACTAGCTGTGCTAAAGCAATAAGTGAGCAGTTGAATTGGCAAGTTGTATAGATGAAAAAGGCAGTTTACATTCAATATTCCGGTACTAATAGATCATCAGAGTATAGAAGAAGCTCCAATTTGTAAAGTACTTAGCACAATGGTTAACCCAGCTCTAACATCAAATCAATTTGATAAAGTTTGAAAAAAGGATTGAGTAAAGTCAAACACCTTGAGTGAACATCTACAGGTGTCTCTGTGTAAAAGAGTCAAGATAGCAGCACCATGAGATCAAATGTGCATCTCATGAGACACAAATTGATCTTGTGGTTTCGGTTGCCATCTTGACTTTTTTGACCCCCCTGTTGCAGACATTTGTTGTTGGCCTACACAGAGACAGGTAGCCAGCAGTGAAAGTAAAACTGAAATAAGGAAAGGATGTTCACTTGGAGATTACACAGCAATGATTTTCTCTTTTAATAATTTCTATGCAAGGAATATCATACAGTGACAGTTATCTGTTAGGATAATTGTACTGAGTTACTGGAGATCATAAAGTATTATAAAGAATTGCATTGCTCATTAATTCTGACTCATTTATGATGTCATTTTCAACCATTAAAACATACCAGGTCTCAACCAGAAACTTGTTTATTCATAATCTGAATTGTTTTTTTCTGGATCCTAGATTAAGTAAGGCAGGTGCATTTCACATTAAAGTGAAATTATTTTAAATATATATATAAAAATTAGAAATTAGAAAAATATATTTTCTGTAATGCATTTGAGGTTATTCATCCTGGTTCCCGAAAGTGTTGTGCCTAAACTGTATTATGCATTTTAGTTTTTATGACAGATAAAAAATTGTTAAGAATAAGCCCTGAAATGGAGATATATATATATATATTTGGTAAATGAATATTGTCTACAATTCCTTGAAGGAGAATTGCATTTGTATATCATGGGAATAAGATGGGATTTAAGCATTTTATTCTATTTTTTACACTTAATCACTGACGCATTTGGATGTTATTTACATTTAATATATAGGTACAGACTAAATAAGGAAAAGTTGAAAAAGTTCTAAATAAAACATAACTTTTTAGGGAAATAAATTGCAATGAAATATCATTTTGTTAAGTTAGTTTCCACAATTTCTACTCCTTTGGGTTAGTGAACTGATTTTCAGATCATCCTTCTTTAAGAGGCGCATGACTAAACATGCCAATAATTTAGCAGGTAAAAAATCTTTTGTCTCTGTATTTTTCATCTGTAGGAGTTCTGCTAGGTGAAGCTGAACACCACGCAAGTCAGCTATTCATCTTGGGAAAAAATCATCCAGAAAAAAAAAAATCTTGATGGCAAAAAAATTAATATAAGCAGAAAAATGTTTGACCTCTTCATTAAAGGATAAAAATGAACTTGATGTACATCAGCATATTCTTCTGCCAAGGTTCATTTCAACTGAAATGAATGGAAGGCCAAGAAAAGTTTCAAACAGAGGGTCATGGATGTGGCTGCCCAAGAGGATATTGCGTCCCTTAAACATGTTAAGTCCTTGAAGTGGCTGGCTCAGCACAAATCAGCCTCCCAGCTAGAAAAGTATTTAACAGCCTACATGCCCCAACATCTTAGAAGAGCTTTTTCAAGAGTTTGTTTTGAATAACTAGACTCCATGATAAGATCTGGGAGGTTCCATGGAGTTCCATTTGAAGAAAGACTGTGTATCTGCACCAGCTATTGAAGACATTGCAAATGTCCTCTTTGGTTGCAAACTATATTCAACAGAAAGGACTGTTTACTTAGATTCCTACTTAAAATCCAAAAAAATACTGGGGTATCCAGGAGAAATTGTCTTAATTTTTGCAGGGGACGAACCTACTTATCATACTAGTAAGACTGTACTCTTTATATCAAAGGCAATTTTGAAGAGGACAGACTATTTAGATCAGACTAGGGTTAACTGCAAGGGTGATGATTTATTACGAATTTGTTCTACTGTTTTCTTTGTATTTACTTGTGTTGGTTTTATACTTTTGATATGGTCAGATGACTAAATCAACAACTGTTCTGTTCTACAAACTGAAATGAAGGAGCAGAACTCATACTTTGAACTACGATCAGGTATTACTTTTGGAGGCTACCCTGTTGTTCATGAAAGATACCTGCCTTTTCGATCATTTGAAAATGCAATCAGTTCAATATTAAGCGCTTGAAAAAGTGAAGCTGTCCTTAATGCCATCCCAAAATCAGTGTAATGAAATAGTATTTCCTTCAGCAGCAGCATTCTCTCTGTCATTACCTGATGTTATTAATAATAACTACTTTGAGGC
Source organism: Python bivittatus (assembly GCF_059951505.1). Lineage (NCBI taxonomy): Eukaryota > Metazoa > Chordata > Lepidosauria > Squamata > Pythonidae > Python > Python bivittatus. The sequence goes on along the minus strand of NW_028277037.1, from coordinate 7,407,747 downwards.
TCCCTCTTTCTTAATAGCACCGACCGTAAAAGTTGACAGAATGGAAAATACTTTTTTTTCCTTTAGAAAATTGTATGTGAAACCATCTTAGAAAACAACGGCAAGTGGATATCTATCGATCCACATGGGAAAATGATCAAATTTTACTTTATCGTGGGACCCTTATCATTGCATCTGATAAGAAATACAGCACTGAGTATTATACGAGCCTAGATAGACAATGAATTTTAGAACAGAGGGACATGGAAGAAAATGAACACAGTGAGATTCCTTAAATATGCTTTGAGCTGGACATTTGGTAAGGCTAGAGTCCTATAACCCCTACACAATGTGTTAAACTAACTTTCCCAAGGCTGGAGAGCAGGTTCTCCCTTGGAGGGGGAAATCTCCCCTGATCCTCTGGCAGCGTTTAGCATTGGCTCTTTGTGACCCTAAGAAAAGCTGGTATTAGAAAAGCTGTCAAGGAAGAATTCGGGGCTTGGCCAAGAGCAACTGGGAACAGAGGCTCTGTTTCCAATGAACTTCAAAGCTGCTCAGCCTTTGCTATGTTGCCAAATGCAGGGAAAATGTAGACCAGACCTGCTCCAAATTCTGTCCCATCTCTTGCAATAGAAGGGAAATTGTAAATGTGGGCAATAATTAGCAAAAGAGGTCAAAGGAATAACCACCACTCTCTCCTCGGTTCTACCTATCACAGAGTTTGTTAATACTTCCGAAGGTGAATTGCCTGTCCAAAATCTAGTGAAATAAATAAATTTCTAGTGAAATAAATAGGGTAATTTTCTACAGCTTGAAGCGTGATTGGGCTTTTGTTTCAAACCTCCTTGAAAAAACAGGTCGTGGGATTGTTATTGTTATAATCTTTCAATGGTCTTTTGGCTCTTTTCAAACATGATGTTAAATTGTAGTTTAAGCAATGTGAGAACCTCAAAAGGCTTGAAGGGGGAATTATGGTTAATTTAAGACACGGCTTCTTAAAACATATCAGGATTGATGTAAGCAGAGTTTAGTACAGAGTTTTGATATAACAAAAATGTTTAGTTGAACGAAAAGTACAAGTGGGAACTTTTGATCTCCTTGCAACTCTAGCAGAAGATTAGAAGGGTGTTGAGCAAGTGCACATAATGGTCACTCTTGTTTGGGCAAATTAACAAAGTGCAAACCGGTCAGCAAAGCCAATTAGGTTTATTTTCCCATAATTGATCACTATTCCTGCAGTGTCAGAATTCAGCACATTGTATTTCAGAGTTCCTTTTGTTCAGCCAATGATTCTGCATAAACCTCAAGGAAATAGATATGTCCTGAAACACAAATCTATGTGTTCACCAATTTATTTTAAATTATGCTCCTGAATTTTACTGTTATATTTTCAGGTTCAAGCAAAATCTACTATTAGAGGAGACATTAAACACGTTACAAGCGATTGGACGAAGCTCCATTAAAAAAAAATCTGTAAAATGAAAGTATATTAGCAAATGATAAGTATACAGGCAGAGTTTACACACCGTATCTTTAGGGTGGCCCAATAAGTAGAAATAGGGGGAGCCATGCTTGTCACTTTTCATGCACATGGAGAGACTGGAAGGTACCATTCCTAAAAGGAAGGGGAGGAACAGCCTAGGACCAGTCATTAGAATTAACAGAAGCAGTAACATCAAGACACTATTAATCATTTACTATTACTGTTATTATTATTATTATTTATAGCAAAATAGCTTTATATTATTAGAAGAGATGTTTATAAGCAGTAGCCACCGTTTTCTAATACAGATAAGACAAAGAGGCATGCAGACAATTAATAAAAGGAAATGAATTAAGAACTTTACAGACATATTTAAGAAGCAGATATATGAGAAGGGTGGGATAAACCTTGAGGTGATTCCAAAAGGCATCTTAAGGTCAGAACACTGAAAGGTGGTACAAGATGATCTGAATTAATTTGTTTATTCATTTGTTCAGCCCAAAGGGAACAGTTCTGTTTCTCAAGTCAATGTTGGATGGGAATGCAATATTCACTTGACGCTAGACTGGTATGGGTACACCTATTTTTAGATGATCATTGACATTTCATGAGATTTTGGAGGTCTTATATGAGAACACCTAAGTTAATGTTGATGAGGAAAGGCCATCATCCAAGGTTTTATCCAAGAGTGATGCTTGGATATGTGAAAAAGGCAGCTGATTCCTAATAGAAGGAGTAGTGAAGGTCTCTTTGACTGCAACTGTGGTTGTATTTCATTTGATTTACTGCCACACAGCATCTATGTGGCTACCTTGGAAGATTCTTGGAAATAGCAACTGTTTCAGGATGCAATAACCAGGCTATTATTTTGAACAATTATATGGAGCATGTGACTGCTAGATTATAGTGATATGGCCTAATGGCTAATCAATAATAATAAACTAAACTAAACTAAACTAAACTAAACTAAACTAAACTAAACTAAACTAAACTAAACTAAACTAAACTGTAGCAATAATACAGGTGCCAATCTCTTCCTACTCAGAATTCAAGTCCTTGGTATTACTTGTACATTTTTAGATGATTGGCACCAAGATGCCAAAAAACCTTTCTGTTCCCAAGCAAAACTGCCTGGTTGTTGAAATACTTTCTTTCTGTTCCATTAACCCCTAATAGGAATTTGGTAGCAAGGAACTTTATGACACAAAGTCATAATATAGTTTATTTGATTTTAGCTTAGCCTGCTGTGTGGACCTAACAATTGCACATTGAAAACCATAGTTTCTGGCTTAGAATATATATTTTTTTATTTGTTAGGATTATATCTATCCTGTGGTTGCTCAAGACAACCCTGTGTGGTAGGTTGGGCTGAAAGATAACGCCAGTCAGGCCCAAAGTCCCTAAGTGAGTTTCCATGACTGAAGGAAGGCTTGAACTTGAGTCTCCCCAGTCCTAAACCAACACCCTAAGCAATCCTAGACCAATACCTTAAACTTTGTAGTGCCATGATCCCCCCAAATAATAAGTAAATCTGTCAGACAGCACTCTGACAGAAAGAGCTCCAACTTTGCCTGGATAACCCAGCTGTTGACTTGTCCAGGCAGAATTGGATCATAGCCTGGCTGTGACACCTGGCAGTGGGAAGCTAATCTACTCAGGTTGGAGCAGGTATGCAGGTTCAAAGCCAAGATCCATCATCTAGCCCCCCCCCAAAAAAAAGAAGTCTAGGAAGTTATGCAGGGAACTTGGGACTAGGTTAGAACACTTCAGTCCTGGACAGGTGGCCTTGCTGTCCCCATAAATGCTGTCAAATTAGAGTCCCCTCAACACCTGGATCCCACCCATGGCCAGGTCCAGTAGTGGTAGTTTAGAAAAGGCTTCCTGGATCCAGGCAAAATGAGAATGAGCGTGATTCCCCTCCAGTTTGCTTGAGATCGCTCAGGGGATTATGATCCACAGTTTGAGAAGCTTTGCCTTAACCACAACACAATATGCAAACCCAGTTAATTGTGTACTATTTAAGTGTGAATCCAGCCAAGACCAAAACTTTGGAGCTGTCTTCCAAGCAAAATAATTAGAACACTTTTATTGATGGCCTTTTCCAAACAGGCAACCCCACTGTTGCTTTTGCTACCATCAGTTCTATACCTCTGCGGTGTGTGTGTGTGTCTGTGTGTATTCTGCCTCAATCTCTGCCTCAACCAACAAACAATTGGTTCTTAACTACTGCTCTGTGTTTTAATCTACATGTTTTATGTTTTAAATTTATTGCATTGTTTCTGTATTGGTTGCTAGTTCCTTAGGCATTTTTATATAATAAGATAGAGCATAAATCAACAGACTCTCACTACCACTACTACTATACACATAAACATATACATGCCCCAGTGGGTGGCAAAAAATCTAGACACCCACCAGATGGGAACAATGAGATAAAACATTAGTGTAACTGTTTGCTCCTATCTAGTGGTCACCCAAATTTTATTCTCTCTCTTTCTGTACAACGTATACATATTCACAAATATGAATGTAACACAAAATAAGCCCCAAATACTACCATCAATGTGGAATCTACAAATCCGAGCTATTGAAAAACATCCAAACCCATCAGCTTGAGAAAGTAGTTACTGCCCGTTCAGCATCCTTTGGGTGGCTTGTGTTCATGGAGCCATCTGCTACCTTGGTGGGTCACTGGTTGATGGGCATCTCAAAGAGGAAAGCTCTTTCACTGACCCCTGTCTGTCTTCATATAGACTGTGAAAGTGAGTTGGGTTTAAATAGAGATGCCATATTTTGCTGTTTTTATTGATGAATTTATAGCTTGGTGTCTATCTATCTATCTATCTATCTATCTATCTATCTATCTATCCATCCATCCATCCATCCATCCATCCATCCATCTATCATCTATCTACCTATCTATCTATCTATCTATCTATCTATCTATCTATCTATCCATCCATCCATCCATCCATCCATCCATCTATCATCCATCCATCCATCCATCCATCTATCATCTATCTATCTATCTATCTATCTATCTATCTATCTATCTATCTATCTATCTATATCTATCATGTATCTATCTATTTTGAGATGGGTTGAGGAGATGGGGCAAAGTGGGAATGGCCTGGATGCCAATATTGAAGTTGTAACTGGTAGGAGTTGATAGATATGGTGAAAGGTCTGCACTCTTGTCATTATAGGGAAAGGAGAACAGGTTGCTCTTTCCTTTCAGGTTGTAGTCTAAACTAAGGACTTAGGGTATCAGTTAAGGTAGTTTTCTCAGCTTAAAGGTGCTTTCTAACACCAGGCAAGTTGCCGGTAAAGCATCTATTATTCAGGGCTCAATTCTGGGTGAAAACACTGACTTGACACATTTTATAGACACCTGGCTGAAGGAGTAGAACCAGTAGGGCCATATTCTACTGGAAATCCATCTCACAGACCAGAAACTCCACTTGCAAATTTGCCAATTTTGAGTATCTGCTGCTGTGTTTGGATGGCCAGGACAAGCCGGGGGTATTATTAGGATACACCCCACCTCCCCAAAACACTATCTCTTCCTTAGGTAGCTGGAGTGATATATAATGTGGCGATGGATTATCCTTGACTTCTTGCTCTGGGAGACTTCTGGGGGGATGGCTCAGTATTTCAGGTCCATCGTGACGACTTGGCACCTGATCCCATGCAAGCATCAGGCCACATCCAGGATGCATTATTCTGTTTGGTTGAAGCTGATGAACTCAAAGTGGAGGGGCTGTCTGTAACTCTGTTACAGAACATTCTCTGCCTGATGGATCTGGATGGTTTCCTGAATGCACCTGGGGAACTTCCTGCCTTATCTGTCATAATTCTGTCAACCCCCTGGCCAATCTGTAGAATGTGCTTGGCATCTTCAACCCTTAGTATCATCTTCTTTCCAGCAAAGCTTCTCTTCCTTCCAACACAGCAGCTGGGGTTATTTGGGAGTGACAATCACCCATACTTTGGTTATAACCCCTCTTGAATACTGCAATATGATTTTGATGGAGCTGCCCCTGAAAAGCATCCAGAAATGACAATTGGTACACAATGTGGTGATTAGGCTGCTAACACTGGTATAGGATACCAAGTTCTAAGGAGGCCTGCACTGTTATTTACTGGGCACAATTTAAGGTGCTGGCGTTGAGTTTTAAAACCTAAACAACTTATGTTACCTGCTGTGAACCTGCTCAGTAATTTAGATCGGCAAGAGAAGCTAATATTAACAGTTCTCTCACCTACCAGAAACTCATCTATCTGGTTTGTGGCAGAGGACTTTCTCCTATGTGGACGGACATTTGGTCCCCCACTCCAGTATATAGAGAAATGGCAAAACCCATCTCTTCCACCAAGAACTGAATTGTTAACTGAACTGATTTTAATGATACTTTTTTGGGGGGGATTGCCTGTTTGCTGAAAAAAATGTGGAAACTGTGAAGCGCTGGACATTCCTATAACTTGGGAAGTTAGTTGCATTAGACCTGTTTGTTTAGATCTTGTGCTGGTCAGGATTAAAATGAAAGGAGATGGAGATCAGCAGGAAAATGTTTGGATCCCCTCTCCCCCAAGATATTTAAAGGATAACCATAGATAGTCTTCCTCGTTTCTATGGATATTTTAGATTTTCTGCAGATTAACTGCTTTGGATGAGTCTGTACTTAGGCTGTTTAAGGTTCATTATCTTCACAAGCAACATTTGTGAATGTTGATTACTGCTCATTTTGATTACCAGAAGCTTTTCTTGCCCAATTCAGTCATTGTACCTTGACAAGGGGAAGCCAACATCAAGTGACTTTTCATTTATCAGTTTTGCAAGTTGGTTTCTTAGAAATTGGAGCCAATAGTGAGAGATGACATTTGTGACTGAAACGGGAATTCTAATGCTTATTGTCATGGAGAATTTGACTGTCTGAGGGCCACTTTTTAATATTTCTTTTCAATAGCAGCCTTTCAACTTTATTTTTCTTGAGGCTCAATATGCCTTTTAACTCCATCTAAATGTCACTTTATAGAACTGAAGTACAACACATGCCTCTAGGGATTCACACACTTCTCGACATATATAAGTATTCTTATTCCTGCTTTGCACACTTGAGCAAATTATGTTGGATGTGGACTTCAAATGCATTTGTTCCCCCAACACACTTGTGTGTGTGTTTGTTTGAATAAGTTTTACATGATTTTATTCCTACTGACTCCCTTCTCCCTTTTTATAAGGTAATAAAGTTAGATGAATGCTTGTTATTGTTTTGTTGAACAACTATATAAAAATAAAATCACATGCTTTCCAGTTTTTTAAAATTTCTGATCAGTCCTAAGAGTCTTTAATTAAGGTATTTTAGAACAGAGGGATTCACATAACTCTCTGTGTTAAAAGGAAATTTGAATTATCTTCAAAAAACAAGATAGATCTATTGATTAGCTGCAAGAACAGAATTAAAAAAGAGAGCAAAATTCTATCTTATTGCATTATTTCTTACTTCTTAATTATGGGGAGGCTTTTGAAATAAAATTATAAGTACATTGGCAGGAAAAATGAAGCTAGAATTGCGAATTGGTTGCTATTTCCATAATGACTCTGTCATCTTTCAATCTCCTTCAGAGAGAACCTCATAAAATATACAGAAAATGTAAGTTGTTCAGGCTATAAATAAGGTTTTTCCCCTTTACCTTCAAATTTTTAAAACAAAATATTTTATTTCCTATACAAATCTTACAACCCCAGATTACATTCTTGGTAAATAAAACGTTGCCTCTCAACTTGTAGTTTACAAAGAATTCCAAGAGATCATCAGCATGATGAAGCAAGCGAATGATGGCATTGTTGACCAAAGCTATGGAATTCAACGTATGGCTTTGCAACAAAAGCATGGGGCTTTCAAGCTTTCTGTGCTTGAAGGGTAAGGGAACACATGCGGGAGAAATAAAGAGTTGAGGGAAGCACCCCTTATACCTTGCTACCCATTGAACTAGACTAATTGTCTACATGGTTTTAAAAATGAGTCTGTAAGCAGAACAGGGTCATTGCTAAAATAGCAACACATTCTAGCATTATTAGTCCTGTTGATGTACTTGCAATTTCATTTCAAAAGCTTCCCCATAATTATCAAATGAGACATAACATTTCCTTCATATAGAAAAATAATATTTTATTCCTCATTTTTAATTTTCTATGTTGATTCGTTCTACTTTATAGTGCTACTAGTTACTATTTTTGGGGGGCACGTGCCTTCAAGTCAGTATTGGCTCCTGGCAACTGCCTGGATAAATCCCTGCAGTTTTTCTTGGCAAGATTTTGGAAGTGGTTTGCACTGCTTTCTTCCTATCACTATAAAATATAAAAATCAAGAACAGTGTTGTTTAAGATTGAGTTTGTGTGGAAGCACAAGAGTTTTCATATAGTTTGAACAGGCGTAATTCTTAAAGAAAATATAGGAATATAATAATTGAAAATTGATAGCATTATTTATATCTGTGAATGAAAATTCTCAACTAGAGGTTTTTGAGGAATTGAAGATCTGGTCACTCCAAAACATAATGATGCCAAAATGATGAAATATGTGTCTGGACATCATAATGCAATCTCTGTCCTTTCATATTTGCCCTTGTCTCCTTCCTCATCCCCCGACCCCCATAAATACCAATGGAAGTGGTACAAATTTGCATGTGGGAAATAGCCTGAAGTATTACTTGGTTGGTGGTAAACTTGTTTATGAAAAGGAAATACCATTATATTAGGATCTAATAGACTTTAATCTAAATTGAACAATTCTATGAAATGAATCCTAGGGTTTAAGCCTATAACTGAATTTATTTTCTAAAGATTTATTTTGCAAATATGCTACATATTCTCAAGTCAGACTGCCTGATAAAAATCTACTAAGTTGAATCCACTGATTTATTTATCCTTAATTATTTTACTTCTTTCTTAACCACCTGCCAAGACGGCAGTCACATAGAAATGCAAACTGATTTTGGAAGTCTTAATGTCACTGTACTTTGGCCACAACTCTTGGTAGATGCATCCTTTTCTTTCATAAAGCAAACTAACCAGAAGAAAAGTGCAACCAAAATCAAATACTGTCTCTTGCAGATGAATTATCTTAGTGCTGGTTAATATTAATAATAATGAAATACCCATCTTAAAGCTCTTCAGATGTAATTATTTAGACATCTGTTTCTAACGTATTGGGACATAAAGGGGATTTGAAATAAGATTTTGATGTACTTTGGAAAGGAGAAGATAAAATCACCTTTGAGTTGAGTACAACTCCTCATGGACGCATCCATGCAGTTTTCTTGGCAACAGTAAGAAGTGGTTTGCCATTGCCTTATCCCAAGATGTTTTTCAACATCCCAGACTAGTCTACAGTCCTGACCTTGCTTAGCTTCTGACTCCAGACAAAATCTACCAAAAGGAACAAGCTGTTTTTTCCTCTGGAAAAAAACAAATCTGAAGATATTCCCTAGCACACAAAATATGACGAAGGATGACCAATGCCTAACATTTCAGCATGCACAGGTTTACATGTAGAAGGGTACATACAACAGAAGATCTATCCTATTCCATGCGTCACATGACAGAGGAAACCTCAGGTTCCAAATGAATATTTTTTTCTCTGTACTCATGCCTTGAAAATCAATATGAAACATTTCTAGATAGTTATATTGGGAAAATAGCATACGTGGCTGGTCTTACTATGGGGCGTTTATTTTATTTTGTAAAAGTGTATTCATACTTTCCTTCTCATTTAAAGCACATTAAAACCAGAGCAATTAAAATCAAATTAAAAAAATCTCATTTGAAATAAAACCAATAAAAATACTAGGAAAAAGTCCAGTAAACTCAAAATGAGCATTGAAAGAGGAATAAAATAGACATTATGGAAACCTCTGCTGATGAAAACATTTGCAAAATATTTGATGGTAGAAAGGAGTTATTTCAGCAACCAGTTAAACTGCAGGCATTTCCCCAAAATGTTTATATGCAAATTTGTTTGTGAAGAAGTTGGCCGGGGTGTGTGTGGACAGATCTGTTCATAAAAAGCCATCCTAACAGTAATTGGATGCACTTTTGGAGTTATTTATTTAATTTAATTTAATTTATCTATCGAATTTGTCACCGCCCATCTCGTTGAACGACTCTGGGTGGTTTACAAGACAATTAACAGTTAAGGTATCTTCTCCTCTGTAAAGTTGCTTTTAATGGCAGTTTGGTAGGCAGTAGTGTTAAATTTAATGCCCTTGTCATTGCAATTATTTTGCCAATATAAGTGTGATGGAATGGAATTATGAAGGTCGAGCTCAGGGAGACAAACATTTTCTTAGCTCGCCAGAACCGGGTGGGAGGATCAAGAGGATGAGACTGGCACCTCCCTGAGGAATTCACACTGTTGTGGCTGGAGGACTTTGGGAACTGGAGTTTTAGTCTGGGAAGATTCTTGCTAGAGATTGTAGCTAATAAACATAGGGAAGATTGATGTCAGGCCTAGCCCAAGGAACTCCAAGAGACCATGCCAATTCAGTCCAGCTCTGCTTATTAGCTACAACCTCTAGCAAGAATCTTCCCAGACTAAAACCCCAGTTCCCAAAGTCCTCCAGCCACAACAGTGTGAATTCCTCAGAGAGGTGCAGTCTCATCCTCTTGATCCTCCCACGTGGTTCTGGCGAGCTAAGAAAATGTTTGTCTCCCTGAGCTCGGCCTTCATAATTCCATTCCATCACAATAAGAAGCGTATAACAGCATAAGTAAACATGTATCTCAGCAGGAATAATACTGCACCAGTTTGGTATAGTAGTAATAATGTTTAGAAGTGAATAGGGTGGAAGGAAGTGCATCCATATGGCAGTGGGTCGTAAACGGTTCCCTCTTCCACCACATCCATACATCTTTTCCAGAGGATGAAGAGATGTTCCAGAAAGACACTCAGAGGAATTACAGGATGGAGACAAAGAGGAAACTTCATTGCACAAGTTACTTGCAGTGTTACACCAAATACAATACAGGTGTTCTGAAATGTAAGAATCACCAAATCGACAATAATGATGATGATGGTAATAAAAAAGAAGAAACCCACCATATTCTGGGACCTGTCCAGTTCCACGTTTTAGTAACAATCGCACTCTTCTGCCACCAGATTTGATGAGTTCTATTGCTCTGGCATGCGTCATATCTCTTGTACTTTCCCCATTGATTTCAATAATTTGATCTCCCACCTGCCGGATTAAAAAGGGGCCAAATTAATACTTGTAAACACAGCATTTCATACACACATATAAAAATTGTTAATTCACATATCATTAAGTTCAATGTATCTGGATTTTAGCCCTCCTGCTTAATGAATTAAAGATGTACAAAGTTCAGTCACATCTCAGAATTTTCTACCTACTGCTGCCTTCTCCTTCTCTTCTTTGTTATTATTATTATTATTTAGAGTTTTGTATCCAGTTTCTCTTCTAAGATCTCAAGGTGGATTTCCTTTCACTTTATCCCCACAAGAAGAATTCTGTAGGGAAGGTTGGTCTAAGAGAGAGAAACTGCCAAGTCACCCAGTGACCTTCCAGAACTGATGGTGGACTTGAATTTGGCTCTCCCTAGGCTTAGTCCAACACTTTGTCCAATGCACCCCACTGGCTTTCTTCAGCCAGAGTGAGTTCTGCTTGTGAGTTGCAAAGACATTTAGGATACAACGACCTCAAGAATGTAATTATGTGGTATTGTGTGTCAGTTGAGTTCCCAATTTAAAAGTGTGCCACAGTGCAGAGGTCAAGCATCAGTCTGTTTCTGAAAAATTAAGTTCAAACATATGACAAAAGAATGGTGAATAATCACTGGGCGTAATAGTTTAGAATCTCTCTAAGTCAGTGTTGTCCAAACTTGGCCACTTTAAGATGAGTGGACTTCAACTCCCAGAATTCCCCAGCCAGCCATGCTGGCTGGGGAATTCTGGGAGTTGAAGTCCACTCATCTTAAAGTGGCCAAGTTTGGACAACACTGCTCTAAGTGAACATTTCTTCCCCCCTGCTTGAAGTCACCAGAATCAACAAACAATTGTGTTTCTGTGGTAGACTGAAGTGCCTGTTCACACTCACTATCCATTTGCAATTCTGTGAGGCACGAGTAAGTTACATCTTAATTACTCTTTTCTTTTGTTCTTATGTTTAGAAGAAAGTGTCACTGCCATTCACTTAATTCAGATTCATCAGCCATGCACTAGAACAACTGAGCTATGAAATTGGGCGGCCTGTTTTCTGACAATAATGAGGAGATAATCTTCCTAGGGAACATCTAAATGACATTATTATTGATAGGTTAATTACAAAGAAAAGTGTAAATCTTTAAGAAATCATTAGAATAAAGAGTCTTTGAGGGAGTGAAACACTTAGATGTTCTTAAAAATATTTCTTCTGTGTAGTAGGTAAATCATTTATATTGTTCTGACATATTTATCTCAATAAGATCAAGAAATGTCTATTACTTTCTTTGACAATCAGGTCTTCCCAAGACAAGCATATTTCTATCAATGCCGTGCAGTTTTAGGCTCCTGGTTGGCCTGGTCACAGTTACCTACAGGCATTCTGTATGCATTTCACAAGAAGCATGAAAAGCTTTCTTAGAACAAGGTAGAGAAAACATGCAGAGGCTGGCTTCTGGGATTCATTCTCCTGCAGAGACCATCTGTTTGCATGTATCTGTGCACTGAGAAGCTGGGCTGGGCTGGGCTGGGCTGCACACACTTTGCTCTGGCTCTGACGGGAAGGGAGGCAGGCCCTGAATGAAACAGTTGCCAATGTTTTGAGCTCTATCCAACTGCCTTTCTCGTCGTGATGCAGAATTGTTCAGAATTTCTTTTTTCTGTAGTCCAGCCTGATCCATCCCAGTACTGAAGTCTTTAAAAGTCTTTCTTTTGCTGACTTTCATCAAGCCACCACACCAAATTTGGTCGTATTCTGTTCCATTTTCAGTTATTGGGGTGACATCCAGATAGTGTCCTGAGCCCCTTTACATAATTTGTACCCAACATTTCACTGAATTGGAAAGAATAATAAATGTATGCATGAAGAATCCTACATGCACCTGAGCATATACCCAGTTATTCAAACCCTAACCCTAACCCTAACCCTAACCCTGGTAGACAGCATCATATTCTGCATTACATTTCACTGGGGAGCTAACACAGAGCAATAAATATAAGTCATGGATCAGTAACTTAATGTTCCTTAGATATCTTGGAGTGTAAGACCCAGAATCCCTGATTTTTTAACCCTGTAACCCTTAATGTTTTGACATTTGGTTCCTACCATCAATAGACTAAACCGCTGAGTGATACTATATAACTAATGATTGCTTGCAGACATGTTTCTAAATTAGTTTCTTTGGGATAAAATACAAAACATCTCATCCACAATAAAAACAATCCAAAAAGATATGGACTTCAACACAGCCATAGATAACAACAGATAGGACAACGGCCCTGTTTTTCTATTTTCAACTTTCTTTTCCAGTCACGCAGAAAAAAAATATTTTCTGTATAAGAAAGGTGGAAGGTATGAAGTAGTTTTATTGGAAGACATGCAACAAAATTAGACCTTATCATTCTGAGTTGAGGAAGTTACCAGGAGCGTTAAGGAATGGGAAGGTGGGAAGCAGAGGAAGGAATACAAAAATCAAGATGGTGCCCAAGACCATATTGCCCTTTTGAGTATGTGGTTGTGGCCATCATCCTGAGTTTTTAACTCCCCTCCACCCATGGTCCTGAAGTGACAAAACAGACTGGTGAATTTAGCACCTCAGTAAATATTTTCAGTTGGCGTTCCTGGTTCATTTCTGATGTTTCAAAACAATTACAGTAGCTTAAAGCAAGGATGCTGCAGTGTCATTCTTGAATGAGCAAGGTTCTGCCAATAAAAATAAAATCATTACAGGTGGACTATTTCCCTGCCACATCAGAGAGAAATGTAATTACATGTGTGGGCTTTCAGCCTCTGTTAAGTGGCGACTTTTAATGATAAAAACAGCCCCTGATTGTGCACAAAGGGTACCGTTGCCTGCCAACTTAATGCATTTGATAATTAAACCTCCTGAAAGAGACTAATTGCCTGATGGAAAGTGACATCTTCTTTCTAAATGTGGATTGTAGTTTCCAGAAAAATTGTTTGGGCATCTTTTTCCTCACCATCCTTCCTGCTGACAGAAAGAGACAGTAGATGAATTTGTGGCATTGTGAAAATCTGCTCATAAGAGGATCCTTTTCCTACTTCCCCAACTGGTGGTTCCTCTCTTGTTGAAGCTGAGTTCATAATAACCCCCATTATAGCCAGCAAAAATTAGAAGCTCTCACATACATTATCTCCCCAAGGGTTAAATTACTAGTTCAGGGATGGGCCACCTGATGCCATGGGGCTAAATGCAGCCCCAAACCACAGTTTTATGACCCACCTCAAAATATCTTTTACTACACCACTGAACATTTTGCTCCCTGCCATTATGAGATGGAAAATATATTAAAATCTGTGAATTCTGAAATATTGTTTGTGACTGACTTACCCACTCTGCATTATTGTCACACCCACCAGGTCCCTTGTCTCCCATTCCTTCTGACCATCACAAGGTTGCCCACCCCTGTTCTAGATAGCCTGAAAGAAGCAATGGCTACTTGGCCATGGCTCCATTTCTTCAAGTGTTGTTGAGGATTACAAAAGGTAAAGTGTGTGAAGCATTCTCAGTCTTACCAGGAGGAATCACTGTTATTCTGTGGCAAGAAAAACAACAAAGACTTTAGTATCTACCAGATTTATTAAGCTGTAAGGCTGAATAGATGCCTTGCCTCAGCATAACCTTTTATGGACAACCATCCATTTCCTCAACCACATGGGGTTTTATACTGAGGTAGGAGCAGGGCCATAGAAATGCTGAGTCTGTGACATTTCATTTCTTTCTGATCTCACTGCTTACTATTCTGCACCACCATCATCTTGCTTATATACTGTCATAGGACACTCTTCCACACAGCTGATCTAGTAGAATGAAAACACAGAATACTATGCCGTAAGATTTGTGTTATTCTGAACTCTAAAGTACGACAGAAGTGAAAGGCTTGGAGTTATCTGACCAGAATCTTTGACTCAAAGCAAGAAGCATTGCTCCACCTTGACGAGCAGCTGAGGAAGGCCCAACCTGTCTTGGCTGGTTGATCTGCTTGGAGAACAGTAGCTTCCACGCTGTGCATGTTATAGGAGTAGCTGATGCCAAGCAATGTAGCCCTGCTGCTTCACAACCATTTGGAGTGCAAAACATTTCCCAAAGGGTCACACACAACCTGTTACCAATGCAAAACAGCTGCTTCTCCCTCAAGAGAATTGTTCCACATTTGAGTCATAGTGTTCCAGTTTCAAAATCATGCAATTGTGCTAGGGTTTCTCCCTGCATTTTTACAGCCTGCTGATTTCAGGTGATGAATAATGAGAAAGCATGTGGCTAGAGAGTGAAAAGGATTCTTATTTTCTTCTTTAAAACAGCTTCGTTCATCAGAAGTATAAGAAGTGAAAGAGAATGCCGTGCCAATTTATAAGACCCAGTATTATTAAAACATTCCTCTCATGGAAATAGAATTTATTGTCTAGTATTGCTCCACAGTAGCAAATATACCTTGCTCTAATCTTGCTATACCAACTATCTAAAAGAAGTGATCTCCACATGATTCATTGCACCAGGATAAAAATGGTACACAGTTGAAAAGGTGTGTTCTACTAAAGCAGTACATGCTTACTGGCTGCAGACACACTTAGCTGCACTATACAATGTATGCTTCCATGTCCATGGATTTTAGGCCCAGTGTTCCTGTCCTAATATCTCTTAAGTAGATCGTAGTCTGTACTGTATTTTTTAAATCTCAAAACACAGAGGAAACATTGCCCTTCTGCTGAATAAGGAACTGCTCTTGGAATGCCCTTCCTAGAATAGATTCTGGCTGTAGATGTATCAGAAAGCAGAAACACTTCCCTCCTTAATAATCCTCCCTCTTGTTCACCGCTATGTGTGATGGGGACAAAGGAGAATAGAACTAAATTATGTCCTATGGTGAAGTTTTGGCAGGTGTTTACTATGCCTGTTCACTGCTCACTCGTTAGAACCTTGCAAATTAAGCAACAGAACAAAGGAATTATAGCTATTTTGTCTTTTTTCATATCCCTGTGCTGTTGCCTTCGTGGACTCCACTGAGCTGCTTCTCGTTGTCTTGCTGGGAATTATTCATATACTATTGATGTAAAAAATCAGTGGATAAACCAGTTCTTTCCTGGTCAAGCAGGATGACTGAACCTTATTTGGATGATTTTCCTTAACTGGGAATGCTACAAAAAGTAGAGGACTTTTCTGAAGAGCAAGAACTTTAGGAGTTCCTCTGTTCTTCACCTTGCATAGTACTAGGGAACTGGTTGACTTCATTTTTCTAAGTCTGTGTATGGCTTTCATTGGATTAGCCCTGTACCAATGAATGCTCTGGAAACTGTGAAGCAGCAGGATATTTTAGGTTGCAATTTAAATTATATAGAAGAGTAAAACAATATGCATTTTGGCCTACATTATTCTGTTAGCCGAAGATTTACAGCATGATTCTGGATGGCTATCCATTATGAGTGTTGTTATTTTGTTCAAGAACATATTCCAGAAATTTTATGCATAATTTACCAATGGCTATGCTAATTCATTCCACAGAGTGAAAAATGTATGTACTCCTACAGATAATTCAGATTTAACAACATTAATTTAACAACAGTATCATTTTTTTTATAAAAAAAGCTGAATTAGATCTGATTAAAGCTGAGATTATTAGCATGACTTTCTCTTTTGGGGGTTATTTTCCATGAATTATAAAGATACCTGCAGCTAGACAAGCAGTCTACATGTTTTAGAGAATAAAATTAATCATAACTTTAAAAGGAGAAGTCCTTTTCTTCCTGTTTAGTTTTCTTTGACTATGAGAGCTGAACTGTTCTTGAAAATAGATGACATAATAGGTCCCCCATTTGCTTCTTATTATGGAATAAAATATACAGCTGAAATAAATTCAGGTACCCTAAAGAAAATGCATTCTACATTATCTAATATTTTACTTATGTCTCACTGCAGTTCAATATATTATATTACTAAGGCTTTAGGATTCTGATCCATCAAAAGCCAGTGCCTGTTTTATTAAAAGTGGATAAAGATGAATGCAGTAGAGAATTAGGGTCGTGTCCTCCAAATGCTTTAGAATACAAAAGATGACTGAGGACTTGGCTACGGGAGCTGAGATTTATTACAAGTAAACTCCACTTTAAATTCAGCACACAGCCTATATGAAGCCTTAGCAGAGAAACTACCATAACTCAGAATGACTTCCTAAAGAATGTTCACTTATTTTTAGCGTGCTAATTTATTATTTTTTGTTTAATTATAAATCATCATTCCTCCAAATTGCTCAGAGCCTACTACATATTAACCTTGGGTCCTGGGAGATATCTACCCTTTTAGATTGAGAGAATTAAGTTTAAAGGCTGAGCAAATTCCAAGTGCAAAGTGATATCATTAGAACAGGTGCGGCCAAATACTGTAGCTGCATTTTGTAATATGGCAAATTAGGGTTTTTTAAGGGATAAAACGGATACATTAATGGGTGCTTGCAGGGGAGAAAAATTCAGAAGGGTATAAGGGACACAATTTCTTACAAATTTCCTTCTTTCCCCTTACAGATCCAGTTGAAAATTTGGTCCCACTGACACTGGAGGCCACAAAATATTGTATGTGTTGGGATCACATGCAGCCTGTGGATTGTGGATCATTCCTTAGCAGTACGTTGTGGATCATTCCAAAGCAAGTACATTAACTGGAAACCTGGAAAATAATCTATGAATGGGAGAATTACAAATAAGGGCCAATGCCAGTGACAATTAAGATATGCTTTCAATGATGAGGCAATAATAATAAATTAATCAATTATTAATACCCTAAATTAAATTAGCAATGGGGAATTATGTCAAGTAAAACCTTGCTGTTCAGAATAACTGAAAAAAGGAGCACTTAAAACTTTCAGGTACATTGAATTCACTGTTTGTCTTAGAATCATATAATTAGAGTTGAAAACTGCCATGTCAGCTGTCCAGCCTCCTGTTTAATGAGGGATTCAAATTAAAGTTCCTCTGATACATGGCCATCTAATCTCTACTTGAACACATCCAGTGAAGAGGAACCCACCATCTCTCTGGATAATTGGCTCCTCTTGCTGAATTGCTTCTATTTTAAGATGTTTTTTCAATAATATTTAATCAGAATCTGCCTCCCTGTAATTTAAATAAATCATTCCATGTTCTGGACTCTGGAGCAATAGAAAACAGGTCTTGATCATCTTACGTGTGATATCCACTCAGATATTTGCAGAGTGCCCTCATATCCCTCCTCATTTAAACATTCCCAGTTCCTTCAATCTCTCTTCATAGGGCTTAATTTCTAGTTTTCAGATCATCCTCATTGCCTTTCTCAGAATCTGCTCCAGTTTCCCTGACATCTTCTTATAGTATGGTGTCCAGAATTGGACACAATACCCAAGGAGAAGCCTGACCAAGGTAGAATAAAGTGAAGCTACCACTTCTTCTGGTTTGGAAATTATACTTTTCTTGAAGCAGTCAAAATTACATTTCCATTTTTGGCAGCTGCATCACAGTGCTGATTCTATTCAGTTTGAAATCAACTATATTCCAAGATTTTTTTTTTTCACAAGTACTGTTACCAAGCCAGCTATCTGACAGCTTCCCTTCTTGCATTCTGGATTGGAAATAGGCAATTCAAGTCATAGGCATCCATGAACTCCGATTAATGGTATTTATTAGAAAAAAGGTAAGTATTTCAGTATATTTATATTTCAGAGATGCCCTTTCTCTTAGGGTTCCAGAAAGCTTTGAAAACCTGGCTTTGGTCCTAGGCCTGGGGTTGTTGTTTGTTATTTAAGGCCCCTGTTTTGTTTTGTTGGTTTTGTTGTTTATTAGATCATTTTACAGGTGGTCCTTGACTTATGACCACAATAGGGACCAGAAAATTTGTCATTAAGCAAGGCATCACATTCTGCTCTCAATTTTACAACATTTTTTGCAGTGGTTGATAAGCGAATCATGTGGCTATTAAATGAATAACATGGTTCCCCATTGATTTTGCTTGTCGGAAGCTGGCTGGGAAGGTCACAAATGGCGATCACATGACCCCGGGATGCTGCAACCATACATGCTGGTTACTAAGTGTTGAAATTTTGATCACATGACCATGGGGATGCTGTGACGGTCATGTGAGGACCGGTCATAAGTCACTTTTTTCGGTGTCGTAATTTCAAATGGTCACTAAACGAATGGTCATAAGTAAAGGACTACCTGTAGTCTAGGTTGTCTGTTGGATTTAATTGTTTTTGTGTTTTTTTAGTTTTGTATGCCACCCAGAGTTCACTGGAACTGAATGTCCAATAAATTTAAATAAATAAATAAATAATAAAGTAGGCAACTTAAGGCAGCAAAACTGTAATCTACTTACTCCTTTCTACATAGAGGGTTGGATGTCCTTTTCTTTTGCAAAGGAGGGGGAGTTTGTTCACTGATTTGATAACACCACTTTTATTAATGTAAGAGACAACTCTCACAGCATCCTCCAACCTATACCTGTGCATGTGATTTCTGTTTCTTAAATAAAGAACTTCATATGTGTATCCATTAACATTCTATTATTTTCAGTCCATTTTTCCAACCTATCATGATAAATTTTATAATTTTTATTTCTGTCACCTTATGTCAGCCCTTTAAGGCAGATCAGAATAGGAAACTAATATCATGTATGCTAGTACTAATTTTATTATAAGCTATAGTTACAGAATCTTGCAGTCTGAACATACCTCCCCTCTCCCTCCCTTTATCTGTATGTGAATAGGGAGAGGCTTGTCTGTGAAGTTTACTCAGGTTACATTTCTATCCAGACTCAGGTTTCTTTTATCTGTCCCTCAAGGCCATTCCCTCTTTCCTTTATACTCTAGCTATTCGTTACCCTAATTGGTTTTCAGTCATTGGCAAATCTACTGAACATTCCTTTACCTCCTCTCAAATACTTAATAAAAAAGGTAGAAGGGAATACAGTATAGATGTAAACTTTGAGGGGGAGGGCAACAGGCCTTATGCCTCTCCAGGATTCCCCAGAAGTGGCCATGTCTAGCAGGCCAAACCTCATTTTGGTCTATGCTCCCACACCAACTGGCTTCATCTGACTCTGCATGGACCAATTCAGCATTTTATTTCATTTAAGTTGCCATGTCCCCAGGCTGTCCAGATAGAATTAAAAATTATTGAAATCTATTTCTATTGTTTTACATCTTACATACCTGCTATATAAAGGCTTTTTGGACATCTATTACTTGATTGAAGCCTGCCCCCACTCTTCCTGGGGAATTGTTAAGTTCTACCCCAACCCCAGAAACTGACATGGGGATCAGGTCTGAACATTATGACATCTCAATAGACATCTAATTTCAGTGTAGTAAGAAACCATTGATGAGTACTCTTCGACTTCAATTTTTGAGCCAGTTATATTATCAACTTTTGTGTTACTCCATCAGTCCCACACTTAACTAGCTTGCTAATCAGAATGTTGAGAGATATTTTGCCAAAGGCTTTTCTGAAATCAATATATATTGTATCTGCAGCATTCCTATATGTTACTAAGGCTTCCTTTTAAAAATGAGATAAAGTTAGACTGACAAGATTTGTTTTTGAAAAATACTTTCCAAAGTTAGCTAATTGCCACATTGTTTTCAGGATGTTTGTACTGATATTGGACTGTCTGGTCTGTAGTTCCCTAGTTCCTTTTTGAAGACAGTGCTACATATTTGTCTAGTGCTTCCCTAGTTCTCCAGATGTAGGCAAACAGAACAAACATTAGTCAGACTACAACAAGTTCCTTCAGGATGTAGTTTACCTTACTTTGAGGTCTGAACTCATAAAAAATATATATATATACATGTCCCCTGACCATGGTCTATCTTATCCCTTCATCCTGGTTTTCAACAGATGGAACACATTCCCTCTTGTTGGAGAAGTCTGAGCCAAAATAGGAATTGATGGCTTACTTTGGTACCTGTTAGGCATTTTGCCATTTTCACCAAACTGTTGATGGTCTTCTTCAGTATTGTTTTATTAGTGTAAACTAGGTTGCCGAGCAGAGTGAGGCTATCACTTCAGTGGTAGATGCTAGAGACCAAAGATCGCACCTGTTCCTTTTGATCCTCCCTCAATGCCATATAGCCTGTTTTGAATCCTTGAAAGTAGTCTCCTGTCCTCTAGTATGATCAAGGGCACTGTTTTTGCAACTATCAAAAGAACTGTTCAACTGTCACTCCAACCAGCCACTGTATATCAAACAAAGAAGGACATCTTGTCCTTTGTCTCAGAAGCAATATGTCTTAGGTTAGTTCTGGTGCAATTTTGAATAAAGAACACTCCTGTTTACTCAAGGATCTCAATAACTGAATATCTGGATGTTCAACCAGAAAATGAGATTGAACTATCCTTTTCCCCCCAGCATTCAGGGGACTTTGATCTGATGAACTTGTTAAATTTGAGCAAACTCTGTTTCCTCTTCCAGTCAATGTTTTCAATTTTTATAAAAAGGTGTTCAATGTTCCGTATGTTTTACAGGGTTTTATTTTTTATAAGTATTTCTATTCTAAACCCTGAAAAGCTCAGTTCCCCCAGCCCTGTATATCCCATCATTCTTAGTTCATTTATTCTTTTAACCCAATCACTGATCCTTAATGGAGAGTCTCTCGCACTATTTCATTTTCTCCAGTTATTTGCTTTTCTCTCACACAAGTTTGCTGAAAGACTTCAGCATTCCCATGATTGCAACCTCACATACTTGTGTACAAGCCCTGCAAGTCTTTTTTTCTAACCTTAGTTTTCATTTTGATATAATGCAACTGTGTGCAGATATGTCTCTGCAGCCAAAGTAAGAGGAAAGAAACATTCAGAATTACACAGAGATGGGCGTAAAGTTTGTTAATGCTAATGGTCTCAACAGTCATGCTTCTGAAGGCTTCCATTTATGGGAAATATTCTAAAACCATCAACGCTTAGTTCCTTGATAGCTCAAGCAAGCACTGTCTACCTTGCAGTTTCTACTCTGTGCTGATGATTTAAGAAATACTGAGCTACCCAGCATTCAGGCAACCATCTGCAACATGTAGGTATGTGCCTCCACAGAATACAGACAGAATCAGTTGCATGGATATCTGACTGCCTTAGGAAAGTAATGATATAGTAAGAATAATGGAAAGAAGCGTTCAGCAATTGGACAGACTGTTTCGGCAGGTGGCAAATTCTCCTTCATGGTGGTGTTTAAAGAGAGGTTGGATGGTCATCTGTTGGGGACGCTGTATCAGTTACTTCCTACTCTAAGCAGTGGATTGGACCAGATATCTCCAGGATCCCTTCCAACCTTTACCTTCTATGATGCTCTGATCAGATATGAATTTAAATGCATGTTGGGGCAAAACCATCAATTCTGCCCATTGCTTGAACAGTCTTCAGATGTTGAGTGCCCAGTTGTGCTGTGGGTTTGTAAGCATGTCTAGCTCCTTGCTATCTCTAGTACTGCCTTATCAGGCCAAGTATGAGTACATCCTACACATGAGTAGGACGAGTGTTTCCAAGAAGGTTCATAATTACAGGACATCCAAAATTACAGACACATATTTCAATCTTTAATCATGTACTCCAGCAATAGTGACTGCAACTGAAGGGGATAAATTGCATTCTGACAGGAATAAAATCGTGCAAAGAGGCAGGATGGGATAGTTTTGCTCCTTAAAAGATTTTTTTATATGCAGATAAATCTGCAATAATGATCAGACAGATTTGCTTAGCTGTGTTTATATGTTCCTTACATAATGATTATTGTTTTGTGCAGTTACTGGTGTTCATATTTTTAATTCTGTGATTTGACTTTATTCATTTGGGCATAAGCTTGACAACATGAACACTGTTTTCTCTTTGAAATGAAGAAAAAAAGGGAAATCACGGATGGCTAATATTGATATGCTGCTCTTCTGAAGTCTATCAATGCTATGTGATAGATTAGTTCCATGAGAAAACCCTTTGTTGCAAATGTATTGCTATGTAATCATAACATCTGCCTCACAATACAGTACAGTAAGCTATTTTCTACACCAAACAAATGAGCAGATACATATTTAATCAGATGTGAGCCCACTGAATTCAACGGAGCTTATTCCTAGTCTGCATCTACAGCACTGTTTCTCAGCCTTGGCAACTTTAAGATCTCCGGACTTCACAAGCCGGCTGAGGAATGCTGGGAGTGGAAGTCTACAAATCTTAAAGTTGCCAAGGTTGAGAAATGCTGCTGTAGAGTTTACTGTACCAGCCTAGTGTTTTAGGTTCCCCAGCCTTGAAAATCAGAGTGTACAGGACTCCAGCATTAATACTCTATCTTATGTATATTTAATGAGACGTAATCTTTATGTTGCTCAATGCCACTGGCTTTCAATGGTCTGCTAGCATTTACCTCCTCAATCCGTCTTACCCTCATTCGTCCATTTCTTATTGCTGGCCCGTCTTCTGCCAATCTCAAGACATAGAGATCCATTTTGTATTCTCTTCCACCTCGAATACTGAATCCAAACCCTTTGGCTCCCTTTTCCATGTCAACAGTAAAATAATCAAAATCCTGAACAAACCAAGGGAGATAAGAAAAATAAATCGTTTTAATAAATGATAGCATTTTTCTTTACCAAGGCCAATATTTTCAATGTATTGCCCATGTCAGTGAACAGACATGGACTCAGACTAATTTACCACTTTATACCATGATGCTCAGTTGAAATATTCACTGGTTTTTGCTTTTTTTAATGATCATATGGATCTAGTTCTCATCTGCTTAATGTGAACTCCAGGTTTCTGTATGATGTTGTCTTCTTCAGCTCTGTTTGGTGTAGTGGCTAAGGCATTAGGCTAGAAACTGGGAGACTATGAATTCTAGTCTTGCCTGAAATACAAAGCCAGCTGGGTGACTTTGGGCCAGTTACTCTCTTTCAGCCTTAGGAAGGAAGCAATGGAAAACCACTTCCAAAATCATGCCAAAAAACCCTGCAGGGACTTGTCCAGGCAGTTGCCAGGAGTCAACAATGACTTGAAGGCACAGACACAGATATACACACACACACAGACACAGACACACACAAAGATAAGATCAGAAGCTCTTATTTTAAGGACAGGTACACCGCAGTTTGCCATATTCTCTGAAGCTGGTAACTTGTGATTAAGTACAATATACTTGAAACAATGATGCTTCAAATCATGATTCAACAAAACCTGAGCTACAATTTACATTTTATATTAAGTACAGTGCAGTTAAGGAGGGAAAAACCTAAAGCAAAAATTTCTCATCTTTTCATGGCTGTTCCAGAGAAAAAAAAAAAGAGGGGAACATACAAGCCTAAAGACCACCTAGTCTCTGCTCCATCATGATAAATCATAGTTTATTTTGGCATCTGAATGCAGACAACACATATAAGATAAACACTTAAGATATCAGCAGATGGATAATCAAGTTACCACATGTTCATATCAATGCACTCAGTGTCACAGAACATGGCATTATTCCAATGAAGTGACTCATTGAATCATTAAGATCAAATACTTAGGTGGATATGAAATAAATGGGGTATGCTTCTGAGAAAATCATTAAAGGGTTGGAATCCAAATCCACAGACTGCAGAGAGGGCTGTAAAGAAGATTTTGAAAATATGACACACATCTCAAACATAAATACATTGGAAAGCTTTTTTACACATAAGCTGATGCTTTAATAACCTTTGAATAGTTGGGTTCTGTCATTTCAAATTATATGTTACATGTTATACAGTCTCTCTATCTCTGTACTGTATATCTGAGGGTTTAGATTTATTCACACAATTCAGATTCAGTTTAAAAAATCAAGAAAAGAAAATGTATCCATAGAAAAATGCAGTATGCGGGAAATGTGCTATATTTTGTTCCTATGCCCTAATATGGAGGAGATGAGTCTGCCTACTGGGATGAGGTGGACCGGGTGTTTTCGTGGTGCGGAGACAATAATTTGGCTCTTAATATCAATAAGACCAAGGAGCTTATAGTGGACTATAGGAGGAATAGATTAGATGTCCAGCCCCTGGTTATCAATGGAGACCGAGTGGAGCGAGTAGCCAGTTTTAAGTTTCTGGGTGTTATTATAAAGGAGGACTTGACCTGGGGCGCTCATATTGCAGCCTTGGTTAAGAGGCCCAGCAGAGATTATATTACCTGAGACTTCTCAGGAAACACCAACTGAATGAAAAACTGCTGGTGACCTTCTACCGCTGTACCATTGAGAGCATTTTAACCTACTGCACCTGTGTATGGTTTGCTAACTGCACAGTGGCAGATAGGAAAGCGCTCCAGAGGGTTACCATCACTGCCCAGAGGATCACTGGCTGCCCTCTCCCCTCTTTGGAAGAACTTTATAGTTCCCGCTACCTTAAGAAGGCTCAAAACATTCTTAAGGACCCATCCCACCCGGGACATTCTTCTTTTGAACTATTACCATCTGGCAGACGGTACAGGATAAGGAAAACAAGGACCAATAGGCTGAAGAATAGCTTCTATCTCAGAGCTGTAACTATACTGAATTCTATCGTATAGTGAAGTATTAATGCAGCATCAGGGGTTGTGCAATATGGAATGTGAAGGTTGTGTTATATGTGTTTTATGTGTGTTATGTGTTTTATGTGTTCTGTGGTTTTTATATTTTTAAAGCTGCACTGGGGTGGCATTAATTTCGTTGTACAAGTTGTACAATGACAATAAAGATTTCTATTCTATTCTATTCTATTCTATTCTATTCTATTCTATTCTATTCTATTCTATTCTATTCTATTCTATTCTATTCTATTCTATTCTATTCTATTCTATTCTATTCTATTCTATTCTATTGTGGAGGAACAGATGTAACCCGTCAACCCATCGGATATACAGAGTTCAGGAAAAACATCTATGCTAAATTCTTTAATGGCATAAACATGCACTTTTAAAATGTTTTTTCCATGATAATGAGGTATAAAAAAAATGACTCCATTCTTTAGCACCATTACTACCTCAGGGTCAGAGCTGTGCAGCAAAAATCTGATCCTAATTGATTCAATTTGGAAAATCAAACTGATTTGGGTCAGTTTGATTCTGATTTCCAAGTTAGTTCAGGAAAAAAAAATTCTTTTTCTGCACATGCTCAGAAGGGTCTGAGACATCATCCAAGCTGATTCAAAGACACTGCAGATTTGATTACATCACCAAAGAATGGAAGTATGGCCTTACTGGATCAGGCGAAAGTCCAGCATTTTCTTTTTCAGTGGGGCTTTTGAGGTGTTCTCAAACAGGCATTCCCACTATTGTTCCCCTGCAAGTGATATCTGGAGGCATTCTGCCGTCCCACCTGCAGGTCCCATGACTGAGAGCCCTTGACAGAACTGCCCTTCAGTCGGAATATCCAATCAAATATTTGCTCAGCCCTAATCAGCACATCCCAGCTGTAAACGTAATTCACGTGAAATGTAGCTTATGTGGGAGAGTATATTTATTGCTTTATGCAAACTGTATCCATGTTTGGCTGGCTCTCTCTGCGTATTAAATCTGTGTCTTGACAGACGATGTCTCAGGATAAGTCTACTGGAGTTGGTGAGCAGGAACACGTCAGGACCTGGGCACCTGTTCAATTTATGTGCAGAGAACGTCTGCTTGGATGTTTCAAATGGCAATGTAAATAGACACATAAGGTATGAGCTGCTGGACAAACAGTCATTTTGTTTGAGCGCCTCTGTAGGCTTTTTAAAATGATTTCCTAATTACAAGAAGAATTGATCTATAAAAGTGACAGAAGTGGCAATATTTACACAATATCCATATAGTTACATTTAGCCAATCCACTAGTGGGGCTGTTTAGATGATCCATGCAGTAAAAGTGACTATCTTGTTCTCCTGTTTAAACAAATGATATGGCTCTCATCCAAAGAATCATGTTATACAAGAATAAGAGTTTATATAGCCGAGGTGGTATATTACTTGATCAACTATCACCTCAACCTATCTTGGAAGGTGTTTTTTTTTAAATACAGAAGGGTTTATACAGCTTGCTTTCACAGAAACCACTGTACTTTACAAAGAAAGTGAAAGAAATCCTATATTTATTTATTAGTACTTTTCTGTCCTGCTCCTTAACCCCTAAACATCTCCAGAGTAGCAAATAACTAAAATAACAGATATAAATATAAATGTATGAATAAGTTATTTAAGGGTAAAATATCAAAGCAGGGCATTAAAACAGAAATAGCAATTAATTGCCACATTGACCTAGAATCAGGACGATAGCAACACAGAACAGCAATCAGGGCCTGTTCGCTAACAGGAGGTCATTAACCAAACATGAACTCAGCTGGGGAAAACAACAAAGCATGAGAAAGAAACTCAAGATTGCCCTGCCTTGACTCTTTTTGGTATGAGAGAAAGGGAAGGAGAAATGCTTTCAATGTTTTTTAATCTTAATTTTTAATTTTAATGCTTTTAAGGTTGATGTCAACCTTTCAAGAAAGGCCAGGTCAGGAAACAAACACCACAAGAAATCCTAGAACTCTACTTTATTGATACAGGCTATAATAAATGAATCTTGAAAGCCTGACACTACATGTCCTTCCCTCCCATTTATACCGAAGAGAGACAAGGGAGGGCAACTATAACATTTCTCATGCTGTCTTGTCTTCCTGGATGAGTCCATGTTGTGCTAATGGTCTCTGTGCACCTTCTCCAAGGGAATCTCAGTGCTCCTTTACAATCTGTCACTCTCTTGCTCCTGTATCACCTGTTTTGCCTCTTGCTTGCCCTGTTGCTCTTGCTCCAGTGTCCCTGCTCATCTCGCTTGCATTCTCTTCCTCTTTTCCCTCACTTGTCCTTTCCTCACTCTTTATCTTCCTTGCCCTCACTTCATGACTCTCACTTATCTGTCTCTCTTGTTCATCTCTTGGGTGAGCTCTCTTTGTCTCTCACTTGCTCTCTCTAAAACCGACAGAATGTGTGGACTCTTTCACTTCAGCCATCTCTGCTGTGCTGTGCAGACTTCCTGCCAGTCTTTTATCTACCCACGGAAATAAGGAACCTGCAAAATGCTTGACCGTCATCTGAAGCCTGGCACTGGAAGATTCCTGTTGTTTCAGCCAAAGAAAATTGTCAGTAATGATTGGAGGAAAGAGATTATGCCCTCAGCTGCTGAAAGCGACCAGCTTCTGCTGAGTCATCACTCTGGTTGCTGCCGAAGTACAACACTTGTTTGTAGAGCAAGTCTTGTGCTGTCTTGAGAACATCACTTTAACTTTGGATCAGATACATGGGAAGGATACGACCTTTGAGAATACTAGCAAGGCACCTTCAAGAGGATGTCTGGATGAGTCCACAGTGCTTAGTCTCAATCATTTATCTATAACATTTTGGAAGTTTTCAGTCAGCTTTCAAAGGTAGTCCTATGTAAATGCTCTACAGCAGAGCCTAGCAACTTTTTGGTGGCCATAGGTCCCGCTTAATATTTCTAGAAGGCAAAAAAAGGATTGGATCACAACGCCTATGAGGTGTTTGGCTGGGTTGGGAAAGAAGCTTTGGAGAGTTTTGTTTTTATTTTAAATCTCATAGGCTTATTTTGGGAATGGTACTACATTTCTCGGCAAACCTAGATAGCATATTAAAAAAACAGAGACGTCACCTTGCCGACAAAGATCCGCATAGTCAAAGCTATGGTTTTTCCAGTAGTAATGTATGGCTGTGAGAGCTGGACCATAAAGAAGGCTGAGCGCCAAAGAATTGATGCCTTTGAACTGTGGTGCTGGAGAAGACTCTTAAGAGTCCCCTGGACTGCTAGGAGGTCAAACCAGTCATTCTTAAAGGAAATCAACCCTGATTGCTCATTGGAAGGATTGATACTGAAGCTCAAGCTCAGATACTTTGGTCACCTAATGCGAAGAGAGGACTTTTTGGAAAAGACCCTGATGTTGGGAAAGATTGAAGGCAAAAGAAGAGGATGGCAGAGGATGAGATGGTTAGATAGTATCACCAAAGCAATGAGCATGAAACTGAGCAAACTCAGGGAGGCAGTGAAGGACAGGAAGGCCTGGCGCAATATGGTTCATGGGGTCATGAAGAGTCGGACACGACTTAACGACTGAACAACAACAACAACTACATTTCTTATTTTTAACTTCATCAAAAATGAAAAGAACCTGTCCCTTCAATTTTCAACCATCACAGTCAAAGGGTGAGGAAAGGATAGTTGGGAATACACAATATTATCCTTTGTAGTAATCCAAACGGAATATTATTAGCATGTGGATAAGGCTAACTTGGACCAGGAGGGCTTAGAAATGACACATCAGCTTAAGATGGTGAAAGCACACAGTTTGGGCCAATGGAAATATCCTGGGACCCTAATGATAAACATTGCTTCCTCATGCCAAGGCTGAGTATCTGGCCCTTAAAAGAAGGTGCAGTATGTATCTGTGTCTTGCTCTTCCCTCTTCTCTTGATCAATTTTCAAATATTTAAGGAAATACTATAGTTACCAAAGTACTTATAAATTCATGAATGCATACAGAATTAACTGAACTTTTGAATCTGCCTTCCACAATCAAACCATTGGTCATTTGGTCCAGTCTATTACTGTCTGTTCTAAATGCCAGTGACTATCCAAAATTTTATGACAGCCAGTTTGGTGTAGTGGTTAAAGCATTAGGCTAGAAATCGGGAGACTGTGAGTTCTAGTCCTACCTAGGCACAAAGCCAGCTGGGTGACCCTGGGCCCGTCACTTTCTCTCAGCCCTAGGAAGGAGGCAATGCAAACCACTTCTGAAAAACCTTGCCAAGAAAACTGCAGGGACTTGTCCAGGCAGTCTCCGAGAATTGGACACGATGAACAGATTAAAAAAAAAAAAAAAATCCAACATTTTAGGCAAAATCACTTTTCAAAGTGGAGATTCCAAGTGTTGACTTTCCCTACGAAAACCTTGCAGTGATTGAGGTCGCTTCCCATTTCTGTCCCCTTCCCTGACCCCTTTCTCTTCTCTCACTCTCTCTCTCTCTCTCTCTCTCTCTCACACACACAGAGTAGTCCCATGTTTAGGTTTTCAATTAATTTTAGCAAACAGAAGCATCATGTGATCGGTGCATAGAATGGAAAAGCAATATAAAATTATGCAAACCAACAGAGAGAAATACCTGAGGCGGTCTGTAATCTGATAAGGGAAATTGTCTGGTGTCAGGAGAATGTTGCCGGTAGTCTATCAAAGGGGGTTGCCGGTAGTCCAAAGGGGGGGATTGCTGGTAATCTAATACTGGCGGATGCCGGTAATCTAATGGAGGTTGCCTATAGTCTGTAAATGGAGGTTGCCGAATGTCAGGTTTCACATCCTGCCTGGCTTTTACCTCTGACCTATAACTAAACAATAAAGAACAATTATATTAGAATCTGAACATTGTGTTGTTTGTTAAATTAAAGACCTGCAAAATAATGCCAAGAAATGAAATGTAGATTGCTGCATTGTAAAACTAGGCTTGGCTAAGTAATCAAAGTACGTAGCATTTCATTTTCAAACATATGGTTTGAGGGTCCTGTTGTTGAAGAGTAGAACACTATTCCTAAGGCAGTGGTGTTTGAGATGTCCACAGAAGGATCAGGTACCATTCTGGTGTGTCCCGCAACGTATGTGCAGCAAGAAGAGCAGCTGGAGAGGAAGGTTGCTGGAGGTGAGAATCACCTACTGATGCTGTAGGACATTTGAAAATGGAAAACTGCTTTGTTGGTTGCCACTCTCCCCTCCTTAGTTTCTCACTGCTCCATTGAAAGGTTAAACGACATGGCACCATTGCCTGCTGAACATGCAAGGGCTGTATCTCCATGACATTAACCAAGCTATCTCCTCCGCCTGTTAACTGAGATCTACATTCTTGGGATATTTTTGTTACTTCCTGACCAACAGAGGGGAGCATATCGTCAGTTTCATTCCTAGGCAGGAATCATGGAACCTCTAGTTTGAGGGTATAAACACATTAACTATGTCTCTCAACTCTGAGAGCTTAAATCAGAAGGTGTGCACCCATTCATCTCTATGCCCCAGAGACACATGACCTGAGATGACTGGGTGAATTGTGAGTTGGCCATTTATCTAGTTCTCCCAACCTCTCCAGATGAGATTGGGAAGCTGTTGTTCCTTGTCTTTTTTTGAAAAAAGGGGGAAAAAAGATAAATCCATGGTGGATAATTGGAGTTAATACCAGTGCATTCAGTACTCATGCCTTACCAGGAAAAGACATTTAGTCATTGTCCCAATCTTACAAGATCCTGCATGAGGACACTAATATTCAGGAGACAGATCTTTCTCCTGCTTGACAGAAAGTAAGTAACAGACCAGCAGTGGGGTAGACAGGCTTACATTAAGTTAATATATTTCCAAATAAGTGAGGCAAAGCTTATTCTTGCCTATATCATTTGTGCCATTTAAAAAAAAAAAGATTCCCTTTGCACATCTTAGGAAGAAAAATATTATAACACATTTCCTGAATGTATAAACTGTGAGGTTCTACCAGAATTTCCGGAAATTTATTAGATAAGCTCAACCCCTCATCACTCTACATTTGGAGCTGACTTTGAGGACCACCTAGAAGCTGCAATTGGTACAAAATGATGATCAAGAGCATATTGGATCTGTGCTTGAAGCCTGGCATTGGCTACCAACAGGCTTCCAAGTGCTGGTCTGGAACTACAGAGCCCCACCTGGCTTGGCATCAAGAAATAGCCAGGACTGCCTTCTCCACATGGAGTTGATTTGACCAGTGCTTCCAGCTGTTCTCTCCAGGGACCTCAGGATAGGCTTTTGGTAATCCCACGTTTTGTAAATTGAAGGTGTTAAGGCCAGGAAATTATGGTTTGTATTGTGGCATCAACATTTTGGAACAGCTTCCCTTTGGAAGGTAGACTGGCCCCCTTCCCCTTCTGTAAAATGAATTATTTAGGAAAGTCTTTGGTGAGTGACTGATGCCTGGGGTGAATTACAAAGTTGCTGGGATTATAGGTTTTTTCCCCCATATTATGGTTGCATTGAGGATGGATATTTCTTGCTGTTACACTTGTTACTGTGGTTGTTTCAATAACTGATTTTTGTTTATAGTGGATGTTTTTTTTGGGGGGGGTGCAGCCAATACGTTAGAATAAGCTTTAAAATGGCAATATAACCAAATACACGCATGTAGTTCTTTAAACTATATCAACATTTTTTTTTCATCCAACCACCTGTAAATAAAGCAAGCCAGCAATGGGTGGTCATGAATGTTGAATGGGATTTCTATGCATAATAAACAAAAGGGCAATAACATCAGCTTTTCCCCTTGACTCACTCCTGATTATTCTCGGTTACAGGCAACTCGTTGCCTTACGGTATCCAAGGGAGACTGTCTTCTCTTCGAAAGCATCTGCATTCCCCTCACCAGTTCAATATTTCTTTGCCTGGATCCACACCTATGTTTCATGCAGGTTGAGTGGGAGGCAATGGTCAAATCGTGATTCCTATTCACCCCTCAGTTTGTATGGATTATAAGAGGAAGGTCTTTTTGGCTGAGGCACGTCCCTGGAACTGACTCCAGTTGCTTCTTTCTACTTAATGCTGAAGAGCCAAAGAATTATCCAGCTATTTATATACATCTCAGCTCATTCTGGATTTATGTTTTTTAACCCTTTTATGTGTTTATCTTAGAAGTCTTCTCCATTTTCTTCCCATGATAGAACTCATAAAGGCATCAATGGTATTGCCAAATTGTTAGTGATTCTAACTGAAGCCTGTTCAAAGACATTCATACTTTGAGACCTTCTAAAATGGAAGAGAATATAAAAACAAGTTGTGCTAAAGCTTAGGGAGGCCTGCTCTTCACCAAACAGCAAAGGTATACAAAATGCAAAACTGTTGTCCCAATTTACTAGTACATTATCTGGAAATGTCCCACTGATTTTAACAGAACTTATATTTTCCTTAGGAAGGAGGTTTGGAATAGTAATGTCAGTTCTGTGGGACTGTTAAATGAAGCACTTTGCTTGAATTATCCCTAATTGGTCCTTTTTACAACTCAGTTGAGAATCTTTGAAACTGTCATTTAATGTTGGGTCCAAGTCTGGATTAGGAACATTGATAAATAAGTGATGTGATATTGTGTAACATAATGTATTTAGTCACATTTTTGCAAGACAAAAGTTAACCCAAGGACAAAATATAATTCTCTAGAAATTATAAAATGATAGAAGTTTTAATGTGACCATTTATTTTAAAGTAAAGTTTCCACGAAGACCCAGTTTGGTATAGTGGTTAAGGCATCAGGCTAGAAACTGGGAGAACATCAGTTTGTCCTGCCTTAAGCACAAAGCCAGCAGGGTGACCTTGGGCCAGTCACTCTCTCTCAGCCCTAGGAAGCAGGCAATGGCAAACCACTTCTGAAATCTTGCTAGGAAAACAAGTCCATGCAGTCACCAGGAGTCAACACTGACAAAATCGATGTGGTAAAATTATCCAATGTCTTTTGCCCACTGCTTTTTGGATGAAATAGTATTTTTAGGATTCTGTGGTAGAAATGCAAGCTTTATTATAACGAACTTTATTTGTTATATGCATTTGAGAGCTTTGTAAAGAATGATTTATCCTTTGGGGAATTATCACAAGAGTTCTTATTATGAAAAAAGGACATAGCCTTGCCATCTACAATGGACTTTGCATCCCAATTCCATCTATTCTGTTGGTGAAGTAAGCAACCGGTTTTATATCCTTTCATTAACATATAGGGTTGAATCCATAAATACTATGAGAAGAGTTCTCCAAATGGAAGACTTTCCCCTATAGAAAAGGAAGAAGTGATTTTTGGGGGGCTGATTCTGGTTTGGATCCTGTAGTTCCTGTCCTCGCCTCTCCAGATTTGCTGTGGAGAACTAGGAGATCCTGTAGAACTGTGTGAGATTTAGGAGGCAGAGAAGACAAAACCAGCCTATGAATGGAAATCTTTCTTTGCACTAACCAAAGTGTTAAGTAAAGCTGAACTGTTTTGCTTATGTCCAGTAAGCTCTTCCCACCTTCTCCATACACCCAAGAACCAGTGGTTCCTGCCTTACCTATTTTCATGTCCTTGAGTCTGTAGAGGCTGTGGAGGTGTGGGCTGTGCTACAGGGCTCTGCTGAGTCACAGGGCTGTGTTGCTGCGCCATGGGACTCTGTTTTTCTGAGCTCGGTGCGGAAGCTGGGCTGCTCAGCTCTGCAGGACCGAACAAGAGAGGTTACAAGAGAGTTGTCACACCAGATGGCATTAAGTGAAGAAAAAAGGGGGGCAACCAATCCCACATCAAACCATACACACACACACATATATATCATTGCTTTTATTACCATTTGTAAATGAGATCTAAAAAGAAATCCCTCTTCACTTAGTAGATTCCACCTGATATTTTTTTGTGCTTCAAAATCTCATATCAGCTGAGCTGATCTAAACCAAGATGGCATCAACACACATGGATTCCATTTCTCATAGTGCTTTTTAAGGTGAGAGAGAAATGAGGACATTTGGAAAGTTCCGACTGAGAGAACCTCAATCATAATGAATTTTATTGTGTTGGCATTTCAATTTGCGATAGCTTTAGTCCACCTGATTAGAATGTGAGTGTTTAATGGACTAAAATTTTGGTAGATTTCTCCATGGTGACACTAAGCTTCCAAGCTGGAGCCGTGGCCAAGTGGAATGAAATGCAGTAAGAGAAAGGCAAATAATGGCTTGTGAACCCTCAGCACCTTCTTGGTGGCCCAAGGACCACCTGAGAAAAGATTTTAAAAAAATATTGGGAAATTTTGGAAAAGGTTAAGAATGAAATGGATCCCTCGTGCCTTTCCTTAGAGACCCAAAGCACTCCTTAAAAATCCCATCTCCTACAAAAATATTTGGGTGGATTTTTTTCCTTTAGGAGAGTTTTAAGGGACAAAATTGATGTATTAAGAGTCTGCAAGATATAAGGCATCAATTCCACCCATTAAACCTCTCCAGAAAAAAAGAACAAAGAACAAAAAATGGATGAAAAGTTCAGCCTGACTTGTTTCAATGCTGACACAATATCATCAGCTACGCATCTTGGAAGAGGGCCCAGACAGAATCTCAGTGCAAGAAGGGTTCTCACCCATATACTAAAGAGTGGGCAATGGTAGTGTGAAAGAAAAAAAGGGATAGAAATCTGTAAGGCACAAAAAGAATCAGTTGAATCTAATTAAGTGAAATAAATGTTCAATATCCAATCTGAAGGATAAATTGATGTACCAAATAGCTGACTGACTGACTGTTCCTTCACTAGCCTGTGTAGACTTCCCACCAACTTCACATGCGTGGGTAGGTGTGGTAGAAATGTAGTCCAAAGTACTCATTGAAAATGAAGGCGGATACTTGAATAAAACAGAATTCACACACTTATAGGAGTGGAGTGAACATGCATACAGTTGTCTTCAAAATGCCTTTAAACTCCACTCCAAATAAATCTGTTGTTTTTTAAGGTGCTCCCAAACTCTCTGTTGTTTTCATAGGCCATCTTCCATTATCTACATCCTGTTTAATGCACAAAGCACTGAGAACAAAGATCTATCAAGGTACAATTGCTATTTCTCTTTTTGATCCTGATTAATAGGGCCCAGTTAGTCAGGTTAGAAAGGCATGCAGACGGACAGAAATCTCTGTATCCTTGGACACAGCAAATGTTTAGGAGGGTTTAGGACAAACAAAAAAAACACTGTCAGATATGGGGGCCTTCCACAGGCAAGAACCCTTGGATGACCTGACAATGCTATAGGGCTTCCAATGAGCTTTGCACCCTGAGCCAATCAATTCCTCCTCATGACCCTTGGCATTTCCCTTCTCCTCCTGAAATGAAGATGCATGGGGCTTTGGAATAATTCCCTCCCTCCCTCCCTCCCTCCAGTGTTCTTGGCTGCAAAATGCAAATTTCAAGGAAAGTGATCAAGGGCAACCCAGCCATTTTTTAATCATGTAGAGCTTCAATCTCACTGGCTACCATCTTGACTTTTTTGACTATAGCCTGTGGAGACCCCTGCTGGGTGGGGATGAAAGGGTAGAAACTACAGCAAAAATGTCTAAAGTTCAGAGTGATCTGTTAGAACCCTGCTTGTTTTGACTCTGTTATCAGTGACATGACCATAAAAAAGCCTGCACGTGCACAAGCAAATTAACTGACGTCAGTGGAAGTGCAATTATGTAAAATGGAATGAGACTGGAACTGTTAGTGGCTGTAGTGATGATCTCCAACCACTATATAATGCTTGTTTTCCCACAAGGCAAAGGAACAGACCCTAAATGCTTCATCAAGGGCTTTTTCTGATGGATTCAAATATATTTTTGCTATATGAAGTGGTTGTGAAGGGCTCAGATTCTGTTCCAGCAAGGTCTGCAGGGATCCAGCAATACCATTTATATAATGTCATGCCCTGCCCACACATATAAAAATCTCTTCCCTTTCCCAAGGGAGCAGTTCAGATTAATTGGTTCCTACTTCAAGTTTCCTCCTGGGTTTTAAGGGTCAATTACTTACCCTCCTGAGGAATGATGCGAAGAGTTACACTAAGACCAGCATCTTTAATTAGCTTCACAATATCTGCATGAGGCATGTTAATAATAGACTGGCCATTCACAGCTAAGATCCGGTCTCCGACTTTTAATTTCGCACAGCGATCAGCAGGACTCCCATCAATTATCCTGCCTATTTTATGGGGTACAGCTAGAAGAGAAAAGAAGGACACAATGGGGTAGATACAAGCAAACAAACAAATAAATGTTTATACACAGACAAAATGGCTTTGACGGGAAAATGTCTAGACCAGCTGCCTGAGTTCTGTAAGTTATTCCTGCTTTGCCTTTCTCTTTCACTTTGGCTTCTTTACTGTCCAGGCTTCCATTGTCATACTGCTTGTGTTTTTATTCAAAATTTCAGCTGCTCAATCCGTGTTATTGGAACTAATGCTAATAATAAAGTAGTGAAGAGCCGTATCTTCAAAATCCCTGACTGCCATTATATCTGGAGAAAATACCTTCTTATATTCCTGTCTTTGTTAAAGGTGAAAATGATACAGCGCCATTTCAGAAGGCCCTTCCATGCTAGCTACAGTGCAGTGGTGGCCACAGAAAGCCTTGCCAGTTCTCTGAAGATGGGTGAGGAAACAAAAGAGATACAAAAATAAAGATAGAAAACTTAGGACACTTGCAGCAGGCCGGCACCTGAAAAATTTGCTGGACAGAAACTATTCAACCATTGTTGCAACTACAAAAAAGACATGACTACTGAAGCACCCTCAGAAACCTCCCCTGACCAAAAGTAGTTGGCATGAGGTTGCTTCTCACCATTATGAGATTGGAAACACACAAAATCTGCACTGGATGCTCTAACATGACGGAACACAGTTAGAAACAAATCCAAAAAGATATATTCATCATTGAGGGGGAAAGAAAAGAAAAGAAAAAACTAGATCATTTCAGTCCTGGCCACTTGCATTATCCTCTTGCCCACTGAAACTCTTGCCCTCCCAATAAATATTGGGGCCCTAAAAGGGATTGGATTAATCCACATTGGATTATTAACTATTCACATACGAAACATCTCTGAGTAAAGTTGTTTTAGTCCAGGTTGCTGGTTTACGTTTATGTGGGTTTTAATTATTTTACTCTTTTTATGGATTTTATGAGCTGCCCAGAGTCGCTTATAAAATAAATTAAAGGGAAGCTGGGCTTCATTTCAGTATAGCACTGGGCAAACAAAGATTTTCAATGCAATGTTGTTTATGCGTTGTGGATGTTCATGTTGCTAATGCAGTCTAAATTTAAGTATGTATTTACTGAATAAATTACCATTCAATGAAGTTATCAAGGGAACTTATGCTGGATAGGATAGGTGACCCATCTTTGGACAAAATGATCTTAGTAGCCCCCTTCCGTAGCACTGATTTTTTACTAGCCTATACTGCAGCAAGCAAGCAAGAATAACACTAATGATGACTGGTACCCTTCTTTCTAGTGTCAGTGGTTATATATTTGTTGATGTATAGATGCACAGTTATCACAGCGAGGTAATCACATTTGGGTAATCACAGCATAGAAGAAGAGTCACAGCCAGGACAAGGCAGATTCTGAGAGTCAGGTTCTGTTGGAGTTTGGACCTTGGCAGGTGCCTGACAATGTGATTATTGAGAGATACGGAAAGAAGAGAGTAGGCATCAGTTATGAAGGGATCCTTTAATATTCTGGCTTTCCAAGTTTGTTTCATGGACGGTGCAGACATGTTGATTTCATGACAAGGATTCACATGGACAGTCTTTGTTGAAGGGTCATGGATGCTGACAACATTGCAACACCTGACCAGAATACCAACAGGTGTGAGAAGGTAAGACATTGCTGGTGATAAAAGTTAATGTTGCTGATATTCTTTCATTTCTGAGCTATCAGTAGATATCCAAATACAGTAAAAACTTGAGGTTTTACAAGTAAAATGGTCCAGGCAGTTGCCTGGAATATTTGCCACCCAATCTCATCTTTTAGTATGGAGTGAAGGGGATGGGGGGTGGGAAACCAACATCCTTCTCTCCCAACTTCTGTTTGACAGAGCTATAATGTGTTTAAAGGTTTGATTCAATTTATTTATGTATTAGACTTATACGACTGCCAAATCGGAAAGCCTTAATACATACAGGCAGAGCCAACAGGAATTTGGAGACCTAGCATAAGAATTTCAACCAATACATAGCCAGTTGCATCAGAACAAATCATTGTGCCAGAAGTATGTTATTTAAGATATGGAATAAACTATAAGGCAGAGGTATCCTACAACGTAATGCTATTATATTACATGGTCTACCACAGCAAGAGCTTTGAATGTTCTAAGAGCAAGAAATGTATAGCTCTATCACTTCCTAATCGTACAGAATTCAGCACACACAGAATTGTTATCTGAATAAGCTCTTACACTTGCAGTCCTAAAAGCATCAAGGAAATTCTTCAACAAGATGTTTTATTTGTATGGGGACAATACAGTTGTATCCTCTCTCTGTAGAACATAGAGGGAAAAAAATCTTATGGAACTTATGGAACATTTTTCATTACGGCAAAGTGTGGTCTCTTCCTCTAATTGAAGCAACATCCTTTATCAGAAAAGAAACTCCTGAATTGAACTTAGGAGCTCAAACTCCCTTTTATGGATTTTAAATTATAAGTTCATTAATTTCTTCACTGGACAATTTAAAACTTTTGATGTTATGTTAACATTGAAATCTCATTTTGGAGCATTTGGGGATTTCTACCCTAATTTCCTCTCTTTTCCTCAAACACTTCCTGAACCAGTATCAGTGATGACGTCTAAAACGCACTGGTGACCTACAGTTTTTCAAAGAAAAACTGCTTTCATTGTGCTTTCTCCTAGCAACTAGATAATGATGCACGGCTTTCAGCACAGTATTAACTTCTCATTAATTTCTACTGCTTTACCATTAAAAGCACTTTTAATTAAGCAAACTGTAATTTGATTTAATGCTTTGGTTTTCCATAAGCCATTTCAAGTATCGGGCACATTTAGAGAAACGAAACGTCTGAACATTTGCAAAATGTTACATCTAAAGTGGGGGAAGAGAAGACGCCCCACCATCTGTTAATTTAACAAAATAAAAATAGGGTTCGTTCTGGGATCTGAACTGTAAGAAGTCAGACCAGATTGCTGAAACGGTCTGTAGTAGCCTTTGATTTTAGACAGCTTGGTTGCCTTTTCACCTGTATGTTATGGATAAACATACTGGATGAAGCTGGATAAACCTGACTTCCACAGCTAGGTATAGCAGAGACTGCCAACTTCGAAAAGCAATTTTTTAGGAAAAGTATAATGAAATGCAACTTGTGCTCAGCCCAGCAATGGCAGCCATAACACAAACATTTAAACGTAGCCACCCCGAACGTAAATCAAAAAGTAGTTCTAATGAGCAGCAGTTTTTGCAGGGGGGAAGGAAGAGCAAACGGTGAAAGCAGGGATTCTTTGGTGCAGCCCAAACTCGGCCCCTTTTGTGAGTGCTCTGTGACATTGCAACGGTACGATGCTGCGTTCATCATTTTGCTCATAGCGATGGATTCAGCCAGCGCCCCCGCTAACGGGCTCTCAAATTCAATGAGGATATGTAAGAAGGCACTGGATAAGTGCCATCATACTACTGATTTTCATAGAGCTAAGGAAACTACCTGATGCTAAACCCAGCCTACATTTATCTAACTCCGCGAAATATTCCTATTTTTAGGCATACGTGAAATGATTCTTATGCTCTTCTTTTGTTGACTGCCGTTTCACTCATCTATTAATTTTGACAGAAAGTGCATAAAACATGCAGACACACTGCTTAATTTTTTAAACCAAAAGAATCCTCAGGGGACGGCTCATAAATCAGCAGAGATTTACTTACTGAAAGCAGAACGGCTGTCTATTCCTTTCCCTTGCCTGTTTTTTTTTTTTTTTTAATTCTTCTCTTTCCAGTGGAAAAGAAAATATGGACCCTAGTTTTCTCTCTGAAAGCAGCCAGGCAGGGCAGTTTTGAGCAGTTAAACAGACAGAAAAGGAAAAAATAAAAATGACCAAACCCTGACCTGGTAAAGCAGTTGTATCGTACATTCTCAGACCATGATTAAAACCAAAGACTGCATTCCCAGGATTGGTTACGAATGCGAATGTGTTTTCTGTGCACGGAAACGTCTGTTTCTAGGGATACTCCCTGCTCACCCCAGTGGAACTCTACATATACAAAGGGATATTTGCCCAGTTGCCCCGCTCAAATTAATTAAGGCATTTTCTAGGTATACATTGCAAAAGAGAGTGAAAAGAGATTTTCGGAGTGAAAATCTTCCCATCTATTCTTCCTCCAGTACAAGGGTCTGCTTTGTTTAATTGAAAGTGACTGCAACAAATGTAAGCAAAAATACAAACTAGTGTTTGATTATTAAGACAATAACTTAGTAAAAGAAAAAAAAAAGAATGCCAACCAAAATATGGCATCTGTCTGTCTGTCCGTCCATGCATCCATCCATCCATGCATCCATGCATCCATCCATCATCTATCTGTCTATCATCATCATCACCATCACCATCATCATCGTCACCAATTATCTATCTGTCTCTGTCTCAGAAGATCACTAAGCCCAGACAGAACTCCAGTCAATGTCACAGCATGGCACAAGAAAGTGTTGGTTGTTACAAGCTAGTGTCACAGGCAAATAATATTTCTCATTTCAACACATATAGTGCATTTTCATCGGTTGTGTGTGTGCAGTACGTCCCTTAAGAGTTCAGAGGCTGCATTTTGTGAAAAATAACTTTCCTGCCTTCTCTCATTTCACCTTTTTCTTATATAGTATGTACATGCTAGAAGTGATGGAGTAGAAAGGGGGAAAAGCCTTTTCTTGTAATTATTACAAATTCTGGCAGATAACTTTTGTAATATTTTAAAAAAATGTACACAGAAATGTGCTTTCAATATGTTACATGATAATCACGGAAACATTTGTTATGTCTTCAGTTCTCCATAAATATGTATGAACTTTCATTTAGCTCTAATTCTTAGTCTGACATAATGTGACTGGGAGAAATAACAACCCAGTAGGACTGCCTTGCTTCCTGTGGACACTTTTATGCCTGAGACGAACAATCAATAATTCTTGGCAAGCTTCTTCCAATCTTCTCATGTTAGGAAATCCCAGGAGTGCTTGTCAACCAAAAGTTGTCATATATTGTTAATTCATGAATAAGGTGTAAGAATGTATCGCCTGATACAATGCCCCTGTAGGCTTTACATTTCTCGCAACCAGTTTTAAACTATAGTTCTATTAAACTTGGAAGCAAGGAAGGAAATGATTCCATATCCATTTGTACTTTTTACTCATGGCCTTGGATAACTCTTTTATTGGCCTTTATATCAGACGATTTAAGACAGCAATGGCATCTTGAGATTTCAAACTGTTCAAACCATGCAAAAACTATACAGAAGCCCTAAAACAAACTAAACATTTTTTTTTTAAAGGAAATAAAACTATTCCCCCAACCCAGGGAAAAAAGAAAACCCTGGTTCCATTATATGAATCACAGGGCCTTGCCCATTTTTTTCTACCCTCTGCCTGCTATGGCCTTTGTCCTCCCCAAAATCATTAAGTGCAGCCTTCAGCAGCTGAAATCTTAGCCTCTTCAGATGTGTGGGCATCTGGGGGAGGCAAAGGGAGCAAATGATGCTATGCGCATGGCCTCATCACTACACAACTGCCATTACTTATGTACACTGGTAAGAGGGTATGTAAGACAACTTTGGTGTGATGATGTCACTAGATGCATGCCACCATTTTGGCCTCACTGTGGTTTGCTGTGGGCTCCCCACTGACAAGGTTAAAAAAACAGAAAGGGAAAACAGCAGATTTCTGAGGCCATATCTGGAAGC
This sequence comes from Python bivittatus, assembly GCF_059951505.1. Lineage (NCBI taxonomy): Eukaryota > Metazoa > Chordata > Lepidosauria > Squamata > Pythonidae > Python > Python bivittatus. Next base: position 7,365,616 of record NW_028277037.1, on the reverse strand, counting down.
AAACAAGTATTGACCAAAGCAATAATTGAGCCCGCCACAAAGGGGTAATGAGCAAGGACAGAAAGTTGGTATGAAGTAATTGAAAATTACTTCAGCTGAGATACTGAGCCAGAATTAGAAGATATCTAAGAGCAAAGGGAAGCCTCCCAACCCCCTGAATTATCTGTCTACCATCTGATAGCAATGAGGCACTGAAGGACTAGAGGAGAACTTCATCTTCTGACAAATGACTGTGGTAGTGAAGAGATCCAGTCACATGTTACTGTCAGAATCAAGACCCTTCAGCATCTTTGGTCTGCATCTTTCAAACTCATTCTGCTCATTTTCGGAGAGTGAGAGATTGTAAGCAGAGCTTACACAAAATATACCTCCTTATTTTTGTTTCATAAAACCTATAAGCTAGGGTTATACATTTTAATGGCATTTTCTCAATTTTCATGAGAAGTCATGAGGTAGGGACAATTGTACCTGACACTCTCTTTTGTCCATAGCATTATTTACAAAAGTCTCATCTTGACTGGCTTTTGGGGAATAGATTATTTTCACTGGACACGTGCCTATTTATATACCCATTTTATACTATTTCTTTTAATGCTGGTAAACATGTTGGCTCGTTGCTATTAATATTGATCATAAAAATATAATCAACACTGGCCGCCTAATATATAATAAACTAAAATAAGCTGGGGTATTTTGCACCCACTGGTCTGTATTGTGCCCTGCACTTATATAGTAGATCAATTTTGGAAAAATGATGTCCCTGGATGCCATGGTATCCATTAAAAGCAATAAAAATGGCACCTATGGAGGTGTGCATTAGTTTTAATTTTTCAGAATTGACTGAGATGTGGCAAGATTGTCAAATCCCATAGGATTTTGAATGCCAGAAATTTCATGAGATTTCAAACAGTTGAGAGGGGAAGCTACTGTGCAAGTTGTTCAGGGCTTGAAAAGATTGTTAACTTTTGTATGCATGAATAATTTTATCATTCACCCATACATACAGGTATATACTGTATTTAATAAGAATTACAATATTGGTAGCAGTAACAGCAGGTAAACTCATTAATATAGTATATCATGTAAAGGAATATTGTGTTTAATTTATGATGTATTTTCTGTTGAGCCTAATTCCGTTTATTTGCTTGCCTTGGTTTTGGCTTCCCCTTATGAAGCTCTACTTATCCAATTTCCAGATGACCCTACTGTGGCCAAATTGATGGAGTTCTGTGACCTTCCTTTATGTGGGGCTCCAATTCCCAGCTTAATACTTTGCCATTTCTATGCCTCTAATCCTTATTCCCCTCGCATGGCCATCTGTTCTTTATTCTCCAAATTTGACCGTTTCTGCTAAAGCGTGTGACCTTTTATTCTTTTGTGGTTTTCCTTATGTCCATGTTCTTTCTTCTCTTTTGGGTTTTTCAATTTAGATTTAGATGCCCGTAAAAGTTTTGTTTTCCACAAACAAAATCCACAATGATGATGGTACACAGGCTTTGATCGATGCCCACATTTTCTGTAATGAAGGTGGACATCCAGAGTATGTCCTGGCTGTGTTTAGACGCCACTTCAGGTCCTTCATTCTTTCAAATCCCCCCAGTGGTTTCCATTTGTCCATTAGGCTTGAACATCTAGTGGCCTATACTGAAAGTATGCAAGTCAGTTTCCATTTTATCCAGATAAAGGTAATCGCTATCTTTTAACTAGTAACATTTTTCATTTTTAAGTAATTCTTTCTGCTAATCCTTTAGAATATAACTTCGCTTCTGTGTTTCTTCTTCCTTATAAATGCTGGTAGGCACCTAAGTAGAAAAGCAGAACTTTCAGTACCTTTTTTTGGGGGGGGGGTGTCAATGATTTCTGTTCATCAGAATGAGGAATAGCATTTTTTGTGCCTTACGTTCAGAGCCAATCATAACTATTATTATTTTCAGACTGATCACAAGCACTACCACAACATGATCATTTGTGATGGAGGGGAAGGGGCCACAACACAGTTATTTTCTTATTGAAGCATGGTCTGTAGGCATGCTGTGTTGGGAAATGTATTTTGGATGGGCTGTTATTAAATAAGAACCCCTTTGAGACTTAGGTCAAGAGTGATCTTCTGTGGTCTGGGGACCTTGCCTGGAAGAGCTGTGCATTTCTGGTATTTTTTTTTTAACTACTTGTAGCAGGGAGATGAATTATCATTCTACACAGAGCATAAACTCATGGCATAGGGCCTGGTTATCTGAGGGACCGCCTGTCTTCAATTGTTTCTGACTGTCTGGTATGTTCTGGCAGGGTGGATGTGTTCCAGGTCCTCTCTATTAAACATTGTCATCTTGTGGGACCAAGGAAGCGTTCTTCCTTTGTCATGGCCCCAGAGATATGGATAGCACCCGCTCTCCTGGGATTCCAGAAAGCCCTTAAGATCTGGCTCTGGTCCCAGGCCTGGGGTTAATATGTTGGTGGGGCCTCTGTCAAGTTTTTATTGTTATCTTTGCTTTTAGGCTGGGTGTCATGTTTTGTTTTATGTTTTTAACTGTTCATTTAGATTTTGTAAGCTGCCCAGCATATGTTTTATTGTTAATTAGAATAGCCTTAAAATACTATCTATATAATTCACTGCGTCTCTGCGTTTTGATTGATACATCAACATTCAGCAACCATGTAAAGTGTATTGGTTTGCACCAGTTTCTTAAGCTGAGGTTTATAGCTAAGAGAGCAGATGGTGGACAGTTAATAGAAAAACTGCTGATGTGAGTTCCTACGCCAGCATCTCCCATGGGCATCACCTATCAGGTCTGTAGCTCAGTGGCTTACAAGGGTCCCAGGCACAATTCTCCAGAAAAGTCTGGCAAAGCTATCTGTCTGAAGCACAGGACAATTTGGGGCATTCAGTAATGGACTAGATGAAAAAAGGGATTACTTGGAATAAACTTTTGATGCCCCTAAAAAAGATCCTATGTAGTCATTCCTAGACTCATTCCTGGGTAGAGCTTCTAGAAGGTAAGAAAATAATGGCTCCAATCTGAGTAACAAAGGAGAAGGAAATTGGAGATGGAAGAGGAACATTAAGCCTAAGAAATGTAAATGTACCTTCAAGTTCTTATGAATAAAAAAATGGCATTTTAAAAAGTAATAGAAACCTAAATGGTGGTGGTCAGTTCTATTCTTCTCACATATTCTCAGTTCTCAACATCTGCAACAATACCTCTTTGGAGCCTCTAACTGCCTACGATTCATAACTATGAAAACCATACGTTTTTGTTTAAAATTTCCCATTTCATTCATTGGGGAGAGCATAGCTAGTCACAAGTGAAGGGATGGTTAACTATCCAATATTTTGTACCCCATGACCAGCTGATACAAAACAATCACAGGGTTCTTGATAATCCATAGGAAGTATGGGAAATATTGCTAATTCTAATATGAATAAGAATATTATAATCTGGACAGCCTCTACTACAGATGGAAATATTAGGAGAATACTGAAATACAGTGGGCACAATCCAGAGAAAGTTAACTATGAAATCAATGGGGCTTAAGTGCTTATATCTGAACTTAAATCTCATTGATTTCAACTGAACATAAGCTCACTTAGCTTTCTCTTGATTGTATCCAGTGACGTCTTCCAGCCTGGTCCTCTGGGATGTAAGGCTTAGAATGACTCTGGGTGTGGCCACAGTCCCACTAAATTCTCAAAACATCAAGCTTGCATCAAGGGAACTGCAAACAAACAAACAAAACCCACGGAAAATTTCTACAATGAAATCCAAGCATACCTTTACGTATGAATGTAAACATATCATACAAACGATATCAAGTTATATTCTTGAAAGGGATTTTTAGGCGTCATCTCCTGCATGTCATTTTAGGAGACTGAACTACCACAAGTAAAACATATCTCTAATTTTTCTTCATTGTCTTCTCAGGGAAGCCACTAATGGTGCAATTTAATACTATGTGAGTTATCTGGCAGATTACCCCTACAGCACAGGGGTGAATGATTCACGGAGTCTGTTCTCATGATGAATATATGACTCTCTCTCTCACTACAGAAATTTTCGTCGTAAGTGACATGTAAGTGCACAGTAGTAAAAAAGGTAATTTAGCACTAGTAATTTAGCAGGACATTCTTTTCGAAAAGCACCACCAGAAATATGAGATGTTACGGACATACATGGGCATTTTATGCTGTCTAACATTTTTATACTTCTGAAATTTATGATGCCTGCAAATAACTAAACTGATTGTTCATGGTCTTGTTTGATAGACATGATGCTTGCTGCTTATTCATATCTTTAGAGTTGCACAGCATGGCCTAAATAGAAATATAATCACACGGATAGGGAACTCTTTAAATCCTATGTGTTTGGGCGTGTTTGAGACAGACAACCCTGTGAAATAATCAGTTTCGTTGACTCCAAGGACACCAAGGGAGAAACAGTTTATAAATGCTGAACTCTATGGATAAATAGTCTGCAACTATTGTTGCTAGCAAAATCACTTGTTCAGGGTTTTAATAAAGGGCTCGGAGGAATAATTGGCATGAAGATTCAACTTACCCATTGTTGACCCAGATTCAGGCCTGTTCAAGGAGCTAATGATTACGAAGCCAAACCCTTCATTTTCTTTGCGATGGATGATGACATCGCTTGTTTGCAAGCTGTGTGAAGGAAAGCTCTCGGGGGGTGTAGCATTGTTACTTGACCCAACATGATTGCTGTTAGCGTATGTAGCATAGTCACTTCTTGGAGAACTGTGGTGGGTAGACACAGAGCCTGGACTTCTGCCATTCTCTGGACATGGTTCTCCTGAAAAAGACATTGCACAAGGATCAGAAAACACTCTTTCTACTACTTCCTGCATTCGAAAATGGACTCTCTCTTTCAAGAGGGAAGTATTGGTGAGTCTCGATTCAAATCATGGAATGAACCTTATGGCTTATTTTAGGTAGTCTATTGCTTTGGGGCCTAACCTACTTCAATAGTAACTTCAGAGCCTCAGAAAGGTTCAGGATCTGCAGTTACCTGCTCATTCCTCTGTTATCTGGGAGGAGAGCAGCCAACTTGCTGGTTCCTAAGAACACTATTAGGAAAACCTAAGAAAGACTTTGTCCTAACAAATAGAATAATAAATTGGGTTCTAAAATGGAAGTAATCTCGTTGAGATTTCAGGAACCTTATTCTTTACTTTTTCAATAAATTTGTCAAAAACGTTCAGTGGGAGTCTTGCTTCAGATGAGTTGGCTAAGAAGAACTGGATACCTACACAGAATCTGCTTACAGTAGTTATACTTGTGTCACTATGATTAATTATGGTTGCCATATTTTGGCTGCAAAAACCCAGATGACCACTAGTTGGCAGCAAAGGGCTGGAACAGGGCTTCCTAAATCCTGTGGTGCTATGATTCCCTAAACGATAAATGAACTTTAGTAAACGATTCTCCATTAATAAAGTCAATGGCTTTATTAGGGTTAGGCTGGGCAAGAAACAAACATAATTCACTTTTTATCATTAAATTTTAATCCATATATCTGTGCTTTCTACTCAAATCTTTGCTTTATGGGTATATGTACATTTCCAAATAAAATAGCATTGCAGAGTACCCTCCTTCTCCCTCCCCCATTTGGGCAGCAGGAGCCTTTACCCATGGCAGCCTTCCCAAGGTCTGCTGGTGTGGGATTCTGGGTTGATGTGGTTGATGGATGCTGCTATCCTGTAACCAGAAACGGGCAGGTAGGGAAGCCTCTATAAAGCAACTTTTCATAATGAGCACTAAAGAAACTTCCCAAACATAAACAACAAGCATATTTCTCTGCTTCCCAAAGAGTGGTTTTTTAGGGAAAAAAGACAAAGTCTGCTTCTTGTAAGTGTGCAAAGGAGCTGGCTTCTTCCTGCCCCCTTTTTGCTGCTTATTTAGAAAGCCTCCCTAGGAGCCGCATGGATTTTTGCTGCTGCAAGAGGTTGACTGGGCACAGAGTCCTTCCTTGGGCAAGGAGGGGAACTGGCCAAAGAAGAGGAAGGGAAGGCAGACCCAGGCAAAATGAGAAGTCACAGAGACCAGCTGAAACCTGCACCCTTAATACAGAGTGCAAAGGGGATTCAGATGTGGAAGGATGAGACGTGGCATCTTTAAGAGAAGCCAGGGACCCCTTGTGTCAGTTTAATACAGCCTTAGACCAGTACAAGCAATGTATTTATGTGTGCTTTGTGAGTACTTATAAATCTATCTTAAGAGACTGTAAATAAAATTTAAGACAAAATTAAAATACCTCTATAAAACAACCTGATTAGAATCTGTGAGTGAAGTCCAAAAGGAGCAATTTATGTCTAGGTTATGAGGTAGTATCTAAAATTACATAAAATGTGAGGACATCTAAAATTACAAAGATATGATTACAGGCAGTCCTCACTTAATAACCATTTGTTTAACGATGGTTCAAAGTTACGACGGCCTTGGAAAGGGTGCTTTACAGCCTGTACAGCCTGTAAAGCACTTCCAATCATCATAAAATGTTGTGCTGTCCCTCTGCAGTCACGTGGCCACATTGTGGATGCTTGGCAACTGGCTCACATTTACAACCGGTTGCCAAGTGCCCTGCAATCATGTGATCGCCATTTGCAATCTTCTCTGCTGGCTTCCCCAGAAAGGCAATGCAGGGAAGGTTGCAAGCGAAGGGGATGGAGGGAAACCTCTCAGTGGTATGCAGGAACGGAGCTCAAATCCAGAAGATTTGAGCTTTGTTCCTCCAGCCCCAGGAAGGATTTCCCCTCTGTCTATGGAAGGGAGAGCAAACCCTTTGACGGGCTTTAGGAACATTTGAGAGTGAAAATGCTGCCTGCTGGGAGGATTTCAGGTCTCAAATGTTCAAAAGATGCTTTTCAGTATGACTGAAGAACTACTTCTCCAAAGGTTAAAGCAGCTCCTCCTTTTGAAATGCTGATGCAGCTGCTTTGAAAGCTGTCCCTGACTGTGTGTGCATGGGTGCATAGCTCTTCACTTCATGGATGATCCAACATGTTGACTTCCCATATGCAAACGAGTAGGACCAGCCTTTGCTCCAGAAACCTTCAGAAGGATACAGTTGTTTCAACATTTACAAGAAGGAGGCATCATTGGTGCTAACATGCTTTGCAAACCTTGAATGCTTCTCACAGCCCTAATGTCTTGCCCAAAGCATGTTACAATAAATGCAATAGTATTGATTCCTATGTGAATATGCAATAGATTGAGTGACATGTTGGCTCTTAGCCAGGTGTCATGTGCTTGCTGTCAAATAAATAATGGAACCATCCTTGATCTTTCAAATCAGATAAAATCAAATCCAAATATGGCACAGATTATTACTTTACTCACGCTTCCGTATGAGAAGCAAAACCCTTCCAGTTGAAAAGTGTTTCTCAAGGCAATTATTCTTTACTCCTGGAAGTGTGTCCTCTAGCAGTCCTTGCAGAACTTTGGTATAAAGTCATTAATGGAAGAAAGAAAGAAAAAAAATCCCACCAAACAATGATTATGCCACTACATTTAGAACTGAAAATTTCCCAAAGTTATTGAACCAATGCTAAAACTAAGTGCCACAGTCAGTGACAAGAAAAATCTCATTTTCTGGCTGTCATGTTTTGGAAGGTTGAATGCTGTTTATGTCACTGTGGGTGCAACAGAAAGGAAATTATCTTACCCCACTGAATTACTGACAGCTGTCTCTGCTGTAAATGAATGCAACTGATTCCCATTAACTACAGGAAAAATGATAAACTAGATAGAACAGATTTTATATTGCTATTGGATTTCTATCTATTCTGAAAGATCTATTCATCGGAAAAAAAGAGTTAAAGGTTGGCTATACTCTCTGCAGAAAGGAGCACGTTAATCCCTTTCTTCCTTCAAATGTCAGTATTTCCTGACTATTCAGGTTTTAATAGTTGGCAACTCTATTCCTCATTTAAAAAAGAAAAATAAAAAAAACTAAACTAAAAGCATGATGACTCTTTAAACCTAGAGTGCAGTCTAGACTATTAAATGCTTTCAGAATAAGCTAGATCTTTTATACTTGGGTTAATTAGATTTCTCTCATTCTGGCAACACTTCATACTAGATCCATTTTTCAGAAATATGAAAGCATTTCAAGCTCAGAAAAAACTCTTACTAGGAAGTACAAGATGCCTTCCCACCATCTAGATACTCTCAGCCATGTAACATCCATTCTTTTCTTAAAGGTCAGGATGTGAGGGACCCATGCAACTCTTTTTTCCTGTATTATAAAAATACAGGAACAGTACATGCAGCCATATCCAATCTTTCATTTGAGTTTAGCCTCTTCTCATGTATTTTTTGGGTTTTCAACTTTAAAAAAAAAACATACTCAGCTTTCCTTAAATTCACAACAATCTTTTGCCCTTGTAATTTGACCAAGACACATTATCCTTCCTTGAGTTGCTCAATGACCACTCAGCTGGCATTGTCCTTATGATCTTGGTCTCTGGTCAAGGCCCTGATTGGGGCACCAATGGTAGTTTGATCACAAGGATCATTCTGATTTGAGGACAAACCTATCAGTCAGTGAATCCAACCCTTTTCTTCTCTCCTCAAAATGAGGCAAGCACCCCAAGATGATGATAATGATACTACTGAGCCATTACAGCATCATTGTTTGCAGTACAGAGCTTTGGATCAGTTTGGGACCCAACATCATGGAGAGTTTTTATTTATAAAAGGTGGTCATAGGTAAACACCAATCTGTTCTGAATTTCTCTGATTTCCCTCAAGACTCGAATGTTGTCCAGATTTTGAAACACAAACTTGATATGTAATGAAAGCAATTACAGGCATCTCTTCCTAACCACCATGATGCCAAAATGATGAGAAATATGCTGTGACATTCCGATGCAGGTTCCACCATTTTATGCTTGCATCTTATGCAAGTATGTAAATGACGGAATTTGCCTCACAGTGCTGTGATGGGCATTTCATCTCATTACCCACGCTTGCAAATGCCCTGGGAAAGCAATCTGTAAAAGATGTCATTAGTTGGGAGAATGAGATCCTAGGCTGAAGGTAAGTATGCTACTCAATACTTGTCATTTAACTCCCACTCCCAGTAAACAGATGGGGTCAGGTTGCACGGAGTGCTGTAGTCTTCAGCTTCAGTGTGAAACAAATGGATTTCAAAGCTGAAGTGTTTTCCTGAAAATAGATCTTGTCTTATTCTTCTTTCCCCTTCCTTCTGCTGCATTAGGGAAAACTGGAGGGAGTTAAATGGCCTTGATCCAGCTAAAATTAGTAATATTTAATTGAAAACAAGGGAACAAATTAATTGAAACTAATTTAATTAACAGAAGCTGCATCTCTATACTCACTTAGTGGGAAATAAGACAAAAGAGCTTACTTCTGAGTAGACAAGTATACTGTTGCACTGCTTATCATGTTTAGCTTAATTCATTTAATTTAATTTATAATTTTAACTTGACCAGTTTCTTGTTTTATTTTTAAATACCGAATGATAAAAATGGTCATCAGTCTGAAAAAACGAAATAAACTAATTACAATAGCAGGCTATCGTTTTTATCTAAATGAGAATATAAATAATTCATATAAAAAAGGATAGCAAAACTTTTTAAAAATGAACATAAACAGAATCCTGATATTCCAATTCCAGTGGCCCTGAAGCTTAATTAATGGCATGTAAGTAAAAGAATTGGATAAGAACAAGTTGAAATGCTAAAAGAAGTACTTTTGAGTGCAGTCGTAAATAGTTCTACATTTATCTTAGCTTAGAATCTGATTTTAATTCATGTTCAATCAGTGGAATTAAATTCTAAGAAGCCATAGAATGTGGCGCTGTGATTAAATCATGTGAAGTTATGTCATACAGTAAACTTCAGAAACAATAGCTGAAACTGTGGGTCTTACTGATAAATTAAATGTTAATAAATCACCAGGCCTAGATGGTAAATTAAGAAGAATGCAAGGGATCCTCTGCATTAATCACTGCCTGTTCCTGGTTGAATATCAGTTCTCAAGACAAGACTTACTCATGTTCCCTTGAACTGCAGTTGAGCATCTTTGTATCTGAGGGTGTGCAACCTTTAGATGAATTTAAATATCTTAATGCATCTTTCCCTAAAAGTTTCTCAATGAGAATATATGAAGGCAAGTCTCTTATGGAATGGAGAGTGAAGAAATAGAAAGTAGGTCTAAGTGGACATTCTCCACTGATGGAAGAATATAACAAGTGAGATTCTCAAAGCTTTTGGATGTGCTAACCTTGTTAGCATGGCCATACAAGAGTCATAATTAAGTGTGAGCAGTGAGAATGTGCAATTCATGGTTGCTACTGTGGTGAAAATAAAGGGTTCTTTCCAAACTGAAGGAATGGACATTCACTGAGCAAATACATTTCAATGAAAGCAACCATCAAAACCATCAATATGAAAAGTGTTCCCCCAAACAAAAGCAACATGATGTTGATAGCATTTCACTAGTCTGCCTGCCTAGAAAATAAGCTCGTCTGGTCATGATGGCTGGTTCAAGGAAAGTATCAACCCAGTATGAGGCAGATGTGAAAAAGACAAATTCCATATTAGGAATAATTAGGAAAGAATCATGGTGGATTGCTCCATGGAAGCATTCTTTCACTGTGAGGCAGCTGTGAAAAAGGCAAATTCCATTTTAGGGACCATTAGGTAAGGAGTTGAAAATAAAATTGCTAATATAATAACGTCCAGAAGGGTAGCTGTGTTCCTCTGTTGCAACAAAAACAAATGTGCAGTGGATACAATCCATTAATGCTCAAGGCAGAATTCATGTGTTAATCTTTAAGGCACTAGAGGCCTTGTTACTTTTTAATATAGTAATAATTTTATACCTCTCTATGTGGTGGCCACCCTCACAGAGTTCTAGTTTGCACATTTGGAAGAATGATAGCAGTTTTCAGATGTATGACTCAAGTTTTAAAGAATGGTGGACAGCCTTTTCGGGCTCCAAAGGCCACAGAATGATATTGTTCCTCCGAAAGCCAACAAAAAGAAGTCTTATTTTCCCGTTAGATAAACTCAGCAGCTTATTTTCTACGTCGTGAGGGCACTCTATCAATATGCTAGAAAATTCTAGCACATAATGCTATGGAGATAGAACATGATGAAAAAAATATTTCCCTCAGCTCTTAGGAACTTCATGGATAAGTTCATGTAGGGCTGTGCAACTTGTATCTCTTCGAGGATCTAAAGGGGTTTGGCAACATGTGAAGGGCTCTACTCCAAATGTTAGTGGAGCAGGGGTGTCTGCAGGTTGGGTCAAAAAAATCATCAAGGTGACTGTGCTCGTTAGGAAAGCACACTTGTTTGAATTAGGGATTTATGTATTTTTCAACAAGGAGGCATGGATTCTGAGTAGCTATCAAACGTTCTGGAGTTATTCTAATGTAACTTTCCCGATTTTTTCTGATCCCTCCTTTTCATTATTATTATTACCTTGAGGTTACATTATATTATTAATACCGTTTTAAGCATGTATGGGATTTTTGTTTAATTAGTTGGGTATAATAAAATAAATAATAGGAATAAAAAACAGCTACACAGAGGAAACTACCTACAACAGATCTGTGTATAAGAGGAAGTTGCAAATAAAAAAAAAAATGCACATTTTAAAAATAAATCTTTTTAAAAACAACCACACCAAAAGACCCAACAAACTGGAAAAAGTTGAACTACATTTCTATGCCACACTCCCAGTTGTAAGAGTCTGACAGGCTTCCAAGAATAAAAAGCAAACAGTAAAAGCATAAAGCAACACACACAAATAAATAACCAATATTTTTATTTATAAAGCCACCCTCCAACTACAAACAAAATTAAAAAGTAAAAACTAACAAGAGATAATCTTATAAAAAAGCAATAGAATCAATATAGACCATGAGATATTTATTTATTTATTTACTTATTTACTTATTTACTTATTTATTTATTTATATATCAGATTTATATCACTGCCCAACTCCCCCACAAGGAGGAGTAAAAAGTAGTCACAGTAAAAAGAAATCAGCTCTAAAATCCTACATCTGCCATCTTTTTCTTTATTATGTGCCATCAACTCCATGTCAACTCTTAGTGATTCCTGTCATCTACCTTTGCTAATAAGATTTGCGGTAAAACAGCCCTACCATCTAACTTTACTAACAACCATTCTCAGTATCCACCCCAGCCATTTCTAAATAGTCTGCTGCTGAAGGTTGCATAACACAATAATAAAACTATAATATAAATATAATGAAATATATTCAGCTGGTAAGATATATATTAAAACCCTGTTGAGAGAGGATTGTTTTCACTTCCCTCCTGAATCTTAACAGAGATGGGGCCGTCCTTATATTGGAGAAGGGAACAGTTCCACAAGGCTGGGGTAGCTAAAGAGAAGGCAAATGTCCTGGTCCTCACTCCTTGGGACTTACTAGGTGGAGAAGGGGTGGAGTAGGGAATGGAAATATGCTGCATGCCTTCACAACTAGTGATCCTACTTGGGAAGGATGGTTCCAAAGACAGACACAGCACTGACGACAATACGTCAGCTAACCAGAAGAACGCGGGCTGGGTAGTGGTAAGACAGAACAACAGAAGATGAAACATGCCAAGTCCAATGGACAGCTCTAAGGGAAAGCTGAAACATAAATATGTTCTATACTGTCTTTTCCCCCCCATCAAAATCCTCAGCTCACCTGTAGGTAGCACCTTTCTTCTCACAGTAAGATTCACTTGCCCATTTCGAGCCGCGTTGTGCATGAGATCAATCACATATCGGTGAGTTTTGCCAGCCACGGGGATTCCGTCAACGTAGACCAACTCATCGCCCGGGTGCAGGCGGCCATCTCTGTCTGCCGAGCCCATAGCAATTACTGCACCAATCAGAATCTAAGTCAGAACACACAAATAATGTTACAGGTGGAAATACAAAAACAGCCAAAGAACTCCCAGAATGTTTTGTGCAATGAGTAGAATGCAATGTCCTTTTTTCCACTCCAGGGTGTGTGTGTGTGTGTTTTTGTGATTGGATTCAGGAGTCATCCTTCTTAGAAGCCAAGGAGAAATGTCCCTATTCATTTGCAATAACGGAAGCTTTCTGAAATAATTAAACGTACAATGTTTCCTAAAGAGGGCTGAGATTCATAATCCAAAGAGCAACACATGTGTGACAATTACAGTGCTGAAGAAATTCTTCTTAACGGATATTCTTTAAAATTTAAAAATATAAATTATCATGCAATTAAGTCTGTAAGCATACAGGATGCTGGAAACTTCAGAGTTTTCAGGACAAAGCTATTCAGGCTTTTAAAAAGGTTTTACGTGCTATAGGTAACCTATGCCCCATGCCCTAGTTGGAGAAATTGCTTTCTTCAGGACTCTTGTTTTAGAAGGAATTGGAAGAGTGGTGTGTGAACTCCTGAAGGCTTCATGACAAGATAATTACAACTGCCTGTTCTTGTAGAGTTTGCTCATCTCATTCTGTTTTAATCTGATAATACATTTTATGTTGTACAATGTTGATTAGACACTTGTGCTATTAAAGAAGTTTCTGCTCCCTGCAGATGAGAAATAAATGTTCTGAGAAATGTGTTTTTATCTTTTGACATCTCATTTAATTTTAGAACTTGGCTTTTGGCTTGCTTCCCTGCTATGGTGGTAGTGGTCGTGGGGGGTTGGTACAGTTGATGGACTATTATAATGTGTGAGCTGGGAATCTAAGGACCTTAGCGGTAACGTGATTAAATAAATGAAGCAGTATCATGGAAGTTGCTGTAGGTTCTTCCTCACAACAGGTATTCCTCAAATGAGGAGACTTCGTACAAGAAGAGGAAAGAAGTAATGTACCTATCAGTCCCTAAGCAGTGATAAACCTCATAGGCCATAAAGAGTGATGCAGTGATCAGTTATTTCAGAAGGGTGCCCCTTTACTTTGGGAATCACCTTGATTAAAAAGCTTTGCACGTCAAGTGATATGAAAATTCTTTGTAAGGTGCTTGATCTCTGATGGTTTATTTATACAATCAAGTATCCAGGCGCTTCAGAGCAATCCTTAGGGTGATTGCACAGCAAATGTTTACTGCATGCACTTCAGCTTTCGTAGAAAAATCACCCTTGACTGAGTGTGCAGCTCAACTGAGAATATGAATCAAATGAATAACATTTTCCAGTGGAATCATTCTTCACCTGATGAAGCATTGACAGATATCATAAGGGAAGCATAGGCGTGTGTATAAATCAGTCAGTAGTGAAGGGATACCATTAGGTCTGCGTCTTGCACGCTGAGCACAATATTAGATTACTTCATAGGCAAATATGTTAGCACTGTCATCTAAGATCGTAATGTCACTCCAATGGAGCTCAGTTTTCCAATGAAAATATATACATTTCCCCCCCATCCTACCAAGGTTTCTTGATGAACAGCTGACTTTAGTTGAGAAGTACTTCCTGAGGCATTCTCTACATAAAGCAATGGCTTTCCCATTATTTTTAAAGATTCTACATATTTTTTTCTTCCAGGCTGAGGAATCCAATCCTTAAAAAAAACACCATTAAAAAAAAAAGAAAAAAAGACATTCTTTTATTCTTTGTCACTAAGAACAAAGAAGAACTTAAGGTTCTGGAATGTCAGAGCATACTTAATATAAAAGATAAATAGAGAGTGGGACAGAAGACCAGCATCAGCTGCAAAAAGTCTTTCTTATCCATCCCTTTTTTTGGAATTATATACATCAATATTGATGTAATGGACAAGAGGAATAACCTTGAGGAACAGGAGGAAGAGCGGATACCAAGACAACAGTAAGATAAAAAAGAAAAAAAATCTGAGTCTGGGCCAGAACTGTAACCTGAGGAAACATCTCAGACAAGACCCTCCCTACTTCTCATGAATATAAAAGGAGGGAGAGGGGAAGTACATTCAGACTTGCAAGATTCTGTTACAATGGCTTTATAACAAAAGGACTATTAGCCTACATGACTTTGGTTTCCTAGTCTGGACTACTTTGAAGGGCTGACAGTTAGTTCAGCTGTATTATTTCTCATTATTAGTTAGTGGTATTCATAGGATCTTGCTGCTTTCATAAGAATAACAAAATCAGTGTGGCAGTGCAACTCTGTCCCTTTGGGTGTGTATGTGACATTAAAACACATGTAGAAAAGGAGTGAGGTTTGTGTTGTAAAGTTGCAATGCTTCTTTCATGAATTTTTCATTCCCTCCTTCCTGCTGATGCCACTGTTACTAGCTCAGGGGTATACCTCAGGGGACCTGTCTTCTTATTCAGCAGTTAAATAGTTAATGTGTAAATGTTTCTTTCTTATTTCAAGGGATGAAAACAGGCTCCATGTCCTGGCCCACAGAAACAGAGCTCAACAACCTTTTTCAGGCATTGGATTCCCAACATGCAGTTTTAAAAATAACTAGAGGTCAGTGGCACCATCTAGCGTAGTGGTGTTGGGTCACCTCACAACGGATATCACTTTTCCTGTAAAATTTAGTATTTACAAATGGTCAAGGGTTTACAAATTTATAATTGTTCTTTTCATAAAGTAATGGCTACAACTGATGACAGGATTGGATGCACAACCTCACATGTTGAGACAGCTTATGCACCTCACCATGAAACTGGTATGAGGAAAGACTATGACTCCTGCTTTAGAAGATACAAATACAGATGGATGCAAAAGTTTAACTCCTGGGCTAACTGTATTTTTCAGTGCATCCCTCGTGAACTGAAGGTGACCTAACTTCTACATGGTTTCAGAGTTAAACATGACATCTTGCTGCATTCAACACAAATGGAGGCTATTTAGGTGCTATTGTTTACCGATTCAAAATAAGAAAACAATGAATGTGGCCTGTGCAGACATCTGGACAGTTGATTCATTGCAGCTGTTGTAAAGTTTTTAATAAGGTCAAAAAGGCGATTGACATTACAGTTAGTCCAGGGAAAATAATTCTACTGGTGAGCAAATATGGTGATAAGTAAGGAATCTGGAGCTAACCTTGGGGAAGGTATGAGAGAACTGTTAAGGGTGCTTAGTTAACCTCATGCTTGTTGGATGGCCTGGACTCAGATTTCTTTTATCTGTCTGTTCTCTTGGTAGCAACTCTTCCTCCTGTTCCTCAAGATTATTCCTTCTTCCTATTACAACTTCTCTCTTAATAACTCACTCCTTCCTCCCCCCCCCCAGAGGAAGGAGTGAGTTATTAAGAGAGAAGTTAGAGAAGAGATTACGTTGTCCTGAGATACAGGGAAACTTGAGAAAGAAACTCAGAATCACCCCACTTTGATTTTGCTTAGTATAAGATGGGGCAAAGAAAAACTTGGACAGGATTTCAGGTTCTGTTATTCTACCTTACTATAATGAAGAACATTCTGGAATCTCTGCTGTACATGTTTCTTGACCTGGCCTACCTCAAAGGGCTGATTTGCCCTTTCTAACCTCTCCGATTGTGACTTGTTCTTTCAACAAGCATGAGGTTATCTAAGCACCTGAGTATTTGAAAGTAAAGTCACTCTTACAGTTTATAAAAAAAATTGAAATGCTTCCAGTTAACACTTTCAGCTATGAGAAATACTGTTAGGAAATGGAAGTTACTTGGAATAGTAGAAATCGAGGCAAGATCTGGAAGGCCAAGAAAAATGTCTGTTTGAACTGCTCCCAAACTGGCCAGATTGGCAAAACAAAATCTACAAATCACTGCGAACAACTTGCTGAAAAGTTGGCTGACATTTGTAGTTGTCCACCATGTGGCATGGTTTCTATAACAAGCGGAAGAGTTGTCTAAAGGAAACTTTTTTTCTGACCTCATCACAAAAGTCATAGTCTAAAATATGGAAAACTTCAATAAGCCTGAAACATTGGGGGACAAAATGTTCAAACAAAAACTAAAGTATATGGCCACAGTCACCAATTTGGAAAAGAACAGGTGAAACATTTGAGAACCATTGCTAACCATTAAGCACAGGGGTAACTCTATTATGCTTTGGGGTTGCACAGCAGCTACTGGCACTGGAAATAATGTGTAGATGGGAACAAGAAAGAATGGATTCAACTAAATATCAATATATATGTAATGGAAAGAAGGAATAACCTTGAGGAACAGGAAGAGGAGTTGCAACCAAGAGAACAGACAGATAAAAGAAATCTGAGTCCAGGCCAGATCTGTAACCCAAGTAAAGACAAGATCCTTCCTAGTTTTCACAAAGATAAAGGGAGAGAGGGGAGAAGTGCATTTAGATTTGCAAGATTATATTACAATCGCTCTATAATAAAAGTAGTATTAGCCTGCATGACTTTGGTTTCTTAGTTTGGTTTACCCTGGAGGGCTGACAATATCCTAGAATTAATGTCTCATACTGAATGAAGAAATTAATGCCAAAAAGAGGTTGCTATTTCAGCCATACAACAATACAAAACATATTTCCTTATCAGTGATGAAGTACTTGGAAGAAAGAAGATAAAAGTTTGGGAATGGCTTCATCATCCCCAGACCTGAATATTATTAAAAATCTGTGGGGAGATCTCAAATATGTAGTGCATGGATGGAGATCTTAGAATATTTCTGAGCTAGTAGATTTCTGTAAGGAAGAGTGGGAAAAAATGTAAAAGTGAGACTAAAAGACTCTTAGCTAGCTACAAGAAATGTTTGGAAACTGTTATTTCTGCCAAAGGGAATGTTACAGACACCTGACTAGAGGGATTTCCAAATTTCTGCACTTTTCTTTTTCTCTGATTCTACAAAAAACTGCACATAAATAGTAAGTATGCATTCACATTTGCAGAAAGGTATTGTGTTTGACATTGTACCATGTAGAGATTGAGGCAGCTTCTATTTACACAGAGATTCTTGAAACTTACATTTGGCCAGGAATGGCTAAACTTTTGCATATAACTGTAAATGCAAAGAAAGGAAGAACCAGAAATGGTTGTTTCATGTTGTCTTTGCACTTGATAACACTTGATACCTTTCTATAAATTACTGATTTGGAACTCTAAATGGCAAGAAACACATTCAAAGATTGCCACCACTGAATAAAATAATATGCCCTCTTCTATTTCTGACAGCCTAGGTTCTTACAACTGTCACAGATTCAAGAGAAATATTATAAGGAAAGGAAGCATAACATTTTCATTTGCCCCTCCTTCCTTCCTTCCTTCCTTCCTTCCTTCCTTCCTTCCTTCCTTCCTTCCTTCCTTCCTTCCTTCCTTCCTTCCTTCCTTCCTTCCTTCCTTCCTTCCTCTCCCTCTCTTTCTCTTCTTCTTTTAAATATACACATACTGCTCTATGTTTTATTTTGCTATTTCTTTGTTATAATTGGTTGGACCATCTATATACTACTAAAACTCTCATGTCTGATTGTAACCTTCAGATGGGCAAAATGGTGCATCATTGGGCAACAATTTTTGAACCAAGGTAGTTTAAATGGGATAACTTACAGAATGCATCTAAAATCCAGGACCTGTGACTCCTATAGGAATGAAATTTGGCAAATTTGTGGCCGCTTCAGCACCGCCATGCAGTTGTCGCTTCAACACTGCCGCGCTGCCGTCGTCAGCCACGGTCATGTGATCGTCATTTTCAATACTCCCTGACAGCTTCCCACAAGTGAACGGGGAAGGCAGCAGGAAGTCTAAACTCGACCGTGATTGCTGACAAGGAAAGTCAATGGGGAAGCTGGCAGGAAGTTGGAAGTTGCTCCTGATCCCACTGCTTTTTTGCCCACCTGTGGTCATTCTTTTTCTCTGTTTAGGTAAGGAAATATCTCTGAAACAATCACCCAACAGGTTACGGGTTGTCTATAATGGTCTTAATCCCAACAAATCCTAGCAGGGCTTCAGCAAGTATTAGACTTAACATAAGTTAGCGTAGTTTACATTTTCACAGTGTTTTATAAATTCTAGTATTATTTATGGCCTTTTATAGTTCTCTGTTCTAGTATTTAGATTATTCATTGTAAAATTAATTGTAATTTTAGAGGATTCTTTTGTGTTTTAATAGCTCTACTCTGTAGTTTCACCTTAATAATTTTATTTTTACCCCATTTTATTCTATCGATACGACTTTTTATTTTTATTTCTATTTAAGTGTAATTGTTATGTTATTAATTCTATGCTGGTCTATGACTGAAATAACACTGATTGAAGCATTTATTTGGATGCTACATAATATTGGTGAATGATTACTGCAAATCATTACCTTATGAATTTCAGAATGCAGTTCAGTCTCAAGATACATGTTGATGGTTTTCAAGAATGAATGATAAGCAGAGAGCTAAAACAAAGCTCAAAACCCCAAAATTATTACATTTCTCCAGCAAACATTTTTCATAGTTTTGTAGCAAAGCATGATATTCATTTTCCCTGAGAAAGTTAAAATACAACTGTACTGTTTTGTTGTTAAACCAGGGCTTCACTACGTGAGGACATCTTGCAGGAGTCTGTAAATCAGCAACGGAAAGATGTCAAGAATAAAATGAGCCACTCTTAGTAGCTTAATACAGACTGATTCACAATGACAGCTTGTAGATGGAGATGCTGATAACTCAAGAGACTTGCCTTTTTCAATATCTGAACAAGGGGGAAAAATGCCATCCCGCTACAGCCATTATCCAAAGTATATATTTCTGACAGATACAGATGCCAACAGTATAAAGTTGTCAAGAACTAACTTACTGGCTGTCCTGGTTCATCTCCTCCAAGAATTCTGAAGCCAAATCCAGATTCCATTCTCCGAAGATGAACATCTAACTCCTTGTAATCTGAACCTGGTTCAAAATAATAGTTCATTGAGATACAATTTTCCCCCAAAGGAAACTTAACTGCACAGTATTGAGATCCGTAAATGATATATGATAGCGCCACCAGAGTTAATGCAAACCATGAGACAGTGTGTTGAACATTGATTGGCAGGAAGCAATGCTGTAAAGCTATCTGTAAACAGTGCTGTAAAACTAAATTAGGTTATTAAACAACCCAAGTTATTTCTGGCTTGTATGTGAGCTTAAAAAAAACAAGATCCTGCTGCTCTGAGGAATGAATGACAGGTTGCACTTGTGCAAGCTCCAAAGGACTTTCTTTGAATAATTTTTGAAGTAGCACAGCGTTAGTGCATATGGGTAAATGTGTCTGTGTCAAAAACCGATGCAATCTTCAAGGCATTTATATTTGCTCTTTAACTATGGGAAGAGTAAACACCAGAAAATAAAAGTTCCTCCTTATACAACAATGGCCATACGTCCATATCAAAATTTATGATTGTAAATGTTTTAGACTTTCTTGGAACACCCTCAATCTTTGAAATTAGCAAACCATTCCTAACAGGATGATTTCTGATACCCGCATCGGTAGGACTGATTTGTTTCAGCACTGCAAACATTGTGGACCTCCAGAAATCATCGGATTCCAACTTTTATCTGCCTAATCAACATCCCACTGTCCTATACTTGATCAGTAAGAGTTGATACATAATATTGCTATAGCACTTTAGGACTAATCTCTTACAGAAAAATTTCCAAGGGAAATCTCTATAGATTTTTCAGGAAAGATTTACAAGCAGGAAAGCAGAAGTTAAAAAAAAAAGCTTTTCTAATTTCAGATATTCTCAGAAAAGCTGCAGTGTAAAGCTTTCCATATACATTCATTCTCATGTGAATGAATCGGTTACATCACATACAATCATGGGCTTGATATGCAGGTTTTTTAAAAGGGTATTCCACGCCAAATCAACAATTGTCTATCTTGGGATTGTGGCAGTTGCAACATTATCATGGGTGTAACTGATATTTTACAGAATCTATTCATGCATTCTTCTATTTTATTTAAATCACTTTAAGGCCACCATTAAGACACTCCAACATTATAATAATTGTACTCTACATTTAGAAAACTGAGAAATTCAGCAAACCTTTGCATTTAAATATGAGTTAATACTAAAAAGCCAAACACAGCTCCAGCTAGAAATTACACCTACAGCCAAAATAAAAATAAAAACCTCTCTAAATGTTGTTGAAGGTCACATTCCTTAAATTATATGGTCAGTCACTTTGTCTATAATGAGACACATGAATTCCATGCCTATAGCAGCCTGGGAAATAGGTCGAAAATGCAGTGGATTGAAATAGTAAAATTGAGTAAAATGCAATGGATTAGAATCAAATATAGGGGAATAAACAATAATATGATACACCCTAAACAATCAGGCAAGCATATTCTATACATGCTATAATAGCTTGGTGCCTAGGTGGATTGAGAAAGACAAATAGTGTGAATTGGGGGCATTTTTTGAAACTTGACAGCTGAAAACATGTTTCCATGTAAATATGATAGTGGAATGTGCCGGATGAACTAATAGGCGAGTTGGTTGAAATGTTTAATGAATCTATACTCAGACAAGAGACAACAGGGACAGTAATTCCTAAGTGGTACACATTTTCTAAATGTTTGACTCAACTTGTATTCCAGATATTGGTATCTAGTGCTCTACACTTTAGAAGTCAACCTGGAGTTTTAAAAAGGAACCTTCAATTGCTACGGAATGTCAATTTCATCACATTCTATTATTCTGTAGAATAATAAAAGAAGAGGAAGGAAGAAAGGAAGGAAGGAACGAAGACAGAGAGAGAGAGAGATTGCAACAAAACATAATAGGCGATACCCCCACAGATACTTAAAAATTAAAAATATCCTAAAATGATGAATGATGAATTCTAGCTTGGTGGACATTTTAGCATATTCTTAATACATTATCAGCAAGATCTAAAACAGGTTTAGTGTATGGTGTGGTTTTTTTTTCTCAGGTGGAACTTTTCCACTGTGCATCTGAACTGTTTTTTTTTTCTTTTTTGCCGATAAATGTAGGAAATGACATTTTGTAAGCTAAGGCTTTGTAGATGGGATGTGGTAATGCTTCAGGGAATTAACTTTTTGCACAGAATGAAGTTTGAAATAGGGCACTATATATTTTTGTACTCGAATCTTGTATGCATTTTAATGAAAAGAAATAGGGAGCATTATAAAAAAGAAGGATGCCTCTCCTTATTGAATCACCCTGAAAAGGATCTCTTAGCAGAATAAGCTCTCTGGATAAAGAATGTATTTTGTATGGTATACAATATATTGATTTCACTCTTTATCTTGGCCTAAGGGACAATCCCAAAGGAGAGGAAGTGTAATCTCAATTTAAGTGTTCTAATATTCCTGGGAAAGCAGATCTGACACTATATTCCCTTCCACCAAGATTTCTTTTGGAAATCATCTTGAATCAGGAAAAGGGAATATTTGAATCCAAGCCATTTACAGATGTGGGAAAAAATTCAGTGCAGGAAAAAATTTTTTTTTAAGAACCTGCTCCAGACAGAAAAAAACCAAAACTAAAATCTTGAAGTCAACCTTTTGGCTTAGGTTAAGTATGTGGATTTCTGGGGAGTTCGTGTCATAGTAGCAAAACCTGGCATGTAGGCAGCAATTCAATAAATGTTAGTGTATTTTTTGGAGGAAGCTTTGCTGTTGCTAAATATAACTGAAAATAAGCCAGTAAAAACAGGGCAGTGAGTGTAAGTTGTTCTGTTGTGTGTGACGACACGCTGTCTTAAATTTTGTATTATCTTAGTCAGTTTTTTAAAGTAAATTTAAAGTTTTCCAGAACATTATTTTAATGGCTATCTATCGCGGCGCTCATTTTAAAAAGAGAATTCTAATGTGACTGTTTTTTTTAAAGACATAACTAGTTAAAAAATGGAAAGTACCTGACTGCATTTTATTTATCAACAATTTTATTACACAAGAGATTCTTTATGGCATAAGAATCAGGAGTAAACTGATTGTTTCCCTTATTTCTGTAGAAAAACTAGCCTAAATTATTGTATGAGTCCAAGTAAGGTTTATTACCAATAGTAATCCTCTGGCTTGCCTTCCAAGCAGTAGAAGTAGTGGTTGTAATAGTAGTAGTAGTAGTAGTAGTAAAAATGAACACAGGATTTGTTAAACCTCTACCTTCCTTGAGGGTTTAAGAAAAGAGAAAAACATTTGCTTCTTTTCTTCTCACAAATGAGGATTAAACGGACATTTTTGGCTTAGTGAAGTTCAAAAACATAAAAACTATATTACACAGGATGGTAACTGGACACTCATGATTGACCCTGGCTCTAAGCCATGATTTAAAAAAGTACACCACTAACATAAAATGGAGATTGAAGGATGTGTAGCACAATGAAGGCAAAATAATACTTGCCCGAGGAATCCATTCGAACACCCGTCCTGGGTGGCCCTTGTTCTGAATAAGAAAACATGGAGTTAAAGGCAAAATAGACACTTCTCCAGACATTGAAAGATAAAGTATTACTGTCTGCCTTGGCACTAAATGTTTAATTTTGTACTTTGGAATAAATAGATTTCACTTCTCATGCTTCTCTATCCAATAGGAGAATGAAAAATTGTTTATCTGTCTCTAAATAAAGAATAAATAAATAATACATTCTTTTTAAAAAATAGGTAAAGAAGTATTGTTAAGTAAATGATAGTGATCTTCCATTGATATTACACTGAGGTTTGGGTCATTACTACTTTTAAAAACTACTTTCTGTTTTCCAGTGTTAGCCTTCAACTTTGGTTAAGTAAGTAAACTTGAATTTCCATAGGAGGAACTGATTGATGGTTATTCATCATATTGATTTCTCTTAGACATGGAGCAGATTTTAAAGGCTGGAAGTTCTGTCCCTGAACAATTTATGACTTTGGCTGATTCTTGATTCCTATATTTAGACAAACTAAAATACTAATAGCCATAGAGGCATTCCTCATTAGGAAGCCTGTGGTGTTTTTGACATCAGCTTGGCAGTCCCAACTCTTGTCTGATCCTGCCTTTATTAAAAATAACTAAATAATCCTAAATTAGATAGACAACAGTGGAATTAGGTAGATAGGCACTAAGATCAGGGCATCTAAACCTTGTGTGCAAAACCTGGCAAGCTTAAAGGAGATTAAAAAGGAAACAACTGGAAATCCACTTAAAACAGTGTTGTCCAAACTTGGCCACTTTAAGATGAGTGGACTTCAACTCCCAGAATTCCCCAGCCAGCCATGCTGGCTGGGGAATTCTGGGAGTTGAAGTCCACTCATCTTAAAGTGGCCAAGTTTGGACAACACTGACTTAAAAGATAATGCAGAGGAGCATTGTATAGTACAGTTTCTTGCTAACTTGACCAAAAGGATGAATACGTTGGGGAGAATCCCTTCACATCAAAAACACAAACTGGCTTACCAAGACTAATAAAATCCATAAAAGATTTCAGTAAAAAATGTAAAAAAATATGAACCTTTAACTTAACAAACTGTCCTAGCTGTTGTAATGGATAGACATTTTTTGGTTTGTTTGCCCAGGCAATGAAGCACTCAGAACCACTGTGTGAGATTCAGTTCAAAAATGCCCTAGTGGTAATAGGACACAGCATCTGAGATTATCGGCACACTTCTGGTAACAACCAACGTTTATAGAAACCATGGCTTGGAGCAAACAGAAGATACTCTGCCAGCATAATAGATATGCATTTAAAGCCACAAAACTACCATTTAACACGTATATGTTACTGCCTACACCCATTCATACAAAATCTGACCCAGATATGACTTAATTTGCATTACCTGACTCCTTAACCTCATCCCAGTTAGGTATCAATATTCACACTTTCCAAATTTTGCAATGCTGTTCATAATTTTTTTTTAAATGTCAAGTACATGCATTAGGAAACGGCACACCGTAAACTGCATTTGAAAAATGAGATTGTTAAAGTGCGTACATTGTATAACTTACACAACGTATGTTAGAATGTGCAGAAAGACACATATGAACTTTGTAAACCGATACAGGAATGAAAGAGAACGGTAAAGAAAGGAATAGAGTAGAATGTAAGGTTAGAAACCCCCCACTTTCTCTCTCTCTGTTTCCTAAGGCAAAGTGACCCCCAAATCTCTACATTTCTAAAGGTGAGTAAAGACTCTTGCTTTTAAAAAAATTAGATATTTTAAGAGGAATAGATTGTGGCACCCTTAATACAGCTATCAACTGTACAACTGACACTTTCCATTAGCATAACTCCTCTGGGGTTTCCTTGCCAGCAATCATAATGATTTCACATCCACAGCACTTTCTCTAGTGTTGATATTTCTATAATCACATCTGAAAATGCTTTTGGATTTATTGTCAGATCCTATAATCAACAAAAATATTTTGTCACAATGAGTAACTCTCCCGCCAAGATGAGGAGTACTGGGAAAATGTCTGACTTAAAGCTTTTCTCCCCCCTCTATCTGATATTTATTCTATATGATGTTAGAGGGATAATTTGTATTCATAAGATGTAAGCATCCTCCTGTATCATATCTGGAGAGAGAGAGAGAAAAAGAAATTAAATATATTTGTGTGTGTGTGCGTTTGGTGTGATTATGGGTAGAAAATGGGACACAAAAATTATGCTACTTCAAAGCAATATTTAGAGAAACCCTGCACACATGGTTTGAAAAAGAACATTGTCCTTTGTTTTACACTTTTAAAAGTTGACAAGTTTGGAATATAGTTATTCAGAGTGAACGTAAATTAAAGGAACCACACTTTGAAGAAAAGACAGCTCCAAACATTTAAAAATTAGCACATTTTTTTTTCTGAACATACATGGACGATACTGTCATTCATAGCTCAACCATTACCAACCTAGCAGGCTCCAGTTAGGTGAACTTCAGTTTCCAGAATTCCCCAGCCAGCATGGCCACCACTGAGCATTCTGGAAGGTGAAGTCCACACATCTAAAGGGCAGCTTCAGGAAAGCCTTCATAGAAACTGACTCAACGTCTCTGCTCAAAGTCAATGCAACTGAAACATCACACCTTGTCAAGGACCAACATTTGATAATGCGCTAATAAAGGTTCCTTAGCAGGCAGTTCCTGATTCTACTTGTTTATCTCGCATCCAGTTCTATCCTGGCATGTATACATATTCATGTACTTGTTAGATTTATAAGCTAGCTTTCTTCCAGGTTTTCAAAGAAACATGCATGTTCTCCTCAGAACACCTCTGTGATGCAGAACGGATAGAGAGAATGGTTGGCATCAAGTGAATTGTTACATTTAAGAATAGATTTAAAATTAGAGTCTCTCCAGACCTACTCCAGGACCTAAACACTGCAGCAACCTGGTGGCTGGTATTTTTCCTTCTTGTAGGGAGCAGTGACAACCTGCAGCAACAGGCAGAATGCTATTTAGATGTTCTTGTGCAGCCTGATACTGAAGTATTAGTGGGTCTCTATAGAAATCTTCAGTGAAAGGCAAAATAAACCATCTGAACAGAAGCTCCCCAGAATTATGGAGAGAAAAAAAAGTCTGCAATCTGGCATTTTATTCAACTGATTTCCCCAAAAGTCCTTTTGTTAGGTAAGGTTTGAATATTTTTCATTGATAATATTATTTACAGGCATCAGATATCAGCCTTGAAGACACTATTATCTGTGCTTCTGTGTCTCCCTCTGAGTCTATGAAACATACTTCTCAGCTTAAAAAATGTAAAGTTTCTGGGGGCAATTTAATTTTAGAACTATTGCTGGACAATATTGATTGGTGGGCTCCCAGTTTGGTCAAATTATTCACGCACATTGAGGGCACAGCAAATCACAGGCAACTGGTATAATTCTATCACTGTTCTAGTATATTTAAAAGGTCATAAAATAATACATGAAATTATTGTCCTATTAAAGAAGCATTATAAGTAAGTTTTACATCAGAAACGTCTATATTAAATGGGTGGACTAGTTGATATAGATGTGATGACATTAAAATCAAAATGATGTAACTTATGTGTTTGAGTCAGATGTCATTACATAATAGCACCATTTGTGCAATGACATCTTCATGCACATTTTTTTTTGGACATCATTGTGGCTTTTACAGATGCCTGTCTTTCTGACAACTTTATATTCCATATGTGATTTTTGGGTTAAATTAGAAGGTTCTGATGAAATGCTACCATCCATAGTTGTTCCTCACTGTTACAAGAATTACATCCCATTTCACAAAATAAGTTCCTTACTCTGCCTTCATGAGGGAAGTCTATAAGCTTAGAAGTCAACATCAGTAAATAGGGCACTTCTAGGTCAGCACTTCTACTCCTCACTTCCTCAAAACCACTTTGAAGTCCATTGTTTTTGCTTATGCCAGTCTCAAAATGCAGAAAACAAGGAGCAGAAATTCCTGTTTTGAACTGCTGCAAATCCTACAGTGACAGAAATTCCCTCACAAAAGAGAATAAAACAATACCTTGTGCCTCCTCTTTATTACAATCTTGTAAATGCTGTGTTCATTTGTCTGGTTTAATTTCTCTCTCTCTCTCTTTGCCCCTCTTACTCTCTCATCTGTCTTGGTGGCTAAAAAGCCACCAAGTCACATTTCTCCTTGAAATAACTTCTAAGGAGACTGAAGCAGGAGGCACAGTGAGATTTGAATTCCTGCAAATGGGAGAATGGATCACCCAGAAGCTCCACAGAAGAGAAAATATTATCATTGCAAAAACATAGCAGTTGTAGGGAAGCAAATAGGCTCAAATTGTAAACATAGATGAAGGCATGAGATCAGGTCTGGAGTGGATTCTGGAATGACACAAAGATTGTAAATGGAAGTAGGATAAGTTGTTAAGATCATGAGTTCTGTCAATTAAATATGCTGAACTCAGTTGCTCAGTTGTTGCTACCTGTGAGGAGACTACTGTTGGTCGATTTACAGGGACATATGTGCCTGATGGAAGGTGTGGAATGGCCTTAAAGACTATGATTTCCCCAATAAAAGTAACTGATACTGAGGAAAAGAACTACTGTAAAAGTTTAGGCACTCAGTTAACTTATTCAACTGTTTTGTGTGCTAGTTCTGTTAGGAAAGTGTGGCAGAACCCAACTCTTTTGTGGCCTAATGGCTATTATTCTTCTGTCATGCTGGCACAAATGTAATGTTGTAGTTAATCATTTGGAGATCTTATTCAAGGCCTTCAAGGAGTCACATGCACATGTTAAAGACAAAATGGGATATGCGCTGAGCATTGGAGCTGACACTGTGGCAATGTGAGAAGACAGTACTTTTCAGAGTAAGTTATTTGTTTGCATTAGTGTTTGATTAGTATGTTTTATGGATGCCTCTTTTACTACATAAATGATGATTCCCTGCATTTCAGCAGCTACAGCAATTACACTCTTTAAAAGCAGAACATAATTGGTAGCTCATTACTGCCCAAATTAATATTACACAGAACACACAGAACCTAATATAGAATTCTCAGTTATGCATGTCTGTTTGCTCTTATTGTCATTGTGCTCAACCTTTTGTTGGCAAAACAATATTTCAAAGGTAATTTTCTACTCCCTCCTCCATAATGTTTTCTAAAAGGTATTGGTAATGTTGCGAGTGGACCAGCAGGAGACCTAGGTTTTGTTTACTACACTGTACAGCATAAGAAACTCAGAAATTTAATTTGCAGGTGTTCCTGGTCAATTATTTTTACATGCAGCAGCTGGATTCAAGTCTGTTCTTAAATAATGTTGCTTTCTGGAATGCCTACATGACCTCCAACTTTATAAGATCACTTCTGAGGTATCTCCAAGCAACCTTCCTGCTGAATCATAGAAACAGAATCATAGAATGGGAAGAGACCAACTTTAAAGTGTTCGATCAATCCAAGTCTCTCTTTAGCAAAGTTAATGAGTTGCAAAAAGAACCTTGCCAGTTACAGGGCCCCTTTTCATTTCTCACAGCTCTTTGTCACTAGGAAATAACTCGGGACAAGTTTAGCTTGGAACAGTTTTTCAAGCAGCTTTGCAAACCATGCCAAAAATTCATGAAGAAAGATACTTCATTGGAGCTACCAAGCTTTAAGAAGTAATGCTTTTGAAGGCATGACATAGCCCTATTGGGTATTCCCTTTGAAGCGGCAGGCCCAGAAGTCTCAGGATCTGAGATACACCAAACATAGCACTGCCATTTTTGATTCCCAATCCTCCTCCAATGCAGTTGAGAAGATCAGAAGCATCTGTTCCATTTTCAGACTCCCGTTTATTTCCTTAGGCTATGCCATGAGGCAGGGTTTAAAGCCACAGTCAAATTGCCCAGTTTCCTAAGTCATAGTTAAGTGTAACCACATCATACCTAGGTTTGTACAATGGGGTACTTTCATTTGTTGGCTCTGTCTGCAGTCAGATTTAACCAGAAGAGTAAAAAAGATTGGTCTGTTTTGAGGCTAGACCCATAATGGCTTCTTCTGGGATGAGAATGGCACACCGTAAGCCTGAATCAGCCCATTTGAGGGCCCAAACATTTCTTGAGAAAAGATTTTGCACCCTCCTACTAACAAGGGTCTGTGGTTTCCTTTTCTATGCTTAGTGTGAAATCTGTACATGGGCAGTAACCATGACTGAAGCCAAGCCATATTAACAACTGCTCCTCTCCTGTGGTTTCTACCACAGGTTGCCCTCAAAGCCCTCTTTATATGCCCAACACTTCACCACCTCCCCTTTGCTTTCAGTCTCTCAGAAATGTGAAACTGTATATATGACAGGCTAGATGGAAAGACGTTTCATAACATTAATCTAAAGATATGGTATAATTTTCAACTGAACATTGTGACTGCATTACAAAAAAACACCAAAAATTATATGTAAATAAAGCAAAGGGAACCTGCATTGTGAAATTAGCTCGACATTCACTGGTTTATGATGGTCTGTGACCATAATAAAGACTGATTTGATTTAACTGCTGAGTGGGGATTCAAAGCAGGCAGTCTCCACAAAAGGCCAATTTACATGGTTGCAAATGATTAACATTACCTAGCAGCAGACGTGGCTGTTCTATCATTCCCCATCTGTTTCTGCTGAACCTAATCATCTGGGGTGCCTTCAGCAAATTTAAGGCAAATGCATGAAGGTTTTTTTCCCCCTAATATCCATAACAAATAAATTTGTTATCTGCTTTACATTTAGTTATAATAATCAATTCCGTTGGGCCAATTTAAAGTTTCAAGGGCTCTGCAAAGGTGGACCGTGGCTTTCACTTACGCCTACTTTCATAAATAGCTCGTGATTTCTCATACAGCTCGTATGGGTCAGGCTTTCTTGGGTCAAAGGCCTCTGTTGAGTCGGGGAAAGAACTCCTGTGAAGGGTGGGTGGAAAGGGAATATTCTGTGGCACAGCTGGAGCAGATAAACTTGTCTGTGGACTGCCTTGATTCTCCCATTTTTCCATCATCTGTAATAAATATAAGAAAACAATACCTTGAGACCCTGCAGACAAAATTCATAGCTTTTTCTTTTTTCACCAGGTTACACTATCTTGTTTTACAACATCATTCTGAACATTTCTACTCAACACTAGATCTTATATACAGGACTGCCATCCTAGGCATTTGTAAATAATCAACAATACCGTAACGTGTATTTTATACAACATAACATATACACAACATGCCGTGTTGTGTGGCAGTTACGCCCGTTCCTCGATCAGGAGGCCCTCCGTATGGTCACTCATGCCCTGGTCACCTCCTGGCTGGATTGCTGCAATGCACTTGCAGTAATGGGGCTACCCTTGAAGAGTATCCGGAAGCTATAGCTGGTGCAGAATGCGGCGGTGCGGACAGTTCTGAATGCCCCTAGGGGGGCACATATAACACCACTGTTACATGAGCTGCATTGGCTGCTGGTCTGCTTCCAGGTCCAATTCAAGGTGTTGGTTATCACCTTTAAAGTCCTTTATGGCACAGGACCAGGTTATCTGAGGACCCGTCTCGCCCGTTATATCAGCCCACCCCACTTGGGCCGGCAGAAGGGGCATGTTGCAGACCCCACCAGTCAAGGAATTTTGTCTGGTGGGATCTAGGAAGAGGGCCTTTTCTGCTGTGGCCCCTGCTCTGTGGAACAACCTACCTCCCGAGGTGCGGTGTGCCCCCACTCTCATGGCCTTCAAGAAAGGTGTGAAATCCTGGTGGCTTGTGGGGTGATTAACTTTGCCCCCTCGTCAAATTGAATGTTTTTAGTATTTATGTATAGGGGTTTTTTTTTTTTTACAATTGAGTTTAATGGATTAATTAATTTTAATTATTCATGGGGTATTTTTAATTGTTTATGGGTTTTTGATTTTAATTGTGAGCCACCCAGAGTCACCCATTGGGGGAGATGGGCGGCATACAAATTTAATAATAAATAAAAAAAAAATGTATAATATATGTAGAAAACATTATTTTTAATATTTTTCCTAGGGTCACAGTAGAGATGTATCATATCCTAAGAAATGGAGCAAGGTAACATAAAGGCTGCCATTCTGTCCCGGTGGCAATTAAATTTAGAGCTAAGGTAATATCACTTCTATTCTATGATGCACAATTCTCCTCTTATAAAGGTATAATATCCCTAAAAATAATTCAGTCTGGATTTATGGGAATCACTCATCATGCTCTCCCATTCATCTCAAAAGGTATATTGAAATTTGAACTAGGATCTCTTTCTATAGCTGCTTGCGTGCAAATCTGTGTCCTGAGATACCGGCTGAAATTAAATTTTGGGAGCAGTTATTTAGTTCAGCTTGTTCTCACAGACAAATTCAAGTCTTCTTGGAAGAAAGCTAGAGCGTGATCTTACTTCTTGTGGCCTATGAGCTGAGCATTAATACCGATAGGCAATTCTTTACTTATTTGGTGCCTTCTAGTCAGTTGTGTCTCCTTGTGACTTTTTTTTTTGTGACTTGTCCAAAGTCCCTCCAGTTTTTTTGGAAGTGGTTTGCCCTTGCCTTCTTCCTAAGGCTGAGAGAGAGGGACTGACCCAAAGTCACACAGCTAGCTTCATACCTAAGGTACACGTGGAATTCAGTTTCTAATCCAGTGCCTTTAACCAGTAGACCAAATTGGCTTTCAATGAGGGGTTTGAAGCAAGCTAATTCTGAAGTCAAGCAATTTGGTTCAGATCATGATATACAGAGCCAAAGATATACATATTGATAAATCCAAACTCCCAAATTATATTTTAGAGAATGTTTACCTCAGTCCTAATATACACACACATACAGAGTGTTTTAATTGGTCTTTGCCTGTAAATTTATAAATAAAACATGTGCCAAATAGCCATGTCTCCTCATGGAAAAGTAGATTCCAAGTCAGCACAGCATGTGTCTTCTGCTGGCTATCAAGGGAACAATAGTCACCACACCTATATACCCATATAATTTCTGCAATAATTTGGTGCTGATTCCTAAACTGTAGAGAGAATAAGGAATGGCCTTGAAGGACAGTGGGAAGTTCCGTTATCAAGGCAATGATCAGACAAGCATGGTTTAAGTCCATCCAAGAAACTAACTTAGGAAAACACCTCAGACGGGCCCCCCTTAATTCACACAAAGATAAAGTGAGGGAGGAAGGAAGCACATTCAGACATGCAAGATTCTGTTGCTATAGCTGTCCTAAAATAGTTTTAGATCTATGTGGCATTGATTTCTTAATCTGGTCTACCTTATAGGGCA
The DNA here is from genome assembly GCF_059951505.1 of Python bivittatus. Taxonomy (NCBI): domain Eukaryota; kingdom Metazoa; phylum Chordata; class Lepidosauria; order Squamata; family Pythonidae; genus Python; species Python bivittatus. The sequence continues at coordinate 7,333,078 of NW_028277037.1, read as the reverse complement.
ATATAAGTAAACTACGTCTGCCTAAAGCTCTTTCCCCTATAAATCATTTATGTTACATCCAGGGTCTGAAATTACATAGCTTTGCCACAACATTTATAAAGCGTTGCTTCTACTGTGCTTAGGTATAAGCACATATCAAATACTGCTACTATCACTACTAATACTATGTGAAAAATGCTCAGACTTTTAAAGAATTCCATAGGGACCCTTTCCTTGGTGATTTCTTTTTTCTCAGAATGACATGAAGATAAAAGTATCCAAAATCTCCTGGAGTGTTACTTGACCCCTAGAGTTCCCAAGAAAGGAAACTTGGCTACTTCCATGTGGAGCATGTAATCCTTGGTCTCCTGTTCACACAGAAGAAAAGGATTGTCTTCAGAGATGACTATCCAAGCATGCTTTAAAGATGATCTCATAGAAGGTCCTATTAACAGTAGATGGACACTTTTTGGGGGGTGCCTTTAAGTCCATGCAGATTTCTTAGCAACATTTTTCAGAAGTGGTTTGCCATTACTATGGCTGAGAGAGATTGATTGGCCCAAGGACACCCAGCTGGCTTCATGCCTAATGTAGCACTAGAACTCAGTCTTCCATTTTCTAGCCTGGCGCCTTTAACCACCACACTAAACTGGCTTTCAGACAGACATTAGTTGTTCCATCTTAATCAGGCTAGTAGACACTTATTTGTATTAATCAGGCTCTTCCATTTTCTTGAATAAACATTGGCCCAATCAAATTAACTGCTCAAATGCTCCTAGGCTTCATTGTCTTCAATTCTCCCATGCATCTAATTTTTTTGTTGCTCACTAGTTAACAAACACATGCCTGCAGCTAGAGTTGAAAACAACTCTAATAATAATCTTGGTCTAATATAATCTGCTTGCATTTGGCTAAAGCTACTGAAAAATGATTTATGTATTAATGCTGAGCAGGCTGGAGGATACAAGAATGACAGCTCATGAAAAAATATGAATTAACAACATTTGTTTTTGTGTTCAGTTATAAGGCATTATAGTTCTACCATGAACAAAACAAAGAGCCAATATCTATAGCAAATTTGTATGTATGTTGCTTCATAGGTCAGTTCCACCAAATTCAGTAAGAAATGCTTGCTTTTAAGACAGTAGGTATATGTATGTGATCAAATGCTTAACTTTTACTGTCATATCAGATTTATATTCCTATACTTGCTAGTGGGATACAAAGCCCTAGAAATCTTGCAATCCAGGCTATTGTTTGTACACATACTATTTCTCCCTCAACAATGAGTCTTATTTCCATGCATTCTAATAAGAACAATTTAAAAGAAAACTTACAGGCTTTGGAGTTTTCCATGGTGAAAAGAACCCTAAAAAAAGAAAAGAGAACAAAGTAATGAGAATTCAAATATGATTCACTTGTCATAAGCCTTACAGATATCTCCATCTCCATTTCCATGAATTACAAAACATGACTGCCATCTTGTCAGCCAATAGCACAACAGAACATATGGAAAAACATTATTTCATATTCAGCTATTTTCATATTTAAAAACAATTGTCAGAGATAAATCTCTGTATTAAAAAAATAAATTAGAAAAGTTTTGGGGGAAAAAAATCCCCAACTACTGCAATCAGGGGGGTTTCACAGCTTAATACGTTACCAATCTATCTGGATGACTGCCTGTGTCTTTATCTACACTATCTACAAATATATAAATGAAGGTAAATGACTGGCCTAAATAGCTAGTCTAAATTTCATAAATGTAGCATTTATCCAAAATGTGTACTATCAAACTATGATTTTTTTTTTCTATTTATAGTTTCATGAGTTACTTTCTGAGGTAAATTTGGCCTTTCATGCAAAACCCTTTCTTTGCCAACACTGTCTTACTCCTCCGAAGTATAACCACGTAGGTCAGTGTTTCTCAACCTTGGCAATTTTAAGATGTGTGGACTTCAACTCCCAGAATTCCCCAGCCAGCACAGCGGGCTGTGGAATTCTGGGAGTTCAAGTCCACACACCTTAAAGTTGCCAGGGTTGAGAAATACTGATGTAGATGATCCTGTTCTACCTTTCGATGAAAAGTATGAAAGGTGGTATCAAGCAGGGCAGAACATTAACAGGCAGGAATGCTATTAAAAATCTCAAATAATAATAATAAAAAAAAATAGGAAGAACCAGCATTTGTACAAAATACAAAAAACCAAACTTTGTCTGGTTCAAAAGGCCACTTGCTTAAACTCATTTCCAAATCACTAGAAGCGAATATATTTGACTATCTCCATGAGGAAGTTTTAGAATCTGGATAGCATCAGACAGAAGATCCTTGCACTTTTGATGCAAAGCAGGAATTAAGATGATGTGCTTAACCAGCTTGCTCCATCGCAAGTACAGGTCACCGGACATTTCTTGAGGGCAGGAATACACATCATCTTCTACTACCCACCCTACACCACCAAGAAGGTAACTTTCACCTGCATTTTTCTGCTTTGCATCAAAAGTGGTGTTTTCTGTCAGGTTTGCCCATTGCACGTCATTTCTTTGAAGACAAATAACATCCCCTTCCTTCTTCCTATTGGTGTCTCCACAGCAATTCCCCCCCGCCCCAAGAACAGTGAAAGGCTGGGCTTTTTAAAACACAAGTTCAGTGTCAGCTTAGTGAACTGGTGGCCCTATCCCATTTTTTAATGGTTAAGGTGAAATTGACCAGAGTTCTGTCAGTTTCACTTCCGTCAGAAGCGACTGGAACTGTGGTCTGTTCTTTTTCTTTTTAAACTGGTGGATGCCAGGGGGTCATACAAAAGGTCTATCAATGGACCCTATATGCCTCCAAAGATCCACCCGCGAGCTTGCTTTTCTGTGACAGGTGGGAAGGGTAAAGAGGCAAAAGAAATGAAAATAAGGGCTGGGATGAATGTGGTCTTGATAGAACATGGCCAAAGTGGAGGAAGGGGTTGAAATCTGGAAAGGGTTTTCTTAAAGTGGCAACATGTCCAGTCAGTTTTATGTGCTGGAGTTAAGCAGATTAAGATTACAGTGTAGAAAGCACTGTAACTGCAACTTCTCTGTAAGATGAAACAGTAGTAATTGATGTATGATAGCAATTGAGAGATTTACAGATTACTCAATAGCCTCAACATCAGTTTCCTGAATAGCTGGAATTCCAGGATGATGATTTTTTTTTTTTTTTCACATAGCATCAACAGCAAAGTGAACACATTTCACATATAACAATGTTGCTGCTGATGGTAATTTTTACCATCAGAGAGCAAAACTATATGCCACTGGTATCTCAGGTAGTCTTGTTCCTGTGTCAAAAGACTCATTTCTCCATAAATACTTTTTCTGGAAGCATGTCAATAATTCCTACAGAGAAAATTCCAACAGAACTATCTCTTCACCATTGGAGGATTTACAGATATGCTTAAGAACGATAACAAATATTATACCTGGTGAGCTAAATATAACCATCTGAGAGCAGGGATGAAAAATTGGACCTCCTTTCAGGAGGTCCACTTTCCACTCCCACTTTGGTTTTCCATGAATTTTCCATTCCTAACCTCCCATCTCAGAACCAACAATCATTTTTTGGCCACAGAATCCTCAGTCCACATTTTTTTTTTCCAGTGGTGGATTATGTGAGGAACTGCTGACAACTCCCTGTCCTTTTCCATGTCCTTCTTGTGGCTGTATTATCTGTACCTGCAGATAATATTAAGGGATGATTCACTGGAAAAGTTTTAATCATGTACCATGTCTGAATATAGATTATCCACTGATACAATAAAGAACAGCGTGCACGCGCGTGCGTGCACACATACACACACAGTCTAACTAAAACATTTTTGTGCTCAGCTTTGTAAAGGCAGAATCCAATTTAAATTTCCTATGCTCAGTCTCAGCCTAGAATGAAAACCTATACTATACATAACAAACACCTGTATCTTCCTTTACTGCAAATGCATTATTTCTTTTTACCTTAGAATGTAATAGTGTAACAAAGGCCATCCTCCAACTTTGGAGTTTTATGAAGCTGCTTTGAATTATTGTTTGCTTTTCATATTGTTCATAAACCTAGTGATCTTGAAGAGTCTTGTATATGGAAACAGGAGACCAACGTTTTTATTAAGTTAGTCATATAATTTATGTTGCAGCTGAGTATGGTGAATCCTAGTCTCTTACCTGTACCCCACATATATCTCTATCAGCATTTGCTTTTTAAAATACTGTGGTTCCCTGAAGACATTACATACTTTTTTTTAATTAGCTAAGTATTTATTCTGGATCACTTGGGCAAATAAGACCTTGAGAGATAGTTAGATCTATTGAAGTTCCTGTGGTCTTCCATACCAGTAGTCCTAGTAAGCAATGCTGTAGTGAGGGGTATTTGAAGCTGTACTAGGGAGAATCTGGGGAGCTATGAGTTTGATATCCTAATCTGTTGATTTGATTCTATGGAAATTGGGTAAACACAGGACTTTCTAACTAATGGTTAAGCTAGCATTTTCCAACACAGTGTTCTGTAGCTGTGTTGTATTACAATTCCCATCAGCCCTTCCTTGTCTGGAGGCAACACAACTGTTAGGCCAAAATATTCTAGAAAGCTGGTTCAACAGACGTCACCTTGTTTTCACATCACTTGTCACAACTCCATATAACTTTGTGGATTTTATTGTCTTTTGCCATAGCAAGCATCTGCATAAGGCTGCCTTAACTAAGCTGTCTGAAGAGCATGGCAAGGATCTTTACTGAAAATGAACAGATGGCATTCTGGCCCTTTCCTGGGGGATAATTGAGTCTCAGCATGAACTTTTGAGGTCCTGAGTAGTGTGACCTTTATTTAATTTAAGGGCAAACGTTTTCAGAAATGATTTCGTGTTATTAAATTTTGTGGCAGCACTGATTCCATGTTCAAATGGATAAATTAAACATACTTGCATATTCTTCATCTCCACAATAAATTGCTTTAGATAACAGAAGTATCTTTGGATTCTTGAAAGGGGAGTGAAAGGTTATCTAGGAAATCCCTCAACTCTCTGGAAGAGACTTCCGGGAAATCTGGGTGATAGGGATATTGGTGGAAATTCCCTCTGTGCCAGGAGTATGTTTTCCATATGAACTGCCTTCCTGGCAGCTTTCATTTATCCCACTGTGTCATCAGCACATAGATTGTTAAAGATTCCTGCCATGATCCACAGGTTTAAAGAGCATTTGTTAGGTGTGGCCATGATCTTATTCTGCTGGGGGCAATTAGGCCACCATTTCTCCTGCTCTTGTAACTCTTCACTCCAATGATTGCAAGACATTTATATGGGGCTCCTATGAAATTGCAGTTCATCCAGAATAGATAGAGATTGTCCTAAGGATCTGCTTTGAATACTCATTTTCAATGAAAGGCAAGGATGATCAATAAAGGGGAAGGAAATCCATGTAAGGCACTATGTCCTTAGAAAGGTTCAGCAGGTGATATTTTCTGTTTTCTTTGTCAAGCCTTCATACATGTTCAGGATTCTTCAGACAGCCAGTGAGCTGTTGAATATTGGACTAAAACCACGGAGACCCAGATATAAGATGACCTTCCCTGGATGACTTGGGGCCAGTTGCTATTTCTTAGCCCACCTCCCTCTCTGGGAAAAATTGGAAGAGGATGCTCTCTTGAACTCCTGGAAGAAAGACAGGCAATAAATCTAGCTAGCTAAATAACTAAGTGGCTACCTAAACAATAACTTGCATTTTTATTAAGTACAATTTCTAATGGTTTTGCATTGCAATTTTAAGGGTGTGTCGTTTTCAGTCAGCTAGAGAACTTCAAAAAGTGTTTCTATATTGTGAACAAATAAATATCAGTGGTAACATAGCTTATTATAATTACTCTATTTTTATCAAACTTTTTCTCTGAAAACTTAAGTTGATATGCATGAGGTCTCCCTTGATTTTATCCCTACAACCCTGAGAGATAGATTGTGCCAAGAGAAGGTGACTGGTCACAAGCCATCCACTCAGCTGCATTAGCAAGAGAAAACTGGATCTCCTTAGGTTGAGTCTTACACCTCAATAATTTCACTAGTTCCACCAAAATATCAGCATTCGTATTATCATAGTGGTGACTGTTTGTTTATTTATTCAATGTATGTGGCCACCCATCTCACATAAAATAACCCTGCGTGACGAACACAATAAAAACAATAACGAAATGCAACAAATAAAACAGTTTAGAACCATTCAAACTACTAAAAGATCAAAGAATACTTGATACATTTTTAGCAACTACTATTGTGACAAAAGCTAAGTGCTATTAAAACATGTTATTTTAAATGAAATAATGCTTTCCTGTATAGCTGATTAAAAATGATATTAGCCAACATTAATAGCAAGTGTGAAAAGTGACAACATTTAGAGGCATTTATGTCACAAACAAAATAATCACCAACAGCAGCCCAGAGTCCCCGGTTGGGGGGAGATGGGCGGGGACAAATTTAATGAATGAATGAATGAATGAATAAATAAATAAATAAATAAATAAATAAATAAATAATCCAAAAGTTGCTACAACTGAAGGGTTTACCTGATCTTGAGAACAGGCTATGGTGACTAACAGCATATTTAGCTGACCTAACAGACTGTCTTAAAATTTAGAATGTGGAGATAAATGAAGGTTTAGGAGCCATATGTTGTGAGGTTTACAATTTGCAAGTAGTCATAAAATCTCCTGATGGCTCCAGAAGAGTTAGGCACAAAATGGTGGCTGAGGTGTAATGCCAGATATAGATGTCTTCTGTTCCAGTCTATACCCGTCTCTCTAAATTTGAATTACTCTCTATACTGTCTATATCCATCTCTTCAAATCTGAAATACTACCAGTATTCTGAATCCAATATTTAGTGGAGTTTTCATATTTGAGAAACGCACCAAATGCGCCTGAGATTTATTTGAAGAAACCAAACATGAAATTTGACTCTTATGGTCCACCCCATGCACAGAAAATTACCTTTCCGACTAGGAAAGCATTCAGCATTCTTACTCCTGAGACTGCAAGCAGCGGTCAAATGTCGAAAATAATTGTAAATGTTTGGTTTTGAACCCCGAATTTTAATTTTTCCCAGGGAATCAGCTTTCTTAGCCCCTTGAATTCATAACCAGGTGCAATGCATCTCCCTGTGCATTGTTCCCAACCTTGAATCTTCTGACTGCAGACATAGCTTCCCACTTGCTGTCAGCATGCTCCCTGTCTACCAGCAAGCTGCAGAAAACAGTTTCAGTCTGGGTGAGATTGGGGGAAAAGTGGGCTCTGAGCAAAGGTTCGTTCATCCAATGGAAAGCTGTGCAGTGCTGTGATTCCATTTCCTTTATTGTTTAAACTTTTTTTTTAACAGAAACTTTAAAAAGTTGTTTAAACTTTTTTTTTTTTTTTAACAGAAGGCAAACTCCACTTTCTAAATGTTTATAAGTTGGTGTGAATGGCTGGATCCACACATTGCCCTGAGTCAGAATTTTAATGCTGATTTGCTGAATCACGGCTAGTTCACACTTCATACTCATCTAGAATGGCTTGCTTGCCATCCTGCCAAGACAAATCCAGGCAAAGCATCATGTGAATTGATCTTTCCCTCTCTGTCTCTTACGCACAGATCTTGTAATTTCAATTTCCAACTGCAATTAGAAACAATTAGAAGTAGCTTATTCAGAATCAAGTTTTTATAAAGCTCTTCTGCAAATGAATCTCCTTCCAAGTGATTTATGTTGCATACAGCTAAAACAAATTTTAACACGTAGATGTGCTGTACCCAGTGGTTGGTCCTGCTTTAAATGGTATTTTACTATAGCTGGTTTCCTTAAATTGCTTTTAATGGTATTATATTGTTTGAAATCAATTATTTTTAATTTTGTCACTTTGGTGTGAAAGCTGGGATGACTCGTTAACGCAAATAAGCTAAGCCAAGCTGCACCTAGAAAAGGGTGAAAAGCATTTGGACCCTGATTTTTATGTTTTGTTATGTTTTACATTTAATATTGTCCATCATTTGTGCACTAAAACAACTTGAAATACTGAGGGTGGGGTGGAGGGGAGAACAAATAAGATAATGAAATCAAATATTAGCAAGCAGGATTTGATCTCTTGAGAAACACTAAACATATATAAAAGGGAGCACGTATAAGTCAGATGAAATAAACTAAGGTTCAGCCAGAAATTTTTCCTCAAGGTGATGAATGTACAAAGAGGTTGAGTTTTAACCTTACAATATTTCATTCCAGTTATTGAGAACATTATCAGAGCAGATGGTAGCACATCTGCTCAGAAGCGAAGCAAGGCTGGATCTGCTTAGTACTTGGATGGGTTGGGTAATCCACCCTGCAGTTCTCATGAAGATAAAAGAGGGAGGAAAAATAGCATATTCAGACTTGCAAGAATCTATTACTATAGCTGTTCTAATAAATGTAGCTTTAGGTCTGCATGGTGTCTGCTTCTTAGTCTGGTTTACCTGATAGGGCTGACATCAATTTTACAAATATGTGAAATGCAGTCAAATCTAGTTTTTCTCCTGGCTCCACCTACTGTTTTTTTGAGGATCCCTTTAACATGTCACCCAAGGCCCCTTGACCCATGTAAAGTCTTCATTGAAAGTAAAGGTAGAGCTTCAATTATGTGCCACCTTGGCTTTTTTTTAATTCTCCTGCAGGCACCACGGCATGTCTCTGATTTCAGCAGTGCAATAATTTCACTTAATGAAATTCCAGAGTATTGCCATTCTGCAGACTTATCTACGAAGGTTATATATTAGCTGCCAATATGTGTATGGCTTGGCAACTGAGATATCGACAGCCTGCATAAAAACAGTTTGCCTGACTCACTCAGAGTACTCATGTCATCAACATCTTTTAATGGTCACCTGGGTGAAGAGAATGAGGGTTTATAGATAATGTTTTTTTAATGGCAGATCCAATGTAATGGCAATTGGGTTGGTGCTTTCATAGCTGGCTGCTGGAAACTCTGCTGGAAACGCTGCTGGAAGACAGCTGTTCTGGAAGGCCTTTGGGGAATGAATGGTCACTTCTGCGCATATTGTATTATGGTGTATTTAGTATTTTTTTCCCCCTGATTTCAGGTTATTCTACGTTAGTTGTTTTCTGAGCCCACTGGCATACAAATATAATAAACACATAGATGAGCAGTACTGAAATACTGACATCAATGATAAGTTATCAGAACTGCCTTAGAACAACTAAAATTGAATGTAATATTTCTCAAATGGACAGATTAAAGTTTAGATTAAAATAAAATAAAGTGGCAGAGGTGGGATTTTTTTGGTTTTTGTTTGTTCCTTTGAGTCAGGGTTGATTGCTGGCGACTGCCTGGACAAGCCCCTGCAGTTTTCCTGGCAAAGGTATTTCAGAAGTGGTTTGCCATTGCCTCCTTCCTAGGGCTGAGAGGGAGGGACTGGCCCAAGTTCATCCAGCTGGCTTTGTGCCTAAGGTGGGACTAGAACTCACGGTCTCCCGGTTTCTAGCCTGCTGCCTTAACCACTAGACCAAAGTGGCTCTAAAGTAGCAGTAGACGTACTGAAACACATGAAATTCAGACCCTTGTTTCTAGAAATATGCCCAAGCTCAATGTATTCCAAGATAGACAAGCAAACTGTACATTCCATACAAAAACACTTAACAAGACAAACACAAACCAAATGTCTGGCAGATCAGGAGTTGTGACTAACGCGTTATGCTGAGTTATCGTTCAGGTTAAGAATAACGTGAACCGGAGTGGCAGGGAGGGGAGGGAGGGCAAATCATCCTGATTGCCCACGATGGATCGCTCACGTGGCATCTTAAATGGAAAAGAAAAAAAATGCAACATCGTAACCCAGTTGCTGCATGAAACAACTGGAGCTCAAACGCAGCAAAGGGAAATGAAGGAGAAGGGGAAGGAGGACTGAAGTTCAGAACTCAAAGAGTTCCGCAGCATAAATTGCCAAACGGAAGGCCATTTCAAGAGGGAACTGTTTTATGATGAGGTGAGAGGTTGATTTACGATCACACATTTACTGCACAAAATGTGCGGGCGTCCAAGAAAACATTAAATAGCACGTTTGTGCTGTGTTTGTCCATCGGCTCATTTTCGTAAGGGCAGGTGAAATGCAGTTTGTGATCATTCTCTCCCTTGATTTCTTTTTCTTTTTGCAAAACACAGTCCATTATATATTTATTATCCATTACATGACAGCCTTTGGGACCAAACCTACACATTAATTTAAAAGGAAAAATGGTTTTTTCCTAGCGGCGTAACCTTTTCTCTCCCGACATTTTACAAAGAAAACTTCCCCGTTGCGCAGACAATTTTGCACCACCACACCGGTGTGAAGGTTATGTAATCTTGGAGGTGTTTTTTACTTAATAGTTCATTAAGAGTCTATCTCCATAGACTGAGAAGTGCTTTCAAACTGTCATGGAACAATAAAGAGTTTCACGGTGAGTGATTCACCAGTTTGCATCCACAGCCAGATTTAAATCACCCATGCTGTTTAAGAGATTTGCTAGGTAGGGCACATTCAGTGAATTGTCTAGGGAACAATTTCAAACAGGAGAAGACCATTTTCCCTTGTGCTTCATCCTTATAAGATCAGAGAATCCATGCATAAGTTGAAAGAACAATTTCAGATTTTATCCAATTTATTACACCCTCCTTCTACTCCGAATCTGGATTTTTGTGAGAATCCCCTCAAACAGCATGATTGTGTTAAATATATATTTACTTGGCAAAAGCATGTATGCCTCTTATTTTAGGCATTTTGTCAGTTTTTTTGGTTAACTGTATCTGATGTTTTATGCTGCGTTAGCTGTCCAGAGTCAAAGTTTTGAGATGAAACATAAATAATATGCGCTTAAATAAATACACTTTGTTCTGTTTAAAGCTGAAATAACACACTAAAATATTTTAAAAATTTATTTTCGGGCAGTATTTCTTATACTTTTTTTCTCTCAGGACCCCTTCCCACTTCTAAAAATTATGGAGGACCCCAAAAGAGCTTTGGTTTGTATGGGTGATATTTATCAAAGTTTACCATATTAAAAATTAAAATTGATGCATTCAAAGTTGCTACCGCTTCACATGATTGTTTGAAAGGATTTTAATCTTGTATTATTTTTCAACGTAGGCTGACAAATAATTCTGATTTCACAGACCTTGAGAGGGTCTTGGGGGATCCTCAGCGGTCCTTGGACCACACTTAGAGAAACACTGCTTTAGGAAAATAGACAGGATCATCTGATTAATTTTTTTTTTCCAAGCTACAGACGCTTTAGCTTTATTGTATGGGACAAAATGTGGGGCTCAGTTCAGTCCTACAAACTGCACAGAATAATTTTCTTATGCCTATTCTTACTCTTTCTTGGTATCTCTTGGCAGTTTAAGTAAGGTAAAGGCTATAGTTCTTTATTAAAAGTACACATCTGGGCCAAATTAATCCCAAAGATTAATCAACAAAAGCTTCATGGTTTCCCACAATGAATCAAAGTTTTTGTTCTGAATAATTACTTAATATATTGCTAGGCTGTTAGTTATAGTAATAAACAGTAAATTGCAAACAGTTTATGATCATTCTGTCTGTTAATTTTTTTTTTAATAAAACTTAGTCCATTATATATTTATTATCTATTACATGACAGAGTTTGGGGCAAAATCTAAAAGGAAAAATTGTATCATTTCAGACTTAGATTTGTGATTTTTTCTCCTAAAGAATATGGACACAAATTTCTTCATTTACAATTGCTACCTGCAGATCAGAAAAAAAGGATTATAGCTCATTTTATAATTGACTGTTGATACTTTATGATTGAAATAAATTAGCATTTTCACTATTTTATCATCTCGTATATGTGTATATTCTGCAGGTACATGGAACCATCAGACAAGAATAGATTTTTTCATTTTTTTTCAGCTATATTTTTATTTTATTATTTTTTTTAAAAGAGGCTGGCATTTTGATAAGAATGCTTATGGCTGTCACCACCAAAATGGTTTCCATTTAACCTGTCATGTTATGCACCATTGCCCTATTCTTGTTATTAGGGGTTATTTCCATTTTGTCAGCTACGTCTTTCAAATCCAAAGAGGCTGAATAATTTCTGTTTCAAAGAGAGAGAGAGAAAAGCATCATCACAGGAAGGGGTGAGGGAAAAATTCATCTCTTATTTCTTTCTTTCCTTTTATGGATATTAAATTCTCAGGGTCTTGGTGGGAGATTTTATCATAATGCATTTTCACATATTCATGCTAAGTGAATACATATATGGCCTTTATTATGATCAGTGACCAAATTTAATAGTAATATATTAGGTTAGATATGAAATTTATCCAGCCACTACAAAGGCAATGATTGCTACTAGTCAAGTCTCATCAGACGTTTCCACATAGTGATTTCCCTCTGCCTTTGTGAATCTTAAAAAGCCAATGTCTTGTCAGTATATTAAAAAATATGTATTTGCTTGTTTACATTCTCTACTGTAGCGCTCTCTTCTTAAAGACCCTTCTCCTTCAATCTCTTCTGATGATGATTTTCCTGGGGAACTGTACATTTTCTTTCATCTTAGCATTTACTACAGATATTGAGAAATATGATCCCACTTTAAGGACTAGGTAGCAGACATGGTGGTTCTGATGTTAACTGGAATGTGAGCAAATGTCTCATAAGCGTATAGCTGAATATATGATCTTGGGGAGGTAAGAGGTCAGGAAGTAGCACTGTCTAAACCTATATAAATAGTCCAGTCTTCAAAACCTATGTCAGCATAAATTAGCAAAATCTAGAACTCTAAGAGATTGTTACAGATGTATATCCTCAGATGTACCTTGTTTGCACTCAGTCGCAAGTTGTAACTCTGCCAAGGCTATTTATGTACAGTATGACTTTGCCAAATCTACACTAACACTGAATGATAGGAATTGTTCAGGAGTAAAAAAATGTGACCAATTCTTTATGTGCATTAAACACAATTTGGGAGAAGACTATTCCAGCTTTAACTGTGAAGCATTACATTTTCCACTTAGATAAACACATATATACTTTTTACATTTGTTTTAGAAGATAACACTGCATTTTATCTGTAATCAGTTCTTAGAACTACAGACTAGGAATTGGGTGATAATTAAAATCAACTTATTTAATCAAAAACAGAATCTCCTGCCTTGTCAAGTTCTGACATCGAAGCATTAATTTTCTAATAACTATACCGGCCTGAGTACATAAATATAATTAAATTTCTATTTTTAACATATGAATTCAGATTCATATTGGTCTAATCAAAGATACGTTTTTTAAGTAAAAAACTTATTTAACTTAATTTAATTAATCTAATTTCCTTACCACTCTTAATATCAACCACCAACAGTTAGTTATCTTTTAATCAACTATTTCATAGAGATCACTATTTTGCAGAAGCTTTAGAACCAAAATAGTGACTTGGTTATATATTGTCTTACAGAGTCGAAGAGTTTGAGGTAAGAGGCAATTTAAGTGCTAATGAAATTAAGGCTGCCATCCTTGAACCATTTTCTTGTAGATGGGCCCCACTGAGCAACAAAATTTACCTTCAAACACACATCTCTAGGGTTGGTTTTTACAAGTTATATAATCTGTAGTTTTAGACTGCAATTATAAACACATTTATTCCAAAAGCAGCCAGATCAGGAGAATATGACTTTACAAAAGATTGCATTGCAGAAGTGAAAAGACGGGAACACCTGCAAAATTTCAGTTCACTTTACAAGGATCATATGCTAAGAATCATTTTTCACATTGCTGAAAATAATTCTGTCTTCCATTGCTGAAAGGCAGTGTGTACTGAGAGAATGTGTATCTCTCAGAAAAAATTATTAAGAGGAAAAAGAGCTGCAATTTGCTCCTGGAGGTAAGGCAGAATACAGATTTAATGAATGAAGAAATGAATGAATGAGGAGGATCTTTCTTCAAGCTTTACCAGAAAATAGCCCTTGTCCTAAAATATACCTAGCATTTCTACAGTGCATGAAACAGCAAACTATGTACTATATTATGCTACCTATCCATGAGGGAGAAGATGTGTATTCACACTCTCCTGAGATTCTTGAGAACTAGAATTTGTAATTCATAGTTGCAAAAATTCCACCTTTATAACTTGTAAAAGTAAGCAGAGGAATAAAAGGGAAACTCATTTCTAAGACTACAGGCAACTGGTTTGGCCAAAACCCTCTTTGCTAGAAGTAAATTGAGCCAGAATACCAGCATGAAAACAAATGCATATAAAATTGCAATTATAGTCAATTCTTTTAATTGAAACAATCACTATATTTTAAACAGTACTATTTTATCTGTGCTAGAAGATATCTACTAGGACAGAGAAAAAGATTTCGATAGCAGCAAGCCAACTTTGAGTGAGAAGGCAAAGCAGGGTTGCGTGTGGTTCATACTTGGATGGGAGATTGCCATGAAATCTCCAAGAAAGTTGATAAAAACATCCTGGAAAAAAAACAGTGGCAAACATTTTTGTATTGCTGCCAAGATAACTGTATTAACATGTCCATGAAGTCACTAGGAGGCAAGCTTGACTTGAAGGAAGTTTTACTTTGTTATGTAAAATTATCAAGGCTATCTTATCAGTTGGGCTGTCAAATGAGCTAATAGTGTTGTATTTCACCCAGCAGGCAGGATTGTAACCTAGTAAGCAAGGTCTCAAGAATCCACAAACTCCTGATAAGTAATCTGAAAAAAGACAGGAAGCCATAATAGAGAATTCTAGTGATCATAGTATTTCAGCAAACCTTATAGATAAAAACAATATCCAGACTCTTTTGATCCTTTCTCATTCCTACCTTATCTAATGGGATGAGTGGAATGACTTGTTTCAACCTGTCCTTTGCTTTTGTAATGGTCAGATTTGCTCTTGTATTGTTTTTCGCTGACTGGGTGTGAACTCCCATGTGGAGTTCCCTCAGGCAAAAGCTTGCTATGAGTTCAGTAACACAATGTGTTCAACAAAGTCCTCTTCCAAAGGTGTAGGAAGAAGGGATTTAGCACATGATTTGGCCAATTCCCACCCTCCTACTTCTTCCTTAAGTAAGGAAAGCTACCGTGCTTGGTCACTTCCAGTGTTTGGTTGATGGAACAGACTCAACCACAGAGGTGGGCTTTATTTTTTTGCATTTGCTGCTCATGTATTGCTTCCTTTGCTGCTAGCTTTTTCATTGTACTTGGGAGAGAAAAGTTGGGGGATCTGAGATCTGTTCAAGCTTGCAGCCCCCCTTTTATTTGCTGAGATAAGAGTAGAGTCCTGTCCTGGTGAGTTTCGGGACAGTTTTTACAGCTACGAAAACTTGACTTTTTAAAGACAAGTCTGGTATGAGTTGAGAGCTCACCCTGGGCTGTTTGGGCTGTTTATGGTTCCTCAGTGGCCCCAGTCTTTGTAATCTATTGTTTTTATTACTGTTTTGTTAGTTCTGTTATTTTGTTCTATACAGTCCTGCTGGATAAGATGCATAAATGAATGAATGAATGTTGTACAAGCAAATGTTATTTAAAGCTAGGATGAACATATCCATATTTATATAAAAAAAAGCCTTCCATTGGGAGAGTTAGTTAAATGCATCCTCTCTCTGAAAGCCTATTTATTCACTTTAGGATGATAAGGAACCATAAAAGAACAGAGTTCTGGAGCATTATCACCAACTGGAACGAAACACCTTACATCCATTTGCATCTATTTTACTTCAAGGGACTGGTAGCATCCTCCCCAATGAATATTCCTGTTTTTATAGTTTTAAAAAAAATACCGGAATCACGAGCAAAGCCTGTGACAGGCACTGAACGCTCAGAATATTTTTAGATTACTTAATCCTTGTGATTGTTTGATTGCAAAATGGGGTGCAGTTTAGTTTTGGAATATACCTGCACCACATTTCAAAAACAATAATTCAGGAAGCAATTTGGGTGAGCGAAATAATGAAAATCCTTCTACCCTAAGTGCAGTGTTTACTAGTACAGGCAAGAGGCAGACTGTGTGCAAAATTCTTCACCATTTTGCAAAACCAATTTTAGGAGAAGTGATTTGAGAAGAGGAGTTGGCATGATGTGAGCGATGCAGAATAAAACAGCAATTAAAAATGGAATAATCTGGCAAAGGGGGAAAAAGATGATAAGAAAGACTGTAGTAAAACATCGAAAAATGTTTTAATCAAATGAAGAGACACTCTTCCAAGAACCTTTCCAGAAGAGATAATTAAAATCTTCCATATCTCAAAATGTGAAACTCAGTCTTGACAATTATGTCTTTTTTTCTGTGATGACTGAAAACTAAAAAGAGTACACTAAAAATGTTCCTTTCCAAGATGGGAGGTTGTAGGGGGCAGACACAAATGACAAAAGCAGTATTGCACCATAAGTTCCACCTTTTTGTATGTGTGTTGAGATGATGCATGAACGGGGTGAAGCTTGCACTGAAATGCTGCAATCCTGCTTTTATCCTTTTGACAAAAAGAATCCAGAAGAAACTCCTGTTAGGCAGGTCTGACCTGGGCAGCAATTTTAAGATCAGCCAAAGTCTAATCTTTTAAGATGAATATAAATATAAGCGATGAGGATGTTTTCCCCCTTTTAGTAAAAGCCAAAAGATGTAATAATATTTGTAAAAGCTCAAGAGACAAAATTGTGTAAAGAGCTCATGAGCTGGAAAGGATAAGCTAACACAGAGATTAAATGCCTATATATATATATATTAGCCCTGCAACATTACAGAGAATATATATATATATTATATATATATTAGCCCTGCAACATTACAGAGAAAGAAACATTTAAACCTTTTACTGAAGACTTATTTTTAAACAGTGGAATATGGTACAAATGGGGATTTCCTTTCAAATTAATTATGTTGAAGCCACAAGGAAGAGAGGCTAAATCAACCCTTTGTGAGACAAAGTTCTAACAAATTTAAGGAATACTCACTTAATGATTAACAGAAGATGACACTGGACACTGGCAGACTTGTATGACTCTCCAAGAAGAAAATTAAGACAAAAGGACAATTTGTAGTTGGGGAAGTATAGAAACATTGAATGTTATAGAATAAGTGTTCAATGTTATTAGGAGATAAATGAGAAAAAATAAAGTGCTAAGTATTTTATTTTATTATTATTTTATTACTATTGTTATTTTAATTAATTTTAATATAGGAATATGATTGGCAGGGAAGAGGAAAGAGGTCAACGTAGCATCCTGCCCCCATATTAGATAAACAATGATTTATTTAACCCTTTGTGATTGTTCACAATTGGTCTAAAAGAGTTTGGGAGAGCTTGAATGGGTACCTGAGAGTAAAATGGATAGGTTGGGGAAATGGGGAGAGTAGGGGAAAAAAGGGATAACTAAATCAGAAAATAATTCCCACCACTTCTATTCATTTAATTATTAAATTATTTGTTTACATAATAGATGTGTTTTCACAGTTGCACTTACATTTCTGGTAACCAAGACAGGAAGGACAGAAGCCCAGTACACAATTGGGCGATCAACAGACAGTAGTTTTTCAAAGTGCCAGGAGGTTGGGAGCACCAATAAAAAGAGCTAAAAACTAGCAAGTATTAAAGATCTTTCAACCCATTTGTAGTTATGTTAAAGGGAACACATAAGTTTAAAAGGATCAAAGACAAATAGATTAGAAGACCATTTTTTCCAGAAGACATTAATAAGTCAAGAGGTGTGGCCCTTTTATTTAAGACTAATATAAACTTTAAGGCTGAAAAGATTCTGAAAGAAAAGGAGAGAAGGCTTATTTTCATTAAAGGCAAATTTGATAATAAAACTATAGCACTGGCTTCTATGTATGCACCAAATGAGAATCAAATTGGATTCATCCAGAAAGTTGTGAAAGCTTTGAGTAGGTTTGGCTGGGGAAATGTGATTCTAGGGTTATATTTATGCAGGTAATACCTGGGGATAAAATAATTTTTCATGAAAATAAAAGGCAAGTGTTAGCATTTAAAAGCTGCAGAAATTAATGCAAATATATGGGCTTTGGGGAACTATGAATCCCTTAATGAAAGGATATACATATTACTCAGGCAGGCATCAATCTCATTCAAGGATAGATTATATTTGGGTTTCAAAAACTTCCTTGAACTGCAACAAGCAGACATTGTGCTAATATGCATTTCAGATCACACTCCAGTGATTTTCGGGTTTAGCTTAAATGAATGCATCCCATTTTCCTATTTTTGGCATTTTAATTCCAGATTGCTTTACAGTCTACAAGTGAAACAAATTTAGCTTGAGTTTTGACCATTTTTTTAATGAAAACGCTGGGGAGCAAACATTGTCTAAACAAGATTGGGCACCATGAAGGCATGAAGAGGAAAATGTATAAACAAAATGAGCAGGATTAAAAAGAAATCTAGACAGGCAATGAATTTGTTACATTCAGAATTTAAGTTTATATGGGTTGAATGTATGGTCAAGAAATATATACAAACCATTAGAAAGGAAAATAAAAGAGCTGGATTTTTCAGAAATTGACAAAATTTCAACTCAACTTTTATTTTTGAACCAACATATTATGAATTTCATTTATAAGAACACAAGATTATTGGCAAATAAACTCAGAAAAGCAAAAGAATGATTTGTAAAAGCAATAAAAGGATATTCAAGGTTATGTTACTATTAATACTAAAGATATTAATAACATGGTTGTTACAGTTTTTCCAAGGATTGTACACCTGAATGAACCCAGCGATAAAAAAAAAATAGCTAGTACTTAGATAAATTGAAACTTCTGGAATTATCTTGAAGAGATGCCCAGTGTTTGGATTCCCTGCTCTCAGAATTAGACATTATTGAGATTTTCAAAAGTATTATAAATGTAAAGTCCTTGGATCCAGCTGGTTTATAAATAGTCTAAATATATTTCTGCAACTAAATGTTTATTAATAAACAATGAATAGCATCAAGGAGATCTCCTTCTACCATCCTGGTGCAGTTAGAAAATTTAGGCAAAAATCTGCTGGATTTCACAAACTATTTCTTTTCTTAACATAAAATATATACCAAATTACTGAAAAATTAGCTTAGTCATAGGAAAAGTTAAATCTACCTGTCCTATCAGATCTGGCAGAAGAGGCATGTTACTAGTCCCGTACATTAAAGAGTGCCATCTGGTAGGATCCAGGGGGAGGGTCTTTTCTGTCATAGCACCTGCCTTGTAGATCATCATCCCCCTGGAGATCAGGTTGGCCTTGGCCCTGTTGTCCTTTCAGAAGGCCCTGAAGACATGGCTGCGTTACTGGGATTGGTGATCAGATTGACTGTTGTAGCCTATGAATTAGTTTTATTGAAATATTTGTATTTATTTGTACTGACAGTGTTTTTTTTTTTTTAAATCTTGGCTGCCTATTGCCTCTTTATTTTGGGGGGTGTTTGCTGGTTTCTTATTGTTGTTAGCTGCCCTGAGTCAATTCTTTGAGATGGACTTCCATACAAATTGAATGAACGAATGGATGAATAAAATAAAAATATTTATTCTACAGAGAAATCAGATGAATCATGTTTTTATCTGATCTGGAAAGATTATACGTATTATGTTAATAATAGAATAATAGCTCTAATATTGATTCATACCATTTTGCCAAATTAGATTATGTGTCATCAAGTTGGTGCCAACTCTTAATGACCACATAAATAGATTTTCTCCATGATGATCTGTCCCTAACCTGGTCTTTCAGGTCTTCAAATGATGCACTCATTCCCACTGTAACTGAGTCCATCCATCTTGCTGCTGGTCAACCTCTTCTTTTCTTTACTTCCACCTTTCCTAGCATTACAGCTTTCTCCAGAAAGTTCAATCTTCGCATAGCGTGTCTAAAGTAGGATAATTTGAGCATGATTATTTATGCCTTGAGTGAGAATTCTGAGTTGATTGTTCGATGATACATTTGTTTGTTTTCTTGGCTATCCATGGTATTCTAAGGAGATTTCTCCAACACCAAAGTTCAAAAGCATCCTCTTTTATCCTGCTTCTTCAAGGTCCAATCTAACATAAAGCTTGTGATTTAATAGGAAGCAAAAACCCATAAATTATGGGTATCTTGTGATTTATTAGATGTGAATGAATTCTGAAATATGCTGTTGCTGAATGTAAAGAAAAATCTAAATAATGTGATTTTTTTAAAAAAATGCCAATATTTGAAATGCTTTATTTTTTCTCCAGATTTTTCTGTAAAAATATTTATTCATTTCATGAAAAATTGTATCATCATGATAGTTTGCTGATTTTCCAGAAATAGTTCAAATACATACTGCGATCAACATCAATCTGTCAGGAATTATTAATGAAACAATTGGATAAGATGTCACTTGAGTATGTATTTTTAGTTATATGAAGCAAACACTGAACAGAAGGTTTTAACAGGGAAATTAGACTGTAAATAATTTGTTACTTTGCCCTTCCATCTACACAGGAAGGTATACTTTTGGATTTTAAAAGAAATCTATATAAAGCTATGTTTTATATCTATGTCACAATGAGAATATCTCTTCTTTAATGCAATATTATTTTATTTCTGTTATACTGCTATGCTGTTACAAATACTATGTATACAATATTCTGCTTCGGATGACCAAGAAAGATATTACTATGAATATTACATGCTATGCAGATTTTTAAAAAATATATATATTCAAACACAGCCAATCTCATGTGCTATAAAATATTGGTTTTGGTTGTATGGCATGCATGAAGTCAACATCCGTCCTCTACTCCTTTAGCAAGGACCTACTTTAAAGGATAACACTGCATCTGTGTCCCATATTGGAAATAACATTTTAATGTTGTAGGCTTATTTTAATGTTTGAAATCCTCATGTTATTTTAAGGAAGTTTTTATTCTTTCTCGTGTTATTTTAAGGAAGTTTTTATTCTTGGAAGCAGCCCTGGATGTCATAAGGTGGTAGGGCAGGAGATAAATCTATATCAACAAATACAAATTATTCTCTTACTGCAGATGAAAACAAATATTCATTTCCAGTTCAAATATTCTGGGTGGTGTTGTAACAGCTGCTGATTAAAGGAGCATCTCTCACCTCTTTTGCATGCAAAACCTGTAACGCACATTTCCCATGTTGTATGTAAAAGAAACGTCAATGTCTCTGTATGTGTAATGAATATAATTTTTTAGATATCTGCATTCCCTTCTGAATGTGACACAATTCTCATTCATGCTAACACTAATTAACTTAATCATATATACATAAATATCTCCCCCATATCTGGCCTTTAAATGTATTAAAAAAAATATTACGTCAGTTTAGTATGAACTTCTCCAACATACAGTTGGAGACTATTCCACAGCATCTGTTGGATGCTATTCCAATAATACTAGCCCTAAAGATAAAAGCATCCACTAATTCTATAGCTTTGTATGAAATATTAACAAAAAATGCTAACATGAAAGCAATATTATATGTAGGTAAACGACAGAAAGAAATATTAGCGATAAAAAGTGGCAGTTTTGCTTTGACTGCAATTAACTCAACTTTTGTTGTTTCAGTATAACATCTTGTAACTATTATTCTTGCTCATCCTAAGTTGGTAGCCTCATGACATTTCCTATGGGAGGAAGGGAAGAATGAATGAATGAATGAATGAATGAATGAATGGGAGGGAGGGAGGGAGGGAGGGAGGGAGGGAACATATTGCTCTATGAAGATGACAAATCTGTAGAAGATACTAATGCAAGTTATAGGATACTAAGATTTGAATAATTCACCTGTGCAACACCTGATATGCTAATAGGTGCAGTTCAAGATGCTAGTTATCACCTTTAAGCTTGGGGCCAGGTTACTTGTGGGACTATCTCCAAGGGTTTTTGACATGCTCCAAATTATCTTGAGGGACCAAGGAGACATGCCTTTTCTGTTGCAGCACTTGAGCTGTGGAATAGCCTCGCCCTGACCCTCTTCACTTTCTGGAATGCTGTTAAAACCTGGCTTTCCCCCCAGGCATTAGGGTCAGGATGTTAAGGGGAGCCCAAAATACGTATATTTGTTTTAATAAAATTGTTAAGTAGTGCCTTTGTTATCTTTTCTTGATTGGATTGTTTTAACTGAATATGGTTTTTTATATTGTTTTTTCTGTATGGATTGTTCCCCCAACAGCGTTTTGTATTTAAGATGGGTGGCCATATAAATTTTCTAAATAAATAAATATGGAAATATGCACCTATGGGCACATACATATATATGCACAATATGATATAGAATGTGATTGACTATATAGATCAGACTGCTGGAAAAATGTGCACAAACCAATATTTTAAATGCATCACCCTAATATTTCCAGAATTTCCCAGAACTTAAACTGGATAGAAGCTGATTTTCTTGATATTCTGAGAGAATATCAGTAAGTATTTACAGTATCTTAAATTTAATAATAGAAAAGGGTAATTAAAAGTTATGAGCTAAATGGAAGGGCAGTAATAAAGGACACATTTGATCAAGGTGACAGAAGTTGCCATTTCTTTAATATATATTCTGTTTTTGATTTCTTAGAAAGCTGTGCGACTTTCCATTTCTCATTTAAGTCCATCTTTTAAAGAAACATTTCAATTCATAATTAAAAATAAAAATAAGCACAAAAACTATATAAATATAGACAGACACATACAGATACAGATACACTTACATATATTTGTATATATTTATAAAATAGTTCTTTTTGTAGTAAGATGTAATGAAAATGCAATTTAACACACACAGAAAAAGGTAAAAAAATGAATTTAATGTGAAGGGATATGTTGTATTTCCTTCACAAGCTAGGAAAACCAAGATTTGAAAGATGAAAGTAAATAATAAGGCATCATTTTTAAATTCAGTTCATTTCCTTTTTATTGCAGTTAAAGTTGTGAAGCATTTTCCCCTGAGGTGTATGGAGGAAAATGGAAGAATGAAATGTAGTACCTATTTTCAAACCTTTGGGTAAAAATATTTTATCCCAAATTCATCCATGATGAATTTATAGAATTGTCTTGAATTGTGTTCAATGTTGCTTGTTCTTGTTGTGGCAATACATCTGGAAATAAATTAATATCAATACTGGACTGCATACTAATTCATGGACAGAACTGGCTGAAAAGTTATTTGGAAGATAGCAAATGAATTTGTCTGCAAGGTAGTTCAGGTGAAGCACAATTTTATTCACTACAACCTTTTTGCAATGCTTATATCTTCAATTTCAATACATGAGAAAAACATGGGAAAGATGAAAACTTAGATGTCTCAGCTTGCTTTTGAAAAGTGAGCCTTTTCAAAATTCAAAAATGTCCACCAAATGAAAATTGAAGTATTTGGTTATAAATCCATGATAGAACCATTCTATCTATGTTGCTTGAGGAAACCTTCCCCATCATATTTCAGATCCAATAGTTTTGGAAACATGTTCCCTTGGAAAGTTATCATACCTCTGCATGAAACAAAAGTCTTTTGTGAGCCCCCAAATCCATGCCAGGAGCAGCCCCCCGTTCCCCCAATCTTGGAGTTGAACTGTTCTTCAGAAAATTTACAACACTGATGGCTACATTCAACAAATCATGCAGAGCATCTGGAAATGTTTTAGTAGCCAATGCTTGTCAGTATACGCTGCAGAGAGTCACCATTATGGCTTAATTCTTTTCTTCTACCAATGTAACAAATCCAGAGTGAGAGACCAAAAATGCCGGAGCACCATCTACGCACACTTTCCCATGAAAATCTGTTTTCTTCAAAATAAAAATAAAAACTTTTTTTTTAACTTCAGAAGTCTTTGATATGGTTCTTAAGTCCTTTTTTGGGGGTGCAGGGACAGCTCTTTCATCACGCTTCCATCATTAATGAATTGAATGAAGACAGAGAACTAGCAATATTATGCTACATCAATGTTATTGTTGTAGGTATTGGTGGATAAAGGAGTAAAATCTTCTGCCAGGTCATTAATCCAAACATTCATAGAATTCTTGGAAAGTGAAAATTCAGAGTTTTTTCCCCCCTTGCTTTTGGCACCTAGTAAAGTATCAGCTGCTTTCAGCAGGAAAAGCTTTAAAAGAAAATATAAGCTTTATATTTTGTACTTCCTTGGCTTTAGCAATGAGCAATGACAGTTTCTAAAACTGATTCTACCACTTTGGCTGGAGCTTAATGAAAACTCCCACAGCTCTTCAACTTTATGTGTTTCAGATTTTAGAATTTAGCAGCAAGAAATTCCTCTGGTTTGTCTTTCAAGGTGCTGTGGTTTGTAGTTAAGGGCCACTCAAGATGGCTAGGTTTCATGGCCTCATTGCTAAGAACCGAAGGGGCATACTACACACTGGGGATGGTGAATCCTGTTTTTTCCATGATGGTGAAGCTATGGTTAACATACTCCTCAATGAACTTCCTTTCTTGCCATATTATATTGAGAGATAGAGACATGGAGATACAGATAGGTATTTTTCATATTTCACAAATACATTTAAGAGATGCTGTCTAATTTACAGGCACCAGTACTGCCATTTATACATATGCAAACTGATTTATACACTGCTATTAGTCCCTGGACATAACTGAGCAGCCCTAATCATTCTCAAATATTCATAAGGATACTATAAAAATCAAGACTGTTCTATATAACTTTCTCCAATGTGCTGTACACACACATTAAAAAGGAAAAAAGAAAGAGAAGAGAAGAGGAGGAGAAAAACATTTACAATTCATGGTATAACTTTTCTGTAGCAGATCCAGGCTTTGGAATCTATTTTCCAAAACAATTTATCTATCTAATAAATTACTATTCCCCTGCTGTTATTATAGTGTTACTTTATTTTTGCTTTATATTTGCTGAGTATTTTGTTTAAGTGGATAAAGATAAAAAATGAGATGCTACAAGAAAATGGGTTGGCCCAGGAATACACCATTTTAGACTACTCACTACACAGCCAACTTGACCCACGTCAAACCCTACATTCAGGTCATAATTTTCACAGCGATATTTTTATAGTTGGTTTGCGTCCCAGTTATAGAGAAACTGCAGAAAGATAATTCCTCAGAACTGTGGTAGCAAGGGTTGGTATTTCTGTGCATGCATTTATACCATCAGGAAAAAGGGGGTTAGGATACAAAATTTCAGAAACCGAATAAGCAAAACTCCAGCCGTCAGTTATTGGTGAATTAATTAAAGGAGAATCTCTGTGAATTGCTTAAACTTTCTCCCAGATTGCTTAACTGAAAAGCTAACAGCTCTTTCACCAGATAAGGCTAAAATCTGCTCTTTGTTTGTCAGGTTTTAAATATTCCCCTTTCTTTATCAGCTTTCAAGAGTTCTCTTAAACAAGCAGTTTAAGTCCTTCATTGTTGCTTCAGACTTGTGTAATAGCATTCCTCTTCCTTTGTAAGTAGGTTCAATTAATTTTAATTCCTCAGGATAGTTTCTAATTAAATTTAATCTGTAGTAATTGTTTATAAATGACTTATAGATGTGAGCATTCATATATTCATGCCAGCAGGATAATGATAAAATCTGTAACTAATTTTATAATATGGATTATATCAGATATCATCCAGTTGGAGAATATTCTTTAATATAGGGCATCTATGTGATATGTGTGCGCCTGTTTTACACGCAACCAGTTTCTGCATATATTCTTTGCCGGTTTGACCATGAGATCTGCTTGATCAGTCCACAAGTGAAAAATCACATTTAAATATGCAATAGGAAACAACTTGTAGTGTACTATGATCAAACGTTATGTAAGACAAAAAGATATAAATACGCACATTTTCATGTACATAGAGAGTATAGGTAGCATTTCACGTGAGTGTTTAATGTCCTAAAACATAAGGGAAGGAGAATTTATAATGCTACATTTTGCCTTTATAGCTCATTATGTTTATATTTTTTACTTACCGTGTTTAGGAAGATAACTGTCTTCTGTTTCATAACACAGTGATATGGCATATTTTAAAACATTTACACACATTATTGTAATTGTATAGACTTTCTAGACTTACCTCCTCTATGGATAAACAAAGAAGTCTCACTTCCAACTGGACATTCTTTAAGTATATCCACTACTTCTGCATGGCTCAGGTTCTGTACATTCTGCTGGTTGATCTCAACAATGAGGTCACCTTCACATAAACCAGGGCACCCCTGAACATCTAAAATCTGCTTCACTCTCTGTCCTGTTGGACTGTCTGCTATAGTGAAGCCAAAGCCCTGGGCCCCTTTCACAATGGTTAAGGTCATGAGTTCAGCTTGAGTGGCCCCTGAAGAAGCCATTGAGACATTATCATCATGAATGGGTGGTGGGAATGTGCTATCAAGCTGACTGTCTGCTGGAATGGAGTGCAACGAATGTGGTGGCCGATCTGTTACATCTGGAACAGACTGAGAAGTTCTAGAAATGTATTCCAAATAAGTTTCATAGTTATGTCTTCCGTTTACTACTACTGGAGGTCTCTCCATAACTGTGAGTGGTGGCACCATGCTGTTGGCAGGATCTTCAGGATCAAAGGGCAGAGGATATCCACGACATAGCACCAGGTTGACACTCTGACCAATGGGAACAGACTGGAAGAGTTTGACTACGTCTGCATGAGTATGTCCAAGGACACAAACTTCATTAATGTAGACAATGACATCACCTAGAAAGAAAAAAAAAAGTAACATGAGATATATTCATCTTGTCTTGAATTTAATGAATATATTTGGAATATCCAAGAGAGATAGCAACTATGCTGCAGCTACTGAGACAATTGCTTAAAATGAAAGGAGGTATAGTATATCTGCCTGCAAAAATAATGTTGGTAGTGCTATGTGCTAAAGATTTTATTCCAAGTTTATAGATATTTCCAAATCAAAAACTATATTGCATGGAAAGAATACAATGAACAGAAAATGTTGTAATTCCTTTGTATACACAGAGTTGCAGATTTAGCTTTCCCCATAACTGCAAACCAAATCCTCAGTTTTGTTATGGAAACTAATATTTAAACGCTTCTTCTAAAGATGCACATGAAATAGGAGTCCTCGTTATTTTATATGTGACCTAATGTATATTCACAACAAAGTTTCTATCATTTTTGTTCTCAGTAAAAATGCAATGTACACCTGTCAAAAAACACACTTATATGTAGTGCTTACAGTGATTGCCCTCTGATTGCTACACATATTTACCACCTTCTAGCTAACACCCTGGAGCATACCTCAAGAATCACCATCTATGGCTAAGCTGCAGAGACAACTGCATTTGTTATGGCTTATCAGAAACAGACTTACACATTAAGGATCTGTAATAGGTGTTTTTTTAGACAATAAAATTACCTACACGATAAGGTGAAGACGCAGATCAATAAGGCCAGCCTTGTACCCAAGAATAATCTGCTCCAGGATTGACCCAGAAAAGAAAGTGACAGACCATGACTTATTATCTGCAGCTCCTTTAAAACAACACCATTGTATTATCAGCAATCTACTGACCTCTGAACTACCTTGAGCTATAGAGGCTTGGCTACTGACAGCTTCCTGATCTAAAACAATGACTTAGCAGCAACAAGAAACCAAATCACTGAGACAAATGCACAGGAATCAAAGCATGTGAGAAACTCCAGACACAGCATCAAGAAAGATTATGGAATACAAGACTTAATAATGTTTGTTAAAACTTGAGAGGTTTATCCCACTGCTTATTCTCCAATGTATAACACATGTCAATCATGTCCATTTGCCTAGCACAAGCAGTTCAGTCTCTACATTAATGAAGAAGTGACAAAAATTTGGCAGCAAAAATGGGAACCCTTGGAGAAACAAGTAGAACATTTCAATTTGTCTAAACCTTGCCATTTCAAACAGAGAACTGTCAAAAGATGATTCCAGTGTGACACCACTGCATTAGAATTTATTGAAATATCTGATTCCATTGTTGAAAGATAGGAACTTCCAAACTCATTACAAGTGCACATTTATTTAGGAATGTGTATTTATTTAGTATGCTGTAGATCACCTTTCCCTCTAAATTAAAAGAGCATGTGAAGGAGTTGTGGACTACTTGGCTCACTTTTGCCAGTGTCCCTGATAGCCACATTTCAACAACTGAGTTATTCAACACTCATGAAAAGGCAGTTTCCAATCTAGTTCAGTTCCCTCCTTGCATGAAAGATGTCTTTGTGTTGGGGTGTGCAACAAATGCAAAGATGGTAAGGATGAGCAGTGTCCATAACTCTTGACCACATAGGATGACTGTGTAAATCAGCTCACCTTAACAGATTTCTTTTTTGACAAATATTTTTATTAAAAGTTTTAACTACAATAATAAAAGATAATACAAACTAAAAAGAAGAATAGAAAGAAGAAAAGGTGCAAGAAAGCAAAAAAGAAAGGATAGAGAAGAGAAAAAAACCCTAAGAAAATGACTTCCCACCATCATCAAGACAAGTATAAACAGTTTCACTATCTTTTCACCTCCTCTTAGTTAACAAATATAAAACTCTTCATCCCATAACTCAACTCTTAACTATAGGCAAGCCCAATAAACATTTTTTCCAATCCAGGTGTCAGCAAAAAGTCCAGAGTCCTAAAATAATCTCATTAGTTAACAAATATAAAACTCATCATTCCATCTCAAGTCTTAACTGTAAGCAAATCCAATATACATCTTTTGCAATCCAGATATCAGTAAGTCCAGAAAGAACTCCCCAAAATAACAACATATCCCATTTTAACCCTGATCAAACAAGCCAACTTTATATTCCTTGTTTTTACATAAAAGAATCTTGCTCTTTAATTCATTTGAGTGAACATTATCCCTTGTCTTGAATTTTTTCAAAATTTAACAAGCCTCTTCTGTAAGGAAGAAATTATTCCAATTACTCTCTTGAATTGGCATTTTTGTTTCCTTCTTAATTCTTAGAGCCTCATCCTTTTGTTTTGTTTTGTTTTTGTATATCCGGTGATAAATTCTTGTTCATGTTATTCTCCATAATCATGTCATCTTCTGGTGTAACAGCTTCTGGGAACAGGGTGTTCATAAAAACACACAACACAGCTGATTGTGTTGATTCAAAGTCCTATTGCCATTCCTCAACAATATCTCTGAACATCATTATAAGTTGCTTATCTTGTTATATCTCCAATATCAAAAACAATTTTTCTTTCCCGCAAAAATGCATTCATTCTTTAAAATTAATTTCAAAGTCTTAATATTCAAAATCAAATATTCCAACTTTTCTGAGTCCTTAATCCATTTAAAACTCTCTATAGCCAAAACCTTGTCTTGCTTTTTGCTGTTTATTTTGAATTCTTAAAGCTTATAAAGATACAGGTTCATTTTCTTATATTAAGGATTGAAGGCACTCAGCCAGTGTTTCCATCCTTGTCATTTTGAAGGCATCTAACTTTAGAAAAAAAGTATGGCCGCCTATCTTAAATACAACTCTGGGCAGCTCACAGCAATAAAACCAATAACTGTAAAACCATAAACCATAAAAACAAAAAACAAAAACCCAGTGCCTCAGTCATCCCCTTGGGATGCCCTACAATCAGCTCCAAATATCCTCAACACCTGTCTCAGTGCCCGGGTAAAGAGCCAGGTCTTGATGGCTTTCCAAAAGGCTAAAAAGGTAGGGACCTGCTGAATCACCAGGAGGAGAATGTTCTGTAATGTAGGGGCAGCCACGGAAAAGGCACACTTCCGTGGTCCCACTAGATGGCAAGATTTCACGAAAGGGATTTGGAGTATGCCTACCGTATCCGATCTGGCAGGACAGGCAGATACTCTCTGCCTGAGAGGGACTGACCTGCAAATAACCTGGTCCCATGCCATGTAGGGCTTTAAAGGTGATAGCCAGCACCTTGAATTGCACCCAGAAGGAAACTGGGAGCCAGTGCAGTTTGCGCAACAGAGGAGGTGTAATGTGGGCAAACCTAGGAATACCCAGTACTATGTGTGCTGCTGTGTTCTGGACCAGTTGTAGCTTCTGAGTGGTCTTCAAGGGTAGCCCCATGTAAAGCACATTGTAGTAACCCAAAAGGATGGCTGTTTGGGAGTTGAAATCCACACTTCTTAAAGTTGCTGAGGTTGAGAAGCACTTATCTAGGTTACATTTTCTCTATCTTACTAAAAAGTGTGATATGAAAGTTCAGTTGTCCAAGATGGGTGGCAAAACTTAGTAGCTATGGGCCTATCTGCTATTAGCTGTGGCATCTGAAAAATTGTGACTTTGAAGGTCAGAGGAATAAGTAACAAAGAGTGTAAGTTAAGGAATGAAATCAATGAAAAAAATAGATACGTTGCGTGTCTGTGAAAGTAAGACAAAGGGGAAGAGTGTAATAGAGCTAAATGATTGTATGGAGTGGAGTTGATGGATACAGGCAGGGAAGTGAAGGTGTAAGTTTAATTATGATCAAAAGGCTAAAATTTATGTCAGAGAGTATCAGTTAGTGCCATCTAGGTTGTTCTGAGTGCCTATGAAAGTAAAAGAGGAGAGCCTTCTGTGCTGTTGCCCCCACCCTTTGGAATATTATCCTACCCTCCCGGCTTTCTGGAAAGGATGAAAGACCTGGCTCTACCAGCTTGTGTGGGGTGACAACAATCTTACCCAATCCTGGGGGTGGCTGGCACCTTGATGACGTTCCCTGAGTGACTGCCAATTTTAACATCTATCCTTGGGTCTGTTTATTTTCTATTTATTTAAGAATATTGTATAGTATAATTTTAATTGATTTTAACTGCTTTGTAAACCCCGTAGAGTTGTTTCAGTGAGATGGGTGGTGACAAATTTGATAAATAAATAAATAAATAAATAAATAAATAAATAAATAAATAAATACCATTGCTATGTTATATTTTTAGATGTGCAAATGGCCCAGAAGAACCACAAAGTGTGCACTGAAAAATATATTTTAAATTTAAAAAAAAAAGGGAGGAGGATTAATTATGAAACCTTTCAATTCTCATGGTGTCAAAGAACAGTAGTCTCAAAGATGGGGTACAAGACAATCCACTGAGGTGCAGGAAGAAATTATTAGAATATTTATATTGATTTTTATTTAAAAAACAAGAAATCATGCTATACTAATACTAATATAGTATTAACTGACACTAATACCTAACAGTGTTTTAAACACACCCACGTTTGTTTGTGCACATTATATTATTCCAGTAGTACATATGCATAAAATATAAATAAGTAAACATATATTGGATGACTGTCAGAATACTGGTGAGAAAAAGTTACACTGCTGGATGGTTTGCTAAGATCAGAAACTGTTTAGTAAGAGGAAAAGTGTCTTTTCCCCATTAACTAGGAATTCAGACATGGATTTTACCTTGTATATATGATTATATAACTCACGAACTATAGTATATAATTAATCCACAGAATATCTTCACCTCTAAGACTTATTAAACATCAGGTCATAACATTAAATAACCCTGCCTGACAATCCGATGTCCAATTCAGAAGCAACTGAAGGACTCAAGGATAGATCTTGCAATTTCCAATTAACCAACAGTAATACAAGGGTAGCCAAATACAGCATTCTATTAATTAACCTCTTCTCATACTATACCTTGTTCAGAGAACAAGATGGCGTTTTCTTAGAGCTGCTGATATAAGACAGCAATAACACAGCCCATTTTTGTAAGCAGTTTCTTACGTCTTGAAGAAGGCTGGTGTTCAGCCATGAAAATGGAATGCTAGTTTTGCATTTTTACAACTCTTTCCAAACATGTAGGTAAAATCACTTTTTGACTTGCTTTCTTAAAAACAGTTGCTGAATAAGAATGAAACATAGATAAATTGTGTATGGAGCCACCATTTTTTTAATCTAGCTTTTTAACTAAAGAGACCTGGCATAATTCTACTTGTATCCTGTGTATGTGTTTTAATTAAAAAAGCTAGCTTTTCAAAATTTTTGTGCTAAACCAGCATGCATCCGGTAATTACACAGAAGCAGATGTGGATTAGTTGACGAGGCTATTTACACTTCTATTGTGTTCTGCATACAGTGGTAGGATCTATTTAAATGAAAGCATTTAACTTTTTTTTTCTTTTTTTCATGAAAGGAAGAATAAAATCAATTTTGAGAATCTAAAGACTTTGATTATTTGCTGATGTGATAAATATCAAGCAGCAGTGATGAAAACTGCAAGGAAAGCACAAACGAATGCAAAATGAGAGCAAAAACCAGGCAGAAACTGCACAGATCGGGTCTTATAAGCTTGTACTATGCTAAAATGTGATAAATAAAAATAATACATATTTTCACATCAAGGCTGTTGGAAATAAGAATGGTGTTATGTGATGTGGAAGATATGTCAACCAGTAAGTCAATAAACTTCACTGCATGCAAGGGCCTTTTGCCATCATAAAAACCTAGAGCTTCTCAACTGCATGACAGTGGCTTTGAAGAACAGAGAGAAAAATATCTTCCACGCATTCTCTACTATTTGTGAGTGCTTGAAATTCCACGTGGAGAAAGCTTTCCTCATATGGAAGCATTTTTCTTTTAATGTAAAGAGTGCTGCACATCTGTTCTCCTAAGGATGCCATATATTATATCTCCACCTGAAGCTTCATATGCATTTAGGTAATCATTCTCAGAAGTAGAAAATTATGTCAGCAGGTCTCCCAATACACTCAAGGTGCAGATGACTGGAGTAAGTTACAAATCAGTCACTGTCTCTGGCACTGTCTCTTGCACCTAGAAGACAAGTAGTAACCAGTGTAACAGAGTTGTCACATGGGTGGAATGAAATGCACCCATAACTACTCTTATCCCTGCATTCGGGACCAGCTGAAGTTTCCAAGGGGTCTTCAAGGGCAACCCTATGTAGAGTGGATTACAATAGCGCAAATAAGAGATGACTAAGACAAGAGTGACTGTGAGTAGGACCTCATGATCTGGAAATTTGCATAATTGATATACTCTATCTGTGCAAAACCTACAGAAGAGAGCTTTCCATGAAGGAAATTATTTGATTCCTGTATGAGGAGTTCCTAAATGCACACTGATTGCATGTCCATGCAGCTTTTTTTTTTTTATGTTTATATAGGACCACACAGTGATCTACACACACAAATTGCCAAACCGATGTGACTGTTCTTGGTAGGAATATTTTAAAGTGAACTTAGCTATGGCTTGCATGCATTCTATCAGCCCTACAAGTTAGACCAGACTAAGAAACCAATGGATACAGGTCAGAACAACTTTGATTATGACAGCTACAGTAACAGGACCTTGCAGGTCTGCATGTGTTTCCCTCCTCCCTCATTTTTTTTTTCACGTGCACTAGGGAGGGACTTGTTTGAGACATTTTCTCAAATTAGTGTCTTGACCTGGGCTCAAGGCCCAGTTATCTGACCATTGCCTTGGTAGGGGCTCTTCATCCTGTCCTTCAAGATCCTTCTCTATGACCTCTAAACGTTCATAGGGGATATGTTGGTCATGCTTATTTGTCAAGGTAGAGAAACTGAACTTTTAAATATAGAGACAGTACACATACAGAGACGAATAACAGATATTATAGGCAAACAATTTTGGTAGTGCATGAACACTGTTGGAAATCGAATTCCAGCTTACATAGATCTTGGTGTGATTCAACAAGGTAAATGTTATAGTACTTAAATCTGTAATTTTTATAGAGTGAAAATTAAGGTACAATCTCCCTTTCTTTCCAATATTAAATAAAGAAGACTCTCATATTTAATACAGCTAATGTTAATAGTTCTCTGGGTCTATAGTGCTTATAATAAATAAGAAAAGGCATGCCTTTTGAACACAGTTATACAGTATTTATCATCCCACTTGGTAAGTGTATATTTGGTGATTTAATTCATAGTACAGGCTTGGGAATTAATAAGTATATAAAAGAGTTGGCTTTTAGGCCTACTGTGCAACAAATCTGAATAAAATATGCATATTCAGATTTGTTAATATATCCATGGCTGTAACACTTTTAAAAAAAAATCAAAACAATCATATTTCCATCCAACGCACACCAATTAAAAATAGTTGATTAGTACTTAAAAAGCTCATATTGGCCCAAATTAACAGTATCTCATCAAATACAATTAATTTGCAATGTGTATTAATGTATGAAAAATTATTTTTAAGGTCTCTATATTTTTTTTCATAAAACAATACACACACACATACACACATATATATATACATACACATTCCACTAAAACAGCAACTTTTGCACCATGATTAAAATGCCCCAAATTAGCACAACAAGCCAAGCATCCATCACAGGCCCACAGCACCTATTCTCCAATGCTCTGAATCATGTTCTGAACATGAATCAATTTCCTGTAATTAATAACCCCATTCATTAGTAAGGGTTGGCCACATGCATTAAATTCCACATAAATAAAGCAGTGCGTGTTTTCAGGGGAGGGGGTTCAAATGCTGGGAGGGAGACGAACATGAAGGTTGGAGGGAAGCAACAAGGAAGGACATAGGGAGGGAGGGGCACACCTGTTGGTGGAGATCGAAAGGATGAGAAGATTGCAGCATGTACAGGGAAGCATCAGAGAGATTGAAATAATGCGGGCACAAAAAGGAGAAAAGGGAGACCCAACCGAAAAGCTGGAAGTGCAGCGTCTGAGGTTTTCAGTCTATGACAAAGGTACCTAATGCTTCTGGTGCTAAAGGTTACATTTGGGCTTTTGGTGGGAGATTGACACAAGTTCCTCCATCCTGTTTCTTACAATTCTCCTCTTTCTATCACCACAGTGAGTCTGCAAATTTTAAAGGGCCTTGGAGAGATATACCAAGACTTTGGGGGTGGGCAACAGGTAATCTTGGGTCTCCACCCCTGGTGCTGTATATAGTAGGAACTTCTGATTGTTTTTTCCCCTCACCCCAATATACAGATGTATAAACTTACAAAGATGCAAGCAGAGTAGGCAAGTAAACTACACATTTAGTACTATCTCTCCATATGTCACCATGCAGGGCAGGAAGACATGCACAGATCAGAAGAATCTAACATGGTTTCCTAAACTTCATTGCTTTGTTGGGAAGGGGCAGGGCACAGAACTTGCCTTCTCATTGCAGCACTAGAGAGCAGTTCCTTAACTCTTCCTTTCCACCATGGAAATCATGATCTGTAGAAAATAAGTTTCCATTGGTACCAGTGGACAATTGGTGCCCAGAGAATAGCTGTCGTGTTTCCTCTATTATAGAGGAAGAGCGACAGCTGATTTCAAATAGGCAAGCTCACTGTGAACTGTGCTTTTCTTTCTCTTTTACACCACCCCGGTCACCTAATGCACCTGAAAACATTTGACATTTTATTACCCAGAGTTAAATATCAGATAATATAATTTGATAAAAGTATTTTGATTTACATAACAGAAACCTTTTCTAACTTAATAAGAGGCAGCAAAGCATAGAACTGTCAAGATCAGTAATCATAATATGCAATGTTGCCATTGAATTATATATTTTTATGTCTGTCCTCAGTTGTAGGTGGAATTAAAATTCTTTAAAAAGCAAGCAAGAAAAGAGATCTCCAAAGTAGGTATCTGGCATTTCTAATATAGCTTATTTGGATCCATGTTCTAAAAACTTCAGAAATCATCACCATCTGATTGGAAAGATGGGAGAGGAATTTAAAGAATGCTACCAATTCATCCTTAATGCATTTTAACGTTCATTTTATGAATGAGTGCAGAGAATTTAACCAGTAGAACACAAGGAACAGTAATTTTCATTTTTTAACCACAAAGATGTCCGCCTCATGGATTTTAGGAGGCTTTTCTCAAAAGGCATAGTGAGGAACAAATTAAAATGGCTAGGTCAGGTGCACACATTCTGATACAATGGAAAACATGTAAGAGATTAAAAGCTCCTTCCATAAAAAGAAAAGAAATGGCCTGTTTGAACATTCTACAGTTCCCTCAAATTTCCCATCTCTTAATTAAGGAACAGAAGAGAGGCCTAATTCAGACACAAAAATATATGAGGTGTTCATTTCCTTAATGGCAAATGAATGAAACTGAGTAATAATATGACTCCAATGTAATCTTCAAATCTTTGGCCTGAACTCAATTTATTTAATGTTACAAGGAATAGCATGACACCATGAACATTTAATTGCCAACGTCCTTCCTGTCTGAATGAAGACTTTTTCGTTCAGTTACTCGGAATGTAAGTTTTCTGGGCTTTTTTTTTCTTATTT
Organism: Python bivittatus; assembly: GCF_059951505.1. Taxonomy (NCBI): domain Eukaryota; kingdom Metazoa; phylum Chordata; class Lepidosauria; order Squamata; family Pythonidae; genus Python; species Python bivittatus. The sequence continues at coordinate 7,296,889 of NW_028277037.1, read as the reverse complement.
AAACTTTTTTTTTTTTTTGAATTTCAAAAACTCATGAGTGAATACTAAAATCGCATTTATATTTCAGGAGAGGAGAAGCCATTGTGGTGTCTTATCAACTGCAACACAGCTGAGAAGAAAAAATAAATATTCCTCTCTAACACGTTGATGAGCTAACTTCAGGCCTTTTAATGTATTCTTGTTTGTACTAGAACATCAAACCACCTAACCAGGCGGAGTGGCTCAGGGAAGATATATACCTGGTAAAATTAATGAACAAGATACTGTTCAATATATCACTCAGACCAAGGAGTTGTTTTAAGGGCCACACTTGAGCTATATCCAGTCCCTTCCCTTGTTATTCATTTTAACAACCTAATTAATAGGATAGGAGAAGAGAGGCCTTTTGTAATGGCTGCTGTTGGAAAACAAAGGAGAAAACAAACTTGCAGATCTATTTGCAAATAAACTGATAGTTCTTCCACCCTTTCTGATACATACACCTGTGTGATGGAATGGAATTATGAAGGCCAAGCTCAGGGAGATAAACATTTTCTTAGCTCACCAGAACCGTGTGGGAGGATCAAGAGGATGAGACTGGCACCTCCCTGAGGAATTCACACTGTTGTGGCTGGAGGACTTTGGGAACTGGGGTTTTAGTCTGGGAAGATTCTTGCTAGAGGTTGTAGCTAATAAACATAGCTGGACTGAATTGGCATTGTCTCTTGGAGTTCCTTGGGCTAGGCCTGACAACCTGAGACATGGCTTCAAATTCCTTTTCAGGCACACAGAGCTCTCATGAAAAAAATGGGGAAGAGGAGATTTCATTTACAAATATATGACAATAATATGAATATGACAATTTAATGTAATAGGTCATATTGTATTATTATGTAACATTCTGCCAGGTCCTTATGAATCATAGATTTAGAATTATGGAAATATATACAGTGGTGCTTAAAAGTTTGTGAACCTGTTGAATTTTCAATATTTCTGCATAAATATGACCTAAAACATGATCTGTTGTCTATACAAGTCCTAAAACTAGAGAAAGAGAACCCAGTTAAACAAATGAGACAAAAACATTATATGTGTCCATTGATTTATTGAGAAAATGATCCAAAGCTATATATTGGTATGTGGCAAAAGTATGTGAAGTTCTAGGATTATTAATTCATTTGAAGGGGAAATTACTGTCAGGTATTTCAATCAATGGGATGATAATCAGGTGTGAGTGTGGGAGCCTGAATTCTGGGTATTTACTGTCAAAGTCTGATCTTCACAACACGGGGTCTTGGCTCAAACAAAGGAGATTTCTGAGGACCTCCAAAAAACAGCTGTTGATGCTCACCAGGCTGAAAAAGGTTATAAAACTATTTCCAGAGAGTTTGGACTCCACCTGTCCACTGCCAGGCAGACCATGTACAAATGGAGGCAATTCAACACCACTGTTACCCTCCTCAGGAGTGGACAACCAACCAAGATCACATCAAAAGCAAAGTGTGTAATACTCCGGGAGGTCTCAAAGAAGATCAAGGTAATGTCTAAGGAACTAAAGGCATCACTTGCATTGATGAGTGTCAGTGTTCATGAGATCACCATGAACAACAATGGTGTGCATGGCAGGGTTGCAAAGGGAAAGCCATTACTCTTCCAAAAGAATATTGCTACCTCTCTACAGTTTGCAAAAGACCACATGAATAAGCCAGAAGACTATTGGAAGAATGTTATGTGGATGGATGAAATCACAATAGAACTTTCTGGTTTTGATGTTAAGTTTGGTGAAAGGCAAACACTGCATTCCAGCATAAAAACCTTATCCTATCTGTGAAACATGGTGATGGCAGTATGGTGATGGCACCATGTGAAACATGGTGATGGCAGTATTGTGGTTTGGGCTTGCTTTGCTGCCTCTGGACCAAGACAGCTTGCCATTATTGATGGAACTATGAATTCTGAATTGTACCAGCAAATTCTACAGGAAAATATCAGGGTATCTCTCCATGAACTGAAGCTCAAGAGAAAATGAGTCATGCAGCAAGATAATGACTCAAAACACACAGTGAGCAAAGAATGGTTACAGGAGAAGAAAGTTAATGTTTTGGAATGGCCAAAGTCCTGGCCTTAATCCTACAGAAATGTGGAAGGACCTGAAGTGGGCAGTTCATGTGAGGAACGCCACCAACATCCATGAGTTAAAGCAGTTCTGTAAGGAGGAATGGGCTAAAATTCCCCCAAGCCAACATGCAGGACTGATCAACAGTTATCAGTAATGCTTAATTGCAGTTATTGCTACCCAAGGGGGACACATCAGTTCCTGAAAGCAAAGGTTCACATACTTTTGCCACACACCCATATGTAGCTTTGGATCATTTTCTCAATAAATCAATGGACACATATAATGTTTTTGTCTCATTTGTTTAACTGAGTTCTCTTTATTTAGTTTTAGGACTTGTGTGGAAAACAGATAATATTTTAGGTAATATTTATGCAAAAGTATTGAAAATTCAAAAAGGTTCACAAACTTTTAAGCACCACTTTATATCTCGGGGTTGCATACATTTCACTCAATCTTGAGAAACGCACAATCCTTCCTTCCTTCCTTCCTTCCTTCCTTCCTTCCTTCCTTCCTTCCTTCCTTCCTTCCTTCCTTCCTTCCTTCCTTCCTTCCTTCCTTCCTTCCTCCCTCCCTCCCTTCTTTTGAAAAACTTTCATTTCTTACATTAGTTTACTGTGTTACACAACTTAAGCAGACCCCACCATAGGGAATCTTAAACGTTTTCTTTATTTATAGGAAGGATTGTTAACTTTTTCCAACAATGAATGAGTCAAATATTTATAAAAGATCAGATAAGATTGAATACTGAGTATGTTTATTTAGGCTCAGATCAATACAAAAAGCTATGTTGTTCAAGGAAACCAGTCATTTATCAGTTCAAAATTATCCTTGCGATGCTAATAAACCAAAAGGAAACATGATCAACTGTGGGAAACATCATTTTGCTGAGAAGTTGTACAAGGGCAATTTATCCTTGCTATGTGGAAATTCAAAAAATAAATGTACTGTACACAGAGCATTTAGGATGCTCCAATGTCCACGCATTGAACCACAACACAGCACCGCCACGTAATCACATTTGTCATTGACAGGTTTATGCTGCAACTTGGTAGCAGAAGCACTGCTTAAGATCAGACCTTCTAAACATGAGGGCAGGGCACAGGTGATTCAAAAACATATAGATAACAAAAATATACTGTATAAAGGAATAAGCCATCAAATTACAGAAGTAGAAAGAAAATCAAGATCAGTTCTGCACAACTGCCCTTTGATACTGATCAAGCCACTGAATCTATGCTACATTCAAGGAGTGGATACACCATAGTAAGATTCTGATGGAACAAAACCACAGATTCAATCAACATGGGGAAAGAGTGGGGTGGGGGGAGGCAGAGGTTTGCTGGAAAAAGATGATACAGTATTATTAAGTGACATGAAAGACTGATCCCAAATGTCAATTGGGCTTTGGAGATCAGCAAAACCATGCACTAATTCTCATAACACAAAATCGATCAAGATGCCAACTTGGTAATCTACAATCAGGTAGACTTGTTTCTGGTATAAATGGAGTGGAATCTCCACACTTTATTCTGCAGAAAAACCAGACTACAAGTTTATATATAGAAGTCGGTAATAAATTGTTAGCAGAATGCTTGTGATATAAATCAGAGTTGCTAGCAGCCAGAATTGCTTTGCCTTGTAGATAATTGCCAGAAAAAAATAAAGTTAAGGCCATACAGATCCTTAACGTAAAATAGGGATAGTACTCTGTTCTAACATATTTCATATTTGCCGACAGGACTTAGAATGATCAGTATGGATATAATTAGAGATATGCCAAAAAAAAAAAAAAAAAAAAGTTAAGCTTCCAACTTAACATCAGTTGTTTTTTGACCATTTTGAAAGTCTTTTGAGCAAAACAACAAAAACCAAAACCATCTTCTAGAATGGTCCGAACAGTGTCCGATTTCTTCTGATAAATTTGGAACAGCCCATTCTGAATGTAAAATGTTTTGTTCACTCTTAGATGCAATATGCAGCAAATAAAAATCAGCCTAAGCTCTAATGAAAGACCTTTATAAATAAAGCAAAGAAATGGATTAAAAAGAGTTATTTACTGAAGAAGGAAAAGGAGATGAGAGGTTCCCCAAATGGAACAATATGCCCTATGTTACACCATGATAATCAAGATAGAGATACAATGTTCTTTACACTCCAGTATGAACATAGTTCAAATAATTATGTTCAAATATTAGCCTTTCTCTCTTCATTTAAGTAGACTGTTGCCACGAGGCCTTAGCTTTTTTAGTTGTTTTTGATACAGCCTGTTGGGTGATTAAGCTTTTGTTTAAACTCTGGATGGGCGCAGATCTGTCACTTTGAAACTGATAATTTGAGCTGCAGGGAATCTTAAAGCCAGAACAGTCCTTATTGAAGCTACTGCAGCAGGCAATGTGATTTTGGAACATCTGAAGTGGAAGCCCATAATAGTTTACAGCATCTATTCCTTCCAGCACTAACATCAGAAGACGGCTGTGTGCGAGATCCTGTGATTCTCACTTTCTTCCTTTGTTACACCCTCTCCCCAAAAGATAGCTTTCCAAACATGAGCTATATAATGAAGACACAGAGTACAAGTGAAATTTATTCTCCCTTTCTCCTTTTCTCTCAAAATTTTCATCAATGCAAGCTTCTATTTTTCTGCAAAACCAAATTTTGATCTCTTTAATTTAATAACTTTCCTATTTCACTTCAGCTTCCCCATCTTCCTTCCAGGAAAAAAAAAAAAAGAGAGAGAGAGAGATATTTCTGATTTGGGATATCTTGATTATTTATTTATAAGGCTGCCTGACTCTGGGCAGTGTACAACCTTAGATACAAATTAACAACAACAAAAGGAACATACTAAGCCATCCAGACGTATTAAAACCAGCACCTTTCTCAACACACACTATGCCTACTAAGGATGTCCCACCCAACCTAACCCAACCCCTGGGGGAATAGCCAGGTTTAAGGGCTTGTTTGAATGAGGCCAGGGTAGGGACAAATATGAATCTCTTGGGGGGCAGACACCATGTGAGAGAAGACTCATTTCCTGGGCCCCATGACATGGCATTGGTTAATCAATGGGTTCCAAAACATACCAGCTGTTTTGGATTAAGCAGATCAGGCAGACATCAGAAGAGACAGACTATGCCACGAAGGGCCTTACAGTGATGACCAGCACTTTTAATTGCACCTGGAGGCCTACTGGTAGCCATTGCAGCTCATAGAGCAGAAGTATTATATGGGCATATTGTGGACCATGCCACCATCTTCTGAACAGCTGCAGCTTTTGAATGGTGTTCAAGGGAAGTCCCATGTATAGCACATTACAATAGTCCACACATAAGGTGACCAAAGCATGACTGATTGGAGGGCCTTCTGATCCAGAAATGAGTGCAATAGGGCTGAGATATATATTTGATCCAAACTGATGGATGACCTCACCCAGCGACTTCATATTCATGTTAAACAGGATGGGAGAGAGCATTGAGTCCTATGGCTACCCACACAACAGGGTCTTGGTCTCTCCCCCCTGCCAACCCTGGCTGACAGGCCACAGAGAAAGAATCACTGCAACCACAACATGGTGCCCCTCACTCCCAGTCCTGGAGGCCAGAAGATGAACATGATTCGTGGTATTAAAAGCTTCTGAGAAATCAAGATCTAGGAGAGTCTCACCACTCTCCTTTACCCCAAGAATAGCATTCAAGTAACTTACTGACTCTGCCAGAGGTCATCCCATGTGCAAGCAATGCTGTCTTTGTACTATGTCCTGGTTTGAAACTCAATTGAAATTAGGTCCCCCAAGGACCCTCTGAAGTTGTAACCCAACTATCTTCTCAACAATCTTCCCTAAAAAGGGAAGACCAGAGAATGGATGAACATTTTCCAGAACTGTCGGATCCAGGGACAGCTTCTTAAAAGAAGCACCACTTCCTTCAAGGCCAGTGGAACCACCCCTCCCCATAATGAAGCTGATACTTCTGCATGGATCCAACCAAACCCCACCTCTTAGGAGGTGTTTGCAAGCCAGGAGAGGTGTGGAATTAATAAACAGATGGTTGGGTTAACAGTCTGGAGGATCCTGTTCACTTTTGCAGGAGTTATAGACTCAAACTTTTGTGAGAAACTATTATATATGAATATAATTATTTTATAAATTTTATTCTTGCCCACTGCTTTGAGATTTAGTTATGTGTGATCAGTCATGTGAGCATGATCAGGCAAATTTAGAAAAAAAAAATAACACAAATCCATAATTTTAAGTGTGAAAGCAATTATCAGCAGCATATGCTCTGGACTAGTACAAAATCAACAAAACAAACTGCTGGTCTCCTGGATGTTCTCCCTAAAGTTGAGTTCAACTTCTGTGACTGTATAAACATTTTAATGTAGTTTTCTTGGCAGCCTTTTTCTGAGATCTATGTTTGACTTTCTAGTGTAACAAACAGGCAAATATGAACCACATCTGACTCATTTTAGTTTTTTGAGACCAACAAAGACCAGTTAGATGCTGTCATCTGCTGTAGAGTGTTGTGATCCATGCTGAGTTTGTTTTTATAAGACCAGAAACAGACTGAAGACTCTGAAGAGAGAAATTAGTTTCTACTGTCTTGATAAATTGGAAGAGACATACAGTCTAATATGGTGATATTCACCTGACCATTTAATTTAGTCTCCAAATTGTTTAGGTATCTTCTGAGAAAACAAGGGCAAAATAAATTAGTAAGAGGTTGATAATGTTTATTTCCCAAGCTAAAATGTTATAATATATCATGAGAGATATCATGTGCATGAAAAAAAAAATATTTGAGAAGATTTGACTCAGATTGCTGAAGAGCAATGACCCAAAATAAATATATAGCTTTTCACAATGTACTCCTTTCTCTCAAAGAAAAAGTAATCACATATCATTTCAGTAGAATTCATACAATAAAGTCCATTAGTTCATATGATCAAAACATAATGCTTGCCTTGCAGAAGGTTACATTTGTGGTGGATTTTTTATTTTGTATTCTTCATTTTAATTATGATTAGTGTGAGTACAGTACTCAACTAAATAGGCTACAAGGTAAGATATAAATAAACATTGTGTCAATCATATGAGAAGTTCTTGAGAACTACAGAAGCAACTGAATGACACGCCACTTTCCATTCCCCATCTTGTCTCATCCTAAGGGCAGTGAAATGGATTTCTGTCCCAACTCTGAAATGACACCTACAGTCTCAGAACAAACTTAATGTATCATATTTTCCTTCACATTTTTAAGAAAACACAAAAACTATGTTTGTATTATATTTTTGCCATTCCCCCGCTCTCAAAAAAACCCACATAGCACTGTCACTCTGCCTACATGTCTCAATACTGCTTTAAACAGAAAAGATTGGGCTATTTTGAGAAAAAGAAATCCTGGAAAATCCTTGCATTCATACTTGAAAAGCTACCACTATTAAAAATGAAATTTAAACGTTTAGATAACAAAACTCAAAAGACAGGTCTAGCTTATTAAGTTCCGTATAGTAGTGCAGCCCCTCATTCACCTGTCATTTCTGTATGCAAGAACATTATATATTTATCACTCACTGGATAGCTCATAAAGTGAACCAATATATGCAATTTATCAATAATGAATAAAATGAGAAGTTAAATGAGGATCACTATCCTACCCTACAAGTGGAGTTTCAGAGGATAGTTTTTCGGATTTTCTTGATCTACACCCAAGAATGGCTAAAATCTCAATCACATCATTGTAATTGGATTTGCCTTAAAAGCCAAGTTTGCGAAATGTCAGTGAAGTTATTGAGTGGCATTTGCTATGAAAGCAGATAGGGAATAATTCCTCCCCCACCTCCACCCCCACCCCAAACACACACATTTCAAGTTAGATCTTGTGGGATCTCACTGGAAGGCTTTAATATTGCAAGATGGAATGTCATTTTTAAAATTCATTTCCCACTACATAAGGCTCGGAATTTATTCTTTGGGTCTGACGATGATGACACTAGCACTATATATTTTACTGCACAATCTGCTTGACTGATTCAAATTCTCTAAGATATGTAGGAAAGCATGAGGCAATGAAAAAAAAAATGCTCCTCACTCTTGTTGCAATTGTAAAGTTGGCATTCTTTACTCTTCGAAAGCCATTTCCCTGGAGACCTCTGGGGGAGTAATGGCACACTGAGGATGGCTTGTTTTCACGGTGTTGACAACTGCAGTGGCTTAGAGGAGCTGGAAAAAGGTCCAGCTCTTTGGAATCTTCTTTAGGCAAATGACTGGATCACCCACAAGTGCTCCTTATAGAGGCTCCCTGTGAAGTGGGTTGAGCGCTCTGGGAGTCATGGGAAACGTCAAGCCGATGCCATGGCTTGGAGCCTTCAGAAGGACACTAGGTTTGCTTTCACTTCCTCTTCTAATTACCACTGGAAATTACTTATTACCAATTTACTTGGAACATTAAAAACCTGAAAGGCAAGTTGCTGTACACCAGGAAAATTTCTGTCTATCCTGGAAGAAAGAAGATTTAAGTGAATTTAAATATTAAAAAGAAAAATCTTAACTTTTGGAAACAGCGAAAGGGAGTTAAGAATGCTGACTGGGGACAGTTATGGGGCCACATGGATTTGAAAGAATAGGGTTTTTTAACTGACTGTTTTAAATTTTATAAACCAACAACGGATGATTTTGGACTTAATTGTAAGAAAATCTATTGTGGGAAAGTTTTGGCTCTGAAAATAAACAAAAGATAAGACTGGGCTTTCAAGGTTAACTAGAGGGAACCAGAGAGTAATTAAAGGAAAAGATACATCTTAACATAATGGAGGAACATCATCTTAGTACAGAAGAATTTAAATCTGTTTGGGAACAATGGATTAAAATTGGATCTAACAGAGGTTATAAAAGAAGATTCTACTGGATAAAACAGAAGCTGAGGATGATTTGAATAAAGAGTTTAAAATGGACTTTAAAGAAATGCCCGATTATAAAAGCCATATGGAAGATATGGGAAAAGTTGGTGTGGATCTGAAAATGGACTTAAAGATGTTTGATTACAAGAGTGACATGGAGAAAAAGTTGTAACGGATATACAAACTATGCTGGCTGATGTTTTAACAATTAAAGGGGATATCCAGATTACAAATCAGAAGAGTGAGTTGGAAAGTTATTTTATTTTGGATCCACAGAAGGGAAGCATTAAATCTTTGAAGTTGCTTCTGAAAACAGACAGGGAGAAAATGATAAGAAATCACTGTGTGGGACTTTATTTAAAGAAGTGACTGAAGACCAAGCCTCTTAAAAAGAAGAAAAAGGAGTTCAAAGTGGATTTATTTGTTCAGGGTTCCGTTATATAAGTTGCGATTTTGGGTTATTATTATTGGAATCTTTTTTCTGACAAGGACTGCAAGATGATGTAAAGATTTTTTTATATAGGGATGAATCTTTTATTTCCTATTTGTTAGAGGAAGTTAGGGGTTAGTATGTAAGAGGGACCTATTGGATTTAGTTTACAATATATATGTTACTATTATTGATATACTTTATGCTTATGGGGATAATTTTTTTTATGTTTTACTTATTAGAGCAAGTTGTAAGTCAAAATGTTAATTAGATGTAGTTGTTTATGTTTAAAACATATGGGTTATTATTACTGATACTCAATAGTTTTGCTGTGTAAGACTGATCGATGAATTTTTTTTAATAATTTGGTTATTGTTTAATGATGAGAAATGGGAAGTAGAGTTTCTTTTTCTGTAATATCAGAGAAGGTGTTAAGTTACTGTAAATGCTTATACTTGTCTGGGGGGAGGGAGGAATCACTTTTTATATGTCTTTTTCCTTTTCCTTTTCCTCTTTCTTGTTCTCTTTCTTCTTCTTTTGTTTGTATATCTTTTCTAATTCTGTATTAGCTTTTAATTATGTAAAACTCTTATTTATTTATTTATTTACTTATATATCAAATTTGTCACCGCCCATCTTGTGGAACGACACTTGGTGGTTTACAAAACAGTTAAAATCAATTAAAATTACAAAATTATGATCTGCTATTAATAAAAATATTAGGAAGAAGAATAAAGCCATTTCTCTACATGCTTTGTACATCACCATGCTGATATAAAGGACATACTTCATATTGCTTCAACAATGACCAGGTAGTGCTAAAATTAGTTTTCCAGTTGTTCTCCTGAGTAGCACTGGACAGTGATTTATTACTAGAGAAATGGCCTCAGTGGATTCACCCAATGTTATAGAAGTTTAGCTAAAGTTTGATTTAAATTTGCCAAATAATATATGACTAATCTCATAGGTCTGAGTTCTTCAAAGTTTGTCTCAGGTTTATAGCTGACAGATTAAAAAATAATTGGCAATGATATATTTCTGTGTTTTACATGGATGATGGCAGGATACTTATAAAGTTAGAATGGCTCATATGAATAAGAAGTTATTAATGATGGAAATTAGCAGAAGGAGACTAACCAGAGTTATTGTCAGAACATAAGAAAACACCCTTTTTTCACTGCACACCTTCATTTTTTGTAAATTGGAACCAGCTAGAAATATATTCTTCTGTTCAGGAGAGTATGTCCAATGGATAACATTACAGTAGTTCCTGGGTTAAGAATTCCTGGGTTACAGATGACCCATAGTTAAGAACGGAGCCTATTGTGGCAAAATTCGAGTTCAATACACAATGATTGAAGTTAAATACATAATGGTTTGAGTTCATTACACAATACTAAAGTATAATACAATTGTATAATACTGTTCCAGCTTACATACAAATTCAACTTAATGACAGACCTTGGGCATGGAACTTGTTCTTCATATGGGGACTACCTGTAATGAATTATAATCCAAAGAGAAGGTAGTAACCAATGTATCCTTTCTTACCCACTCTTTCTTGGAACATCTCTGATTAAAGGATAATAAATAAAGGATTAAATAAAATTAAAGGATAATAATAAATGCAAAAAAAAAAAAACTTTACACGTGCAATGCTTGGTTTAGAAATCTGATATCAATAAATTTTTCTCTTTTTATTGTCATCATTTTTAATCAACTAAAGAAATACCCTGCTTCTCTAGATACTTCTGGTTTGCATATTCACTCTACAAAGCAAAAAAGTCCAATCAAATTATGGTGAGAAATATACATCCTTAGCAAGTGCAAGACAGAAGCTGAATATTTTACAGCGTTGGATTGGATTAACAGTGGATGATTATTTGTAATAAAAGATACAATACACAAAACAAAGTGTAATTATCCATGGAAAATATATTAGGCTACTCAAAAAGAGGTTTTAAAAGGTATTGTTGATTTAAGAGGAACAAAAAGAGACTTTCAAAACTAATTACCCATTGTCTCCAAATATTACTCCAGTGGAAGATATTATTAATACTATTCTTTCATGCATGTTAAATGAAGCATAATCATAATAAGGAAATATCATTTTAAAAATGCCAAGGGTCATTACCCAATTTGTCACAATCTTCTAACTCCTAGAATCCAGGAAACTGACATATCCTCAACTGAGTGAAATGCCATTATCAGCCAGCTGACAGGTACATCAGAAGAACCTTACTGCATTCCCACGGCCCCCATGGAAAGCCATAAGGAGGATGTTCAAAATCGTAAAGACCTGCAGTTTTTCTTTAACAACTGGAATGTAATACCTGCTGCTCTGATCCTAAGAGAAACATAGTCCTACCATGGCTAGTACCCAAGTGATTTTTAAAAATCCTCCATGGATATATTTTATCCCATTTAGATACATTAGTGGCCACACTGTATTTTATAATGGAATAACAGAAAGGCAGCATCCAAAAATAATTATTACTTGGGATTGTTCCCCCAAGTGTGTCTCTATGTTAGTTTTTTGTTTTAGGACAGAAAAGTCTCCTTCGAGTAGAATGTGGCTCCTGATGTCTACATAAACACATCCATGCAGCTTTTGTGGCAATGATACAGAAATTGTTTGCTGTCCCTTTCTTCAGGACATTTCCTGACTTTTCTGCCTAGCCTACAGTGGTGTCTTATTTAAGTACTAACCTGTCACAACCTTGCTTCATTTCTTCCAGACTTTATATCAGACCGGGCAAGAAATCTTTCTCCAAAAATTTGACCCACACTAGCGAGCTAACTGCAGAAGCTTCAAGGACATGGCCCAGCTAGATCTGTGGCTTTTATTATAGATACAAAAAGAAGTCAAACATGCATGGAAGATTAGCCTATGGTGGAGTACAGGAGTGATGTCCTATATATGTGTGTGTGTGCTTATGTGTGTGTGTCCTTGTCCATATGTGTGAGAGCATGGTTTAAATCCTATACCAATCAGGGGATTCTTAGAGTCTGCCAAAATCTGCCATCTCCCAAGACTAGAACAGAAAAAAGGCTTTACATACATATACATAAGCCAGTTGTATTATGGTTGATACGTTTTAAAAAGGTACTTCAGCCTTAGGGTGTAGGGAGCCATGGAGATGACCTTGGGAAAACAGAAGCCATTACAAAAAGAAAAATAGAATAAAAAAGTATGCCTTGAGCCCTGGGAGAGGAGGCAGTCTCAGGAAGAGATCCACATTGGCTCTTCCCTGAGTTCTTGGGATATAAACACAATTAGACTTGCAAGATTCTGTTCCTATAGCCTATCACAATAAAGCTTAGTTCTAGTCTTCCTGTGGAGTCTGACTCTTGATCTGGAGAACCTTAAAGGTTATATCTGCACGGCACCCTCAAGCTGTTCCTGTCCTGTGTGCTCATCCTGACTTGATTCTAAACTGGCTTCAGAAAATCCAGTCAGAACCGGAATACTTTGGCAGCAGCATGCTAGGTATTTAGGGCAGATCTGTTGTTGTTGCTGCTGTTTAAATTTATTACAGCCACCCACTTCTATATTCTCCCACTGGCAATTCCTCTGGTACTATGCTGTGATCTTCCAACTTACATCGCTGGAAAGCAACTGTCAATTCTTTCCTTTGGATATATATAGTCGTATAACTGTTTGATTTGACACACACATACACACAAACTAACTTTTTTGACCTCCCTATGGACACCCATGGCACACTGGGTGTGTTTGTGAATTTTTCTAAACTACGGGGCTAAAGAGAAAAAAAAATGACTCTTTTCCACTCTGGACAGTGGTCTCGGTCCGCAAAGGAATTGCTGTATTAGTATTATATACTTTGCCCCTAAGAAATGGTCTTGTTAGGTCTGAAGGACTGTGATTGTATCCAAGCATCTTCTTTGAGAATGACACCTCAAACTATTCTGTACTCGTGGCACTCCATGGAACTGCGGTGTAAGAAAGAAAATTGTAGGATTAATTGGGGATTAAGAAAGAATAGGGATGAAAGGAGCAATCCCGTTGATACAGGAGAATGGGAGAAAGAAGTATTGAAAGATTGCAAATCAGAATCTAAACTCCAAGCCAACAACAATGCCAACAGCACTGCAGTCATGCACAGAACACATAAATAAAAGTAAAATTTCATGCAGGACAAAGGGGTGAAGGAGAACAAAATCCAGGAGGAATGTTAATGATACAGTAAGAAGGATATATATCTCCAGAAGCATGCATTTTGATGGAGCATTACAGCATTTATCTAAAGATTACTTCTTTTGCAAATTCAGTCTTCTACATTGGCTCAAATCAATGCTCTCTTTATAATATCGCACTCTTGATTCATATTCATTAGTTTCCTCATGAACCTAGAAAGTCGTGAGCTCTACAATATTTGAACATCTTATTTGAAACTGAGGCTTATCTGAGGTTTCCAACAGCCTGTAGAAAATATAGAGATCTGCCTTGATCAGAAAGAAAGGTAGGTGAAGCTCAGGAGAAAATGCAATAAAACTGTAATCATCTAGGGACTTAAATTCAATAACTCTGAAGTACAAGCAACAACTTTATATCAAGATTTTGCTTAACATAAATGGGAATATCCTGGTATTATTCTAGCACTGCAGAGAACTCAGATTGAATGAAAATGACAAAATTAAAGTTGAGTAAGACAGCAACAAAAGAATTAGAGAAAAGGGGCTAGGAAGTTCAATTCTCTGAATACCATAATATTAATAAAAGCTGAAACCATTGTTCTGTAACTTCCTTTTAGAAATATAAGAATTCAGCTTTTTGCAATAAATATGTCTATACAAGATAAAACGACTATAGAACTTCGATATATGAATCAGTACAAATCTACTGTATACACTGGAGGTGAAGGAAAGATTAAAGGATTTTGACAGATAGACCACCCTTTTACAGAAAATAAGCGTGTACAATCGATACCTATTAACTGTCTCATTAAAAAAGGTAATAATGAGATGCTAGTACAGATTTGGTTAAGCCAATAATACTGAATCCTTCTGGGGCTACACACTTTTTCAACCAGCATGATGGCAGGATGTCTAAGTGAGAATGAAGTATTAAACTGCAGGTATAACTTAAAGAAATAAAACTGTAATTATTGTCATCTTATTTCTGATCAAGACCTCTGCATCCCCGTCTTACCAGTCTAGCCAGCTATTATCCCCAGATGGGGGAATTAGTTGTTAATGACACAAAAATAGAACAAAAGTGGTAACAAAAGTACATATAAAGAATAATAAAAACTCAACAGGAGATCTCTGTAAAAGCTTTGGTCTCACTGTTGTCTTGGCTTCAACCAAAACCTCTGCATGGCAGAATGTCTTTGACATCACAAGATGATGAGTTAATCACTTGAATGCTCACCTTAGCAGGAAGATAGAGTATCAAGCAATCAAATAAATAAATAAGAAATGTTTTGTTTATATACAGGAAAAGTTTTCACGTGTATATAAACCCCTGAGGGGTTGTTGTCAATTGTATGAAATGGTCTAAAGGAAGCGTACACATTTTACTAAATATACAGCAAGCAAACACATTGGAATGTAGACACACAATATGGCAATCATCTATTTAATTTCAACCACAGCCAAATCTCCCTTTAAAACTTGCAATATGGGTCTGAGAAAACTCCTTTAACAGAATAGGGAGTTACTGTGGTCATGATTCAGTTCAAAAGTGATTAATTGGTGTTACTGTTAGCAGTACACCACAGTTCATTCTGATTTTGAACAGAGCTCTGGTGTACCATCAAGCATCTGGAATTTTCTCACTTTGTGCCAGTTTTCAACGTAAGGTCAGACAGAACAATGCAAATCAAAATCAATTAGAAACTCTCATGAGTACCCTGAGGAATTTAGTTAAATTTCATTCTTTTGAAAAGGATTTCAAACTTTACAACCATCCAATTTAAAATAAATAAACTGAGAACATTTTGATATTTTCTTTCAGCACAGTTCCACCAGGTCACACTGTGAGTACAGAATTTTGGATAATATACAAGCGACTCAATGAAATGTCTTCTTCTGACACATATATAGAATCAAATATATACAGAATTAATCTCAGATCCATGTATCATTCACCTACTGGAGCTATCTACCAGCTATGTTCTGGGCCTCTGTACAGACATACTGTATTTTCCAATCTATCTACCCTGGGGTAGTAGATAGAATTAAGATGAAAGTACTTGGTAAGATTGTGATTTATTTTTCCCCTAAGTAAAAGCAGAATGGTTGATGACAAATTTGGAACAAAATGAAGAATTTAAGCATGATCTAACAAATTACAATACCATACAATAAAAATATTTGTTTTGTTAACTCCAGAGAAAGTGGCCACTGAAACTTCATGTACTTCAAACAATTGGTGCCCTTTAGAAACCAGAATGATGTGTCATGACATGACATGGATTATATAAGTCATGTCATGTCAAATGACATGGGTTATATAAATGGTGTCATTTGAACAATGATGTCATGTTGCACATTATGTCACTTGCCCCTTGTCCTCCTCTGTGTGATGCCCATGCTTTTGACCTGTTGAAGTGTAGCTTCTAGTATGATTGCTGCATGTCTGTCCAATGCACATACTTAATAGGTTAAATTGCTACCTTCTGAATATGTCTTAGTGGCTAGATGCCTTTAAAGAATAATCAATAAGATCTTCAGTTTTCAAATTCCTGATACATCACAGCATTTTTGTTCAGTTCTTCTATCTTATTTTGCATCACACAAGTCAGGACAACAAGTACAAAGTCCAAGCTGAGAAATAATATCCTGACCAATTACTCTCTCTTTGCTGAGGTCATGCATGCATGGATACATGGTTTGCACATTGCAATAAACCATGATGAGCTCAACTACTTAAGGCTTAAGTAGTTTGCTTAATAAACCACAACTGGCTGAGTTCCCACAATCTGATGACACTTACAAAAGAAATCACATTACCAATTTGTATGCTGAGTGAACCCATTACAGAGGAGGCTGCTAATGGCCTATTTATTCTAGTATTTCATGCACCTTTCTATTTTACCACATACAAGAAACCTTTAGACTTACCTGTTTCCATTTTGCCATCTTGTGCTGCAGGTCCATCAGGAATAACACTCTTCACCTGGAGAAATTCGTCGGGCTCATCCCCACCAATGATGGTAAATCCAAAGCCCATATTGCTTTTTTTAAGAGTGGTGCTGAGGAAAGTGCCTTTCAGCTGTGAGGCATCCCGGGTGAAGAGCGGTTTTTCTACATCAGTCAACATAAAGGAAAATATGAGATGTTTGGGTCGCACGGCGGGTGTGCACACACACACAGACACACACAGACAAAATAACTGGGTTCACACAGTGCAGCAGAAGCAATAGCAGGGACAAAGTGGCATTTGTACAAGTAAAAGCAAAGTAAAAGTGCAAGCATTCTGAGAGAACCAAAAGTATTAGTGAGTTATTTTCTATGTAAAGCTAAAACCAGCAAGGGAAGGATTCACTTATCTAAAATAGCATTCCTTTCAGAATCTTAATGAATTTTCTCTTCATTCAGAGTTGAATTGTCGGGGTACTGAAAAGGGATCTAAAATGAGAAACTGGCAGGAGGAGGTTAGCCAGATGATTATTTTTCAACCTACTAAAGTAGCTTTGCAAAACAATTTGAATACTGACTTCTCAATCACACTAAGGGGCGGCGTGCATGCGTTCATATTTGTGTTTTCATGTAAGCGTTTTTCATCTTCACAAGCGTGATTTTAGAATCTGGCAGCTGAAAGGGTTCAGTAATCCAGAATTCACTTTCAGAGCGATCCCCTGAGAGTGGGGCAAACAATAACCCTCACTTGATAACGAGGGCCTCTGTGCTAGGCTTAATTAGGTGACAAAATCATGGGAAGAGGTGAAAAGCTTGGTGTTCATTTTTTTTTAAAGAATTCAACACACTACTTTTTATAAAAGTGCAGCCCAGGTAAATAGCAGCACTTCGACATACCATACAACCTGTACATTCCAGCATTGTCCCGCCGATATTGAGACAGGTCACTCACACTGCGAGACCTCTGAGGAGCAGGGCGCGGGTGAACATGTTTGGGCCTAGGTAATGTTGATGAGGCGCTGTCTACTGATATAAAGAAGAAGAAGCCTCATTCTTTGCGTATAGTCTTATATAAATATTTAATCTCTGCACCAATATAGACTGTTAATCACCCTTTTCCATTGCGTGCATTAACCTATTCATTACTAATATATGCATTGTTATTTTCCCACCAAACAGAGCATAAAGTCATCTTGCAGAGGTCGCCAAGGCAAGGTAAAGTCAAGTAATAAAGTCTCCCTCAGCTTAAGCTCAAAGGGTGAGGTAAAAAAGTAAAGAGTTCCTTGAGTTGAGCTCAACTCCTGGTGAATACATGTCCATGTCTATGTTCATGTCCATGTGCCACTGTCTTCTTGTAGTATGTTTGTACTTGCCTACTGCCCTGATGGTCTCCCATCTAAATGCAAACCAGGTCTGTCTCTGCTTAGCTTTTTCATCATCCACTAGAATTGGCTATTTACTGTGACCCGAGGAACAATTCTTGTATGAGACTCATACGTTATCTGCGCAGCTTCTTTCAGATAACAAAGCCCAGGTTAATGGGTGTGCCCTTTAGCAAAATGCAATGTGATGCTAATGTCTATAGAGATCAAACATTTGATCAGGACTATGACACAATGAGAAGAGGAAAAAATGCCTTTTTTTTCTTCTTATGCTGCAATCCTGTAAAACAAACATCCCTAAAGCTGCTATTGGTCCTCAAATGAGTGTCCCTCTCGTGGATGACTGCAATTTGGAAGGGAGGATTGGAGTTTGGAAGGAAAAAATGAACTCCCTTTCCCATGTGCCACAGTCTTGGTCCTTCTTTCTCTCATCCTCAGTGGTTGCAAGTAAAGGAAAAGAGACATGTACAATTTAGTATCATTTGTGTAAGGAGGACAACAGGACCAAGAGAACCAACTTATATTATCTACCCATTGGAAGTCATTCTTTCCCTGGTTGTTTGTTAAAAAGACAGAGTGGAGGTTCAAAGAGTCACTTTGTGATTTTGCTTCCTAAAAGGGCTCCTGTTCCCCATGGGACTGTACGGTCTTTCTATAGTCCCATCTGGATGACCCTATTGCTATGATTTTTAATGAGATCTTTCTGCTTCTCTACAGCAAAACAAATCTTACCAGTTAAGCAGCAATGTTGCTTTGTCTTAAGTAGGCTGGAGAAGATTCCCTCCCCCCACCTTGAATTAGATAGGCTTAACATGACAACATGTAAGAAAACTATTTAAACATGTAGTTTTACCCCATTCCTACTAGTTTTGGAATTTTAGAAACTGTGACGATCAGCCAAAATCTTTCAGGTTTTTTTGGAGAAAAAAAAATAGATGTTTTCTATATTCATATTCACATATTAAAAACACTGTTACAGATATAACACAAAGCTTAATAGAATTGATTCAGTCTGAAATGTGTGCAGTGAGGTGATAGTGTACCTCGGAAACTTTGGGCTGGCATAGGCTTGATTCCAAGTTCTGCGTTGGGCATGGTACGCTGTTGTAACTTCCTTTTGGCTTCCAAAACAGGATTTTCAAATTGGGTCCTTCTATTTATGTGGCTGAAAATATAAAGAAACCCATTGTCAACTGAAGTGATCCCTTTCAAAAACTGTCTAGTGAAACCTTAATTGACCGGACCTCAATGAAGAGACCTACTTTCTGTGCCAATTAAAGTCATAATGATGTCATTACACAAAAGTGGCAAAAGATGCTACTCATGTCGTTCATGTCATGACATCATTACCCAAACAACAGAAATGAATTTATGTGATAGGATTGCACCATCAAGGCTTAACTATGTGTTAAAATGAATTTACGTGTAAATGACGTGTAAGTAGCTTTGATTGGATTGCCTCCAAAGGCAATAGAAAGGGTTATGGAGCATCAAGTGCCAAGAGTATAAATGTAAGTCAGAGGATGGAGAGCTCAAGCAAATCTTAGAGGCCAGGAAGACTAGATTTGAGTGGCAAAATAGACTACAGGGAGTAGAACTATTGTTGCTATCCAATAGGTATCTGGCAGCTTTAAAAGAAGCTCTTGCACACTTGCCGTGTTTAGAAATATGCCAATAACAAATACAGACACATGAATGATGTGCCTGGTTCCTTCCCCAAGTTCTTGAAATGCAGTCTAGCTTAGTTACCTAGCAGTGAGGGAAAGACTTAGTACAAATAACAGATGTTTTTTTTTCATTTTTTTTTTAAATCCAAAAAGCAAAGAGTGGAATACTAGAAATAATTATCAGGCTGCAATCACATGGATTATATGTAATCATATGTTTGATTATTACCATTATCTTTTGTTAGCTATCAGGAGTGGCTCTTCTCAATCTTTCCCTTGCAATATTTGTTTTTTCAAATTTCAAAGAGCAAAAAATAAATTCAGTGCTTACTACTATCAAACAACTAGGAATCTGTACTCAGTGCAGAATTTTAGAGGACACATAGATTGTGGCTTTGGAAAAATCCAGTTAATATCCACAAGGCTGCAGACTAAAAAAAGGCAGACTGATAGAAAACAATAACCAACTACAAAATATGCATTTTGCAAATCTCTCTACCGATTGCCTGATCCCTGGCCTGGTATCTGTCTACCTGCCTGATAATTCTGAGGATTTTAGATTATGTTTATGTTCTGATTCTTGAAAGGTTTTTTAACTTTTTGTTTTTCACCTCTTGCATGGAAATAATCCTATTTTGGTTTCTCTGAGGCATTTGGGACTATCAACCGTTGAGTCAGGATAAATAGTATTGGATAGCTCCAATTACTCCTTACATTGAAACATTTCTTCCTTTTGTACAGGCATAGTGTTGACTAATGCCCTCCTTTCCTGCACATCTTTTTTTCTTCTGGTTGCACCACACTGCTAGTTTTCCTTGCTTCAATGAGTTGCAGCTATTTGCTCAGAAAGTCCCTCGCTGTATCACATTTGTCCTCTGTGGTGCACAACATGAATTATATGTGCTAATCCTTCTTGAAAGTAATATTTTGGACAGGTGATTTATTGCATTGAGCTAGTCCCTTTGATATATTCCACTCTTATGATGAATGGTAAATTAAAAAAAAGGCATGGAGTGTGGAGGTAGGTGGCCTCTAAGATTAGAAGAACAAAGTGGATTAGTTCAGGAGAAGAACAAAACTCAGGACCAGCTTTACCGAAGAGAAAGTAATGCAGAAGCTGTAGGCAATAGCATTTGGATTTCATGAACAGGCAACTAATGGTTAGTTCCTGTATTTGCTGTTAATATATATTTACTGCTAGAACTGTAAAGAGAAGCATGTGTGACATGCTTTGCTGTTATCTTTGCAAGATAACTTGTTTAGGTGTCTGGTGTAGGTGTAGGTTGGAAGATACCATTGACTTCTGTAACTCATGCAGCAAAATGACTCAAGCCAATCCTGACAGGAAGATATGTAACAAGCTGAACATTCATTTGTACAGGAATACAAATGGTATATACACTGTGTCACTAGATACCTCTGTGTGTTGTTTTTAAGCTTTATTTTGCAACTGTGAGGACTAGAAAAGTCCTGTTCATTTGGAGAGGAAATGGAATCTTTGGCACATTAGTTTTCATCAAACAACATGACATCTGCCAATTGCAACATTCTTAAGGTGGCGTTGTTGTTGTTGTTATTATTATTATTGTTATTCATGGCTTTTTTTTTCTCCCAGGGAATAATTTTAAAAAATTGTTCAAGAGGAGGAACCACAGTTTACTGATAAAAAACTCAAAGAGATCCTCATCATTTCCATTCAAAATGATCAGGTATCAGGTGACAAGGAAGAACTCCTGCCATAGTAGACCATTCAGGGTCAATGGTTCCACATAAGGGGACTTCCTGGGTCAAACATAGATTCTGTCACTGTTTTACATGAAACCGTTGCAGAAAAAGCTCCCACTGAATTACTTGTTCAAAAGTCACATCGGGTGCTTTATTCTCCTAGGTGCCTTTTTAGCTTACATCTGGGTCAGTTTTACAGAGTCCAAATCAGGCTGCTTTCAATAAACACCAAGGTCATGTTTAAGACTGCCTCACCGTAGATCGACAGAAGTAAAATCCATGTAGGAGACAAAACTGATGGCCACAGGTTGTGGGAACTGGCCCACAGAAAAGTAAAGGCACTTTTAGAAATAGGGTTCTGGAGAACTTTGTAAAATTCCATTCCTCCTCTAGATCACTGTGATCTGCCTATCCTGGAGAAGATCGAACAGCTCCCCAGAGGTTAATCCTTCAAACCAAAGGTATTCTGAATGTGGTACACTCTGTTTTGTCTGAAGCATCAGGTCTAGTGCACCATTTCTGGCTCAGAGGTTTAACTTTTGCAGAATTGATGGACCGATCCAAGAATAGCTAGAATGGCATGATCTGGAGGAGAAACAGTTTCTTACATATGAATTCAGAAGCCAAGGAGAGCCATTTCTTTTTCCAGTTTGTCACACAAATCTTTTAAACTGAACTTTTTATGATATGCCTATTTTTATAATATAATTAAAGCTCTGTGTTACAATGGGATATTATCTCCTTAAACACAAAGTCATCTGTTAAATATCAGTAATAAAAGAAAGGGTTATATTGTCACATTTTATGATGAAAAATGAGAAGCAATTTTTATTTCAAGCCTATGATTTTAGCAGATTAAAACACAGATCTTTATGCTAAGTATAAAGGTTTTTATGAATGTAATCCTGCTGTATTTCTAATGCCATTACAGTTTTACTGTATTATTCCAGATCTTGATTAGAGTTCCCTTACTGCTTCCTTTTAAATAATAAATGCTAGAATAATAGCAACCTGTTCCCAGAAATTTGAAAAAAAAAATGGTAAAATGGGGAAAGTGTGTTAAAACCAGTAGTATCACTCTCTTTCCAGGTCCATGTTTTTGAACAGAACTGCACCACTTCGGGACTGACTCCGCCATTTATCTACTAGACAAAACAACTCTTTAGGAGAGAATGCATATGCACATTTCTGACATACCGAACAATATATTTAGCCTCTCTTTCAGTGACTCTAATAATCCAATTCTGGTGTTGAAGAAAACGATTTCAAGAGTCTTTGCTATGAGATGGGTGGTCATATAATTTGGGAAGGGAGGGAGGGAGGAAGGGGGGGAGGGAGGGAGGGAGGGAGGGAGGAAGGAAGGAAGGAAGGAAGGAAGGAAGGAAGGAAGGAAGGAAGGAAGG
Organism: Python bivittatus; assembly: GCF_059951505.1. Taxonomy (NCBI): domain Eukaryota; kingdom Metazoa; phylum Chordata; class Lepidosauria; order Squamata; family Pythonidae; genus Python; species Python bivittatus. The sequence continues at coordinate 7,274,183 of NW_028277037.1, read as the reverse complement.
AAGGAAGGAAGGAAGGAAGGAAGGAAGGAAGGAGAAACCGAATTCCACCCTAAAATTAGACAGTCAAGAAAAAATGGTAGGTAAGAGGGAAACTAGTCAGCAGAAGTTCCCCTATATTCTCCTGTGATTGCAATTCTAGCTACCAGGTATCCTGATGGATCCACCATTAAACCTCTCAGGCTATGAAATCTGAAAAGAAGAAATAAATGGTGGAGAGTTTTAAGCATCACCTTTTTTTCTCCTTCCATATTTCAGTTCCAAATTCTCCCCTCCTTTCATTTATTTATTTTTTTAAATCAGTGCAGGAACTCTTTGCACATAGTTAGCCCTACTGTGAGAAACAATGCAATGGTGTATAAATTCCTAGGACAAAATGAAACCGAGAGAATGACTGAAAAACTGTCTGATATGCTCACTCAGAAAACAAGAGCAACAGCAATAAAGCCCTATACTTTTTCCAGGCTGCAATTTCATTAATTAGGCAGAGGATATTCTAATGGAGCCACAAGTAATAAATGCCTGTGCTTATGTGCACACTTCGTTTCACTCCCACCAATATGTCAACAACAGTGTCATGAGTCTTGCAGAAGACGCTGCTGTTTGACACTTGCAACTGCTTTCCATAATTCTGCTTTTAGGGTTTCTTGGAATAGTGGTAGGTTTGTTGTACATACTTTTGGTTAGGGTTCTTTGGGCTTAGGGTGATCAAGAGATCATGTTTTTTGGAGACATTCCGCTTCACATTCCAGTGAGGCTTCCTCAGTACAATGGTTCAGAGGTGAGGATTGCCTTGTAGTATTTACAGTCGGTGTGAAATTGGAATTTGGGGTGCAGTGGTGGTGGGTGAGTTGGTGACTGAGAAGGTGGCTTCTTGGGAAGTACTGGCTGATTGGTAGCTGGGAATGGTGATTATCCTACAGAAAACTAGCTTTGAATCATTGATTGTTTCATTCATTGGAGAGTGGGAGCTGTATGTCTCTCTGGAGATGATACTTTTCCAGATGGCAGGGTTGTAACAGAGAAGACATGCTTCCTCAGTCCTACAGGATGGCAACATTTAATTAAGGGGATTGGAGTGCACCTACTCTGTGCAAATGTACCACGCAGGCAGAAACAACTGGAAACAAGTAGTCCCTTAAATAACCAGGCCATATGCCATGAAAGGCTTTATAGGTGATGACCAGGATCATGAATTGCAAGCCAACTGGCAACCAGTATAGCCCATGCAGCAGGAATGACACATGGGAACAATGAGAAGCACCTATTACTGCCCATGATGCTGCATTTTGGACCAACTGTTGCTTCCAGAAGGTCTTCAAGAGCAGCACTGTAGAGCCCACAGCAACAGTCCAATCACATGGTGACTAGGGTGTGATGACCATCTGACAGGTCTCCTGGTTAAGAAAGGGTGCAACAGGGACACAAGGTTAACCTGTGGAAAGGCTCTCCTGGCCACAGCTGCCACCTTCTCTTTGAGCAGTAGCTGTGAGTCCAGGAGGACCCCCAAGTTCTGCACAAGTCTTGAATGGGGACATGTAACCCCGTCCAAGACCAAAGGTAAAAGCAACCCCAATCTAGGGGGCCCAAATGTTCTGAAATTATTTCATCTTTGAAACATTTGTACATATTTTCCACAGGGAAAATTATTGGCAAGGGAAAGAAGAATAAATATATTTGATCATCCTCTGGAATTCCAGAGGGTTATTCATCTAACTTTCAGTGTCATTATTTCTCACTTTTTAACATCACATAACATAATAAAATCTTTGGATAACTTGAACTGCATATTTTCCTTCTTGAACTGCATATTTTTCATCTAACCGCATGATAAAAAAAAAAATTATATCATGCTTTGCTTGCGACTACTAATTCAGGTTCAACAATCCTATTTAAATGTATATAGTATAATTGTAAAATATGTTTAATTCCACGGAAGAGGTTACCTCAGCATAGAATTGCATTAACAACTCTCAACCCTTGCCCCTTTTCAGTTATTTCATTTACAGAATTTTTCTTCTGCTCCACTTATCAGCAGAAGCTTTCTGATGACATAGTTGAGCTGCCAATGGCACTTAAATTACTTTTTTTTTCCCTGGGAGCAAAAGGCAAGCATTTTCAAGATTCACACTGAAAAACAGCATTATTCTTCCAAAGGAGCTTCAGAGTCTGCAGCATTAGTTGAAAAGATCCCTATGGCTTCCTTAAGGCACTTTGAGGACTGTGTTGAGTTTCCATGTATAATATGAACACTTTTCTGTCTAAGATTTGAGGAAAAAGATGGGGGCAGAATTATTAGAAGATCCAACTGTTTACAGCATGTGGCGGTGCAAAATATACTTAGTGTCTCAGGGCTATCCTGTCTTTCAATAGACAAGATTCTGTAAGATGGGGCTCACAGAGTAAAAAACACAACAACACAAAATTACAAAGAAACACAATAATGTGTGCAGAATAAAAAAAAAAAAGTGAAATGAGACCAAACACTTAGCAAAATAATGTCTTTTAAATTCACATTAGAATGATAAATAGCCCAATCGTATAACACATGTCTATTCAGAAATAAGGTAAAAATCTCCCTTAAGCCAAACTCAACCCCTAATGACTTCAAAGTCTCATCTGTGTTGTTTTCTTAGGAAAAATACAGAAGTGGCTCACCACTGCCTTTTCCAGGATGGTTGGAAATTTTGCATCTGGGGAGGGAATTCCACAATTTGGTACTACAGCTGAAAAGGCCCTCATGCAGTAGATGACAACTGATGCTGATAATCGTTAATCCTATGTGGCACAGAACTGGGTTATTTGCAGGAATGCTTCTCCCCAGTGATCTCTGCCCATCCCACATGCTTTGATAAGATGGGCACACTTTGGGACCTTTCCCTGAAACAACACCAGCTGATGGGGCCCAGAAGGCCTTTTCTGTTGAAGCACCTCTCCTCTAGAATGATCTCCGGAATGACCCTAACCCTGAGATATGGGTGGCCTTGTTTCAGAAAGGCAGTAAAAACTGGCTTTTTCCTCAGACTTTGGGGCCATTATGACTGGAGTTTCACATCTGGAGAACAATTCTCTATCTCTATCTCTATCTCTATCTCTATCATCTCTATCGCTATCTCTCTATATCACCTATCTATCTATGATTTTCTGATCACCTATTAATGATTTGGATTTTAACTGAAGTTGTTCACTTTGCTTTGGATTCAACCTATTTACTGCATGCTGCCTGGAGTCACAATGTTTGAGCTGGGTGACCATATCAAATAAATAAATAAATAATATGGGATGGCACGACTACAAAAAAAGGTAACTCTTTTCTATGGAAAACACTCTTGAAAAGAGTGCTATTATTATTATTATTATTTTTTTCAGTTGGGCCCTCTATTTTCTGTCACATCTTAAGGTGTACAGGAAAAAGAAAACCACAGTGGGCTGCTTCTTTTCAACCTGAAGTGCCACATGGGACATTAACAACAGTTTATACAAGATTAATAGGCAATTAATAATGGTTTGAAAACTTACTCAACATAATAAGTGCCATAAATGGGATCATCAATTTTCTCCCAGCCATATGGTAGTTCTGAAAAAGAAACAGTAATGCCTGTCAGTACATATAGCTCAGGATGCCAAGATTTGTAAAAGTAAGAATGGAAGAGTATTGTTATCAACTGAGGAGCAACATTAAGCCTAGTGCTTAGCACCAATGCCAAATTTGAGACATATACCTCAGAGGGGCAAATGGTTTTGCCATGAAATGTGGCAAGAAAATGCAGGCTGTTGACTGCCAAAGAAAAATACATGTTTACGGTTGTCTCTGCCACACACAGAAGCGGTTCATCCATGAGTCTCTTGTCCAGGGAAACTGGGAAGGTCTTTATCACCTAAAAACCCCAAATTTCCATAGAGGACTTAAAAAAGCAAAGCGGTATTATGATCAGCTATGTAAACACAACAGAAGGGGGGGAAAAGTACTGTCATTTATACATCATTAAAGGAACATTCACAGTTCAGTTTAAATGTTATCTGTTACTGATCCACATTAACTCTGGTTCAACCAGAATAAGTGCAGGTTTTATATACAGTATTTGCTAATGCGATGAGTACAGAGGCATTCACAGGTCAGAAACCATGGTTATGAGATCGAAGTCCTACCCCATTTTACACAGGATGCACATAAAAAAGGGGCACAGTCACGGTTGCCATGTGGATTTTTTTTTACCCTCTGTGGATACCTCTACATGAGTAAATCAACAGACAAACAGGAAAAGGCACCTTCCAGTCATGCCACACTCTTAGTAGCTACATGAAGATGTTTGTGTTGCTTTATTTGCAATAATACAAAAATGGTTTGCTATTCGTTTCTTTCAGGATGTTTCCAACTTCCCTTCGAGCCTGCAGCCAGAGTTGACCAAGAGTCACCAAAACCCAACAGGTTTCCTACTGTAGTTTCTTATGCATTGCCTGATCATTTATGTTTTACTTCCTTTGCCATGCGCAGAATGATTCTCGCCTTAACCATTTCTACTCTCACATTTTACAAGATACACCTAAGATATTTTTTAATGAATTAAATTTTATAGTCAGGAACTTCCACAGTGGGATTTTAAAAAATGGCAGCTGAGACCTAAAGCGGACAGAACTTGAGTCATGTGGTCAAAGCTACTATCTTGATACCCCTGTTTATAGTAGTTATTAAATCTCCATTTCAGTTTTTAATACCCTTGCATAAAGGAATACGGTTCAATTCAGCTATTAGATTCTTCCAAGTATTTTAGAGCCACCTTTGTACTTAAGTCTTTCAATCTCCCCTTCCTTTTTTTATTTATCTTACATTTTCTCTTTACTTTTACTTTTGAATTCTCTTCTTCCACTATGAAGCTGTGCTCTAATGTGATAATGGACCGTAATAAAAATACGTATATGCATATATGTATATATGTAACATTTCTTGAAACAGTTTCATTTGCATAATCAGCAAACACATTTATGGAGGTCACACATACTGCCTAGCGTTAAGTATTTATTAGAATTCATGCTCTCCATGACAAGTTAGGCATTCTATATCGTCACTAACAAGTTTTCAATAAAACAAACAAATAAAACCTCTGAATTGCCTTTGGACTGAATCTTCTAATCAAATATTTGCATAGCCTTAGTAATTGTTGCCAATTTTATATTTACTACAGTAAATTCCTAGATTGACTGCTGGCAATTTGCAGTGCTATGTAATGAATAAGAGTAGTTAAACCACCAAATAATCCTTTAAAATAATTTGCTATGCTTTGTCCCTTGTATATGTTATTTCAGAGACCAGCAAAGACAGATAAAAGGGACACAACATTCAATAAGGGGTCACATGTTATTAAAATGCACAGAATAAAAACTACCAAAATTAAATCATGTTATAAGCTGAGAAGCACATAGTGCTAGATATACAGTTTTTTAAAAGCCTGGGTGAATAAAAATGTCTTCTCCTAGTGCCAAAAAAGACCATGAAAATCATACCAGATGAACCTTCTTGGATTCAAAGATATCTTTGAAACAAGCCACACCCCACTCCATGTGGAAATATTTATGTTGTTTTCTTGGTAACAATACCAAAGTGATTTGCCATGCCTTTTTTCAGGATGTTTTCAACTTTCCTTTCTTGCCTACAGCCAAAGTTGTGTAGGAGTTGCCAAAAGCCAACAGTCTTCCCATCGTAGCTACTATTGTATTACGTGCCTTCCCCGGTGCAAAAAAAAAAGAACTCACTACGAAGATCATATCAGACAAATTTTCCTAGATCCAAAGAATGATGAGTCCATTGCATCTTCTCATAGACCGAAACTTTCCAATTTTGGCATTCTATAGCTTTGTCTCCTTTCTATATTGTCCCAACTCATTTGCTGGCTCAAATTAGGGTGGCATAGTTATTGAGAATCTTTAGGATATGGAAAGGTTTTTACATGGAACAACATGGAAATACCCCTATATTCCAGGATTGGCTGAACTGTCGTCAGCTTCTTAGCTTCTTCACTGGATGCATTATTCAAAAGGGTTCTGAAATCAACAACAGTTAATGCCTCAAGTGGATCATCTGCAACAGAAACTGCTTTATTTCATTCCATATTATTATGTTCAATTTCCCATTTGCATGGTAAAAACAGTTTAGGCATGAGGGATGCAGACTGATCCTAGAAGAGCCTTTCAAGTTTAATATTGATTTAATATTTCAACTTTAATATAGTCATTGTACTTGAGGTTTACGGGGCTCAACAACTAAATAGTACATTCAAATTAGATTTGACTAAAGGAATATTACTATTGGTTTTAAATTATTTTTTAAACTGTATTCCAAGCTTGGTTAAATAAAATTCAAAAGCATTTACCCAGCAGGAATTGTTTTCCTAAACCCTTAGCTGCAACTACTTCATAAAATATAAAACTAAGTATTTGCATCTTGCATGGTTAAAAATAAGTTCTTACAGTTTCCTGCAGAACCCAAAGATTATAAGAATATTGGTCTGGATACAGAGTTAATTAAATAGTAATCTATTTACGCAACTTGGGCTTCCTCCCTCGCTGCCATCCCAGAAAATTGGACTTACAGATTACAGCAGAAGGAGAAGAGGACAAGAAGATTTTGAATAGGCAAGGCTAATGGAATGCATAGGAATGTCCCCCACACTCCATTTGCCTGATTCTGAAAAACTTACTTCGGTTCACGAGGATGAAAACATGAACATAAGTCACGGAGTGCCATGATTTATGAAAGATTTTTCCACCATAGTCTCACATTATATCTTATATTAGGGACAATAGCTGGGTTCCATGTTTTTCAATAAGGAACAAACATAATTAGCACCCACAGTCTTCTCCATCCAAAAAAGTAGCCTTGAGGTTATGAAAGGTCATGATTATTATCTTTTTCAGAATTTCATGCATGTAGCTTATAGTACTATAATGCAGGAGTGGGAGAGATTAGGTTTCATTTTGGAAAAAATCAGGAAGAGTCTGGTAGCATCTTTTCTTACTTACAGATTTTATTAAAAAGCGTACACTTTCATGAGCTGCAGTATCTGATGATGTACATGATGAATGAGCTGCTCATGAGTGTCTTCAGCTACCTTCCTGAATGCCATTTCACATCTACTGACCCTTCTCCTTTGGCCCATGGACACTCAACATGCCAACTTCTTTCTTGGGTTGTCAGAATCTTCTGTTGTCATGCTGATTCTGTTGCTCCCACTTCCTTTAAAATGCTCACCTCTCTCTGATGTATCCTGACACCACAATTCCTCACAGCATGCCTGCACAACCACCACTGCCTGGATGGTCTTCTTTTGTAGTTGATGTGAGTCTTCACTCTTCAGCTGAACAGAAGACCCGGAATTGCAAAGATAGGAAGGAGGAGCTTATATGAATAACCACAAGGCTTTCCTTCCTTAGTATATAAATCTGTTATATGTATGCACACCTCTGGAAAATATTTCTCATTCTGAGATTAGTACATATTCATTTCAAGTATGAGGTGAAGGAAATATGATGGGATAAAAAACCAACTTATTTATGAGATGTATTCAAATTATTGGAAGCATACTAAGTTTTTCCTGTGTCTTATTTTGGCCTCTTATTTCCTGAAATACATATGTGTCTGTGAATTGTCTTGATCATGCTAGAAGGAAGTAGGGCAGTAACAGAGGAAACAAATAAATAAACAAACAAACAAACAAAGCATATACATGAATTGAAACTTTTCTTCTCTGTTATACTTCCATGATGTTACTGTTATGTTAAAAAAAACTTATTTGACCATATTGCCTCTAGGCACAGAGTGAAAACAGGAGATAGCAAAGTCAAATTACAATTTTATTGAAAGAAGCAGTGTTGAATCAGAATTCTCAACCAATTCCTTCTACCTTCCCATGAGGAGGCTGTTTCTGGGGTTACTAATATAACTTGTATCACAATCCTGTCCTACAACACTTGGCTGGAAACTGCAGAAGAACAATCCCCCAAAGTCTGAAGAAACCATGAGCTTAACGAGAAAAACCACAGGAGGGTGCCATAAGATATAAATACCCATTTTTCTAAAAACCAATGCCACATTGACTAAGTAAACAGCCCTTAAAAATGTTATCTGTGTTCATGAATTTTTTCCCCCTGATTTCTAGTACTACTTGCATTACAGGCTACAATAGGCTACATTGTCACCCCAGGCAACTCCCTGAGTGAAACATCTTATTTCATATCACTTCCAAGGAATTATTTAAAGGTCCTTCAAGTCAAGCTTGACTCCTGAGGACTTCATGGATACACCCATGTTTTGTTTTATTTTATTGGATTTGGAGACCACCCAACTCCCAGTGATTCTGGAATGCTTACCTTTCTAAAAGCAGGAAACAGAAAAAGAAAAAGACACGTACGTTAGGAAGAAACAGTCTACCATGTTATATACAACAGTTTTCTTGTTAACAATTTAGAACTGGTTTGTCTCTCTCCATAATTATCTTGATTTCTGGTCCAGTTTATGATCATGGTACTCCCTGGAAGTTTCCCATCGAAGCCAAATCTCTTTAGTTTTCATAGATCAGTCAAGATTGACTAGATGTTATGACTCAGCTGGGGTAGTATTGATTTCATGGACATGAACTTGTGGTTTTCTTGGCAACAATATCAACGTGGTTTGCCACAGTCTTCTTCTAGGATTCTTGTTTTAGTTCCTAGTGTAGCTGACAGCTCTGAGATTTCTGGGTGGTTTCCCATTCAAGCATTTACCAGGCCCAACCCTATTTAGGGTTGGCTAAGTGCTGCTACTAAGCTGGGCCCTCACAACAAATAGGATGCTTACAATTTAGCAGGGACAATGTTAAGCCTACCCTGTGTATATGTTTTCCACTGGTTTTTAGGTCTCAATAACCTTTCCTTCACCTTAATAAAGCCAGGCACACTCTTGCTTCACTCTTGAAATGTTGCAAATGGAAATATTTTCCTCTACAGATTTCTTTTCTTTTGTAGTTGCTGTAAAATATGAGTACTCCAGGGCTTTGTTTCAGTTGCATATTACACAAATTACTGCTGTCTGACAACAATGACTTCTTTCTTATCATCAGCATCACGCAGCAGTAGCGGCTACATTTATGAAGGCACTTTCCGGATTCATTCCAAGTTTAGAAATTCTGTTAAACAACCTCCCAGCATCCGAATGACAAGGAAATAGACATCCATTTGGAGGTTTATTTCATTTTATTTGAATTGTAATACCATCTGCCAAACTTAACTCACTCTTTATGTCTCTAAATGCTTTCCTTTTGACAGTATCATCAGAAAAGGAAGCCTTCACAACAAAGAGGCATCTGGTCTTAATTTAAAAAGTGACACATTTTGTTTGCATTTGCAGTGATTCAAGAACATTTTGCAAATTACGGGTTGAATTAATGTGCCATTTTGGAAGAACAACAACCTCCCTCCCCCCCAATTCTTAACTGTATCACTCTGTGGATAGCATTACAAAAAGATCTAATATTTTTAATTACATATTATTATTAATTCAAGTTACTTCTTTTAAGTATTAGCATGCAGGTTATATTTAAGGTATAATACATGCAAAAATGCATGCAAAAACGCTCATGTAATTTGCTTAGTATTCAGTTTATGTCAAATGATATATATGATTCAGTGAGACAGTTTCTCCAACATCCTCTAAAATTGAAACTATTCTATAATTCTGGTTGTGGCATTCTTTTCCTCAATATAATTTGACTTTTCTACAAGGATTTCTTGTGCAAAATCATAGCCCAATAAGCGGAAGCTAATTTAGAGTTTACATCCAAAAGTATTTCCAAGTTTCTGCCTCAAGCACCTGTTTATACAGAGGCCAATTTGTCATGCAACTACCATGGATAGGAAAGAACTGAGGGGTTAGGTGAATATCCTAAAGTGTTTCAATTCAATTTAAGTGGTAAACTGGCCAAGCTTCACTACTTCTTGGCTGAACTAAGAGTTTAACACTCTCTTGTGTCTGTTGCAGGGGAAGATCAATAATGAAGGACATACTCTTTTTTCAGATAAGCTTGTCTGCATTATTGATCTTCTACTTGAAGAATCCCTGTTAAGCTTCCCAGGAACTACAAAGGAGACCGTTTCCAAAACGACGGCAATAAAGTAACCCCTTTCCAACAATGAATCACACAGCATAGGGCTGCTGAATGGTTTTGCAAAGACTGTGTGCCTTAAATCTCTGAGAGGTTCTCTCGATGCAGTATAATAGCAATCCAGAATGACGATCCCAGAATAGAGAAAGGAAAGGAAATATGGCATAGCATATTCTCACGGGTTCAGAGATAGGACAACTCTTACTTTTTGAACCTGCTCTCTACTTCCAGGTGATAGATAAAGCTTCAAGCAATAAAGGACATTGAAAATGAGATTTTCTCTCAGCTTCCGGATTGATCCCAAAGAGCCCTTTAGTCCTAATAAATGAAAACTGTATAAAGCCCAAAGAAAAAAAAGTCAACTAAGAGAAAAGTCAAGGAAAAGAAACATTAGGAGATCCCAGTAGTATATGTAACATTATATATTTCAGAATATATAATCTGAAAGATAATAAATCCAGACATCCAAAATCATCTACCCAAGACACTGTGTATCTTGTTTCTAATTTTCAGGATGGGAAACTGCCCCCTGAAAGCTCTGAAGAAGGAAATTTACATTAACTTCACATTTTCCTTTCTCCAGTAGTAGTAGCTATTATAATTCATTTGATTTTTATTATGACACTGTGCCCACTTCAACCATCTTTACATTTGGGATGAATAATAACAGGATGGGATTCCATTTTCTTAGGTTCTAAGCACGTTTTAGTGAAATGAACCAAAGACAAGTGATTGGTGTTCCCATCTCAGCTCTGACACCCTTGAGAAATTCTGGATGTTCTAGTCCAATGACCGGGTGGTCATTGAATTTGGGAAGACTGTCCTACTCACATACACATTGCAGGAGGGAGAAATGAAATGTCTCAGCTTTTAGTGGGAAATGCTCTAGAACTAATAAATCAGACAAATACCATGTGTGATTCAACTTTTTTTTTTTTTTTGGTGCCTTCAAGTCAGTTTTCAACTCCTGGTGACTGCCTGGACTAGTCCCTGCAGTTTTCTTGGTAAGGTTTTTTGGAAGTGGTTTGCTGTTGCCTCCTTCCTAGGGCTGAGAGAGAGTGACTGGCCCAAGGTCACCCCGTTGGCTTTGTGCCTAAGATGGGACTAGAACTCACAGTCTCCTGGTTTCTAGCCCCGCTACACCAAACTGGCTTTCATCAACTAACTGATAGCTAAGTAGAAACCCTGAAACACAACAAAGTTAATATTCAGCAGCTTTGAACAATATTACAACTTTTTAAACCCCTGAAAAAAATAAAGAAGTGTGTCTTCTAATGTCCACGGAATATTATTATTTCTTATTTGAATAATCAGAACTGAATGAGAAATAAAGCAGACTAGTAATTGTGGAAACAAATGAAATGAATGAGTACTTATAGCGAACCTGATAAAACCTCCTAGAAAAAGGGAACAGCAAACTACTTTATCATTGCTGCTAAGTACTTGAAATCACGAGTAGCTGAGCTTGACTTGAAGAAGACTTGACCCCCCCCCTCACACCCACACCCACACACACATATTTTCTACCTATCTTTCTATGGGATTCTCCAAAATAGCACTTTTCTCCATCATTACCAGGTTGGCAGTTAAGACTGAACTCCATAATGAAAGCCTTCAAGTTCTTTGTAAAAGTGAAGTAACTGGAACAGTTTTAGTACTTGAAATCATACTTGAACTTGCACACCAGTCCTCACTAAATTGCATACTTGATCTCATGTAGAAATAGACAGCCAGCATAGTGTAGTGTTAAGGAAATGGATTGGTACCACAGAGACCCATGTTCAAGTCCTCCTTTAGTCATGGAACTTCACTGGGGGTTTTGGGACCAATCCCTGTCACTCAACCAGCCTATCTCACAGAGTTGTTGTTATGGGGGGAGGGGGCAACTGAAGGAGGGAGTTCTATGCATGCCCCCTTGAACTCCTGATGGAAAGGCAGGATATAAATCTAACAACCAAACAAATCATAACATGATTTGTTTTATGATTTATTTGGCTGTCCAAGGGCAGATTAAGTAGCTGGGAACCAAAAATCTATTCTCACTTAATGCCTTGGGAACCGGTATGAAGCCTGAACCAAGACTGGTGGCAAGTTTATGATCCCCATTCATGAGAAAGAAAAATAGAAAGAAATAACTGAAAAGGGCAAGATAAATGGGGTGAAAATTTTGGAAAGTGAATTGCAGGGAGGGTTTGTTTTTAAGCATTGTGTTTATCTTAATACCATTACAAAGCTGCCAGATTTTGCTTTTAATTTGGCTTTGTAAATTTTCTACTAATCTCCAACATATCTCAGCCTCCTTTATCAGAAATGCTTGATGGTGACATGGATCAAAGGCTACATATCCTACCATGACATTCCAAACGAAACCAGGACAGAAACATTAAAGGAAGTGCCATTAAACTCCAATGCTGCCTTTCCCCCAACTCACTTGATTTTATTTCTATCTCCATTGCCTACAAGGGTGTAAAATACGAAGAAATTTTTCAAGATACAGAGATGGCACAGAGTAGTGTATAACACAAAATGATTTGCTGATATCTGTGCAGAAAGACTGACATCCTTTCTTAGCAGAGGATGAATAAAGCCAGGATGCTTTTAAAAAAGCCCCTTTTCCTTAATGCTGAGTCAAGTCAGACCCCAATGTAGTACATCAACGTAAATCTACTCACACATCTTTATGATCTAACTCTGTATCTACTAGTACAACTTGGAAGGCAGAAGGCTTTTTTGAAGACAACCACACAAAGCCTAAACCAACCACTCTGCTCTGGAGAGCATCACACCTAATGGCCTCCTTGGATCTATGAGCTTTACACACTTCTATAGTGTTGTGTTCAGGTGAGCACATACGCGGGCGCATATAAGTACACATTTACATACCATATACATTTCTTTCCCTGCAAGCAATTCAGTTACATTCTGAACCCTTCCTTGATCCCCATGAGACAACTTTGAAGAAGAAGAAAAAATGGTGGAACAGAGGCAGAGGGACTCTGCAAAGTGTAGTGACCTAATTAGACCACAAAGAAGAAAACAGAACAATCCAAAGTCCATAAATCCTGTCAACAAGTCTGTAGAAAAGGCAGATCTAGCTGCTGACCTGATATATTCTTAATGTATATTCTGTTTCTTCAAAGGTATCGGTTCATAGATAAAACAAGTAATTAGTTATATTATTTCAGGGATATTTCTGGGACTACCAGTCTCCAATTGTGCCTGTCTACTCAGTAAGTTTTGACCCATAAGATGACATTTTTAATAGATAGGACCTGAGGTTGGCATGCCTTGGGTCCTGTCTTTTAAATACTATCATCTTACAGGACCCAGAAGGCAGGTCTTCTCTGTTGTTCTAGAAAGGCATCCCCCACCCACCCCAGATCCCTAAAATCCTGGCCCTGCTGTCCTTCAAGAGAACCTTAAAATCCTGGTTCTTTTTAAGGCACTGGGCTGGGATATTGCATGAACCCATCACGGAGACTGAGATAGCACGGCCAGTTTTATTACAATTTTAATTGATTACATCATTTTTTAAAAAGTCTTTAGCAGCCACCCAAAGATGTGTGCAAGTGGGTGGCCAGAGAAATTGAAATGATAAATATCCACCAAGAGATCTTTAAACAATGGCCCAAAGTACATTTTGCTGAATTAAACCCAGTTACCACATGTACAACAATCTATTTCAGAGTAAAGAGTTTCTACTGAGAAAAAGTAAAGCACATGGAATCAAAACAGACACAGAATTTATTTAGAGAACACCAAATAGACAGTGCATTCCAATTTTATCACATGGGAAAGTTAGCGGTCCAAAACGCAAAATGGAGAGTAAAATCCAAATTGCGCAAAGTGAAAAAAAAAATTGTGAGAGCAGAATATACCCAGCAAAAGACAGCATTTGAAAATTCAGGTTTGAGTAGAGTAAAAAACTTAGCGGGTATCAGATTTTTCGTTCTCATAGTCTGTATGGGGCCATCAACAGTGAAGACCTGTTTTCTTGAGAAAGACTGGCTTTAGGCAAAAAGGGTGAGGCAGGATATAAATCTAAGAAATAAAAATATTTTACTTCTGATTTATATCCTGATCTCTTAAGAATGATGAACCGAGGTATGGTTATCACACCCAGATATTCAACAAAACTTGCAGACTCTGTCCTTCTTACAGACTCATGATGGGAGATCATTATTTTTTCAAATCCAGGTTTTACACTTAAACCCAGTATCTTGTTCCTGTATAAAACATCGTCTTCAAAAAGGAGGCTAATGGCAAGAACATTTCTCCATTCAGCAGGAGCTGTTTAATTTCTCTGAATCCTGTCTTGGGGAAAACGAACAAGCCGTTCATTTTCAGAGCAAGATAGATTTTGAGCATCTTGAAAGGCCAATGAGTTAGTTACTTTTTCAACAACAGCCACCACGTGGCAGTGGAGGTGTGCTCTGGGTATGGTCAAAAAAGTAAAGACATCAGCTACGATGGCGTGATTGAAGCTCTGTCCATTCTTTGGGTTTGTTGTATATAAAAAACCGATTGCACTGTCATGGCCACTATCTTGACATATTTTAACCATATTCTGCGGACCCCCCCCCCCCGGTTGCCAGAGAAAAGGGGACTTACTAGATTTTCTATGATGGGACTTGGTTTGCAGCAACATTTCTTAGCACATTATGTGAAGCAAGCAACTACATTTAATTTCTTTTCCTTTTTTCTTGCTCAACATGCATCCATTGAATTCCTGACTTAGTTGCCTCCTCCTGTCTTGGTTAGAACCATGACATTATTGAAGGACAGCATGCCACTTCTGTTCAAAAGCACACCCCCCCCCCCAAGAAGTGATACTTCTATCCCAGAATTATAGATTGGAATTCTTGGATTCCAAGAATTCTTGAATTCACTGTCTGATCAAGACATTTACTGTCATGCTGCAGTTTTTGTTAACTTTATACTGTAATGAGAAAGTCATCTTAAAATACAGCTGTGAGCTCTTTCTATTTGTCTTGATATCGTCTGTGGCTGGCCTGCTTTTCTCACTGGTGCCACCTATTTGTGTGTTCAAGGGTTTTTTGTTTTTTTGTGTAGGGCACATCTCAATCAGGATTTCAATGAATCAGCATTCATGGTGTTGATGTAATGCCCATTAATGCAGTTATTAATATAAGGACTGTAAACCAGGGTTCCTCAACCTTGGCAACTTGAAGATGTGTGGACCTCAACTCCCAGAATTCTCCCAGCCAGCATGGCTGGCTGGGGGAATTCTGGGAATTGAAGTCCACACATCTTAAAGTGGCTAAGGTTGAGGAACCCTGCTGTAAACCAACCAACCCACCCCAAGTGATCT
The DNA here is from genome assembly GCF_059951505.1 of Python bivittatus. NCBI lineage: Eukaryota > Metazoa > Chordata > Lepidosauria > Squamata > Pythonidae > Python > Python bivittatus. The sequence goes on along the minus strand of NW_028277037.1, from coordinate 7,258,721 downwards.
TATGGGGTTGACAATCTCTCTCCCACATACTCACACTTCTTCTGGATGCAATGGCATCTGTGTCAAACAAGTCAAGATGTACGTGTATCAATGTTGCAAAGGGGTGGGACTTTGATTGTATTGCCATAACCATCTTGACCCCCCCCCCCACAAGACAATGCTACCATGTCATTTTACACATTGCGTGTTGAAAAGGAGCAGGACTTTGTGAAGCTGTGGCTGTCATACTGGCTTTGTTTGACCCCCTCTGTTGATATCCCTGCTGCATACTGAAGTGCTACAGGTCTGCTTGGGAAGAGAAGCTGATTCCAACCCTCTGTTTGGTCCAGGGATCAGCAAGGCATAACACTGTGCTGTCCCAACATTGTGGAATTTCCTGATGCTGGGTTACCCCTTCTCTAAAACCATTTAGGAAAAAGGTAAAAATGATCCTATTGTGGCATGACTTTGGAGCAGAGATCTGCTATGATGACTATTTTTTGACAGTAACTGCTGACTGAATGTTTACGTAAGTTTTTTGGTTGTTTTTAATGGTCTGCTCTTTTTCCGTTGCTACTTATGGTTTTTTACTGTGAGCTGCTAGTCTCATCGATTGGAGTGGCATGTAAAATACACACATAAATATGATTTTAAAGAAAGCAATAGGTTTGCTATCATTCAGCCTGCCCTGCTCCTATACCATTATGTTGAGATTTCTGGATTTCTTTCTTTCTGCTGAAGTCATGCTTTGTATCAATAATGGTTATCCCTTAGTCAATAGAATTGGCCTGTAACCTCTCCCTACTTGGCAGATAGTAAACTTTACTAAAGACAGTGGGTGCTTCCAAGAAACTAAGGTGACCAAAAATGAAATGGGTGTCACAACCTCATAATGCCAACCTTGGCCTTTTGGGGTTGCATCCTGATGTGAACCACAAGGACATAAACCCCTGTTGGGGCCCAATGTGACCAGGCTTGTTGAAGGTGTAAGGCAAGGAGGAGTCCAGAGTGCCCTGTGTCTATGGGCCCCAAGGTAAAGGTTCCCTGCCTTCACTATTTGTAATAACTAGTTGCAATGAAACAGAGCTCCTGATCACTCCAGAAATACATGCCCATGGAAGGGGTCTGCCCTTGCCTTCTTCTGAGGTGCATTTACTTAATTGTTTGATTTGTATTCCACCATTCATTCAGGACCTCAAGGTAGCTACTTACTATTCACTCCTTCCCTTTTTGCCCATAATAATATTCCTGTGGGGTAGGTTGGGTTGAGAAAGTGTGATTGGCCAAAAGTTATCCTGTGAGCTTCTGTAGCTGAGGGTGGACTAGAACTTGAGTCTTCATGCTCTTAGTCCAATGCTAGAATTTCCTAGTTTCCTATCTAAATGCTAACCAAGTCCAACACTGCTTAGCTTCTTCAGGATCAGCCAAGGTCAGCTGGGTGTTGCCCCTTGCTATGACATCCTACAAATTAGACTTAAACAGAAAATGAGGAGAAATACAGAAAAGACGTACAGAAATACGGTTAATATGTAACTTAATAGTTAAGTTATGCAGAACCATAGCTAAATTTTCTTACTTGCATTAGATTATTCCAAAGAATTTTTTTTAATTCCAAGGGTAAGAATGCAGACTGAACACTATATTGTTACTCTTCTTTTTTATTTTCTTATAAGCTTATTGCTTTTTAATTAATAACAAAAGTAAAAAGAAAAACAAAACACAAAACACAAAAATAAAAGCGACAGACGTACAGCAAAGAAAATAAAAAACAGCATAATAGGTCATTATAACAGTAAATAGTTACAAATCTATATAAATGTATCTAATGCAAATATTATTCAGATGCATATATATTTCCAATACATTTATGTAACTATCTTTTTTTTTTTTTTACCTACTGTGTTTTGTATAAATGAGTCCCATATTTCATTATACTTGTCCACACAAAGTCTACGTCTATAGGCAATCCGCTCGTAAGTGGCAAGTGCAATCAGGTCTTCAATCCATTGAATAAATGGGGCCATCCATTTATTTTTCCAATTTATTTATTTATTTAACCAATTTATATAGCTGCCCAATTCACTCACAGTGACTTTGGGTGGCTTACAGAAATACAAAACCCACTATACCCACCCCCAAATCTGTAATATCAGTCTTTTGGCCATAGCAGGGGCACAGAGAATCCATTTACGTAGGTATACAGTTCAAAGAATATTATCCTCTGAAAATTTCAGCTTTTGTCGCACTATCATATTTATATAGTCCACTACTTTCTCCCAAAACTTAGTAAGTATAGGACATTGTAAAAACATATGTCCTTATTACATCTCCACTGCTGTTTTTGACAATCCTATATTGTTACTCTTCTTAACGTGATTGGTTTTGAAGGCGCATTCCTTTGTCCTGGGCAAAGACTTTGCAGACCAATAAATAGATAAACAAATAAAAAAATTCAATAGACCCCTTTCTTATCACAGACCAACCTTTCTCAACCTGTTGATCTCTGCTCATATTTGGAACAACTGAGTTGATCATTCCGGATTACAAATCATGGGAGTTGTGATCCAACACATCTGTAGCACATCAGATTAAGGAGAGCTATTTTGCCACACTCAAGTAAGGGGTGGGAATAGTTTCTATGCCAGAAGATTACAAATGTTTGTCAAAAGCAAGAAAAGCGGGGCCAACAGTTAAGATAAAAGTTGGATGAGGAAGAGGATGGGGATACTGCTTTCTTCATTCTGTTTAACTGAAGAACACCTTCTCACCCTTATTTCATCTGTTAGCAGAGTGATTTTAGATAACATTTATCTTCATGGGATTTTTTTATATGGTGGTAAAAGGGTGTTAATGGATTATATCATGCTGCTAAGCAGTTCAGTCTAACATCAGATGCATGCAAATGGGTTTATGTAAGAGGCTTGTTTTGTTGTTGTTCAAAATGAAAAACAATGTAAGAACATTGGCAGCATACAATATGTCTTGGGTTGCTTGTTGGGGAAAAAGAAAACTTTAATTCAAAGTCCTTAATTTCCACAGTAAAAAATGCACATTTCCTTATTTCCTTCAGCAGACGTTTTGTAGGTCACATTAATGCTACTTCTCTGTATAGCCTTTTCATAAGGACAGCACAGAGAAACTTGTTCATTGATTTATTTATCAGCTTTTCATAGAACTGTTCCACCTAGCATGGGACACAAGGGAAACTGGGCAGAGATTCAGATGACAAAGTAATTAATACTGGAAAAAAATAATAGAGTCATGTAGTTGGAAGGGACTGCAAACTTCAATCTCGTCTAACTCTCTCAGATATCCAGAAAAACCAATTAAGTCATCTTTGAGATTTGCCTCTTCTTAAAAACTTCCAGAATTGAAGAACCCATGACCGCCACAGGTAGACTATCACTGTTGGACAGATCTTACTGTTAAGACGTTTTTCTTTATATTTAAATTAAATCTAGGCAGCTGTTATTTATACTTTTGTATTTCTAGACCGAATTTCTGTAGCAGTGGAAAGTAGTTTTCAGCCATCTTCCTTCTGGCACCGTTTAATGCACCTAAACACTCATATTCCATCTTCCCTCTGAACATGGATATCATTGGGAGAGTTAAAGGGTAGCAGGTGAAAGAAAAAGACTAAGAATCTCCATTGAGAGACAGGGATGAGGAAACCATACAGTTATTCTAAATTTTTAGGTAGGGAGGATAAGAAAGACGTTGTTGGATCATGCAGAGGCACATAGAGCCAAGTGTCCATTTTTCCTCAGTGGCAAAGAACCCCACAAGAAAGATATGAAGGTAATGTAGTGAACTCATTTGAGAAGTTGACAGTGCAGTAATAGTGGATAGATGTGGGAATAAGGCAGCTCTGGGACTTCTTCCAGAGTGGGAGTCATGACCTTTCTGCTGGAATGAGTTCCTGGTCAGTACATTTACTTACCGTTTTATTTCAAAAACCTGTCCTTCACATTAAACATGTATTAGAATGTAACACAATTGTTGTACAACTTGAAAAGAATTTTTTAAAAGACATGTAATGACTAGAAAGACTTGGCAATAGTTTGAATCTGCAATAAAAAGAAGGGTGTAGTGGTTGAGGCGTCAGGCTAGAAACTGGGAGACCATGAGTTCTAGTCCTGCCTTAGGCCTGAAGCCGGCTGGGTGACTTTGGGCCAGTCACTCTCTCTCAGCCCTAGGAAGGAAGCAATGGCAAACTACTTCTGAAATCTTGCCAAGAAAACTGCCTGGACTTGTCCAGGCAGTTGCCAGGAGTCAACACTGTCTTGAAGTTTCACACACACATGCACACCCACCCACCCATGTGCACGCACACATGCACAAAGTAAAGACCATTTTTCTCTTTATAGTCCATCACCCCCAAAAGGTTGGCTTTTACTCATCTTCCACATTCTATAAAGCTGAAAGTAACCCTCAAGGAAGAGAGGAGAAAGAGGAGGAAGGAGGTCCTGTTTAACAGTAACCAAACAGAGGGCCAGTGATCTCTGTCCAATCATTATCTTTGCCATGAATCCTATATACAGTATGTGTTAAAACCAAACAATGTATTCAAGCAGGAATTAGAAGCTAATTACATAAGGTGTCTGCATGCATTATTTGGAAGTGTGTGTGTGATTTTTGCCTGTCTTGTGCTGTATTTCTCTTTTCTCATGAACAACTTTTTTATATCTAGAGCTTTGACTTTATCCGTTTAATAGTAGTACAAGCTTGCATGATTGCACAGCTATTCCTGATGTAAAAGGATTGGCACAAGGATTGTTCTGTATTTCTGGGCTTTGGGTAGGAAAGTCCAAAGCATTTTCCTTTCCTTTTCCTAGAGTAGGCTGAAGAGAGAAGTTCCAATAGAAGAGAATATGTGTAACTCAGGGTTGAACTATGGAGTCCTTGGTGCTCTTTGAGCTTGGTTGTTTGCTTCTAGATTATTTGACTAGGTAACATCATCAGAGCTAGTGAGTGTGGGGTTTGCTCCCTGTTTATATACAATGGCTTGCCCTGCCAGTGTTGGTGGAGGTGTGGTTTTCTCCTTGGTACTTCCTTGATTAGGGTATTGTTTTCTGCTTGATGGTTTGTCTGGTGTTAATCCCAGCTTATCTGGGTGTTGGCTGCTGGAGACGATGTATTCTGGTCTTTTTTGTTTCCTCCTTAGCTTTTTTATTATCTCTTTTGAATGGTGTGTAAATGTGGTTTATCTCTATGTGTCTCTTGATTGCTGATTTGTCTCAATGCCAAGCTTCCAGGAATTCTCCAGTATTTTTGGATTTAGCTTGGTCTAAGATGCTCAGTTTCCCAGCTGAAACTATGGTTGACTCTGTCCATGTGTTGTGAGATTAAGGATTTTTCATTGTCTCTCCTGACTGCTAGTTGCTGTTCATGGATACGCTCTGCTAGCCTTCTGTATGTCTGTCTAAATAGTGGTTGTTACAGTCCTTACACAGTATGTTGTGGTTGACTCCTGTTTTTTCTTCTTGGGCTACTGGTCTTTTGGTTTGCTTAAGATGTTTTGGAGGGCTTTAGTTGGTTTGTGTGCTATGGTGATGCCGTGTGGTTGTATTAGTCTGTTGGTTGTTTCTGTGATGTTTCTGATGTATGGCAGTGTTATCCTTTCATAGCTTGTGTTGGTTGTGCTGTAGTGGGTTGAGTGGACAGGCACTATTTGATAAAGTTGTGTGGGTGTCCATTTTGTTGGAAGATGTTGTATAGGTGGTCTGTTTCCTTTTCTGCTGTTCCGGGTTGCTGCAGTGTGTTTGTACTTATTTGAAGACAGAAGTCCTTGGTAGAATGACTAACCCCAGCAAAACAGACTGGGGTCTGTCAAGATGTTTTTATTTGGCTGATGGCAGCTTATCATTAATATATTTTAGGTGGGAAGTCTGGAAAGAAGAGATCTGCCTCTGTGGCTTTTGATTTAGCTTTCCTTCCATTTATAGCTGTGTATGTAAGGATGTACTTTTATTATATCAAGCACAGATTCTCTAATGGCACAAAGACCATTCTACTGATACTCATCTGCATTACAGAAAGCTGGTAATAAGAACAATGGCTTGGAAAACAGGTACCAAGGAAGTTGTAAATTGATTTAGGTGGCAACCACAGCCAGAACTCTTGACATATAGGCCAATGGGGAAAAAATATTGCAATTTTGTTGATAAGTAAGGGCTGCTGGCTGCTTTCCTGACCGTAAAACTCACTGAATGTAATGGGACTCATTTCTAAGTAAGATTGCACTATGAATGAGAAGTAAATATTTTAATTATTTCTGAATGGTTGCATGCATTTACAGCGTAAATGGAATTTACTAGAATTTTTGGCTTGAATGTTTGCTGTTCTTGCCAGAAGCAGTTTTATCTTGACATCTGCCAGACACAACTAAGTCAGCAGTGAAAGGAAGTAGGAAGAGTGTGATAAAAGGCCCTTATCTGAGATTGGAGGAAGCTTTAGCTCCAGCCAACAGGAAAACAATTCATTGTTTTGTTTTTTAATCAAGGGTAGGTTGTGAAAGATTTACAAGCATCTGAGTTACTTGAATGTCACGGCATTTTGTCTTTTCAAAAAAAACTGCAGGCAACTGAATAGTCCATTTTCCAAGTTACATTGCTGATGACATTTTCATTCCATTGTAATCTGGTTTGCAATGCAGTTTCTACTTTATTTTCAAGAGCTTTACCAACAGGAAATACTCAAGAAGCAACCTGAACCATACTAAGAATGGTGTGTCCCTAAGAAGAGTTGGGCCTGGTTAGTACTTGAAATTTAAGGACTGTAAACTAAACTGGGAAGTTGGAAAACATTCCAGAAGAAGGCAATAGTAGCCAGAATGATGTGCCCCACAGCTCTCAAGCCCCAGAACAATTGTCAGAAGCAAAAGTGCTTCATTTGACTGGGAAGGTATGTAACTACATCTAGAAGTAGATGCATGCTTATATATACTTATACCACTCTGTTCTGGGAATTGGTTATCACTCCAGACCTAGTCAATTATAAGTGAATCACATTCAACAAAAGAGAAAGAAATTATCAATTTCTCCAATTTATGTATGTTTTTAGAGATGCTTCAGAATAATTAAAAACAAAACAAAAAACCCTCAAAGGGATTACTAACTGCTACTAAACACTTAAAACACTACACCTGCCATTACACTTAAAATAGCATTCAACTACTAATGGAAAAAAACAAAGCAAGCCATTCTAACATCACCCTTATTTGCAAGAATGCCTTTGGGACACAAATCAGCTCCATAGGCATTCTGAATAAATGAAAATGGTACTTGACTGCAACCCATTGCTTTGTGGACAGCGTACCTTAATTCTGGAGTGGGGGAGGAAGAGAGATAAAAGGGAAGATAGAATGTTGTAGATTCATCTATTTTAAGAGTTGGAAGGGAGATTGTGGATCTTCTAATCCAACCCCCTGCCCAACGTAGGAATCCACTATTTCAATATCCTCAATGGATGTCAATCCATCCTCTGTTTAAATGCCTCCAGTGAAGGAAGGTCCACCGCTCAGTCCTGAGTAGAAGTAAAAGAGCATCCCAGGAATGTTAGAGCAATTGCTTTAGGTTACTGGTAAACTGGTATTACAATTCTCATAATTCTAAATGAGTCCATTGGTCCCAAATTACTGTCTTACACATAGTAAACATTCCATTCACAAGGAGAAGATGCAGAAGGCCTTGTAGCACTATATCCGAAATCAGACTACACAATATTTAATCTGGTTGGAAGTGAGAGAACGTTGATCATTCCAGGAAATCTGAATAGCAAGAAAATTGAGCAGAATTACATCAAAACTGGGGCCATTTCTTCATTGATAGGCTTTACATGCAGCTAATCTCTCCTAGCTGAAAATGAAATTCATAAAGTGTGAAATCAACAGCTAGTAACTGCTTCAAATACTCAGGACTGCAAAGGAAAAACAGCATTCAAGGTTGGGCTGGCCCTTGTTTGCGCCTTTACGCCTTTAAATTTCATGCATTTATGCATAGGTACACAGAAGAAATGGTATTTTCCTCTGTTTAAGTCTCTACAATGAATGAACCGTGCATGGCTATTAAAAACCTGGTAAAATGACTGGATTTTTTACAAAGTACAAAGTACAAATCACTCTGAGTATGCAGATGCTTTTAAGTGATGAAATACGATCTGAAGAGAAACCAGAGATGAAAATTGTCTTAAAGGCAACTGGCTTCTTTTTATTTATCAGAGCTAACAATTATACAATCTCTTTTGCAGATTTGTATCAGCTGATTGCATATGGTAATTATAAAATTAAAACATCCTGAGACGTGGCCATCCAGCATCATCTTAAAACCTTGGAGGTTTAAGAGGTGGAGAACCTACAACTTCCATAGGCAGATTGTTTCACTGTTGTACATATCTTACCATCAAGATTTTTTTTTTCTTACATTTAAATGCAATCTAGATAGCTGCTGAATATATCTGTTATTTCTGGTCCTAGTTTCTGTGGAAAATAGATCATTAAATTCATACCACACTGTGTCAATTTTTACAGAAGAAAGATAAATCAAAATTTCAAAATATCTGAAATTTCACAGACAATTTATGTATTAAGATCTTGGTGTGGTTCTGATTCTAGCTCAGAAAAGAAGTCATGGGACTTCAAAAAGCTATCTTAAAGGAGAGACATGCTTTCCTGGATTACATTTGGGCTAAGATATTTAAGCTTTCCTTGTCTCTCTGTCACAACTCACCGAGAGATTTCCAACCTGATGAATTTTATCAATTTCACATACACATTTCATTTCTGAATCACACTTTCTGCAATGTATGATTTTAAAGAAATGAGTACCTGAATCATTTTAAAAGTATTTGTTCACAATTTTTGCATGCACATTAACTATAATTTCTCTGTGGACTCATATGCACTGTACATTTTGTCCTACAATAAACACTTTCATCCAAAATATATGTTTGATATTTTGGTACATTTTTAAAGCCTATTACACTGAAAAATTCAGAGAAGGTTCACTTAAAATTGGTCTGAACAAAAACTTCAACATAGGTAGCCTGCAATTCACTCAGCAGAACCACAGGAAAAACTAAGAATCTCTTATGCCATTTATTTTAAAATATATCCTTTCAAAATGCACTGATTAATCATCAATATATGATGTAGCAACTCATTTTCCCATACCCTAGAAACAAATCAATGACTTGATGTTCAAGGATGGATGAACTGAAGAAATGATCACCAGTTCAACCTGTATGGATCTCTATGTGTTTGCTCATTTTCTCATATCTGAATGCCTTATTTAAGTATTTGTTTAAATATAAAGAAAGAGCAGGAGTACAGACAATTGTTTTAATGTTTTGGACTTGTATTTCTATATATTTGTTTACAAGAAAGACCCATTTAATCACTCACATATTTTATTTGTAACTTTATTTGCATTTATTTTTCTGAATATGAACAGGTAAAATGAGTGCATTTACAATGATACTCTAATCTTGTTTGAACTCCTAATGGCTAATTCTCACTTCATTAAGATTCCTAATTCTGTTGCCATGAACCTAAAGAAGCAATAACTCAGGTATTAATTCATTATTTATTCATCATGTTTGGACTTTTACTTTTTTTTTAAAATACAAAGAAGAAGAATGCAGGTTACTCATCCAAATTTGCATATCATGAAAAAATAGTCAGCAAGAGAAGATTTATTTCACTATAGCTACTAGAAAGAATTAATGTTCAAGGTAAGGTAGAATTTTTTACAATTCTGGCTTACCATGAAACATGGCCAATTTCTTATACTGTTGACATTACAGTTTGGGGTACATAGGGATACTGGCATTAATAAATGGGATAACTGAATGAATAAAAATGATTGATGTAGTTATCCAGCATGTCTAGAATTTTTGAATAACTATACTTTTAATTAGTTATTCATCTTACTGTTATTTTTCTTTTTCTGTTAATATTTTATTAGACTTATACCTACTCCAACCAAGAGGCATACTCAGTGGTTTAGGTATGTCCATAAAAATACAATAATACATTCATGTATAAAAGAAACAAGCCACAAAATAAACACAATGACATATCAATCAGTTGCTTGTTTTTCAAAGTTTACTACCTAATTTTTTTATAGCTTTTAGTACAGTTTGCATCTATTTTCCACCTTGAAAGGGTGGGAAATTGATGCTTTCTGTTCCAGCAATCATGATCAGAGAGAATTCCAAGGGTTACAGAATGTGATCCTAGACACTACATTTGGCTCTGGAGTTGGAGGATGCCCAGCTGTGAAGTATGAAACACTTTAATATCTATCCCCTCAGCTTCTTGGTGTACAGATGTGTCTGTCAGGCTAAGTTTTTTTTAAAAAATGGAAAAATTAAAAGGCTAAAAGACTATAATTGCTAAGGAAATGGAGGCCTACATTTATCTCACCTTAGAATCAATCAAAGCCAATAGCCATGCTTTCACACATGGAGGGGCTGCTCCACAGCAAAGACTTCATCCCCATGGGTACAGCATGACTATATGCAGTAGGATCATGTATTTATAGAGATAATCATGCTATGCGCTTCAAGATCTGGCTTGTAGGTGATCTCTTTTGTAAGGCCTGTTCACCAATCCTTGGATGTAGAGTTGTTTAGGGTTTTTCACTCAGTAGAATGTAGGCATTGGTCCATCTGGCTCAGTGCATCACAATCTCATTTTAACAGACTAACTGGGGAGAAAGCTGTCAATTATGCAAATCCTGTGAATCATAGTAGAAATTTGGTCTGCTGTATACAAAGTCTGTTGCTGTGAAGTCCAATAAAGCACTATATTGCTAAAAGTGAACAGCAACTTCAAACAGGAGTTTTTTGAGGGTCTATTTTGAGATGTTAGGAAATTAGAATTGTTATTTATTTATTTATTTATTTAATTTAGCGCATTTGTATAGCCACCCCTCTCACAAACACACAACTCTGGCATCATACAACACAGCAACAGTTAAAAACTCCACAACAATCTAAAAACAATCAAAAATAAAATAAACAGTTAAAGCAAACAGATAAAATAAACATATAAAACCCAAGAAACGGGAGAACAAACATCACTTAATCTCATACAGCCACCTTGCAGGCTCTCCCTGGGGTCCCCAAGGTTGGTGAAAAAAACATGTTTTAAGGGCCTTCCGGAAGGCTAACAGAGATGGGGTAACCTCACCTTGAGGGGAATAATGTTCCAAAGGCTGGGGGCCATAGCAGAAAAGGCACTCTGCCTGGGTCCCACCAGATGGAGCTCCTTTGGAGACAGGACCTGCAGCATACCCCTCCTGCCTGACCTGGTGGGATGGGTAGATGTAATCAGGAAGAGGTAGTCCCTCAAATAACCCAGTCCCATGCCATGTAGGGCTGTAATGGTCCAAACCAGCACCTTGAGCTGCATCTGGAAGCAAACTGGCAGCCAATGAAACTAGTGGAACTAGGGGCACATGGAACTCTCTGCGCAGCCACATTCTGCACCATCTGAAGTTTCCAGATGCTCTTCAAGCAAAATGTTTTTCATGCAAAACAGGTATTAAGTTAAGCAGAGATAACAGATGAAGGCTCTGCTCCAATTTCTCTCTCTTCTTTAGTTTTTTTTTTAATTTCCCCAGAAAATAGGATATTTTAAAAACATCTAGATAATGATTAAAAAAAAAAAACCAAGCACAAAGCTGCAGCTCTATGAATCAAAACAACTCCTTTATTTTAACACTAGAGAACACAATTGTGAATTAACAGTATAATGGAGAAGATACTATCATTTGCAGATAAATTGGATGTCTATGTCTTCAACTTTTGATATGCTCAGCAGCAGCAGTAGCAAAAGAAGCATATTCACTTCAGAAGCATACATACCTTAGCAAAACAATTTACGGGGTTGAGGGGTGGGGAAGCAAAACTAACTAGATAAAAGGCAAGCTTAGAAAAGGCCTAGAACAAAATAAAGAAACAAATTAAAACTTTGCTTGCGTTCCCAATAAAATAAGGGGAAAAAAAGGATTTGCTATTTTTTTTCCCGCTGAATTTTAGAACAAGATCTTAAGTTAAATAGACTGGAAGCAGCAGAATCGGAACAGTCCTCTGAGCAGGTGCTAATTCTGCTAAAAAACTGAATACACCTGGAGCCATGACAGTTACCTTTATTACATTAATTTAGCTTTATTACCTTCATTCTCTTCCTTTGTCAGAGGAAAGCTTCCTCCGTTGGAAGAAGGGAACCTTTGGATCCAACCCATTAGATTAAGATCTGTATGGGGAGAGGAAATTGACCATTGAGGTCCATGGAATTATGGTCCTTATAACATTTATCCAATTACTGTTAATTACTGGGATTTTCATTTTTTAACTAGCAAAACAGTAGGTTTTACAACATCCATTTTGTTGAAGTATCCTCTTTCACTTAGGCATTCTTACCATACAGATAATAATTCAAACAGTCCAGGAACTGGTTAAAGATTAAGAGCAATTCTAAGACACACTATCTTTGTAAAAAACAGAATATTGCTTTTCTTTACACATCATCTAATAGCACTAACAAATTAATAAGGTGCTTTCTATTATTAATTCCCATCCTCTACCTCTACATAATATGAATAACTATGAGTTCTCTGAATACATTTTCAGTTTGTGCTAATGCATTAAACTCTAAAAATAAAGGAATAAAATATTCAATATTTTTTTTAAAAAATGAATACTTTTATTAATTCAAGAAATATATCAAAAATAAGAGAGAAAATATATGGAACAAAATACTTATTTTAAACTGCATGTAACAAATAGTCTCTGAGTAGATTGCATGAAATAGTAAAATCCACCCCCAAATCCAAGATAAAGCTGTAATAAAATCCAATCCAATTTAATTATGTAATGTAAAAACTACAACAAGGTGTGGCTGTTTGTTAATATATTGTATAACATGCAAGAACATTCTACATGGTTGATTATTACCAGCTACTATTACCATGCTAGGCAAGAAATTACTTTTGCTTGTATTTACATCCACTAACAGATACAAGTGTTGTTTTTCTAGATTGACAAAATATTTTGAAACTTATTCACTATTACACAGTCAATATAAACTGTATTAAGCTAAATTGTGGAAGGAAATAGAAGATGACCAGCAGCAAGGTGGATGGACTCAATGACAGTGGCAATGGGTGCACCCTTGGAAGACCTGAAGGACCAGACTGGGGACAGATCCTCTTGAAGAAACTCTTATGTGGTCAGTAAGAGTCAACACTGACTTAGTGGCACATAATCAAATCAATCAATCCAGACATGAAATTATTCTTAGATATTCTGAAGGAACAGGACAATGGATGACCAACATCAAAGTGAAAAACAAACATTTAAAACCTGCCATCTACCCAAATGCCTCACCGCAACACCTTTTACAAGCTGAACACCTGAAAAATGGCCTCAAATTTTATAGGCCTCATTTTTATCCCTCAAAACTTAGGAAAAAATTTGTAAACTGTTAAAGGAAAAAAAAAGTGGACATGTGCATTGTGAGATTAACTAAAACTACTTCTAAGCAATATCAAGTTATGTCTGAAGTAATCATAGAGTAGGATTACAACCAGCCTTCCTTATCTGGAGAACTGTCACCAAAATGATCAGTACCCTGCTTTAAAAGTGAAAGAAATAATGAAAACTATGGAAAACATTATTTATTTATTTATGCAATTTCTATAGTCACCCATCTCAATCCAAGTGACTGTAAAATCGCTAATAAATGGTGGAAATGGCATTGTATTTAAACTTTTTTAAATGCTGAAAAAAAAACCCATAATTGATTAAAGCTGATTGAATTTGAAGAGAACATTTGGAAGGAGGAAGGTCACTTTCAAAGATCCAGTTGATAATTATACCATATGTCCAAATCATACATTTAACTAGTTCTATTATCTGAGGTTGTCATAGGCCAAAGAGGGAAAAAACAGAAGGAACTCCCCTTTCATGCCTATGAAAGATAATCAGTAATGTTAATAGATAAGCAAACACTCAGTTGGGAGCCTAACCTTTCATATTTTTTTGCTTCTACCTCACTGTTGATTCTTTGCTGTCTGTTTCCATTCATTTTAGGAGGGAGCAGTTTTCAGAGTAACCGAAAGGGAGCAGTTACTCTTTTTAAAAGGTTTAGGAATTTATGAAAGCAGGCTCCTAAATCAGGAAGGGGTCCAACGCATAGTAGAGGAGATCCCCATATCAGACATTCTCCAATGACATGCGGAAGAGAGTAGGACCTGAAGACAGGACAAGACAGAGTGAGGGCATCTTCCCTTGGCTCCACCCACCTCATGACACCCACCTCATGACACCCACCTCCATGACACCTCATGACAATCAGCATTATCTGAATAGAATGGTCATTGTCATATTATCTGAATACACAAGACCATCACAGGTTAATTCTTATAATTGAAAGGGTATGAAGGAAATCAGAAATGAGTATTTAGAACACCAGGCAGAGCCCAAGTTTACTTGTCATAAAACGATTCTCAATTAGCAAGCCCTCAAGTATTTTTAGGTTCAAACTAACGCCCATTAGGTTCTGCCGCCTTTCTGAAAAGAGCAGAGCTTTAAAATGTCTGTTTGACATGCAGCCTAGTAACCCATCGCAGGAGTTTTATTCTGCTTTATAAGCCAAGCCAGTCTGTGTCACTAAGGTTATATAATTCAGCAGAATCTTGGCAGAGATACGGGGAAAAAAATTAAAATACAATGCATGGTAGAATTAAATTACTTATGTGGTATTTGGTGCTTTTCCCATGTATTTCTCACAAAATCTGTAGAGGGCTCTATAAATACTTAAGACTACACTGTAGCATGACTGAGAAGTAATAACAGATAATCCAGTATTAGCACTTCAGTAAACTTTAATTCCTTTTATATGTACATAACCATGCTATTCCCTTCTGGTATAAGCTATGTTGTTCAGAGTGCAGAAAGGGAATAAGAAAAAGCAAGCCAGTGAAATTAAAGGAATGGGATAAGAAAAAGAAAACACAGCTAAAATGAGTTTACACTAACCACGCCATACCTTTCTATCTTCCCACCATTTTAACATTGCCTTTTGTTGTTTAAACTTTTTACTTATTTTTTTTTCCCAGGATCTCATCAATTCCATAGAACCAAAACTTTCTTGGGTCTTCCCCTTCTTCTCAATCTGTTTATTCTTCCTTCATATACTTTTTTTTAAAAAAAATCCAATCCTTATTTAGTGTCTTTATATGGCCGAACACTTCAACATACTTCTTCCATACCAGTTAGGCACTTTTGTACTCATCCAAATTCATTCAGTACCCACTCATTATTTCTCTTCTTCCTTTACTACATATACTTCTTAAATAACTGATTCCTACTGAATTTAACTTACTTTTATATTTCCCCTGACTTGCCCAATGCTCACCTTCCTATAACAAGGTGAGCAGAAGCATGTTCTTACATAAGCTTCTCTCAACAAGTATTACCACTACTTTTCTACCAAGGTTTGTGAGCCTTAAGATTCAGCATCTCCAGTTATACCATCTACATCTGCAGTCTTATCATTGTTCAACAATTTTCACAGCATTTAGGATTTCTTTTTCATAGATTAGCAAAAGGGTGGGGGCCACAGGGATTTCAACATTATTTTTAATCCCATTCACTCTGCTGAAGGCTCCTTGTTTAGCCTTGTAGTAAATAGGGAAAATCCCATTCTAAGTTCCTACACTCTTAAGAGTTAAAGGAAAACATGGGTCTGTCAATGCAGATACTGGGCAGAGAGGAGCAGGTTCCATTCTCAGGTGGGTTTTTAAAAAGAGAAAGGGTCTGGCTCCATTTTTGCTTTCTATCTTTTGTCTTACTACTTTCAGAGCTCTTCCCTAGCTGATTGCTTCCATTCATACTTTAAAACCTATGAGCCAAAAAAGTTCACACTTGACCTTTCCCCAAGCTAGTGACCTTGATATATGTATACTGCATTACCAATTTATAGTAGCTATTAGAGCCATGGCTTCAACCATTGTGCTGTGGCAGATTTGTATGTGCGAAAGGTCCCCAGGTGTGCCGCATCAGTGAGCCACAAGTAAATGATGGGAAATGCTGCACAGCCACACAACCATCCCCCTGCCTCTGTGACATCACTAGAGGCAGACTGCCTCCATTTCTCCTCCCACGTCACAGCAACCTGTAACATCATGAGACTTCTGGTTTTGTGATTTGGAAGTCCTGCCTATGAGATGTGACACCACACACATTAGCACCTTGTCAGTGTGCCATGAGATGAAAAAAGTTGAAAACCACTGTTTTAGAGTAATCCATTCATTGTTGTGCTAACATAAAAGTAATGAGGACAGGCTTTATATTACTTCATTAATGGCTGGGTGGTGCTATGAGGATGATATATAGTGCAAAAATGATCTATATCTCTCCTTGTTCCCATCAACATGGCTAACAACCATAGGGTTGACTTATTATTGAAATGTGTCAATCGTCACACTAAGAAAACTAAGCCAGTTTTGAAACACTTTATGTTCAAATAAGGGAAACGCTCTTGTAAAACTTGAGAACTGAATATAACATGAAAGCATTTCACGAATTAATTCACATTTGAAAAAGTGATAACATTTAAAAAATCGCAGCGGTTTCTTTATATTTTAGTGAAACAGCTGGTATGCTAGAGGGGAAAGTCAAATTCAGCCAGTTCTTCTAAGCAGCAAGGGACAAGCAGAGTGGCTAAAAATGGCTATTTTGGAGACGAACACAAACCAGAAGTAATGCATTTCTGCTCCGTCAAACCACCATGTATGTTAGTGTTAGGAACATGTTGTCCAGCAATGCTACCTCCCCAAATAGGTCTGAAACATTTTCCACTGTTGCAGAAGGCATCCTCTTTGTTATGTCGAGATGCTTCATGGGGCACCATAGGGACTAGGTGCTTCTAGTGCCAGACACTGCAGGCAGTGACATATGGTTTCTCTACTAAACAGGCTGTTTTTCAAGAGTCTCCTTGTGCAAATGAAAATGGCTTCTAGAACATTTTGCTTGTCCTTTGCTTCTCTGTTAGAAAGGCTGATGTTGCTATGCCCCCTACTGACCAGAAAGTTCTGAGAGGTCCACAACATTTGCAAACCCTTTGGTGACATTGACATGGACTGTGCTAACTTTCCATTGGCAACAGCTTACAATGGCCTGCCAATCCAATAGAGAGAAATCTGGTAAACTTCAATATTACAACCATATCTGTTTCCTAAATAGTGCTGGCTATTTCACTGAATTTGGATTTTCTGGTTTCATTTAGCTTTACCATGAACTGATTCCACTGACTGATATGATGCATTACTTCGTCCACTAATTACAACTTTCAACTCCATGTGGCATGCCCTATAGAACAGGACTGACTGAAGTTAGGACTAGCATGTCGATCATCCTCTTGGGCTACTGGTTAAAACTAACATTCTGCCTACAATGTTTGAAAAATAATTCCAAAAGGCTGAACTGAGTTGCATGGTACTGTAAGAGGCCACCGGTCATTCATGGGAAATTCTGCTTGTTTTCAAGTTTTGAAACTGATTAGCATATGAGTTAGAGATATTATTCAATTTTGAAACTTCTTAATACGCATTTAGGATTTAGTTGCGTTCCTTGTTCCTCTTTCTTTTCCTGCTTGGATCAGTTCTGTTTTTATTTTGAATTACAGGTAGACCCTGGGTTAGGAATGCTTGGTTTAAAGACAACCCACAGTTAAGAACAGAGCCTACTGTAGCAAATTTAGAGTTACATACACAATGATTTGAGTTAAATACACAATGTTCAAGTTAATTACACAATACTACTTTTACCGTATTATAAAATAATACTGTTCCAGCTCACATACAAATTCAACTTAAGGACAGACCTGGGGAATGGAATTCATTCTTAAACTGGGGACTACCTGGATTTATTTTGTTATCTATCCTTAATCTTCAGGATAAAATGGTATATGAAGAATAAAAATTGTTAAAGCTCAAGAAAATAGTAGAAGGAGCATCCAAATTGGAATAATCTGTTCTCCAGTCCAAGGAGCCAAAATGCATGCACTAGATAAAAAAAATAATTTCAACTGACTGGTTCAATACCCAGCATCTGAAACAATAGCATGATTACCAGCTATCTGGCTTATATAAAAGTAACATCAGACATTTCACTAGATGACATTTTATGAAACATGACTGTTCTCTATACTGCTTCAGTTTCTTAGTTTGCCTTATTCTACCATAATATTCTTTGTTGTTCCCAGAAAGAGTAAACACTTGAAGAATGGGCTCCATCTAATCCTTGATGCATTGAGTACAATTAAATTAATTTGCCAAGTCTTGAGAAATCACTGAAATGTTTTCACATTCTCATGATTTTGTCTCCAGTATCTTTACTACTTTCATACAGTAGCTGACGTCTCCTATAACCCTTGCCTTGTTTTTTTTTTTAAAAATGGATAGCTTGTAAGCATTATGATTAGTAAAATGCACAATGGCATTGGAAAGCTTATGGGCATGGAGAGGCTGATGAAGGGGAAAAAAGTAGCATAATCAGAGGGCTATCAGAGACAGTTCTGATGATAAAACGGAGCAAGTTCTAGAAGCAAACAGTGAACAGCAGTCAATCAATGAATTTAAGGGAAACAGTTATAAGGAACTGGACAATCTGGGATCACACAAAATTACAGAGAGGTATTTTGTGGGCTATCAAAATATTAAAGGAATACAGAGCCATATGAGGGCTTAAATGTGGACCCATGTATGTTTCAATGTAAGAGAAAACACCATATTCCTTTTCAATGGATGCATTTTCTAAAAGTTTCTTTGGATCACTGCAGATCCTGCATATTATTACTACTGATTTGGGAGACTGAGCAATATTTTATTTTGCCTACATTTGCATATTAAGAGGTTGCTCTGTTCATCAGCTCACTGTAGATCCATTCAGGAATTCAACTGTAGACCTGTTTGGGCATTCAGCTGAATGTGTGAAGGGTTCAACCTGGATAGGGAATTGGCCTGAGCAAGTTGCCCTACCAATTCTCTTTCTGAGATTAACAAAGAGCGTCACAGAGTTGAAGGACAGGTGCATTTGAGCTGATGTCAATATGAGTATGGCTGCCTTTCAGTTCTAGAGCTGAATGTTCAGAGGCTCTGGAGCAGCAGTTAAGGTGTTGGACCAAGATAACTGAGACCCAGGTTCAAGTCCACCTTCATCCATGGAGGCTCACTGGACCAGTCACTAGCTCATAGCCTAGGGTACAGCATAGGAGTGTGCACTGTGTATGCTGTTCACAGTATGTACACTGCCTTGAGTTCCTAGAGAAAATGAATACATTTTATGGATCAAAAAAAAATAAATAAAACCGGCCCCTGTGTGCATTCTCTCTTCTGTACCCATTTTGAAGCATGCATTCAACTGAGCATTTGAAGAGGACCAGAGACATCATCCACTTTGATGCAGTTGTTTTGACAACACAATTCTCAACTGACTGGAATTACCTATTTTACTTTCCACAGTAAGAATAAGACTCAGTACATATACTGTAAGCAAAAACCTCAGCATCAAGTTTTTTTAGTGGAACAAAGTCCTCTATGTATGGCAGTGTCTGTATACTACTCTGAAGATGTAAAGGAAAAATTTATTTTACTTTCAAATACCCAACTTTGCAGAGCAGCATAAAATATCACTGTACCTTCTTCACAAAGCCTTATGTGAGAAAATTGTGTAAGCTGTATTTCCCCAATGAAGAGCTTTTTCTAGCACAAAACATTCCATCTATTATTCCTTTCTATGTCCTGAAGAAAGAATAACCTCTCTGTGAACATGGAGAAGAGAAACATCTGGGCAATGAAACTTCAGTAGAATTCCAGCCAGTTGATCACAACCATATAATATATAAAAGCGTAAAATATACATTCTGATTTACACTTTATTTCAGTTCATCTACAAACCCTCAGAATCACTGGTGACATTTCTACCTCTTTTTGTATTCACAAGCACCTCATGTCTGACAACTTGTGACACATGCCTGTGTCATTTAAATGCTCCAAAAAGACTGTCCCAAAGGCCATTCTAGTTTTGTAAGCATAATTAAGATATACCTTTCCAAGTCTTGTCACTCCCAGGATAGGTACCTAATGAGTAAATGCATAATCACGCTATGTAGATTTTTCCAACAACCCTTCTCTAAACTGCAAGAATAAGTACTGTTTTTGTCCCCCTAATTCAGAATCCTTACCTGGTACATCAGACATATGGGACCATCGCCCTCATGATCCTCAGGTAATGTTACTCTGCTGGCATGGAGGGACTCCCATTATAGTATAATTTATTTGAATAGAAATCATTATTGTCATTGTACAACTTGTACAACGAAATTAATGCCACCCCAGTGCAGCTTTAAAAATATAAAAACCATAAAACACATAACACACATAAAACACAACCTTCACATTCCATATTGCACAACCCCTGATGCTGCATTAATACTGCACTATACGATAGAATTCAGTATAGTTGCAGCTCTGAGATAGAAGCTATTCTTCAGCCTATTGGTCCTTGTTTTCCTTATCCTGTACCGTCTGCCAGATGGTAATAGTTCAAAAAAAGAATGTCCCGGGTGGGATGGGTCCTTAAGAATATTGTCCTTGTTTTATTTTACATTCATCCTTTTAGTTTATTACATTTCTTATTTCTTATCATTTTTGGAAGGGAAGGGAAGGAAAGGGAAGGGAAGGGAAGGGAAGGGAAGGGAAGGGAAGGGAAGGGAAGGGAAGGGAAGGGAAGGGAAGGGAAGGGAAGGGAGATATATATTTATATCTATGTATTTACTATCTAACCTCAGGGTTGTCCTAAATGAAGACATTTGCTGGCAGACTGCTAAACACATTTTCTCCAAAATGTTTCGTTTAACTCTTGGAATTTTTGTTTTTTTCCCCTGGAATGAGCGGTTCTAGACAAAATGTTCATCAGGCCATCACAATACAAGCTCTGCCCTTTCATACTTACATCACAACGTAAATCAGAAAAGGGCAGAGTTTGCACTGTGATAGAACAACAACACACACTTTTTTTACTTGTCGCCTCTTGCCCCCCTGCCCCGATGTCTATGGAACTACATGTTTTGAGATGATTCTAGCATTTCCAGGAGAATATGTGTCATTAGAACAGGAGATGTCTTAATGTTTTGTAGGTGTCCAGAAATGTATGAACAGCCTCCTGAATGCTTGGATCAAACCATTCTGGTTGAAAAACAGAATGTTCCAGATGTGGATTGCCATTTTGCACATCTCTATTTAATTTAATAGCAACAATTTAAATTATGGGTATCATCAATACAGTCAAGGGGAGCAGTTAATATATGTATCATGCCATTTGCACAATAATCTCATAAAGCATGTGACATTGTATTCCACACCTATGATCTACATTTCAATAAAATGCTATTAATAGCTATAAATCAGAATAATTAATCTAAGCCAGTGGTTTTGTTCTGTTGTGATTTGGCTCTTTCTGTTAAGAATTATATGGGTGAAATTTTAGGTTTCTGGCTTTCTCCTACTTGTATCTTATCAAAGCCTACTCCTTTCACAGACAGGAAAAATAAATAACAGAATACAGAAATCTCAAATTCTTTTGAAGGAAGGCACTCTTACACTTGTTAAGTTCTTACCATAGTAATTAAGTGCGGGACAAAATTGGTTTAAGTCTTATTTCAAATAGACAGCAGGAGTAAAGAAATGAAGGAAACATTGAATTTAAACCTATCAGATTAACTAGGCCACGGCTCTCTCTTACTTTCTGATCTGAAAGTATATCAGTGTGTAACAGTGAAACCTTGATTTATCAGATCTCAGTGCAAGGGATTTCACAGACAACATATCATATTATGTTGCAATTTATGCCATTATGTTATTTTACCATGCAGTTGATGTAATTTATGTCTTTTGAGTGATGGTATTAAACAAATGATGTTTGTTTTGTCAATTTACATCATCTGTATAATTACATGTTATGCAAATAATGCCATTTGCATCACAATGATGACATATATTTCTATGACTGGATTTTGAGAATAATAAACACCCTCTCCTCCAGTTAGTTAAAGCAAGTTTTTGTGAAACTAAGAAAGGCAAGAAATAAGGGGATTGTAAGAATCTTCAAGTCAGTCTTAAAGGAAATCAACCCTGATTGCTCATTGGAAGGATTGATACTGAAGCTCAAGCTCAGATACTTTGGCCACCTAATGCGAAGAGAGGACTCTTTGGAAAAGGTCCTGATGCTGGGAAAGATTGAAGGCAAAAGGAGAAGGGGACGGCAGAGGATGAGATGGTTAGATAGCATCACTGAAGCAATGAGCATGAAACTGAGCAAACTCAGGGAGGCAGTGAAGGACAGCAAGGCCTGGTGCGATATGGTTCATGGGATCATGAAGAGTCAGACATGACTTAATGACTGAACAACAAAAGAATCTTCAAATGCTAATCATATTAATTAACTGATCCCAGTCTCTTGAATATTTACTTAAAATATATATAGGTCAAAGTGTTAAGCTAGTGGTAAGTCAGTTACATGGGTAACTTGGAGAAGCAAATATCTATTTTAGATGCAACCAAAATGAATATATTTCATTACTGCTCAGCATAATGGGTAGTATATTCATTTGTTTCAAACTATACTTTTTCTGAATATCTAGATCAATATATCAGGTTTTTCTCCCAAGTAATTTTATTAGAGATTATGATTACAATAGTAAAAACTAATACAAACTAAAAGAAAGATAGAAAAATAGAAGAAGTAAAAGGCGCAAAGGGGGAAAAAGAATAAGAAAGACAAAGCATAGAAAGTGAAAAATAAAAGAAAGAAAAATAAGAATATAGTAAATAATAATAAAAATATACAAAGAAGTGATTCCCAACCTTCATCACAACAAATATAAACTATTTTAATAACTTTTCAATTACAACAAATGATCTCTTCTTCCCATATCCCATCTCTTAACTATAATCAGATCTATAAAGCATTGCCATTTCAGTCCCGGTGTCAACAAAAGTCCATTAAGGGTTACCAGAAATAATAACATATCTTTTGTTGTTGATTGAATAAACCAACTTTATATTCCTTCCTTTTACTTCCAACCATCTTAATCTTTAGTCCATTCAAATAAAGTCATAGAACTTAATTTTTTTTCATTTTTTCTTTGTCCCTTCTCATGAGATTCTTCAAAGCTTTAACATGTCTCTTTTGTATATCTAATACAGAAAAATTATCCAGATCTCTCTCTCCTTTATTGCTTGTATGTCCCTTTTAATTATTAAAATGTCAGCCAGTTTCTTATGTATATCCAGTGTGACATCTTTCCACTGTCCACTTTCAAGAGGGTCTCTGTCTTGTCAGGTAAAACTTGCTTCCTCTTCCATAACATCTTTTAGGCACAGTCTATCCATAGAGGCAGATATCGTTGTTGACACTGTTAATATTAATTTCTGCCTCCATTTTTCGAAAGTATCCTTCAATATTTCTAGGGTTAGAATATTTTGTGCCATTCTGTAACTGTTAGTCAAGTTTATGTGTCATTCTTCTTTAACTGAAATCTTTAGTTCCCTCTAGTGTCTAATTTTTAAAATCTCATCTTATTATTATTATTTTAAATCAACACAAAAGCACTTTCCATGGGAAGGATTTTTTTTATAATTAATTCCAAAATCTTATTTCAAATTTATCTGGACCCTTGGTCCATTTGTAGCTTTCTAAAATCAAAGTTTTAATCAAACTTTTGCTGTTTATTTTTTTAAAAATTAAGCTCTTAAGCTTGTAGTTAAAATTTTCTTTCATTAAGAATTTAAGGCAGACTTACCTGGTGTTTTCAGACTTGCCAACCCTAGTAGTTGAAAAGTAGTTAATAAGCAATTTCCAAATGTGATTAGGAAAGGAAGTATGCAAACTTAGAGTTCTTTCAAAGGTGCCAACCACAGTTTGAGCAAGATGGCTATTCCCTCATCTCTCAGTGCTCAAAACCTGCCAGAGACTGCTGTCTTGTGGTCTCCTCAGAAGGAGCAACTGTCTGGAGCACTTGTGGGCAATCTCTGGTCCGCTCCTTTATCTAGAGAGGTTTGAAGAGCCATCTACTCGCTGCCTCTTCGTTCTTCACCATGGTTGTCATCTCCATTTTTCACGGAGCCATCTTCCATCCGCCATTTCTTCCTCCGGAAGTCCATCAATAGATCACTTTTGAAAGGCATTATACAATATGCACTTCTATAAATTTACATTTTAGTGCACAATAAAAGGAATATAATTATGCAATTTTGCAGTGCTGTATGTTACAAAAAGTAATAGCATTTTGCTGTTGTTAAATCTCAATTCTTTGATAGTTAAATATAGTTAACATGTGATATATATTTGCTGTTAAAGACTGTTTTTTTGCAATCATAATATTGTCTTTAATAAGAAATAAGTAGAGTTACTTAGAAGATAGCTGTGTTAATTTTTGACAGAATAAGACTAACACATTTGGGAACACTGCATTTTAAAAAATCCCCTTTTATATTTCATATCTTTTATATTTCTGTTTTAGCTTAGTTTAGCCATTAGCTTAAGAGTTACTAGACTCAGAGATTCTTGATTTAAACAAAATGTCCAGTTCCCGCAATGCACTAATGTAAGGGTTATACTGGTCTATCTTGTTTGTCCTAATCACACAGAGACATTGTTTCAGACGGGATGGGAGCTTTACAAAGGGCGGGGGGAATATTCTTGCTGCTTGAAGTTTATGGAGCATAACTGTAAATAACTTTTGGATTTTTAAAAACCAATTCAGTTTCTTTTAAAAAATACCCTCTTCCCCCACTAAAAAAAAAAAAAAAATAGAGAAGAGAAAAGAAAAGAAGACCGAAAAAAAGTGTTTAGACTAGCTTTCTGATTATGACCACTAGAGGCTGCAAAGAGTCATGAAAGCTTTAACTCTTTGCAACCAAATAATGTCACCTAGAATTTTGCACCAGATATGGTGGCTGCAGTCCTTAGTTTTACAAGAGAAATGGTATCGAAAGATTACAACATTTGTTTTACATGGTTGAGCATGCACAACATCAGATAACTAGCACATTTCTGAACCACATACAAATAAGAAAGAACTGACTTGTCTGCTCTTTGAGACAGCTGTTGTGGCTTTAGCATGAATTCCATGCTTAGGACATAGTTCCTGTCTCATGTTCGTAAATTATTTATCAGCATGACAAAGCAGCCTCTTCTAGAGAACAAAATGATCTACTATCACTGGAAGTAGTTTGAAAGGATCTAAAACCAGAGCAGTAAATTACAGGGCTATCATAACTTTCCTTTTCAAACAAAACTGTTGCTTGTAGGCATTCAGAAGATAAAATCATAATGACAATGTTCAGTCTAGCCAAGATGGAAATTTTGATAGAATGAAAATTAAATAAAGGGCCAGACTTTATGCACAGACAATTGAAAGGGAATGGATGGATACACTATTAATTATTCTTCAAGGACACTGAAATAGTGATATTAAAGCACAATTGATTAAAAGAAGCAACTGTATTTGTGCTATAAAATTATAAATAATTGTGATTAAAATGTGTTCTCCCTTTTAATGAAAATAAATGCTCCAAGCTTTGGAGATACAGAAAATCCAGCTATACCTGAGCTGTCTCTGCTGCCAGAGTCAGCATTCACTTTAAAAGTAGTACATTCAAGTCACCTCCCTTGCCCCAATGATTACAGCTATTGTCTCTTTTAACATAGTTGTTTCTCATTTTAACATAGTCACTCTTGAGTTGTCTTGCATATTACTAAAGAGCAAAAATATTTATCAGTTACAAGTTGCCCCAGAAAATGAATTATATACTTAACAGGACACCGACATCTTACATTTGCATTCATTGTCAAAGTGACACATATACTCCCTCTTCCATGCCCCCACCCCCACCCCTTGACAGCCTGTGAGGTGGGGTGGACTGAGACCTGGTGAATGTCCCAATATCACCCAGTGAACTTCTGTAGTTAATTCTGGGACTCAGTTGGATTCTCTCTGGTTCTAGTCCAAGACCTTCACCATTGCACCACCTGGTCCAATCCAGACTAAAAACTATCTAGGGTGTACATTCCTTTACTTCTAGCATCTTTCACTTGTTTATTTACTTCTCTTCATACTTGCATCTACTCTCTGAAAATTTGGAGGAGATTTGACCTAAACAGTGACTACTAAGCAGACTCTGTGTGCCTCCAACAAGATAGACAGTGGCTCTTCATCCAAGAGTCTTCTCAAAGACTTGCAAGAAAAGAACCAAGCTCAGAGAAACCCAAGGACTCCACAGTCTTCTCAAACCTGACCCCCAATCTGTAGCTGAGGGGCATTTCCTGGAATAGGTTGCTCTGTTGACTTCTACAGTTCGAACAGTCATGGGAAAATGCTTTAGAAATAACAATAAATTAACAAAAAAGTTCTACATATCTGACACCTATGAAGTTCCTTTTTTAAAATATCTCTCCATTTTTTTCCCTGTATACTTTTTTCTCCTCTTGCTAACAGGTATCTATGGAGGTCACTCCCAAAGTTTTCTAATTTTGTTCATTACACTCTCTATTTTTTTTTCCAATAATTGATAGACTGGTTTTCTTGCTCATTATTCAGAAACTCCCAGTGCAAAGTCCTGTAATTCAGTAAGCTCCTGTCTGGTTTTGTCCCCCCCACTCAAAAAAAGGGCCTTTAACAAAACATGGATTTGTGAATACTGTGCATTCCCAATTAGCTGAAAGAAAGTACAGGCTTATGGGTCATCAAGTTGCGTTTAAAGAGATTGACATCTTTAGTTATGGTGCTCTAATGAGGCAAAGTCCACCCCCCACTCTGATTTGGCTACAAAGGTCTGTATGTGTTCCCTTGAAAAGTACTGTCCTAGACATCTGAAGCAAAAATTTAAAAGGCACAATTTCCTTACAACCTATGTAAGGTTTGCAGCATTGAAAATTAAACTCATGTTTGCAGCATTGAAAATTAAAATAGAGTTCTTATTTCTAGATCCTGGCTGTTAACAAACTATTTTAAAGCTTGTGTCTTCATACATCCAGGCTGAAAAACTATTAATAATCATCTTGTTCTGCTCAAGGTTCTTCTAGAAAGTTAATACTCAGGAGAAACTTTGGGTGTTGATCCACCATGTGTTGTATCTACTGACTGCAGGGGGTAATGTACATGAAAGCAAGTGGAGAGTTCCTTACACACACACACACACACCCAATATACCTGGCTGGTTTATCTATCTGCCATGAATAAAGGGAACATTCTTTCAGATTTATGTCATGAACTATGTTAATATTTATTGGGATTACCAACTGGCTGTTATTCTAAACAATTAAATGGAGTTTTATACTAGGTGTCCATGCCCAGTTCACACACTGTTTTAAAGTATTATTTAACTTATGTGTGCATTAATAATAATAATAATCCATTGATAACAGTATATTTCTGAAGCATAAATATACTACTTAGACAGGTGAACTGAGACTGGTTAAATCCTTTTGACAGCTCAGGCAGAAGATCCCCAAAGCATCTCTTTCTCTCCCCAGTCCCAGAAAATGTCTAGGGGAAACCCATCAGTAGAACCTTTTATGAGCCACCCAGAGAAAATAATTCTTTTGTGAGCCATCCAACTTGGTTGGAGTTGGGTGGCATCAAAACTATTATTATTGTTATTGTTATTCCTCAATACAACAGGACTCTTCCAGCTTTATTTCCTAGCATGGTACTGAAAACCATATAACCTCCAGTACAGGAGACAATATATAGCAATTGTAATTAGTAGTCATCAATATCCTTATTTGCCATGAATGAACACAAAGCAGGGATAGGCAGTTTCTACAGCTTAAGAGTCACACCACGCTTGGCATGACATGTTGGGTAGATGTGGCCAGGGCTCATTTTGGGAAGAAGTTTCAGTATGTCAGGAGTAAAATGGGTATTTTAAGAAATGACAAGGCTTAAGGCACCCATTTTTCTCCTTAAAATGCAAAAGGGGCCCAATTATTGGCTCTACTCTCTCTGAAGAGGCTACAAAGGCTACAAAATGGAGCCTGGCACTGTTCTTTTTGCAGAGGTGAAGTCAGAATAATTCCCAGAAAGCTAAGGTTCAGAAGAAGGAATATGTCAAAGACCCATCAGAAGTCAGTGGTCAGCCAAGAGACCTGCAGGTTGGCTGGTGTGGGTCTTCCGGGCTGTGTGGCCATGTTCTGGAAGTTTTGTTTCTTAACGTTTCGCCAGCATCTGTGACCGGCATCTTCAGAGGGCAGGAGCACAGACAGGAGCAGTTCTGTCTGTGCCCAGGGTGATGTGACCCTTTTGTGGGTATTTATAGAGATCTGAGGGGGGATTGGGGGTGTATGGTGGGGGGTTAGGGGGTAGGGTGTGTGTGGGGGGTGGGGGGTTTGGGTTAACGAGTGGCTGCTTGTTTTGGTGTCAGAATATGTGGGTAGAAGAAGAAAAAACCCTGCCTAATCCCCAGGAAGATACACACATATTCTGACACCAAAACAAGCAGCCACTCATTAACCCAAACCCTGCCCACCCCCACACATACCCTATCCCCCACAACACCCCCCAATCCCCCCTTCAGATCTCTATAAATACCCACAAAAGGGCCACATCACCCTGGGCACAGAGAGAACTGCTCCTGTCTGTGCTCCTGCACTCTGAAGATGCCGGTCACAGATGCTGGCGAAACGTTAGGAAACAAAACTTCCAGAACACAGCCACACAGCCCGGAAGACCCACACCAGCCATCGTATGCCGGCCGTGAAAGCCTTCGACAAGACCTGCAGGTTATTCTTTCAGATGACCTATTGTGGCTGAGAATTATAGCTTGAAATTACAGTAAAATTACATAGCCAGGCAAACACTTTTCATTCCCTTAGTTTACAGCGAAGTGGCTTAAACATCCCTGATCCCCGAAGGCAGATGCTAACTTACATTTCATATATGCTACAAGTATAAATGCAATTTGGAAATAATTAGGAAGAAGCAAACCAATAAATGAACAACTACAATATTTTTCTTTCTTATCACAACAGTATAGATTTTTCAGGAAATGAGAACATGACAGGTGGAGGAATCATAACAGGGCTTTCAAAATATACTTGTTTAAATTCTATTTTTTTTAAAAAAAAGCACGCATAACTTTTTTTGTTTTGTTTTGAGAAAGAATGTAATGAAATTTAGAGGGAAAACAGATCCTATAGTGAGAAATATGTATGGCACATTATGGGTGAGTGATTTTGTGAAAAGTGAAGGCCAAGAATAATTATGTTTCTTCATGTATGGATTGGACCGATCTCCACGGATTTGAGGGTGAGAAGAAATATAACAGGTTAACTCACTCATCTTTTATTTAACAGAAACTACAGACTTTGAACCAGTCAGATAGGTAAGAAAGCCATTACATTTCTTCTTGTGGCTTGTAAGTATGTATAATGGGAAGCAATGATGTGAATGAATGATTAAACTAAGTGTTTCTCATTCAAGTCATCTCCAACATTGTCCCACAGTGTTGTGGTTGGAGCAGGTGAAGGTAGTCTGACTTGAAACTGGATCTGTCAGTCCCTGAATTCAATACTCCTCTTCCCCTCCAAGACAGTATGCTAGCAGGTCTCCCAAAAGTGAGATTCAGTTATTAAAGGCAAATGGAAATAATCCAGATGGTTTTCTGCCCCCTTCCTCATTTTTAGTTTGATTGAAAGGCACGATTGGCTTTTTTGCAAATTTGGGTTTTTAGCATCTTCATTTGTTGATGAAGATCGTATAATCTACTTCAAGATTTCCCCACAATGGGCTACATTTAATCTTATTCCAAAATGCCAATGACATTTCAAACTTTTCTTGTTTAACAGCTACTTAGGGCTAAGCGTGACCAAATTTTCAGCAGATATTTTCCGGTAGACATGTCAAATATTAATAACACCCTTGCCAAACAATTTATTAAAGCACTCTTAACAAGGCTGAGACATTACAAAGATAAAGCATCACCTGTACACCATGGTTTGGCCTCTGGTTGCTAAAGATTGGAATTGCATAACTTGTTTTCCATCAGGGATATAATTATCTCATGATGTTAGCCCTTTGAGGTGGTCCAGACAAGGAGCACAACCAGGAGCATCAGCCCCACCTTTCTTGTGAGGTTACATTAAACAGAATCTTGCAAGACTGAAAGTCTCTTTTTAGTCTTCAGAAAACTAGGGAGGGTCTCTCCTGAAATGCTTCCCACGCTTTTCACTCACCTGCAGACTAAGCTATCTTTTATCAGACAGTTGCCTAGGTTGCAGGTCTTCCCCTGTCTCCCAAGGTCATTCCCACATACCATCATACATGAGGAAGTTGAGTCAGAACACTCAGGCACGATATTTGGGGCCAACTTTCAAAATGGCAGATGTGGGATAAGAGTCCCACATATTCAACTGTCCAACTTGCAACAAGCTATCTTGTTCTGCTGATGTCTGGCTTTTATCCACCATTGAACATTAAGCTTGATCGCTCTTTCTACACATCCCTTGGCACTTGGAGGAAAAAGTGGTGAGGAATGGTGCAAAAAGGGTTACAAGAGAAATAGTGGGAGTGGTGACATTCTATGCCCATAACCATCAGAGAAGAAATGTGAGCTGAACAGCAGAAGGATAGAGAAAGGAAGTGTGTGTATATACACTGCAGACTAGCAAGCAGAAAGGGTGGGTGGGGGAACCAAATCTATATTTTTGCAGGTATGCATAATCTAATATATAGAAGCTTGAAATTGGATCTCCCACACTTTTACACCACACTGGTTGTTATTTCTTAACTTTTAGAACTGGTATGCTATAATAACAATCTAATAAATACACATCTTAAGAATGGATAGGGTTCTGGGAAAAACAGCATGAATGTTGCCATTTCAATGAACAACCATCACCGCTAATTGCTGCTATGTTGCAAATACTGTACAAACTAGATGAAAGGTAATTCCCCTCCCCTGTTCAGTGCTTATTATTATTTACATCTGAACCAATGTCATGACTGGTATGGACAAGCATTTCTTCTGACAAGGTACCTTCTACTAATTATATAAGGCTGTAAGCTATTAAGCCAATAGCTTGGTAAAATTTGTACAGTGTGTTATGAGGAAATCTTTTGCCTACTCATTGCAGGGGCGTGCAAACAAGTGGAGTATTCACAAACTCATTTGATACAGCATACAAATATTGATCTGATATCCTGCCATAATTTGGGGGTTTGGAGAAGCCGTGTCTTTGGTTGGAAAATGCAGATAGCATAGCAATATTAATTGCTTAACTGGATAGGTTTCTTTTAAAAAGAACTTAGGGAACTGTGCAAGTTGACAAGGGAAGCTCCGTTTGCGCCTTTGCTTCAGGTTTCAAAAAGTTTTGAGCTGGCTTTGGGCAGTACTTCCTGGTCTTTATACGCTGTGGGAGATGTGATAGAAAAGCTGAAATAAAAGATAGATTGTCTCCCTTTCATTCAATTCGTCCCACACCAACCATTACAAAAGCAAGTGAATGGAAGCAGAACACCCATCTTATGATTCAGAGAAGATGGAAACTAAAGGGTGATACTTTTCATAATGCATTCCAGTATATTTGGGTTCCTTTACCTGATTAAAAACTACAACCGATCGATCCCAATGAGAAAAGATGATTATGTACAGAATTAGGTAGAGCTTCCTTTCCAAATAACTCACCAGTGGCGAACCCAACCAAATTGCTTTAAACAAACGCTGCACATTATACCCTCGCTGCACATTACAATCTTCAGCAAATTGTTTTTCTAATAGCAATATATTTATGAGGTGAAAATGATTACCAAGCTTATACATCTAGGGACATTCATAGAACAAATGATCTACTGGCTTCTTTAGCTGAATGTTCCATAGGCATTCTCTCTCTATCCCACTCCGAAGCTTGTTATTCCTGTTTCACTACTGAGCTGAGTTAAAATAACTCTTATGAAATATTCTAGGGAGAGATGGAGTAATAAAAATTAAAATGGCAAGAAACACTATCCAGAGTAAGATCATAAAAATCTCTGTGTTAAACCCGTCATGCACTGCTGGCATTTAGAAGTCAAGTTTCAGAGGTCCAAAGGAATTAGGAAATCACTTACTTATGATTAGGAAAATATTTCTTTGGGGTACAACATATATATAGTCATTACACATCAATGTGTTTTCTGAAGAATATTACAGAAGGTCATAAATAGTTAATTATCCTGCATAGTCTCCTATCTTCACATTAAATCTATTGATGATGCCATAATATATTAAGAAGCACAGATACCTGAAAAAATGCTGAACTGCCTGTTCTAAGACCTATGTAGCATAGGCAGTGCAATCAAGAAAGAACTAGTATCCTTCTCCCAAAAATATTCTATCCTGGCCTTTCTTGATATGTTTAGGTCTCTCTTTTTGATCAGGTCTGTATACTTACAAAGTGGCAAGGCAGTGGTAGCAACCCCTGTGGCCAAGACAAGGTAAAAGAAATCAGGCCCAAGTTAGGCCCTGACTATAGAAGGGAAAATGCCTGGAGGTAGATAGATCACAATGATCATTTAACATGGTTTGATGCCTAATTTTGGGGGAGAAGAGGTCTGTGCCTTTTCTTTCTCACACCAACCATCCCAAGCACTGCAGACCTGCCATTAGAAAGTGGGAGCAGCTGTTTTAGATGGCAGACAATGAAGAACCAAGGCTGGTGGTATCATGTTAGAGAGCATAGGCTATGGTGTGATTCCTAAGATAGACTGACACTATCTGATGTGGTGCTAGATAACGCTCTTCAAAATATAGAAGGAACATATGGAGTAAAATGGGGCATTTTGTCTTTTGTCTAAGGCAACAAAATGTCTTGAGGTAGCTGTGTTCTCAGACCCTGCCCTAACTTTAGACATAAGGTTGGAAAGCCCTGCTCAGTGATGTGGGGTGAAGTCTACCCAAATTGGAGTTTCATATCTGTGAGGTTGTTCTACACAATTTTGAAATGGAAATCTCACCTTCCCCCCAGCTTTGCAAGCCACAATCCAAACCTTAAAAGATGTGTAGCATCTGTCCATCTGTCTGTCCATCTGTCTGTCCCTCCATCCATCTGTTCATCCATCCGTCTGTCCATCTATCTGTTTACCTGTCTGTCCATGTGTCCACCCATCCGTCTGTTGTCCATCCATCCGTCTGTCATTCCATCTGTCTGTCCATCTGTTCATCCATCCATCTGTGCATCCATCCATCTGCTCATCTGTCCATCCATCTGTCTGCCTGTCCATCATTCTGTCTGTTGTTCCATCTGTCTGTCCATCTGTTGTTCCATCTGTCTGTCCATCCATCTGTCCCTCTATCTGTCTGTCTCTGTCATCCAAGTTGGTTCCTTCCAATGTGGTCTCTTCTGAGAGCAATCATTTGTACAGTGACCACTTTGAAAGTTGTACTGCTCTCAGCAACAAATGTCTTGCAAGTCTTGAAGCACGTAGTATTTAATATCACCTCAAAATGTTTCTTTGCCTGAAAAAGCCGTCTTGACTTTTCTAGCTTGTTCAAAGGGTGTTTTACAGTTTCTCTGGGTGCTTTTCTTTACCAATTCATTTACCTAATTGTTGCTGTTGTTTTGTATTGCACAGTTGTCCATCAAGACACAGCTTGATTACCCATGCTTTCTTGAGATTTAATTGGAGCTTGGGAAATCAGAGAGCTACAGATTACTAGAGAAGTGACTGCTCAAAAATGCAGTGAAAACATTCACCACAGTCACGAAAGTGCACCTACACTCACATGTCTTTTGAATCTGTATCCCTAATGTCCACAGCTTTATGAATTTCCTTAAAATCATTACTGAAAAGTAGCTGACTTCAAGGCCAGAATGGAAGTTGCCATAGGCATAAGCTACTAAAGGTATTATTTTGCACTAAGTAGAATTATTCTAGGGCTCAGCTGCACACATTCCAATCACTGCACGTAAATTCATGGAGAAATCTACAGTCCACCAACCAACCATCCATTGAACATCTGAAACAGGCTTTTGGGAGGCACCTATGTGAATTACTACCTTGACAGACTCCATTTAGGGAAACCATATTTTTTGTGACAGATGTACAAGTGAGATATCAATATCTGTGGCAGATGGAATGTGGAAGTGAGACCTCCGAAGAGATCAATGACAATCTCCTGTTTCACCTTCTTTTTACTTTAATCTGCATTTCATAAAATCTCCATAATAATGTTTATATGAATAAGCATTTGAATATGTATTGTCGAAAGCTTTCACGGCCGGCATACGATGGCTGGTGTGGGTCTTCCAGGTGGCCGTGTTCTGGAAGTTTTGTTTCCTAACGTTTCGCCAGCATCTGTGACCGGCATCTTCAGAGGGCAGGAGCAAAGACAGGAGTTAACAACTCAATAGAAAAAACCCTGCCTAATCCCCAGGAAGATACACACGTATTCTGACACCAAAACAAGCAGCCACTTGTTAACCCAAACCCCACACCCCCCCACACCCCCACCACCACACACCCCCAATCCCCCCTTCAGATCTCTATAAATACCCACAAAAGGGCCACATCACCCTGGGCACAGAGAGAACTGCTCCTGTCTGTGCTCCTGTACTCTGAAGATGCCGGTCACAGGTGGTGGCAAAACGTTAGGAAACAAAACTTCAAGACCACGGCCACACAGCCCGGAAGACCCACACCAGCCAGCATTTGAATATGCATTTTCTCTCAAGATAGGCAATTTGAAATGTGGTTTTTTTGAGTCAATATCTGTGTGTGAAAAAGAATAGAAAGGAAAACATCTATACATCTGAACAGTGCATGATTTTGGGAGGAAGGGATCGATTATTATTTTAATGGGAGAGGTGTTTTTTTTTTAAAATAGAATTTTATATACAATTGTCCATCAAATATATGCAATAAGAAACTTTCAGATATACCTATACAGAGTACCAGCAGTAACATTACTACTGTTGGGTCATGGTCTTGTGGCTAAGCTGTAGAAAAGTGAAGTGTTACAAGCAAGAAACATTGCTTATAAAATATTGGTAGTTATGACAACACTCAGCAATCCATGAGCTGATTCTTAGGTTGAGTGTAATTTTAGTAGCATACATTCATTCATGTTTTAATAGGCACAGATTATTTATTTATTTAATGTTATTGGCCGCCCAACTCCAGTGGACTTTCCAGATATTGAAAGGAATTCCAAAATCATAACCAGAATTTTTTCAAAAAATATTTGGAAGTCCTGCTGGAAGCTGAAAAGTTAAAGGAAGACTTCATATAAATTAGGAAGAATGTACATGAGTATTGTAAAAGGCTGAAGTGAAATTATATTTTCTACCTTGGTTTCCAACATCAGTCCTGATCTGACACCTCATTATGGCTTAGTTTTTGCATATAAAATGATTGTGCAAATTCTTCCTTGTAAAATAATGTTAATGACAGATGTGATATTTTCAACCATCTAATAAGCTGCCATAAAGAAGACAGAAAGCAAGTGTGATTTATAGCTACTGAAGATAGGATCCAAATCTATAGGAAGAAGAAGTAGAGTAGATAAATGTTAGAAACAACTATGTGTCACCAAGGTATTTCAATCTGTTGCTCTCTGAGATATTTATGTAGAAAATGAATGAAGAGTTCTGGGAAATGTTCCACCCCTTGATTATCAGACGATGGCTGGTTTATACTTCATCTTCAGTTTTCTATGAATTCTATATTTCACAAGTTGCCTTCCTAGTATTTTGAGTAATAAGCAGTGCTTGATTTAGAAAACCCCAGCAAAAAGCAAATTACTGAAAAATGTCTCTCTAGCAGCCAATTTGCCTCGACCAGCCCATTTTGTGTGTGTATTTCCTGCACTGGAAAAATCTGAAAGAAGGACTGCTTGTAAAGCACCCGTCCATCTGTACGATTTCCATTATAGCAACGGCAGCGCTGCTCAGTGGGCTAACCAGCAGGATTTTAATAATGTGTTCAGAAAGAGGATAATAATGCAATGAGCTTCCATAGATATACACGATTCCAACAGGATCATAATATCCCTTTAAGAAGAGATAGCTTCCCTCCCCTCTTTATTCCCTTTCCCTCTTCGTGCTTTTATTTTAAACAGGCTACTGCTAAACTGGAAGAGAACTTCCCTTTACAAAACAAGCCCATCATAATATTCATCCTCCAGCTGTGCAACCATTGCCCCATACACTTCACATTGCAGAGATTTCAAAGCTACGAATCTCAGTACTCTCTACAGCCCAAGACGGGAATTAAAATCAGCTTCCAAGCCAAAATCCCAGCACCGGGGACTCGCATTTGTTATTCTTAGACTGGAATATTACAGACTGGGGACTGGAAATACAAGCCCACTAAAACCAGAGCAAAATGCAGAATCCCAGCCCCAGCTAAACTTTCCTTTTCCTCACTCCCTAAATATTTTCTCTTGTTAACAACCCAGAGACACTGAAAACTTCATTCTCTCCCCCTCACAGATTTTTTTTTTTTCCCAGCAGCAATGAAAAGTTAATAGCCTACCATTTTCTTTGCACTCTTCTGGAGGTTTAGCCTTTTTCGCCAGTCGTGGATCCAGCCATGATGTAGTCTTTGTGTTATGGCTGAAAAGAAAAGAGATCACCCTGATCAGACACATACTAAATGGAATCACGTTTATTCCTTCCGATACCAGTTGAAAAGGGGGGTGGGGGGTGGGAAGGAGTAGGGGAAGGGGAAGGGGAAGAGGTTAGCTGCACAAAATTGCAATCAATATATTTATTTGCTTACTGGTTCTAAGTAGACCTGGAGGAGGTGTAAGAGTAATTGTGCAAAGCAGCCTCTAATTTTGGCAGCCTCAGCTCCTTGTCCTCAAAGCAGCTATTTTTATTAAACACAACTAGAATTGTTGCCAAGCTAACCTAATTGAACATGCAGAACTCATCTAGGGCAAAAGGAATTTACAGCATTCTCCAACAAAATAGGGGTGCAGTCAACAGCCTTCTGTGCTCATTTGCTGGCATTGGGCTACAGAATTTGTTTTAATTCTAAAGAAAACAATCTTGTACATATAATTTCTGAATAGCCACAGTGACAGAAAGAGATGCAAACTGTTGTTGTTACAGCTTCTGTTTTCCTAAGTCAATGATTAATGACCCTCTGTTTTAGCAACTGTTATCTATTCCGTATTTCATTCAGCTCTGTTGATAAAAGTATATTTTGCGGATGGTGAAAAGAATCACATGGTTCATTTGACTGAACCTAAAATAGCAGCCCCCCACCCCACCCTTGAATAACCAATGAAACAAATTCTGGACTCGTATAAGATGGTTACACAAAGAGAGCAGCTTTGCAGATAAATAGACAAAACAACAACAACATATAAATAAAGTTACATGTCAAACTGTTTAGAAACACACATCCTTTTCACAGCCAAGTGAATGTAAGGACAGCTAAAAAAAAAAAAAGAATGACTACTTTTAGGATTGTAAACAAGGCAGAGAAATGGCTATTAGACTGTATCCAGTGATGGCTTTGTGGAAGCAGGAAGCACTTCAGTTCTTACATGGAAGAGAGACTAAACTATTCACCATCCTGTATTGCTTATCTCTAGGGATCCCCCAAAATGTGATTCTTCAAACTGGATATGATGTGGTAAGCTACAAAGGTTGGAAGAATTCGGAGAATTGGGTGTTCAAACTTATGCAAGAAAAGCACTTTTCCTTAGCACAAAGCCACTGTTGGATACAATTCATTCCTTCCAATTTTAAAAGACAGATTTTGTGTAACACATATCTTCTTTCCCTCTTCATACATCCAATAAAACTCTTTGGTAATGCACTTTTTATTTATTAAAGACATCCTAAGGGGCCACTCACTTGAATTGTTCACCTAAGAATGAATTATTAAAGTTTTTATTTATCCACCATTTGTTGACTACCTACCATTCATCTAAGTCTTTTTCTTTTAATAAAGGATCAAATAGCCCGTAAAAAGTCCAAACACGTTGATACTATTGATTGCTTTTCATGCCAGGAGCAGTGTGACACAGAGGATGTCACACAGATTTTAATTTTGACGGTACCTTCTCTTTTGACTTTGAAGTAGACCAATAGGTTACACTTTGTCTTTTGCAATTTCTAGTCTAGAATTTGAAATAAAATCCAAACTGCTGAATTTGGGAATGGAAAAAAATGCACAGGGTTGAGTTCAGGGTTAGCTATGATTAGAGCAAATCCACCCCTCCCAAAAAGTGAAACTTGCTTTAACTATGATTCATTGAAGTAGCCTGGATTTCAGTAGGACAGCCTGAATGAGCCTGGACATTAATTCTGTTTCATAAGAAATGTTTGCATTTCAAAAGATGCAGGAAAGTTATATATCCTGATCTCCATTATCTTCTTAATTGTCAGGAACTGATTTTACCTTGTGAGGATAAATTCTTTGAACCATTCTAGACATACAGAATGGAATGCTTGAACAATGATAATAATCTCTCCATTTAAAAAAATCTATCATGTCTGAAAGGCACAAGGATAAAACCTTGATTAAAGGTCATATTGTTAGTCCTATACAGGTATTACAAATGCAGAGCGTTAACTACCTGAATGTTCTGCATAACCCATGTTGTTCCAACCATGTCTTTCTTCTGCAGGCACGCCTGCTTTCAGCCTCACCTTATGCAGCACAGAAGTTCTTTTAGGAAAAATGGTATCTGCCTTGCTTCTGTACAAGCTAGGAGTCGCATTATGATGTCCCCATAAACTTTCTTCAGGATTTCAAAGCAACTAATCATAAATCTAATTTACATCAGCTCCAGTTGGGGCTGACCCATCAGGATCACTTTGATGTTGTCTGGAATTTCGGATAGTAGAAACTCAGCAACATGTAATGATCCACAAGTTCTCTATCCCTATTAGATACCATAACTCTATTTACTTAAATATAAGTCGCCATATAGTAAATATACTTGCATATAATGTTTAAAACCATTACAAAGTAAATTATCTGCTTTATCTCATTTGCATTTTTTTTAAAAGGTGCATCTTTTTGGGAGTCACCTGATGACAGAAAATGGGGCTTAGGCTACCATAAGGAATCAAGTGATATATATATCGCAGGATTGTTTTTATGTTTAGGTTTTAGAAGGGTTTTTTTTTAATCCTACCACTGGGAATGTAAAGGCTGGATTCTCCAAATTAGAATAAGAGAGATTTCCAATAAAATTTGGAAAAAAAAAAAAAAGGGTTTCCAATATTTTTACCCATGTACAATCCATAATACTGCATGGTCATCCATGATCGACTCCCTCCCAAACATAGACACACACAAAGCTCCCTGCTGAAAAAAAGGTAAGACATTTCTTCTACAGCAAAGAGCCGCATAAGCACTTATAACCTTATAGCGTCTCATTGCACTCACCTGCATTCTAATTCCAGACTGTGCTTTTTAAATTTAACCTTTATCAGTGCTCAAACTTCAATTACTGCAAACTCCCAAAATAGGAAAACCAAGAATTATTTTCTAAATGTCACCTTCTGCTCACCAAGTCATTGAAGGCCTTTATGTCATCCATGCAGTCATTCAAGTCAATCCATTCAAAGCATTCACTCAAGGCAAATTATCATTGGCAGAGAAGATAAATGGAAAAAGACAAGAGGAGAACCCAAAATGAGAGGATTATTTCAGTGCCGTTAACTTTTTATTTCCTAGCTAGCTACCATTTGGTCAGCCAAGAATCCAGTTGGTCTCATCACCAGAGAAACATTCAGTAAAACTCCATAACTAAATGCAGTAATTAGCTTGGAAAGAATATATTTATTTTATTAGAGGGCTGTTGCTACAATCAGAGAAGTAAACAAAACAAAACCTGAACTTATGGTATCTTCTTTCATGAAATCCCAGGAGCTGGTTAGAGCACTTAGAATTATTTATTGAACATCTCTAATGCACTTCCCAATTTTAAAACTCTATGGGAAAAGAGAATGATTATCATTACTGTTCAATCATTTATAATACTGTTATGTATTTTCAAATAACCAAGATAGGGAATCATCATCATTGTGCCCCAAAGCAATTCTACAATCAAATCATTATTTGATCAAAACATTCAAAGCGACACAATACTTTAAAAAGATGAATTTAAAAGCATTCACCTTGATACTGTTCCTTAAAGCAGAGAGAATGAGGACAAACTGGAATTCTACAAGGAATGCATTCAGATGTCAGGCCACATTCAAACCTTGTGTCTCTAATCAAAGGAAGGCTTCCACTATCTATGCCCTCCTATCACCCTTGCTTGAATGCAGTATTCATTGAATCCCATACTTAAAGTGATCGTGCCCAGGTAGTACAGGATCGTGCCCAGGTAGTACAGGAAAGGTGGACACCACTGTTGATTTTTTAAAATTATTATCAAAAGGGATGAGGTATGTGGAAGAGCAGGCTGTTGGTTTGCCATTGTCTGCTTCCTAGGGCTGAGAGAGGGTAACTGGCCTAGGTAACCCAGCTGGCTTCATGTCTAAGGCAGGACTAAAACTCACTAGTCCTCATGGGTTCCTTGTTTCTAGTCTGTCGCCTTAACTGTTGCATCAAACTGGCTGCCTCTGAATTTTCTTACTGGTGTTAATTATACATAACATAAATCATGAATATTCTGTAAATAATGAACAGACACAATTCAGAGACTCTCCTAAATTTTCCCCCGCTAAAGGCTGTTGCCTCAAAAATCTCAGAAATGTGCTTTGATCAATATGGCTGGTAGTCTTCATGACGATATGGCATAAAAATGTCTAGCTCTGACGATTTCATCATTTCTGGTGATTCCACTGCATTGCTAGACACACCCTCTCAGGCTTTGGAGGCTGGTAAAAGATAAACATGAAGCCTTAGTCCATCGTTGCTCCAGCATAACAGTAAACTGTAAACCCATGGATAATTCACTTAATGCAGAGTTTTCATCAAAACTTACACTGGAAACCAGTTAATTGTGGTAGCATTCCTCCCAAACATTGTGCTCAAATAATGGTTTCCATTTGATGTAAGGAAAATGAGGCAAAAGCTTTATCTTATACATCATTTGTAATACAGCAAGAGTTTAGACTATTTCAATTACTTAAAGTTATTCTGAATAAATATTTACTAAGATGTTTGATAAGTGGGTCTGCAAATATAAACTATTATAAACATTATATTTGACATGCATTAGAAGGAATGGACAGTTAAAACGACAGAAAAGCAGAAGTTAAAGGGATTAAAAAATTAAACCCAATAAAACTGAATTTAAGAGCCACTCAGATCTCAGGGAGAATCTCATTCCAGAGGGCAAGGGCTAAGACAAAGAACACACACTTCTGGAGTCCTGGTAGATGGTCCTGCTTGATTAAAGGAATCCAGAGCACTCCAACCAGATGTTTATATCAATAAACAACTGGCAAAATTGATCCCAGTAGTTACTTTTGATGGAACCTGAAGAAGCTGGTTTATGATTCCTCTTGGGTTTGTAGCTACTGCTTAAATAGGAAGAAGAGCTGTGGCCAGGAGGGCCTTTCCCCAGCTTTGATACATTAGAGATGGTAACATATGCTTTGATCACCATATTGTTGGATTACTGTAACACAATCTACCCAAGGCAGCCTTTGGAGATGAACAGGCCCAGAATGAACAGCTAGACTACTAGAAGGTCAGGCCTGCCATTTCATGATAATGGTTTTGAAATTGATGTACTAGTAGCCAGCAGGCTTCTGGGCCTAATTCAAAGAGCTTGTTATAATCTCCAAAGCCCTATATGGCATAGTCCTGGAATATATCAGGCCCTTCCTTGCCAAGATGGAATCTGCCTATCTGATGTGAAAGCTGAGAATTCCTCATCCTATGAGAAGAAAGTGAGAGATGAGTTAGATGGCAGGCTTTTTCTGTCACAATCGCCAAATTTGGGAATTTCCTTCCCAAGATGCTTGTGCTGTACTTTCCCTCCTGCCATTCTATTAAGTGGTTAAAGCAACTTTATTCCATTAAGCTTCTAACCCTGTTTAATTGTTATGAAGAATAATTCTGGGCTGGGCTGGTTAGTTTTAAGTTATTGTTTTTTTATATGAGTGCTTTGGTGGGTATCACCCAGAGTCTTTGGTTGGGATGAGTTGCAAGGGAGAATGAATTAAGGAATGCAGGAATGAAGCAGGATAGGATTCTAGTGGAAGAGGAATGAAAAGATCTATTTTTTGACTTTCCAGCATGGAGCCACCGCACCCAATTTGATGTCTCCATATTTTTTTATTTAGCTTCTGACAGAGCCTGCAGAAACTCAATGAATAAAAGACTGCTTAAGGTCTTCGTTATTTATCCAGTACTGAAGCTTTTCCCTAGACTTCCTTTGGTACTATGTGATCTAGGGCCAAACTACATGCTACCTGAATGAACTATTTGGCTGGATCCAGATTCAAGCACATCAACCTGAATGGTGGATTGACTTGACTTTCCCTTCCCCAATGGCAACCCAACTATCTGAATGGAGTTGACATAATGTTCAATTGGGGATGGGGGAGAGAAAAGGAAGAATTCCTAAATAGGTGGAGGGGATTTTCGAAAACTGTGTAGAAAAAGCTGCTACTTGATCTGGAGGGTTTCTAATTTTCTTACAGCAGCCACCCTACTTTCTTCAACAGAATCTGCCCATAGATGTTATAGCATTTCTTGACTGCCTACAAGATGAAGATGGATTAAGATTTTCTCCAGACTGGATGGATGTGATTACACTTAATCTCAAGGCATAAACCCTAAATAAAAATAAACCTTACATGGAAGCATGACCAATTCAAAATTAAAAACAGAAGGTTTTGATTTTCTCCTATGGTATAGAAAAAAAGAAAGGGGAAAGGTGTGCTCAACCCCAAGAGCTCACAGGCAGCTCCATGTAAAGCAAAAGGCAACACATTTTTCTGTTATAACAGAACTGGGCCTTTGTGTTAGCCTGCAAGTAACTCTCCTAATTATTGCAAATGGATTACTGTTTGAGTTGTGTATTAAAATAGGTTTCAAGAAGAAATACCTTGGAAAGGGAAAAATGAGTCTGCGGATAGGAGAATGTAGATATTAGATACACCCTTGTAATGATGATAAATCTTGCACCATTGTAAAAAAATGTATTTTGTATTGCTTTGATTAAACTGTTGAATGAGAATTTTCCCCCACCAAACGGCTGTTCATGGAAAGCATGTGGGTTCAAATGAAAATGATGAAAACAAAGACAAAAGTGATTTTGTATTCCTCGTGACATTTAACCAACAATAAACTAGTAGAAGTCAGAGCTTCACGGTGGGCAATGCTGCCTACCAGCAAACAAATCCTATGCAACCTTTCAGAAAGTGCGATCTCTTTTTATTTGATCGAGTGGAATTAGAGTGATCCAATTATTTTTGCACCAGACACTTTATGTGCTCTTGGGAAATCTGCAGGAAAATTGCGGGTGCTATTATGCATTTATTTGGGTAAGACGAATGCACATTCAGCTGATCCTTGGATAGGGGCCAGGGGTATAAAATAGAAACAA
Source organism: Python bivittatus (assembly GCF_059951505.1). Lineage (NCBI taxonomy): Eukaryota > Metazoa > Chordata > Lepidosauria > Squamata > Pythonidae > Python > Python bivittatus. The sequence goes on along the minus strand of NW_028277037.1, from coordinate 7,215,156 downwards.
TGAACAGAATGCCATGAAACTGATGAAGTGTATTAGAAAGGGGAGAACACGTTCCCTTGAAGTATTTGCAATTTAACCTCTATTACTATTTAATATGACTATGTAATGTATCTGGATGAGGAACATTCTCTGCCAGGCACAGATGGCTGATTCCAGAGTGTCCCTACCTGTCTCCACATCTCTGTACATATAGTTAATTGGCTTCACCAACAATCCCAGCAAAAGAATCCCCTTTGCATGGGCACAAACATGAGGGTATTTGGGACTTTGCAAAGCACCTCTTTCAAATGCTACGCACAGCTCTACCGTGTTATCTCAAACCATGCATTTTATAAGCTTCACATTTTTCAGTTTAAGATTTACCCATGGCAATACCTGCTTTTCGTTTATCACTGAATGATCTTATACTATAATTCTCCTCAGGGAAGGTGTTAAACAAATTTTTGATTTCATTCATTTGCCAAAGCCAGCAGTGCCTTCTCATGACGTGAGCACACAAGCACGTAAACAAAGAGTCAATTTAATGGAACTTCCATTATCATGCCAAAGTATGGAAAACATGAAAAAAGTAAATGTTCCACAAGCCAACAAAGATTGGGGGAGATGACATTTCCACATTTCATGATCATGGTCAGGCAGTTCAGCAGGTGCCTAAAACCAGAAGTGATACTTCTAAGCAGAATTCTAATAGACTTTTCTTCAACAAGATTTATTGAGAGGAATAGGATGGGGTTGCAAAAACTTCAGCGACTAAAGTCTTTCTCACTTATACCTATTTTATCCTTGCATACATTAGGGCAGATTTTTTTTTCTTTTCATGGATAATGGAGATCCTTATACTTAGCTGTTTGCATAACAGTCACCTGAATCAACAATTACAGTAGTAAGCAAGCAAGCAGTATACAGTATACTGTATGTGCATAGACATATGCACATGAACACATACATATACATAAACATGGAAAAAAAGGATTTGATTTCCATTTTTACTTTATAGTTGACACCTGGTAAGTCTTTGCATCTTTTATATAAGCAGCACAAGAGCATTCATCTTAATAAGGCCTACAGGAGAGAACTTCCTCATGCTCACTGCCTCATATTCCTTGCTGCTAAATAATGTTTCAACTCTACATAAATGGTTTAAGAGTATACTAGCCTATATAGTAATGCTAAAATTTAAATAATATAAATTAATAAGCTGTGTGGTCCAAAGGAACTCTCATCATATCTTACTTGTGTCTGGCTGTATCAGTAGAACACCTGAATTATATCATTCTTAGGACTAAATCCCACTGAATTCAGAGGGACCTTTTCAGCATATAGGAGGGAATTACTACCATTACCTCTCTTTCCAAAGGGTAGTACTTACTCAATAAAGTAGACTTCCCCTTTCTCTGTGTAAGCCATTTCCCAATTATCAGGCAATGGGCCCAGTTCATTGTTTTCTTCAAGTTTTGGCTGCTTTGTTACATCCATATCTTCTTTTACTTCTTCCGGTTGGCTATAAACGGGAGCAGGATAAGGCTGAGATGAAGTTTCACCTGAGACACCTGTACTCTTCTCTTCATGTTCACTTGACTCTGCATGAACAAAGACATGTGCATCATTTGTATGCTATTATTATTGTAGGTTTGCAGTACAGCATGCAAATATGACTGGGCTTCTGAATGGTATCTCCAGGTCATACTTGGTGGATATAAGCCAGTGGTGCCACATGGGCAAAAATAAAGATGTCAACATGGTTTGGGCTTTATAGTTATGAGCTTTAGCATGGACCAGAATAAAATAATACAATAATTACATGCTACTATTACTATCATAATCAATATTATCTTCCTTCCTTCCTTCCTTCCTTCCTTCCTTCCTTCCTTCCTTCCTTCCTTCCTTCCTTCCTTCCTTCCTTCCTTCCTTCCTTCCTTCCTTCCTTCCTTCCTTCCTTCCTGTCTCAAGGGGGCAAACATATCTAATACTCCTTCCTCCTCCTATTTTCCCCACGAAAACAACCCTGTGAGGTGGGTTGGGCTGATAGAGAGTGGCTGGCCCAAAGTCACCCAGCTGGTTTTTATGCCTAAGCGAGGCCTAGAACTCACCGCCTCCTGGTTTCTAGGCCAGCACCTTAACCACTACACCAAACCGGCTCTCAGTTGCATTTGTTTATCAGATGCCTTATATTCTGTACTTTTTCATAGAGTCCAAATTTTGAACAAGGGCCCAGTTGTGCTTCATATTAGTAGCTGAGAAACTGAGTTGGCTATAAAAAGTTGCACTGCACTTGAGATAGAGGTTTCCCTGGATGTGATTCAGTCTTAGTATGGTTGATGCCACAAAGGCAGTAGAGTTTGATTGAGTCTTATTGCTTTGTGAAGTGTGAACTCTCTTCCTAGATATTTGAAAATTCTCATTGGCTCAGTGGCTTGATTATTTATGTGCCATTTGTGGGTTTTAGTGACATTGCAAAATACCAGAATTTTAGTTTGATTATGGTTTATGACCGAATGTGCTTCCTTGTAGGGTTGGACTAAGTGCTCTCCTAAGACCAGCTTAGGTTAGAGACCATACTGTGGCATCATACACATAAAATAGAATGATTACAACAGTTAAACTGTTGCCAATTTAGGAACATCTATATCTAAATCCTGTAAATATTGACTAAAGAGTTTATGTATGGATCAGGCATTTTGTCACTGCCTGAAAGTAAGAAGGCAACATTTCTGAAGACAGTAGCAGTTGATTACCTTCTCTGGGAAAGCACCAGAGAATACCAGGACTATAGGCCAGACTGGAAATAAAAAACCTTCCTAAAGATCACATAACATACTGAGTTGTAAGCTAACCAAGCACTTTTTAGTCTAGCAAAGTGTTTCTCAACTTTGGCAACTTTAAGACCTTGCTGGCTGGGGAATTCTGGGAGTTGAAGTTCACAGTTCTTAAAGTTGCCAAGGTTGAGAAACCCTGGTCTAGCACATTGAACGAATCCAGCAGACAAATGAAAAAAGGTTTTTCCAACCCAATGCTGGTTGTTATAAAGAAAAAATATCAACTCCATAGAAAAGGTTTTCCTCCACTGGCTGGCATTTTTTCTTGTAAGTAGCAAGGGTAGTTGTTTTCCAAGAGAAGAGTGAACACAATAATGTTACAGTGTTCACAACTTTTTATCTAAATAAAATCTTCTTGGGATCATCTCTTTATATCATTATTTTTCTACAATCCTGGGGGATTTCCCTTGATATTTGCTTCATCGGTAATGATTTTGTGGTAAAGAGACTTTTGCAGGTAACTAACTCTTTACCACCTGAAGCTAGGTGTATGAAGACAAATCATATTTATCACAAAGAATTTTAGTCTCTAGAAAGGATTCACTTAAAAATGTTAACAATGTGACTGCCAGATATTCTGAGCCACAACATTTAAGACAAGCAAATCTTTCCATGGCTGAAAATGAGGTTCTAAATTAAGTCTTTCCTTTCTGTAACCAATGGAAACAGTCTTGCGTTTTTAGGTGACCTACTTTCAAAAATTAAGCTGCTTCTCAAAAGGGGGATAAAAGCACCGACATGAGTTTTATGAGAAAGATCTCACTGGAGAAGTTCAGACCTTCCACAAGGCATGGTTTCCACTCTCCAATCTGTCCAAAGGATTATGAATGTGGCTGGGTGATTAACTTCATTCCTGCTGACCACAGAATACTAAGAATAGCTCTGTGCTCCATCAGGACTCCCTCCAGCCAATGGGAGAATGCAAAAAATGATTGCAGATCCCTGCACTACAGCAGTTCCTGAAGTAACAAAAAATCCTTGTTAGTTCTACAAGGTAGACCAGATCAGATTGACTCTCCATGAAGACTAGAACTTTACATTATTGAGATAGGCCATACCAACAGAATCTTGCAAGTCTGCCTGTGTTTTTCCTTTCCTTCTTCTTATACTCCAGGGAATCAGAAGTGGCCAGTCTGAGTCTTTTACTAATACTATCCCACCCCCCTGGGCTTAATACATGCTTCAGAACCTGCTGTTGTCCTAATGGCTTCTGGATACCTTCTCCAAGGCCATCTCCATGGCTGCCTTTCTCCACACAAAAGGGAGAAAAAATCAACTTCAGCCCCATTTTTCTTTTAATCCATGAGGGGAAAGATGCTTGGCCATCAAGATGTTTAGAGCTGCAGTGACAGCATAACATTGTAGTTTTGGAGTTAGGTCCATTTTTTCAAGAGTTGCAATTAGGAGTTGCAGTGAATTTTTTTCCCCTCTCCCTCTGTGTTGGGATGGGAGGTACTGTGAATCAAAGTATGAAACAAACGGCTTATATAAATGGAGAATAACATTTTTATAGGAATTGTGAATCTAACTAACTAAGATCAGGTTCACTTATAAGATTACCTGAGGTGGGAAATGGGATAAGGCAAAATTTCCTATGAACTGAAATATAACTGCCCAACTCTATGGAGTAGCAGTGTTGCAATCTGAACAATGGAATCACGTGTTTCCGTATTCATACCTACGCCATACCAGCTTTAATAAGGGTGTGCATGGTTTGGGTTTGGTCTTCATGTGACTTATTGTCAGGATCTACGCAAGCCAGAACCTTCATTTGTTTTCTTATTGCTTTTACTTTTATTGCTAAGTATATATCAATGGGTGAATAGTGGAATGGTGGGAATGTTATTTTAAATCGCTTGCTTGACCTGCCATAAAAAAGGGGGAGAGGAGGCCAGGTGTTGTTATCTTTATCTTGAAACAAGCATCCAAGGCCAAGAGGTGTGAGAGCCGGGGCAAGGCGCGAAGAGTTTCAAGCGGGAAAGAAAAGCTGGGGGGGGGGGATTTGGGCTTAAAAGGACAAGGGTTTGCTTTGTAGAATTAGACTCAACAAACTATGATGCTGTACGCTTCTCCTGAATAAAGAAATCTCTGATGGAACTTTTGGACTCCAGAGGATTTACTGAACTTTGGGATTGAGTGTGCAGACTCTGACACTTGTAGATGTTAGATGCTCTGAATCAGCACCCCAGCTTGTTCTTGGTCCTCTTTAAATATCTATCTATCTTCATCCTCAAATCTTCAATGCAGAAAAGTTCCAGTTATTGGGCAAACATTAGGTTGATGTTTATTCAGAGTCATCTACATCAAAGTTCAGATGATTGTTCATCTTGACAACCAAGCAACGAACAGAAATAAGCTATGCAGACCTACTATATCTAGATACTGGGAAGATGGCAATGACCCAACATACAGTATGCTTTGCATGCATCTTCAGTTAAAAAGTTGATGAGAAAGACTTTTAAGGCAGAGAGATTAAGATCCAAATTATGCACTATTTCTGAATAAAATTGAGAAAAATCTAGCTGACAAAGCACTGAAAGGAAGAACATGCAGCTAATCAACCAAGTCTCGAGAGAGAGAGAGAGAGAGCAAATGAAAATTTCTAGACATTTCCCTTTGTTCTGTCTGGAGTATCAATTAAAACAAAATTGTATCATGACTGATCATGAGGTATTATCATTTTTTTCTTTTCATTCTGTCCCACTGTTGGTTTAAAGAGGGATTAATAGAATATGTTTTGTAAGAAATTGAAAAAAAAAAGCTGCTTCAGACTAGTTTGGGTACTGAAAAGCTGCCTTTTGAATGGAAAATGAGACTTCTGCCACTTTTAATTTTAAAGATAATCCTAAGTATGAGAATAATTGTTTGGCTGCTATAGTTTAATGCTCGGTTCATTAATACAATTTTTGCATGATAGGTACAAATAAATTTCAAATAAATTGAACGACACCTTATAGCTGTCCTCCCCTCCTGTCCCACAAGAGACAAGTTGAGCCACTTATGGGTGATTCAAAGAGGATCATTCAAAGGGGAATATGCCAGATTTAGGGAATTCAAAGGGAAATGTATCAACTTTGCTACCATTTCTGATTGCTGCCCCTTTGACATGCCCACCTGGCTACTATTCCCATCTGTTTATTATAGACCAGCTTCTCTTACTTGCCACTGCCACTAAATTATCAGTTGCTCACTTATCCATCAATCCTGCAACTAACTCCACTCATTACTTCCTCCAAACTACTATCCTTTTAAAATAACGCCTGTTGTCTTCTGGTTAAGTGGTTGTTGTGGTTGATTTAATTCCATATGACACTGGCACTAAAGGGCTAGTGTAGCAATGGGAACAGAAGACCAGCGAACATAGCTTATGTAATTACACTTGGGTCCAACTCAAGGAAAGCTTTAACGAGCTTCAGTGCCAACCAACTAAGTTTCAGCAACTGTGACTTATTGCTAATGGTTGTAGGTTATCATTGTTTTCCTTTTTCACTGGAGTTCCATGTGGGCAGAAGGAAAAAAGGCAATTACTGCACAGCAATGAAGATAGAAAAAAATTGAGTACAAAGAGAGAAGCAGAGAAGGGAGGAATGGAAATGAAAGGTATAAATGGGAATGATAGAATAAACACATAAGAGGTCAACGATCATGGACTAAGGATGAGTTCTCTGAGTAGTGTTCCCTGGATAACTTGATATAGTACAAAAATGAGTCAACTGCATCCTAAATCCTCTCTCAGATCTTCCATCCTGTCAATGTTTTTTTGGTGCTCATCTGCTCACAATACTTGGCGTCGACCAAACATGCACATACACATAACCTTTCCATCATTCTCTTCCTCCATTGAGCACTTCTTCCATTCTGTCTTTCCCTCTTTCTTTCTACTTCTTACATTCCATGTCTAGGAGATGCCAATGGATGGGTAAAGGTGTAAAACTCCCAAACGGCAACAAGAATTCCAAATACGTGCAAGCAGCATTCAAACGCCTTTCAGAGCTGAGATAAAAGCCGTCCCTTTTCCCGCCCAGCTGTTCTGTGGTAAATGCAAACATCTGCTATTAATGAAGAGAAATGCAATTACCAGCAACCTTGTAACTATTATTTTTCTCTCATAGGTGTTAGCTAACAAAACCACTCTAATTTTAAAAAGGTGTCACACCATACAGAATATTATTCAATGATATTTAATCCCTGTAACGTGAAAGATGGCCAAATGATCTCAATTTTCCTTGTTGCATTAGCTTCTGGCTTTGAATCACCTACCATGTCCTCAAATTTAACTTGCCCTTAAGAAATACATAATTAAAAGAACATTTCCATATTCTCAGGCAACAACTTAATGAATTTCCTATAATTTAGAAAAAAAAGAAAAAAAAGAACAGAAACATCAATCTACTCTTGTTTTATTTAGGCTTAATTGTTAATGTTATCCATTAACAATCTGCTCCAATATTTTTAGATATAATTATTTATCAATTTAGGAATTAGCTGGGTGCAGTTGGGAAGATTTGTAAAAGAATACAGTCTGGAAGAAGAATGGAAGACATTATACTTTATAGAAATAAGTTATGTTTTAATGTAATTTTTTATATTCTAAATTATATATCACTTTAAAACTGAGTTTGGTATCTTTCTAGCTGCAGATATGGATCCAATAACATTCCTGTGCATAAAAAATACCAGAAACATAAGTTATGAATAATACAACAGACTTTCATCCCACTTTGAACTGCATAGTACTGTAGTTATACAATTTCTTTAAAAATCCACCATGCTGGGCTTTAATTATTTTAAAGCATAATTTCCATGACTGACTATAGTATTTTGCTCCATATGCCTACTGAAGCAAAGGTTTAATAGTGAAATTACAAAAGGACCTTTGTGAATACATTTTTGAAGTCAGGTCTGACTCATAACAGGAACAGTGGAATAGTAGATTGACAAACGTCTTTTTGTGCATGACCTGTGGGAAGGACGTTGTAATGGGACAAGTTGATATTATGCAGAGGACAATGTAGAATCAGAGATAAGGAGTGAAGTACAGTTTGCCTGTTTTTCCTGTGCCCCAAATTTAGCCTGCTATCCACCACTATCAGCAAATTCTGTTTAGGCTATAAAACATTCTTAGTGAGTAGCCTACTGGTCGCTTACAATTCCTGCCTGGCATGAGAAGTTGGCAGGAACAATTGGGGTGGCCTGTTTTCTAATCTGTCTGGTTGTCTGTGTCTGAGCAGCCTTCCAGGTGCTCCTTCTGCCTTTCTGTTTCTTCTGATTTCTCTTGCTAACACCCACTAAGAACTTTTTGATTCTGTCTACTTTCTCAGAAATCTCTATTAATCTCAGTAAGATTGTTGTGACTGCTTGAAGTAAGTAAACAGTAGGCAGCAATGGTGTGTGCTGTTTGTTCAGCAGGACATAAGGATTTGGCTCTTAAGGGTTCCATAATCAAATCTACAGAAGGTAGAACTTCCAAATTAATATCCAAATTTGCTGCTGATCGAGAAGGCCCTGTTGACATGATTTCTGGTTTGAGTACTGTTTGACTTAGCATCATCTCATCAGAGTAATTAGCTGTTTAGTAATTAGGTGTTTAACTATCTAGGAGCAAATCTGACTCTAAAGCAGTGGACTTGTTAACCATTTCATGGGAGTCCAATAATCCTACATTTTTGAGTATGGAGAAGTACTTGTCAATCTTGGGTTACCTTTGAAATTTTTGTGGTGTCAAAGTCATATTATCACCTGGGCTATTTCTTAATATCTTTTCTCCTCATATTTGCAAGGGAGTATGACATATAGTCAAAAAGTCAAGAATCAGGATGGAACTCAGCACAGATGTCGCTCTCTTTCCCCTCCTATAAGTCATGCAGTATCCAACAGAAAAACAAACACTAAAGATCTTGCTGAGAGATTGAATCAGAAATGGGGAAATTCTACAACAGACTGACTTTAAAGATGTCATTAAAATAGGATTAAAATGGAAATATAAACGGTCAGGAGACATTTTATGTTTACAACAGTAGACACAGAAAGTGACATGGTGATGGTCCTACAGTTATATATGCTCACTTGGATGACCTCCTATAAGATGGAGAGATTGACTATGAAAAGAACTTGATCTCAACTAGAACAACATATTGAAAAACTGAATAAAATATAAGTATCTGTTTAAGTAATTGTTTTGGATGTCAGCACTATCCAGATGAATATGTTGATAAAGTGATAAAGTGAAAGTGAGGGGGAGAGGAACTTCTCAGGTCTTCTGCCTCAAGGAACAAAACAATCTTGTAGACAGGTCTGCAAAACAAGACCCAGTAACCCTATCTTCTTATAAGGAACACTTGTTTCATTTCATGATTTTAGTCTATCAGTTGCTAATCCCTTTTTCAGTTGTTGTGTTACTGCCTGAAGAATGATCCACAGGATACAGCTGACAACAATGATAAAGAAAACTTCTCAAAATGATGGGACTCTTTAGGAAACTTCCACCTACCCTTTTTAAACGTTATTGTTCTTTGCAGGAAAGAAAGAAAGGATCACCCAACGATTGGGTGTCTAAAAAATAGCAGATAAATGTAGCTATTTGGAACCAGCCCTCAAGCTGACAATGCCAGATGGATTTTTTCCTTCTATCTCAGGGATAGGCTTCAAAAAAGCCCTCACTCCCCCTTCCTACAAAGACTTTCTCCATCCAGCAAGTTTGGTGGAGAAAGGGATCATTAAAAATTTCAGAACATGATATCATCATGACTAAGCTGTGCTAGAAGCTATATGATGGAGAAGGACCTAATACAGAAACACCATTTTCTGCAGCAGTCTGATTTACTGTATAATGTATTAGGTTAGTGTTTTTTTTTTATTAGTATTATAAGCATAATCACTAGAAGAAGGCCATCAGAGAAAACCATGAGAAAAAGTGCATCAGAACTGTTTCATCGATAATAATCCAAATGTGGTTGTTTAGGAAACACACTTTCAAGTCATTATTTCAGAAAGAAGAATTACATCTGAGATGAAAGAGATAGAAATGTGCTCTACATGTTGGCCAGAAAGAGATCTGTTTCTCACAGTGGCTAACTTCTTCTTTGTCTTGTTTACTCTCTCCCTGTGAGATGGCAACAGAGTTTTACTTTGTGCTTAATCTCAACAGTTAAATTGCTAGCTGAATCCGACAATTTGATATTTTCTGCCTAGTAGGCAGAAGACAAAATCACAAAGGTACATAGAAAACTCAGGATAGTTAGTCGGCCTGCAGTGTGCCTGCACAGAAGCACAAAAAAACAATATGAATTTTCCCAGAATAGGGCCAGCAATTACAAAAAACGTCTCTCTCACTACATACCCAATCCTTCTGCCTCCTCTCTGCATTCATTTTGAAATCCATTAGAGAATAAAATGCAAGTTCAACAATGACGTGATGTTCAAGTTGCAAACTTGGAAGAAGCCAGAAGGCTTATGAAGGCTACCTGTTCCCAATAAACTAGAATAAAGTCGACTGTGAGATCAGTTACAGAATTTGTTTAGCTCCTGCCTAAATCTCTGCTCTTAATATAAATCCTCTTTATTTCCTATGAAAGGTTGAGATGCTTCGTCCAAAAAAGGACTTTTTGTTTCCTGCTCAACAAATTTGCTTCTGGTAAAATTCAGTGGCAGTGCTACTCTTTCTTTTACCAGCTTTGTCAAAGGTATAACGAGTTTCTTATATAGGTCAGCATGGCCAAAGGACATCCTGTGCTAGCAAGAAGCACATAACCCACACCAAACGGTCTGTTTAATAATCTAAATTAATATTTTTATGGCTCCTCCCTACAACTATGCAGATCATCAGAAATGTTACCTCTTTTTGTGTTTAAAACAAAACAAAACATTGTTTTAGAGGAATCTGAATGATTCTTCTGGAGACTTGCTTTATGAAGCATGCTTTAGTAGAAGATATAAGAAACCATGTCACTGAGATTGCACATCATGCTAAGCCAAAATAAAGCTTTTTTGATTTTGGCTTATGTCGTTGCAGTTTATAATTAATGGTTGTGGCTTACTGTCAGCCCAACTAGATCAGACTAAGAAACCAATGCCTTATCGGTCAGAACTATTATTATTGTAACAGAATCCTGCAAGTCTGAATGTGCTTCCACCTCCTTCACCTTATCTTCATGTGAACTAGGGAGAGGCTTGTCTAGACATTTTCAGGCTTGACCATTGCCTTGGTAGTGGCTCATCCTTCTGTCCTTCAAGGCCATTTCCATTTCCTCTACACTTACTGTGTTGGATGAATGTAGCCAATGGCAGCTTACAAACAAACTGTGAATTCATGAAAAATATATGAAGAGAGCATCATCTTTCTTTTATGGACCTCATTTTAATACACTAATAGTAATAATAATTTCATTATTTTATTATACACCTACACCAAGGCTTGGTACATAGTAATTACAGAATTACGCCCAACAAGATTAGTTTACAACTTCACATGAAAACCACTGAGCAAATATTAACTACTAAAACAAACCAAGTGAAATAATGTTCTGTGATACCACCAAGGATCTAAACGCCCATAGTTAAAATAAAATAGGTATTTAACCAAGGAATTGCCAGTATTAATCAGAGTACAATGGGATAACTGCACTACACTAATCCCCTAGTCATATAAAAAGGTCTTTGAACTACTTCTAAATGTGATCAAATTTTTACAGAGGCATAGGGAAGGAGGGAGCAGATTCCAGAATTTTGGAACCAGGCCCCTGAAGGTTCTAGAACCTGGGGTTTGCAACCCTGGAGCAAGGAACAGAAAGAAGGCCCTGCTCAGAGAATAGAAGAAGTGGAAGAATGAGATTGTGGGGGAAAATAAAGGCAGACAAATACTGGGGGGTTGCAACCAGAGGGCTCTCACATAAGCACCAGTATTTTATAGCAGTCTCTGTTGCAAATAGCCACTGAAGAGTCTTGTAATGCAGCAAGACAAAAGAATAGTGTGGAAGGACCAGAATGGCCCTGTTCTAATGTAAAAACAGGGAACAGAGGGAAAATCAGGACCTCTTGCAGAACACTATAGGAATAACCTAAACAAGAAACAACTAAGGCACAAACCAATAAAGCAGCACTTTTCCAACATCAGAAACACCCAGAATTCTTATCAAATGGAAATGATAAACCCTCACTGTAAAATCACAAATCAATTGGTCATCAGTCAAGACTCTGAGGCTGTGAGAGGAGGACATTGTGGAGAGACACAATAGAGGATGGGAAAAACAGTGAAGCAAAAATTGCAATCTCCATCTAGTCCCAACTGAGGTGATAAGCAATAAGAAATGCTAACAAGACTTCCCATCATGATTTGTCATCAAGGGCCCTAAAAGATGAATAGACCTGAGCATGATCAGCATAACAATGGCATGGCAAACCCAGATCATGAATCAGGGCACCCAAGGAAAGATGATAAAGGCTAGATCAAATTGGACTAGAGCATATTAGTTCCTATATAATAAAGCAGTTACCCACTTATTTCACTTTTTTAATATTTTAATTTTTGTTATATGCTTTGTTGCTTAATCTACATATGAAATTGTGGTTTATAACTATAAATTAACCAACCAACTAACCAACCAACTCAAGAATGATCCCTGATGCCCACTATAAAGAGAAATTTCTGGGGCTGTAATCCATCATGCATCAATACCTAAGAAAAAGACAAAAAAGATTTGGACCATGTGATAAACCTTTCTATGAGAAGATAGAAATGGTGTTCAACTCTTTAGATACAATTTAACTTGCAATAACTAGAAAGGATTTCATAGCTATATATTGTAAGTTTTAAATAGGTTTGTGGACTGTCCCAAACAACAACAGCCTGCACTTGCATTTCTAACAAGTTTCATTTACCAAAAAAAAAAAAAAAAAGTTGGAAAAAAATAATCTAATCACTGATAATGAAACAGAAAAAGACTGTCATTGCTAATTATGGACCTCCTTCTTCCTAGCTCTCCTAGTAGATGTAGTGAAGTCAACTGCAGTTTAAAGAGCCCCTTTCCTTCTCCAAAGGGCCTGGTGAGCTTCTGATCACCCAGCATGAGTGAAGTTCTGCTGGGAGAGACTGTGCTGCCACTCTGGGAGGGATGGAAGTTGGACTTGTGAGAAGGACATGGGGGAAGAACCTAGGGATGATTTGCTTACAGCTCAGATTATCAGGCAGAACTCCTTAAAATGACCGGAGACAAAGGAAGAAGTCCTACTTAATATTAAGTGCTAAAAGGGATTGTGTAAGGTGATATTATTAAAGACCAAAGTAGCTTAAAATTGATGAAAAGGATCATATGTTTTTAAACCCTGTAAATGAACTAAACCACAAGCTGAAAAGGGGGAAGGCAGTTGTTCCCCAAAATAAAACAAAACAGAAAATGTATGCAGTGTGCAGTTTCAGCTTGGAGGTAAGTGAACATCACCTTAGATCAGTGTTGTCCAAACTTGGCCACTTTAAGATGAGTGGACTTCAACTCCCAGAATTCCTCAGCCAGCATGGCTGGCTGGGGAATTCTGGGAGTTGAAGTCCACTCATCTTAAAGTGGCCAAGTTTGGACAACACTGCCTTAGATGTTTCATGAAACCATGGTTGCTGCTGAAGAGTCACCAGGAGCTTCCCCTCTGTAAAGTTTAGTAGAACCATGGCTCTCTGTAATTCCTTGTTCTTCTTTTACTTCTGGCTAATAATGGGAAGTGAAGGGAGGATAGTTCAGAGTCCTGATTCAAAGGGAAGCATTCTTAAATATTCCAGGATGGAAGGGAAGGAGGGAGTATCTTCAGAGACTGCCATCTGTGAGTTAGAAGGTTTTTTTTGGTTTTTTTTTGCAAAAGCTGGGTATAAAAGCATGAGAGAAGATTCCCTCACCTGGTGTGATTGCCATGCCATTGCCATTGACCACAGCTTTCTCTTCCTCCTCCTCTTCTGGAGGTTCAATTCCCGTCTTTTCCATGTTACTCACTGACTTGTTTCTTTTCCGTTTGCCTTCCGAACTGGGTGTTGCACCTGGGAGTATCTGATCTGTGACATTTAATAGTAGTGGGGCTGGCTCAGCAGGAGGCTTTGGAGTACCGTAGTAATTATCTATGATGAAGCAAAACAAAACAGAAAAATCAGAACATGGGTCCATGTGAAACCTTTTCCTATTGATTTCATTATGTAGTTTTGGTTTTCAGTACCCAGTCTCAAGTACCTATAAAAAGTCAATGGAGTAACCCAGATATATTTCACTGATAACAGTAATACACACACACACACTTACTTGTGGATAGAAATATGCATTTCAGTGTGAAATGGAAAATCCTTTTCACTAAAACAAATGCTATATAGATTTTAACACGCAAATGTATAGTTTGTCTCTCCCCTCTGTTTTCTTGTTAATTTATTTGGGCATTTATACCCTTTTATCCTGCTCACAAAATTGCCTAATGAAAAACAAAACTAACCAAAACAGAAAAATCATCATATCATCATCATCATCATCTACAGTGAGACACTACCTTGACGTGATTGTGGGGCTTCCATGCTCTGAGGAAGATGAGAGCTATGCCAGAGGTTCAACCATACTGGACAGGTCTCATCAGAGGAGCCAGACAAAGAGTGTCTCTCCCATAAACAATACGGTGAGATGTAATTTACAGAAACCTATACCAGATCAGCCGTCACCCAGGTCAACAAGGACCGCGCTAGGTGTTCTAGCTCCTGGACATCTGGTGACAAGTGGCCTATGGGACTCAGGATTGTTGGTTGAGCAACCAGTGCCAGCAGCTGCAGGACTACTGGAAAAAAAGTTATTTACCTGTTGCAAATATATGAAGACTGAAAAGAAAGAAATAATGATCTGCTATTACAAATCAAGTCCAATGAGAAGATGATATATGAAAAGAATGCACCAGTTCTGGAAAGAACAAGAAATAACAGAACAGAGTCTAGCAGATTAATGTTGATTTATAATACAAAAAAAATATTCACAAAAGTAGAATTGGAAGAATTACGAAGGTCTACTCAGGGCAAAGAAACCAAAGACTTGACAGAAGTAGCTTGGACTGTAGAGGCAAACCAGGGGGAGTCAGTAGTAGAGGAAGTCAGCATAGGTATTGAATTGTTTTCATTCCCAAATCAGGCACCCTCTCCTTTGCCTTCTCCTCAGAAAGGACAAAGCCCTCTAACTAAAAAACAACTGAAACAAAGAATAACTGAGCATCTAGAACAGCACAAAAACAACAGAATAAGCCTGCCTGCACTGAAGCTTGTTACAAAGAAACAGCTAGCACAAGTATTAAATGATGGCAATACTGTAATATCAAATATAAACACCAGCTCACTGCAAGAAGCAAACCAACTGATGTACAGCATGGCTGCAGTTATAACTGAATACCTGGCATGCAAAATCAACAAACAAGAGAAAAAGCCAAACAATGCACCACCAAAATGGAAGATCAGGTTGGAAAATAAGATCAGCATGCTAAGATCAGATGCAAGCAAGCTAGAACAGATGAAAGAAAAGAAGCTGAAGAACAAAAAGAGCAAAGAATGCCTGATCAAGAAATATTCCTTCCTAGAAACAAGGAAGATCAAGGAAGCACTGGAAATAATAAAGCAGCAATTATTAGCCATAGCCAAAAAGATCAGCAGATACGAAGCGTGAATTGCACACTATAGGCAGAATCTCCAATTTCAGTCAAATCAGAAATATTTCTACCAAACAATCAACGGAGAGACTGCAGTGAGCCAGCCAATACCTGACAAAGAAGAAACAGTGCTGTTCTGGTCACAGCTATGGGACAACCCAAAGAAAATCAACAAGAATGCAGCTTGGATAAAGGAGGTAGATCAGAATAAAAAGCTGAAATGAAAGAACTTGTAATAACAGCAGAAATGGTGGAGAAAAGGGCAAGGAAGATCAAGAATTGGCCAGTACCCAGTGAAGATGAACTACATGGTTTTTGGTTGTAACATCTGACTGGTCTGTACCTACTCATTGCCAAGCAGTTTAACAAGATACTGCAAGGAGGTGAAATTGAAGATTGGTTAACATCTGGCAAAACCTACCTGATAATGAAACATCCAACAAAAGAGGCAGCACCAAGTAACTGCAGGCCAATTACCTGCTTACCAACAACTTTTAAAATGCTAACTGGTGTTGTAGCTGATGCAGTCCAACACCATCTAGTTGAAACAAGCTCTTTCCACCTGAGCAGAAAGGAAACTTCCCAGACAGTAGAGGAAAAAAAAACCAGCTCTTAATTGACAAGATGATTTTGGACAACTGTAAGAGAAGGAAGACCAACTTGAATGTAGCTTGGATTGATTACAAAAAGGTATTTGACTCCCTGCCCCATGATTGGATAATCAAGTGCCTAGAATAACAGGAGTCAGTAGAAACATCAGAAGCTTTGTGCAAAGATCAATGGCACAAGGGAAGACACAGTTGCTGGTCAATGGTGATAGACTGGGAGAGGTTAATATCAAGAGAGGAATCTTTCAAGGACACTCACTATCACCACTACTGTTTGTCATGGCAATGATTCCTATGTCAACAATACTGAACAAGTCACACCTCGGCTACTGAATATCAAAAAACATCTGCCAAGCTGTCCTATCTCCTTTACATGGATGATCTGAAGCTGTATAGAAAAATACCATCTGAAGTAGAATTACTGCTCACACTTGTCCAAAATACAGCCAAAAAATTGCAATGGAGTTTGGACTGGACAAATGTGCCATCCTTACCATCAACAGGGGAAAAATAGTGAAAACTGAAGGAATCAAGATGTCCAATGGAAATAACATCAAGAATCTGGATGAAGAAGATCACTACAAATACCTGGGCATCCTTCAAGCTGACAACATCAAGCACACTGAAGTCAAGAAGAAGGTTTGTAGTGAATAATTATGAGAGTGAAGAAGATCTTAAAAGTCCAAACTCAGTGGAGGAAACACCATCAAGGCAACTAACATCTGGGCAATTCAAGTCATTGGATACACCACTGGAATTGTGGACTGGACTCAAGCAGAACTAGAAGAAGAACTGGGTAGGAAGACCAGAAAAATAATGACAATGAATCAGTCCTTTCGTCCATGCAGTGACTGACAGATTCTACTTACTAAGGAGCACAGGTGGGTGTGGAATGTTGCAAGTACAACAGACAGTTAAAGAAGAAAAAAGGGCATTGGAAGAATATCTGAAGGACAGTGAAGAAGATGCACTGAAGTTAGTACACCATGAAGACTTACTGAATACTGAATATACCAAACTGGCCTAAGAAAGACCAAATGAAGAATAGAAAAGAGACATGGCAAGGCAAAGTATTACATGGCCAGTACATAAAAATATCTAGCAGGCAAAGCAAATAACAACAGGACCTGGTAATAGCTAAGAGCAGGAAAGTTAAAGAAAGAGACAGAGGGGCTAATTCTGGCTGCATAAGACCAAGCCTTAAGAACAAATGCATACAAAACCAGAATCGAGAAGACAGCAACAGACAGTAAATGCCGCCTCTACAAAGAAGCTGAAGAAACAGTGGACCACCTATTCAGCTGCTGCAAGAAGATCGCACAGACTGTCCACAAACAACAGTGTGACAAGGTAGCAACAATAGTGCATTGGAATATCTACAAGAAATATTCTATTTGCCTACAAGCAAGAACTGGTGAGACCACAAAACAAAGTAATGGAAAATGAAGAGCTAAAGTGCTCTGGGACTTTAGAATTCAAACAGACCAGCACCTGCCACACAACATCCCAGACTTAACCATTGTTGATAAGAAAGACAAAAAAGTCTGGAAAGTGGACATTGCAATACTTGGAGACAGCAGAATAGATGAGAAAGAACTGGAGAAAATCACAAAATACACAGACCTGCAAATAGAAGTAGAACAACTATGGCAAAAGAAAGCAAAGATGGTACCAATAGTAATAGGCACCTTAGTTGCAATCCCAAAACATCTGGAGCATCACTTGAAGACCATCGGCATTGACAAAATCCTCATCAGTCAATTGCAAAAGGGAGCTTTACTTGGAACAGCTTATATCCTGCGACTATACCTCTAACACATCAAACAACAACATCTGCCTATCCCAGCTCCTTGGGAAGGATTCGATAGGTGGACAAAAATGCCAAATCCAGTCTAAATAACTGGCTGACTGTGCAACCAATAATAATATATTAAACTTGTATGCCACCCGACTCCCAATGACTCTAAATGAGCTTCAAAGCTGAGAAAAAAAATTACCTCATGATCTTAGTCTACAGCTCTAATCACTTAAGAAAAAGCTGAAGCAGAGTACAACGTTAGATCCCTGGCAATGTAATCTTTCTTTCTTTCTTTCTTTCTTTCTTTCTTTCTTTCTTTCTTTCTTTCTTTCTTTTTTTCTTTCTTTCTTTCTTTCTTTCTTTCTTTCTTTCTTTCTCTCTCTCTCTCTCTCTCTCTCCCCCCCACTCCCTCCCTCCCTCCCTTCCTTTTCATCTGTTTTCTGCTCCCCTAATACCACCGAGTGGCTTATAAGATACAGTTAAAGCATCATTCATATCCTATAATAACAGCAGCCACAGTAGATACAAAATACCAAACTAAAAAGGCCTGGGAAACCCCTTTTAAACTGTAGTAGGAACCATCAGGGCGGCACTCATCCTGCCTGTTTTATGACACAAATCATCCATCATCCACAGCTCTTTTGTAGAGAGATATGACTTTAAGTCTTTCAAGCGCTAAAAGGTCATTCTTCCCTGTATGAATCTGCACCATTTTCAGAGGGAAAGCGGATGAAGACTGAATGGGCTTCTTTAGGAGCGACACCACCTTTGTGGAATGCTGATTCCAATAAGACTGATCAGATCCATTTGTTTTTCAATGAAAACTGTACCTCACTTTATAAATTTTAATTATCATGTGTTTTTTATCTCAATGTGCCACTACGAAGGCTGAATATTGTTTCTGGTTTGATCGCAAAAAACTGCTTTGAAGCACACAGAAGTGTGAATGTGACACCTTAAAGTGGCTGCATTCACGTACGTGTCAAAGCATCCTTTGGAGATCAAAATGGAAAAACTGCCCAGTCCTAGACACTAGGTTCTGCTTTTAGGATTTATTTTGCTGTTTCACAGTTGTTAGCTTGTTTGTGTTTTGGATGAAGTGATTTAGTAAGAAATCAGACTTTGTCAGATCTCTTTTTGTCAAGAATTAAGTCTGATTTAGCAATGGAAAGAGAGCTACGTTGGTAAAATATCTGCACAAGAACTTGCTGGTAGCTGTTTCCAAAACATCTTCCTCAAGGAAGGGTGAATGGATTCTCTTCCTGAACTTTTGATTCAACAAGTTTTTATTGTTAACCATGTATTGGTATTTTTCAGGCTGTTGGAAATATTTTTTGATTTTACATTGTTTTCCTGTTTTTATTTATTCTGCATTTTAATTTTTGTTTTCAGCTATTGGATGGCATTGATATGCAGTAAATAAATACTTCAGTAACACAGATGAATAACAGAGATAAATCAAATTTTAATTGGTGTCATTTGGGGGTTGAAATGTAAGTTATAAACATTGCCCTGTCCTTATGTTTTAAAAAATCTGGAAAAAGATTTGTCCGGTATCAGTATAGCCAAAATTCCAGGCCAATCGAAAATTTGGTATAAGAACTTAAGAACATAAGCAGTGCCCCGCTGGATCGGATTCTTGGACCATCCAGTCCGGTAGTCTCTTATCACAGTGGTCAGCCAATTGCAAAAGGAAGCCCGCTAGTCTTCTAGCAGATGGCCTTCAGAGACAGCCACCCTGCCATCAAGGCTAATGGCTATTGATTTCCATGACTTCCATGATTTGGTGCAATCCTTTTTTGAAGCCAGCCAATCTGGTAGCCAGCACTACATCTCATATCTCTAGAATCCCATAATGCAAACAGCTGGAGGAAAGCTGATCATCCAAGCAAGACAGCTGGCAGAATATGGTCCCCATTCTCTCTGTCTTGTTGAGATTATACGTCTTCACCCAAGATATATAGCATTAATGCAACAGAGATAGGACACGTAACATTATCTGTCCTGAAAAATAAAGTCAAGTGAAGCAATAAATTAAGCAGATGATAATAAACAAATCTTCCCGCTTTTATGCTTTTTAAATTGGGCAACATTTACGTGATTTGCATCTTCAGCTGGTGTATGCAACAGATTTCTTACATGAATCAACAGATGATCTTGAATAGACACAAGACATTCTAATGTATTATCTATAGACTCATAAATAAAATATGGAAGTCATGGGAAAATGCTGGAGAATATAATGTTCAGCCACTTTACCTTATTACAGAGGGCTAATTAACAAATTTAACACTGCAATACCATTATATAGAACAGATGTTTCCATAATTGTGCAATATTGAAAATATGCACTGTGCCTAACAGTTCCAAGGTTCATACAGGACTTCCAAAATGCAATTGGTTGGTATATTGTTGTTTTTAAAAGCTGTTAAAATTCTATTTTTGTATGTCATTATTGGAGCAAAGCCAATAAAGTTTCATATACGTCTTTGTTGGATTTGTTGCTAGTTAACGAGGAACCCTAAAAGAAAACAGAATCATTTTTGAAGATCATTTTTCTAATTTCACCCAAGTACTTTTGACTACGGTTACTTTTTCACCGAAATGTTTAACTACATTTGATTTGTAGAATGAACTCCTCATTAAGTTGCCCTGAAGAAAGCTTGGATGATTCAACACATAGAGAATGCAAGAAGTCACTAGGCAAACTAGAACATTTGACAATATATAGATTGTAACTGCCCATACACTCTTTTGAAGTGGGGGCTGCTTTCATCTTGAGCCCTCCATCCCCCAATTCTCTAGCTGACTCTGGTCAATATTTATGGTGTGAAAACAAAGTTGAGCCTATGCAACTTTATAATTAGTTAATATAAGTGACCTTAGGTTTCTATGTATTTATTGGTATTAGTTCAATGACTTTAACCTTAGCTATTGCAACTTTTTTTATACATTTCAAATTGACTGTGTTTAGCATAGGTCCTCTCTGCATCATAAATGGCTTTGATTTAGAAACTGTATGTCTCAACAACGGCAATCTCCTTAATGATGCAGATAAAGAATGCTTTACAGCTTTTTCTGTCCCAGGTGCTATGAGGCCCGAAGTGTTAATAAACAAAAGCAATTAGCACAGCCTCTGTGTTACTGTTAAGCTAAGGGCCCTAGCAGGCAGAATGTTCTTGTACAGGAAAAGATGCCCCCAATTCTTTGGGGAACTCCATCTGTGCTTCCTATCAGTTGTAAACTATTGCTCTGACAAAATCAAACTGTGCTTGTGCCCCTTTCAATTCTCTGTGAACCCTATATAAGATCTGCTCTGATCAGTCTCTGTGCTTTTAGCTCTTCCTGGCTGGGAGGCCAGTGGTCACTGCAACTCTTCTATCATCATCATCATCATCATCATCATCATCATCATCATCATCATCATCATCATCACCATTGTCATCCCTCAGTGAGACACTACCTTGATGTGATTGTGGGGCTTCCAGGCTCCGAGGAGGATGAGAGCTATGCCAGAGGCTCAACCATACTGGTCAGGTCACAGCAGAGGAGCCAGACAAAGAGTGTCTCTCCCATAAACAATACAATGAGACGTAATTTGCAGAAACCCATACTGGATGGCTCATTGCCCGGCTCAGCAAGGACCATGCTGGGTGTTCTAGTTTCTGGACATCTGGTGACAAGTGGGCTACAAGACTCAGGACTGTTGGCTGAGCAACTAGGGCCAGCAGCTGCAGGACTACTGGAAGAAAAATTATTTACCCATCGCAAATATACAAAGACTGAAAACAAAGAAATAATGATCTGCTATTACAAATCAAACCCAATGAGAAGAGGATATGTGAAAAGAATGCACCAGTTCTGGAAAGAACAACATCCAGAATCAGAAATAAAGAACAGAGGCTAGGAGATCAATGTCGATTTATAACACGAAATAAATTATTCACAAGTAGAATTGAAAGAACTGCAAAGGTCTACCCAGGGCAAAGAAATCGAAGCCTTGCCAGAAGTAGCTCAGATAGTAGAGCCTTCTCCTCAGAAAAAACAAAGCCCTTAACTAAAAAACAAGAGGAATTGAAACAAAGAATAACTGAGCATCTAAAACAGCACAAAAACAACAGAATAAGGTTGCCTGCATTGAAGCTTGTTACAGAGAAACAGCTAGCACAAGTATTAAATGATGGCAATACTGTAATATCAAATATAAGCACCAGCTCACTGCAAGAAGCAAACCAACTGATGTACAGCATGGCTGCAGTTATAACTGAATACCTGGCATGCAAAATCAACAAACAAGAGAAAAAGCCAAACAATGCACCACCAAAATGGAAGATCAGGTTGGAAAATAAGATCAGCATGCTAAGATCAGATGCAAGCAAGCTAGAACAGATGAAAGAAAAGAAGCTGAAGAACAAAAAGAGCAAAGAATGCCTGATCAAGAAATATTCCTTCCTAGAAACAAGGAAGATCAAGGAAGCACTGGAAATAATAAAGCAGCAATTATTAGCCATAGCCAAAAAGATCAGCAGATACGAAGCGTGAATTGCACACTATAGGCAGAATCTCCAATTTCAGTCAAATCAGAAATATTTCTACCAAACAATCAACGGAGAGACTGCAGTGAGCCAGCCAATACCTGACAAAGAAGAAACAGTGCTGTTCTGGTCACAGCTATGGGACAACCCAAAGAAAATCAACAAGAATGCAGCTTGGATAAAGGAGGTAGATCAGAATAAAAAGCTGAAATGAAAGAACTTGTAATGACAGCAGAAATGGTGGAGAAAAGGGCAAGGAAGATCAAGAATTGGCCAGCACCCAGTGAAGATAAACTACATGTAACATCTGACTGGTCTGTACCCACTCATTGCCAAGCAGTTTAACAAGATATTGAAAGGAGGTGAAATTGAAGATTGTTTAACATCTGGCAAAACCTACCTGATGATGAATGATCCAACAAAATGTTCTGCAAACCCAGAACATCTGGAGCACCACTTGAAGACCATTGGCACTGGCAAATCATCAGTAAATTGCAAAAGGCAGCTTTACTTGGAACAGCTTATATCCTGTGACAATACTTTTAACACCATCAAAAAGCAACATCTGCCTATTCCAGGTCCTTGGGAAGGAGTCGATAAGTTGATAAAAATGCCAAATCCAGTCTAAACATCTGGCTGACTGTGCAGCCAACAATAATAATCCTATTCTTAAGCTGAGTTTTTGCCACCAAAATGGGAAGGGTTGTAGAACATCATTACCTTCTATTAGTGAAGAACTCCAGAAAAACAAATGCTGGGGAACTAAACTCGGCTAGAAACTAAAACTCTGATTGTAGTGCAACTATTATGTAAATTCAACACCCAAGTTCAATATCTAGAGTTTGTCTCTAGATCAAGGTCATCAATTTAACTGTGTGATGCTGTTTCCCTCTTCAGTGCAGTAAACTATTTCATTTTTCCTTTCAAAATCCAAATCTTTTTCACATCTGATATAACAATTGATTGACAATGAGGTGATCAATACTTCTGCATATAGTAAAGGGAGGAGAAACACTGAAGCAGTTTTCCAGTGATGTTGGAATTCTGCTAGTGTAAAAAGTATTCTGTTAATGTTTCAGGAGCCCTGATCAATGGGACATTGATTTAAATGTAGGTATCCATTCATTCCTAATTGGTCCAAGCACAACTGTATGGAGTTTGGTTTCCTGTATCCAGAGCTTCTGGGACAATGTTATCGTTGCTAGAGGAAATGCAATTGTGTGGCTTCTTTAAAATAATAACAAAATATTCCACTCTTGCTGATTGAGTATGGAGTTCCTCCACCAACCATCTATAGATATCCATTTGGACATGCATATATTTGTGACATTTTCCAGCATGAAATTTCTGACAAATGTAAGATGCTGAGAAGGCTGATTGAACATAACTAGGGAGCAAGCAGAAGATCTGTATCGTCAAAACAAAATAAGGAAGAGAGGAAGGACTGTAGTTTGCATACTATTCTTGCATACTATTCTTTACAGCCAAAATTAGTTCCTTGATGGCTTACAATCAGAGCCCTCAGAAAGATGTGTGTGAATGCTTGTGTGTGTATGCATTGTGTGATGCCGTTCATGTTTCTTAATTCCAGAAGAATTAAGACAAAAAGACCTCTGGATGGGTTTGGGAGATTGCTGACGGTAGAGATGCCAACTCTCAGAAGAAGCCTTTTCAGAGACTTCCACATTTAGATCCTGGCAATCAGGGATATCTGAAGAAGAAGAAAACAAGGAAGAAGGGGGAAAACTAGGCAATACAGAGTGACTATTATTGGGCAGAGTATTAAACTGCAGAAATAATTTCTTTTATTCCTATCACATATTGGTGAATATGACAAAATGTTTCTTCTATTTCACCTCACTCTCCTTCCTCCTTCTGGTCCCATGAAGATGTTCTTCATGCAGACAGAACACTGGATCCATGGATGCCTCTTCAGTTTAAATCATGGCTGGATTGTGTTTCATGTTCATAAGGCTTTTTGGATATAAAGCTATGGAACAAGAAGGACCAAATGGACATGTCATGGATGATTAACTGGAATAAAGCAGGTAAGCTAAGGTAGGTGATTCAGCTAAGACCCATATGTAAGGTAGCAAGCAGGTGGCTTGGAAATAGGGATGAGCAATCCAAGAGCATCTAAGTCTATACTGAATAATAAGTTCTCAGATTGCAGGACCATAGCTAGGATCAGAAGCTATATCATATCAGACTGGTCTTTTGGCATCTGTCAAGCCCATTACTGCAATCTGGCCATCTGGCCATCAACAATAGTGGTGCTCAAGTGTAGTAAATGTTATGCTGTAGTTTCATTCATTCTTCTGGTAATTACCTTGCTAATGCAGGGAGGAGCTGTTTGTATCTCATTGGCAGAATTTGGAGTTCCCATTTCTTTATAGGAAGCCCAACAGAGCATAATGATTTTGGATTCAGCTTGTAGATTATTGTGTGAAAGAGGCAAATGTTACCCCGCACGTGGTCCTTTTATTTTTGGCTAGGATGTTCTTTAGTAGTGAGTGGTATGCAATCTCTTCCCTCTTCTCATTTACTGCCAGAATTAGGTTAAAAAGAAAAAAGAAAACACTTAAAAGCCATCTCTAATTACCTGAAAGAAGGTGACAAATGAAAAATACCCAAGATTGCATACAGTATATGAGATTTAAGGAAGAACTCTATAAATGAATTTTTGCAGGATTTTGAAACCAGTTTGTTTTCATCTTTTCAAATACCCTGTGATGATAACATGAACTGAATTTTTCCTTAAAAATAAAAAGTATGCATAGTTGATTTGGAACAGTTTACCCTCAATTTTAGGGAAAAAGGGGCAATGGTGATAAAAGTTTATATGAGTATGTGTTCTCTTTCCTATTATAGTTCTGTCCTAGATGTCTTGAAAGTGTCTGATTGGTCTCTACCAAATCCAAATGGGAGGGGACAGAAACATGAACAACCAACCAAAGAGGAGAAAATCCAGTGAATTTTGTACTGTAATACTAACTGCAACACACAGATGAAGGAAACCACAAGTCAGTTGAGGAGGTCGAAGCTGAAATAAAGTCAGTTACTTCTTTATATCAGTATATACAGTATACTGAATTGGATACAATATTGTATCCCAGAGAGCAATTGCTATGCTAATTTGCTAGCATCCTTCAAGGAAGAGGGAGATGAAACATTGCCAACCATTTATGAGATGCCTGAAAATTCTCAGAAAATTTGTCAGAGAAATTGGCCAGAGAAAATCAACTGCTATTTGCTTAGTTATGCTACAACTCATGCTGTGAAGAGGCGTAAAGCCTTTTTCTTAATTTTGCAAACAAAGATCTGACTAAGCATTTGTCCGGAGATGTTGCCCAGAAAACAAACAGAAATGAACACGCTGCTTCACATTAACAGAATGAAAGGCATTTGGGTATCAACTTGGGTGTGGCATGTAGAAACCTCAGTTGTGTGTGTGTGTGTGTGGGGGGGAATCTGAGTCATATAACAAGTAGACTGCTATATTCTTGTATCTTATGTTCTCCCAGCTTTATTTCTCATTCCTCATATATTTTGCCCTGGTTTTATAACAGTTTCAACTGTAGGTCATAGAATATCACCCATTTTTTTAAAAAAAACATATTGGTTACATGGGGAATTTTTCCATTCTAGACACAAGAGAGGCCATCTTCTGAAAGCACTATATGTACACATAATTCTTGAAAACATGGTTTCCTGATTTATACATAAAATTTCCAGGAATGATCTCCTTACTCAGAGGCCAATCCTCTTAGGATAAAACAAATCATTACATTTGAAATTTTTTATATTTCAGTTTTCTTTGAGATGGTAAAGCACATGGAGGATTCAGTAAACAATATAATGATTATTCCCAGCAAACATGTTACTACACAGCAGTCATGAAATTCCATGAGGCATAATTGAAGACAAGTTCCCAGTGGCTGAAGTGTTAAATAAATATTATAATGAGTTAGAGGCTGCCAAGCTCAATTAATAAAGCCTTGCTGAACTTGGTTAATGCCTGCAAGGATTCCCAATATATCATTTTATCCTGCTATTCCACAGTACATTTCTTATATAGCATGCTATTTGTGAATTTAACAGAGGAAATGAGATATTCTTATGGATAGCCCTACAGTGTGAATGCTGTTCATTTCCGTGCATCTTCCAGTCCTTGTTTGCTGGGTGGCTCTGGTCAAACAAGAGGGATGGCCAAAGTAGCTAACATTTTAGCAGCTGCACTGACACAACTTGCTAAACTTGTTGATTGTTAACCTTGGTTAGTCTTCAGTAGCTTAGTGTGTTGTACAAACCCAGCCTGTTGCTTAATTTACTAATTTACCATTTCTACTGCGGAGTGTTGGAATAAGAACTCAGGTTAAATCAATTAGGTAATGAAATGCTTACTTACAAAATATATTCTTGCATATATGTCTTTTGTTGTACTTTTCCTGTAGCACCTTTAAGAATGGATTTTTCTTTCCTGTGCAGATTTGTGCCTGTTAGTGACTAATTGATTATAGAGGAGGCAGTAGATTCAAGCTGTTTATCTCTCTTCCCTCTGCAGTAAAGGGACTGCTTATTAGAATAACATTAGAGCCTGGTAGGAGAATTGTGTTAGTCTAGAGTATTGAAAAATCAGGACTCTAGTAGCACCTTTTGTAAGAAATTTTATTATGCATTTTAATAAACATTTGTTAGATGGAAAAGGTGCTATCAGACTCCTTCTGAGTTGGAGCCTTAGTGTAAAGCTCAAAGCTGTATATCAAAGCTGCTATGTTGCTCTTCAAGGAATCTGTCTGTAAACCCATCACGAAGGATATTTGCATCTCCCTTTGCTGTTATCTCGTTTCCTTGTCAGTTGTAAAGCAATTCTTTCTGCATTTGGAGTCTTCTGCTAGTATATATCCATGCTCAAACTGTCTTTGATCAACATTTTATGTAAGATCTATGTACACTTATAGCTCTTGCTCTTCATTCATCTAGGTACAACAGACGAGTGGCTCGCTGTAATGTACTAGCTTTGGAACCAATAAAATGATTTTTTTGGCCCTCTCCAACACCATCACTTATACTAGTGCTTTTGGTGTAAGTTTTCCACTGGTATATACCATGGAGGTATGTATATATATTCTACTGGTTGTTCGAAATAGCAATAAGCACGTTAGAAGCACAGGTAACAAAACAATTACAATGGTAAAGAATGGATTTTTATTGCACCTAATCTTAGTGGCAACAATCAGAGTCACAGTGCTCTATTGGGCAACATCATTTCTGGTTAGCAATGAGGTTGTCAACTGAACCTCTCAGGGAGGCTGTGCAAGATGTCCCTCAAATGAGGGGTTTAAAACCAGCACACATAAATCCTGAATTGTATCTGGCTTGGAAGTCAATGCACTGCCCACAGAACCAATATTATATGGCTGTAGGTTGCCACAGTTTCTCCCAAATGCAGCTTCCAAGTAATCTTCAGACAGCTTCATATAAACCATGTTGTAGTGGTTGAAACTTGAGGAGACTGAGGTGAAAGTTACTGTTGCTAAGGCTTCCCACTTTAGGTATGGCTGCAATTGGCACATTAGGTATACATATCCCTGGCCATGATCTCCATCTACAAATCCAGTACTACAAGTCCAAAAGAAACCCCAAATTACAGCCTGCTCTTTCCAGAAGACTAGCATCCCACAACAGAAACAGAAGTTGACAGAGAGCAAGATGGTTCTTAGACGAACAGCACCGGAGTCTTGTAAGGGTTCCTTTTCAGTTTGTTTCATCCCACTGAGTCCCCAACAACCTCCAGACACTGGGTCAAGATTTCCACTGTATCCTCCACCAAGGTAGGGATGCTTAACTTTGTATCAGAATACTGATGATACCTCACCCTGAATGGGCAGAATAACTCTACCATCAATTCCACATTCATGTTAAAGAGGAGGTTGCAGGGGAGCCCTATAGCACTCATACGGGGAAAACTACCAGGCCCACCATCACTCCAGGGCAGCTGTCCCAGAAGGTTATTGTAAGTGATCACATCAATGCTGGCAGATCTAAATACACTCTCCTCCTCAAGGTCCTGATGAAGGTCATCCAAGAGAACAAGTCTTATGTACCATGCCCAGGCTGAAAAAGTTGAGATCATCTACAGCCGATATCCCACCACCTTCTGCATAACCTTTTCCTCTATAAAGTCTGGGATTATTCAATAGCTGCTGTGTGTTTCTAGACACTGCTAATCACTGCAGATTGAAGAGTTGAATGCTAAAATATTCAGCAGCTAAATTCTATGCAGTTTAAAGGCAATCATTCTTTTATACCTTTGTGGTCCCAAGTTCAGAATTATGCCATAATCCATGCACAGGCATGGAGGAAATTCCCATCCAACTAAACTTTCTGCTGTCATTGATCAGCTACCAGATCTGTCCATTTACTGAGGTACAGTAATTCTGAAGTGGACCGAATATTATTTAAAAGATACAGCCATGATTCTAAACTGAGGGCTTAGCTTCACTGGGTAAAGAGCCTTACACTTTTGCTCCTACTCTTAATCCCAGATTTTTGCACTTCTATGTTACAGGGTCCAAATTACAATCCTTATAATCAATTGGTAATGGAGAAATGGTTTGTAAAGCAGGACTTTCTTAAAGTCCCTCTAATCAAAAGGCATTCATTGTGGAAAGGCTGGATATATGGAATTCAGAGTCTTAAGAAATCAGAAGCAGTTGACCAACTACCACAGGTGATTAACATTTGCTATCCTTAAATTATGGACCAGGACCTTAATCCAAGTTGGAGGAAGATCTTCTGTTTCTGGAACAGCAAGCCCACAATGGCAGACTATATGGCTTGGTTCCTTGTTGCTTTCTTAGTAGAATCTGCTGGCTGTAAATGAACTAATCAGGAGACAAAGTTCTGGGTACCCATCCAGAAAGAGATGGGGGTTGGGAGGACTTGGAGAATGACTTTCTAGAGGTAGACCTTCTCTCTCCCCCAAGGTCAGAGATACACCTGCCTTGATGGAATTTCACAAAAAGTGAAAGCAATGTTCTTCATAAAAGCTTTGGGATCTGCCTGATGGTAACTAAACTTTTTTTTTTTTTAATTATCCTGCCTTTATTATTTTTATAAATAACTCAAGGCAGCAAACATACCTAATACTCTTTCCTCCTCCTATTTTCTCCACAACAACAACCCTGTGAGATGAGTTGGGCTGAGAGAGAGAGGGACTGGCCCAAAGTCACCCACCCGGCTTTCATGCCTAAGGCGGGACTGGAATTCACCATCTCCTGCTTTCTAGCCTGGTGCCTTAACCAGTAGACCAAACTGGCTCTAGTGATTTTTATTGGCTTTTATTAATGGATTTACTTAACAGGAGTTACTGGCTTGAAATGGGTTTGGTTTTATCAGTATTTTATAGATGTTTATGGAGTTAATTATAAGCCACTTAGAATTGTGAGGTTCGGACACATACAAATGTTTGTAAATAATCTAGAAAGAAAGAAATGTGGTCCTGCAGTTTGTTAGGCATATTCAAGCCTTTGGCATCCCTAAAGTGAATGTTTTGGATCCTGCCCATAGTCTGAAAGTATACAAATTGTTGTATCTGCCAGCATAAAACAATGATTAAAAAAAATGAAGTGCAGAGCTTTAAAAAAATAGAGTCTGTATAAGGAAGTCAGTAATAAAGAGAGGATTAATTTAATGAATAAATGGGGATTACAGTGTGATTTCCCATTAGCCTCTGTTAATGGCCTATAAGCTCTTAAATCAATATTTCCAAAGGTGAGTGGAATTGGCTTTCAGTAGTTTGCTAACTAAGAGAGACACAAAAGTGATCTCTCCCATCAAGGTCAACAGTACGTTTTTAAAGTTTAAGTCAGTTATGCCATCAGTGAAGACTGAAAATAACGTTTGTGGCAGATTAATGTTTCTTCTTTTCGGCCTCTCATCAACAAGCTATTTGCCAGAGAGGGAAATTGCATTTGTTTGGAGTCATCCCTCACCTTGCCATCCTTGGACACATGTATTTTTGATACATTTCTTCTGACACCTTTGTCCTGATAACTATTGGAAATGAATGAAAGGAATGGAAACAATCTATTACATCAACTGTGGTTAATGCTTATGCCTACAGATGTTTCTACAGCAGCGAATGCATCATATCGGAGTAAGCAGGCTGGAAGGATACCCCATGGCTTACACTGGTCTCAGTAAACAAATGCAAAAGCAAAATCCCAAGTGGAGAAGCAAACTTCTATGGAATCCAATGCCTGAAGAGAAATCCCATTAAATGAAATACTCTTTGATCATTTTTTCATACTTGCAGCATTCAGCCAGAATTGCTGAGATGCTGCCCAGAAGCAATTGCTGCTGAACTAAGTATTCTAGAGGAAGCAATAGTTTATCATCACTTCTGAACTGGAATTTGTGCTTCAACTACTCATTGCTGCAAGCCACTACCTCATTTCACATTACGAATTCCCAGCTTGTTTGGAAGCCATGAAAAGCTGGGTTTTGGCTAAGCTTTGGCTACCATGGTGAATTCTTGGTAAGAAAACTCACACCAGAACCATGGGGTTGCCTCCACCAGCATACATGCTCTTGTGGTCAGAATCCTCTAGCAATTCTAGAGGAACTGATCTGATCATTTTGTAAAAATGCAATGACTTTGTAATCAACATAATCATATTTAGGGTCTTTGGACTGATTAGCTGCAGAATGATGTCTGTCTCAAGCAACAAACCCTACTCAATGATGAAAGATATTACCAGCCCTGAAATCTGTTCTAGATCAGCTTTTTTTTTCAAGTGGTGTTCTGCAGAAATTTGGGGTTCCACAAGAACTTGATGGGGTTCTGTGACAGAATAAGGGGAAAAAATTATTTGATATGTAGCAAATTTTCTATTACTACAGCTTTGCCTCTTGATCAAGAGATCCAGAATTTTTTTTAACTCCTGGTTCCATGGCTTGAAGCAATTTGAAAACAATTCTAAATCTGCAGTGTTATTTATACACAATTAAACAATATTGTTAAGGTGGATATTATTTGCAAGATCATTGAAATAATGAGTGGAGCTATCCCAACTGACTGATGGCAGCCAGTTTAGCAGAATATCTGTTCTCTCAAAGGCTTGGCTGCTGGTGGGTTTCTGGCTTCTATTCAAGGTGCTGGTAATTACCTACAACGCCTTACAAGCTTGAGTCCTTGTTACCTTCAGGTAGAATCTACCTGCCCTATGTGGTCTTAGCAGGAGGTGTTGCTCCAGATACCCACTCCTGGGGAATTATGGGAACTGAAACTTGGAGAATGACCTTCATTCCAGTGGTCCCCTAAGTGTAGATCACTTTGTCCCCAAAGTCAGATCAGATCTTAACCACTTTCATTTAGAAGAACAATGGAAGCTGTTCTTTTCCAGCATTTGGTGAGGATGCGTTTTAGTTATGGATAGCAGCATGCTGGATATATTTTCTTTGTTTTCATATTTATAATATGGGCTGTTGTTATAGTTTTGCTTATGCACACCAGTTAGAGTCTTGCGAATCCGGTGACATACAAGTTTTGGTAATACAACAAAATATGTAAAAATGTTAATAAATCAAGGTTCAGGGGTGTTAAGGAATATTATGTTTCTTCAAATGAAATTAATTCAACAGAATATTTTTCTAAGCTTCTTGGATGCCTCAGAGAATATTTAAAAATGATTGGCTGTCAACTTGATTATGCTGGAAAGGAAAAATGTTAGAGGGGACCTTTGTGTATATGATCTGGATTTTGCCCACTATAATTTCATATTGGTTTAATATCTATAATGTTGTTAAATATTGTTTTGGGAAGAGTAATAAAGTTTAAAGGTGTGAACTGATTTTGAATTATATATCAGAAATTTGGAATCTATCATTGTATAAAGAATTATGAATTTATCAAACATGGGGGATGGCAAAAAAAAAAAAAAAAGATTCTTTCACAATGGAAAGACAGCACCACTCTGGATTTACAACCATGGATTGATTGCATGTATTCTCTTTCTATTTCTGAATCAGTCTCTAGCAAGTTAATGAAAGACTGATCAATATTACACTGTGAAAAGTTTAATGCTGCATTCAAAAACTGAGCTGTTTTCCATATGAAAGACACTCCTCCCTCCCTCCCTCCCTCCCTCCCTTTTCTTTCTTTCTTTCTTTCTTTCTTTCTTTCTTTCTTTCTTTCTTTCTTTCTTTCTTTCTTTCTCTCTCTCTCTCTCTCTCTCTCTCTTCCTTTCCTTTCCTTTCCTTTCCTTTCCTTTCCTTTCCTTTCCTTTCCTTTCCTTTCCTTTCCTTTCCTTTCCTTTCCTTTCCTTTCCTTTCCTTTCCTTTCCTTTCCTTTCCTTTCCTTTCCTTTTTCTCATTTATTACTGATTATCACAGTAAGAAAGTACCCTTAAAGCCAAGCTCAGTTCCTGGTGACTTCACAGCTTCATGACTTCATGCAGTGTTCTTGGCAATAGTGTGGAAATGATTTGCCAATCCCTTCTTGACTTCCCAGTCTAGTCTACAACTGGTATCATTTAGCTTCTGAGCTCAGATAAAGTGCAGATGTGCATGACCGATTCCCCAACTGCAAATACATGCCACTGCCCATTTGTCCAGGACAGAAACATAAGACATTGTCCTCTACCCACCCAGCTAACCAGGAAGACAACCTTCTCTCATTTGTTCCTGCTACACATCTAAACTAGTTTTCCCAGTTTGTGCCAGCTCATGCAGAGTTGTCAGATTCACCCGTTGCCTTCATTTCCTTGTACCTAACCCCTTCTACTCCAATTGGCTACTATGCCTCATGGTAGGAATATCCCTTCCCCTTGTAAAGCTGTGTTTTGTTTTGTTTGTTTGTTTTGGGGGGGTTGCTTTGCTCTGCTCTGTCCACTGGTGGACCCCTGGCAGGAAGGTGTCGCATACAAGATGGAGTCAATGAAGAGGCTTATACGAAAGGTCTATCAATTGAAATCATATGTCCTCGAAGACCCACCCTTGAAATGAAAGCGATTGCATTCCTGGAGTAGATTGGCAGGATAAAGAGGCAGGCAAATCCATCAAGCAGGAGCTGTGGTAAACATAGTCTGGACAGAACATCAGCCTGTCACTGTGATCACAGCAGAAGAAATGGTTGAGATCTAGAAAGGGATTTTTTTTAAAACTTGGTTTCCTTCCCAGCTGGTTTATGCATGAGAGTCAAGCAGTTTTAAGGATGCAGTGTGGAAGAAGCCCAAGGGTATCCTGGTGCTGCCACCCTGGTGAGACACAATATCTGTGACCAAATAGTTTCACAAGCATGGATGTGATCAGTTAAGAGAAGCAATCGCTTTGGGTGGTATAGGACTCCTGCTAACTCATCCCAGGCTTCTTCCTGCAGGGTAGCTGATTTTAAAAGTTGGTAGAAATCTCTCCAGGATACTTTTAGAAGTCTCAGATTCTTTCTTTTCGGAAAAAGTGCAATCTTTTATTCCTGTATTACTGTGTGGTTTTTTAAATTATGTCCCACTCTGGACAGGATACGAATTTTATTGCAATTCGACTTGAATTTACAGAAAGGATAGGCAGCTTTTTCACCTCCAGAGATCAAAGATGGTTAAGTGTCATTGGGTACACTGAGACAATGATGTTATATCATCATTGAAAGGAACATGGATAAAGTTTTAGTCCTTTTTGCAATATCTTTCCAGACTAAAATAGTTGGAAACTGGAAAGTCATTTGTTTATCTATTTTGCAAAGGATATCAGCTAGAAATTTTTGAGACCTACTATAGACAGTTCCGAGTTAAAGAAGCTACAGTATTGGCTTTTGGAGTGTTACATTATTTCTCACTCATGAATATGCCTCAGTATCCACTTGCAAGTACAACTGATATAAACTGCTACATTTCTTGCCTCATGCTTGTAAAGTAAAACCTATTCCAGCATGTATGCTAGAGATATAATTAATAAGTGTAGATATGATTCTCCTTAGGTGGCACTGTGAAAAAAAATAAGCCATACTGGATTGCTCGAAATGGTATTTAGATAAAGTATTAGATTGCAGCATTAAGTGTATGACATTGCTGATCTCACTTGGATTAATTACATGTGCACTTTCCTTGTCTGAAAAATAAATGATTCTGATTTGTCTTTCCAAACTAAAATAGTTGGAAACTGGAAAGTTCATTTGTTATCATAGTGAACAAATGAAGGTGAAATGCGTAAAATCTTAGGTGAAGATAATGAAGCTAGAATTATACTTAAATTTTAAAGGTTTTGATTTATTGGACAGAATTTCATAGGGCAGATGAAAGCCAGAAGGACTCAAACTCTGATAAACAGGTGATGACTGTTATTATTATATTAATTTAGAAGTTTGCCATCTGGTGCTATTCCAGTTGTTGTCAGCTATAACTCCTACCATCTCCTGTCCTTGCTTTTGTTGAATGGAAATGACAGCATTTGTTCCAAAATATTTAGAAGCACCAAAACAACAATAATACATTCCTTTGAGCACTTATATATGTTGGACATAATCATTTTTTGCAAACGCTTTGTAATGACATAGAATATTCAGGATTAAAGGAATCTAACCCAACACTTGCTCCGTAAAGTTTGAGATCACAAGTTAAATGTTATGTTTTTATATTTATCTTTGTAAACCAAATTGGAATTATAATATATTTTTGTTTAATATCTGCCTCTAATTTTTTTCCTTCCTAGCTATAGAAGCTGTTTACAATGAGATGCCCATCCTAATGTTGATGTTTAGGTGATTTTTATTCTATTAATATTACAATGAAATCTATGACTTCATAGCTTGGATCCAACTCTATGGTTCTGGAATGATATATATATGCTGATATGTATGATACATTTTATTGTTTTACTGATAATTTTAAGAAGTTATTAGATCTGCCCATTCCTAGGGCCGAAGCTAATGTAAGCACATAAAAGATTTAATATGCCTGGCTCATGCTTGGATATGTGTTTTTAGTGATTCCTTGAGATGAAAATTCCCTGCAGATACATTCTAAACTGAACAATGGGAGAAGGGGGAGAAAAAAGGAAGAGTTGCTTTAAGTTCAGGAGCAAAGAGGAGAGATGCAAGAATTCCCACCTGTGGGGTAAGCAGATCGCCTTACAAGCTCAATATATCAGAGTGTTGCAAAAGAGGAGGACTGGTTACACAAAGCAGATCAGTTGACTAGAGAGAGATTTCCATAACATAAGTGGCCAAGTAGAGCTAGATCTGCATAACTGGATTTGTTTGGAACTACATTTAATCCTCTGGGAGCCAACTGAATGGGTCAACTGACCACTTTTTAATGTTCCCGTAGCATAAAAGTATATCTACTGATCCAGTGAAGCATGTTAGAGGAATAGAAACAGGGTCATTGTACAGAGCTGATAAAACATGTTAGTCTAATTTGCATCCTTTTTTTCCCTTGCTGAATGACGCAGAAGCAATAAACTTAGGGCCTCCCCCCCTCCAAAAAAACAAAAACAAAACCTGGATACTCTTTCTTCATCTTCTGTGAAAATGGAAAGATATCTATATCTTTCTCACATCTAGCAGTAATTGCAACTCATGTACAATGTGCAAGTTTCAGCTTGCCTCTGCTAGGTCACTTAGATCATCATCATCTGAGGATGAAGAAATCAATTTCTCAGTTGCAAAGTGGATGAAAGCACTCCACTGTGAGTGCAACCTTCCTGACTTCAAAAGTGCTAAGACTATATTTACCAAAGCTCTGTATCTATCAGAGAAGAAAATATTTTGGACAACAGGATCTAATATGAATGATAGCAGTCATTTCAAGTCTATGCCAAGCATGCACACTGGTTAGATCAGATATAACACTTGTATCCTAATGGCTGGTTTAAGGCTTTGGGCTCTCATATCCTGTGCTTTCTCAAATGTTCCTATACATTGCTTAATGCAACCTATGGTATTACAGCTTGAATTGTATAAAATCCATTTATCCTATAAACTAGACTGGAGATCATAGCTTGCCAGGTTGGAGACAATAGGAAACACTGTTGCCTAGGAGGTATAAAGTGAAATCTATAAGAAAGAATTTTTTTGGCAATAGGCTGATCTCCCAGAGATCCTGGGAACCAATCTGAAACTGGAGACTTTATTCACAACTCTTTCCAGTTTGGCTGGATTTAAAATTTACCTAGTCAATTGCTTTCAATGTTGTGTTCCATATGCTAGATGTTCCACTTGTTGCTGCATTCTGTTTCCTTTCCAATTTCCTGTACACACTCAAAAAGTATTGAACTTCTCTGAGTATTTTCTTGACAAGCAGTATTTATCATTTTCACAAAGTTGAGTACATCCTTCTTACTATGGTCTTTTCAATTAATGTGTTGTTCCCTGTCCTACCGGGGACTTTTTGCTCCCTGAAGATCAAATTTAAATTAATTAGCTTTGGAAGAGTATTAGTTACTTTTGTTTTACTAACTGGATAACATCATCTATAAAAGCAAAAGTAAAAAATCATTGGAATCACTTATAACCTGCTTGATGCTATAAGATATGTAGGTTATAGGTGATACATTATGACCAGTCTTTCAAAGAGGCGTGTCATAGTGATAATAGGATATTTCAATTATCCTGACATCTGCTGGAATCTACTTTGCCTAGAGTCAGAAGTCTGAGAAATTCATGTCCTGTTTTTCTAACAACTTCTTTTTCAGGAGGTAGAACAAGGAGGTCCGCTGTCCTGACCCTAGTCTTCACCAACAAGAAGGAATTGGTTGATTAAGTGAAGGTGTCTGGCACCTTGAAGGAAAGTGAATTTGTGATATCCAGGAAAGAACAGAGAAGAGTCAGACCTGCATCCTGGGCTTCAAGAGAGCAGATTCTGATGAACTTGATGGAAGGCAGGTCAGATCCAATGGCTTGAAATCCTGAAGGAGAAAAGCCTCCAGAAAAGATGGGAAGGTCTATGTGACAAGATTTGATAAGGTGCAGTTATATACAAGTCTTACAAGGAAAAAAAAAATGGGAGAAATCTAAAGAGGCCAGTGTGGATACATGCAGAGCTCTCTAAAATGCTGAAGAGACATGTATAGAAAATGGAAGCAGGGACACATAACCAAAGAAGAATACCAGATAGTCTTGTGAAACTATGGTAATGGGGCCAGAAAGGCTAGAGAGATACCAAAGGGTTGTCAAAGAAATAACAACAACAACAGTACAACCATTTGAGTATGTTAGAAATAAAGAGAAAGTCAAAGGGCATATAGACCCACTGCAAGAAGACACTGGTGAACTGGTAATGGGTGATGATGATTGTGCATCTGTGTTTTCTCAAAAGGGAAGAGGAGACCTAGCTGTGCATTATTATGCCCCAAAGCAGGAACTGCAGCTTAGGGTAGACAAGCGTAAGAGAGAACTGAAGTAATTTAAGCCAACTCAAGTCTCCAAAACCAGATGGATCGTAGGGTACTGAAGGAAGAATTGGAAGTGATTGTGAAATTGCTTTTGGTAATCTTTGAGGAATCCTGGAGCACATGTGAAGCTCCAGAAGTCTGGAGGAGAGCAAATGTGCTCCCCATCTTCAAAGAAAGGAAGGAGGAGGATCTGGAGAACTGCAGATCTGTCAGCTTGACATTATATTTGGCAAGAACTTCAAAGAGATAATTAACCTTTCTGAGCACTTGGATAGCAAGGTACAGATAAAAGCATGTATTTGTCAGAAATACATCATACCAAGTGAACCTGATTTCCTTCTTCAACAGAATTACTTCCTAAGTAGAACAGGGGAATACCACAGGCATAGTGTATCTGGACCTTAACAAACCCTTTAACAAAGTCTCTCACGATACTCTCTTTTATAAAGTGGTAAAATATGGATTAGATAATAGAACTGCAAGATGGGCTCCCAGCTGCCTGAATGACAGTATTCAAAGAGTGCTTGTTAATAGCTCAACTTCAGCTTGGAGGGAAGTATCAGATGGAAGTATCAAATGCTCTATATCTCCATGCTGACTTGCATGAGGCAGCTGAAGGGATGCTTATGAAACCCACTGATGTATAAAACTGGGAGGGGTGGAAAGAGAGAAAAGAATTAAAAAAGCTGTAGACAGTCAGTGGGCTGAAATAAAAAGAATAGAATTTAACAGGAAGAAATGTAAAGTTTGGCATCTCAAAAGAAGAATGAAAGGCATAAGTATAGGATAAAGGAAACCCAGCTTGGCAGTAGTACATGTGAAAGGGATCTGGGTATTCTTGTTGAACATAACTTACATATGAGCCAGCATTGTGGTGCAGCTGTTAGAGAGATAAATGCTATCTTGGGGTGCATTGATAGGACCATAGAACCTAAGCCATAGGTAGGAATTCTGCCCTGGCAGACCCTACTTGTACTACTGTGTTCAGTTCTGGGCACAACAGTTAGAAAGGACAGTGACATATTGTAGCAAGTTCAAATTAGGGCTATCAAAATGGTGATGCATCTGGAAACCGACCCTATGAGGAGCTGGTTCTGTTTAGCCTTAACGAATCTGAGTCTGTTTTGGTCTATGGCAGGGTTCCTCAACCTTGGCAACTTTAAGACATCTTAAAGTTGCCAAGGTTGAGGAACCCTGGTCTATGGGATACATGATAGCAATCTTCAAGTATCTGAAGGGTTGTTACATAGGAGGAGGAATGGATTTATTTTCTCTTGCCCTGAAGAGCAGGACCAGAACTATTGGGTTAAAAATACAAGGAAGGAGATTCAGACTAGTTATTAGAAAGAATTTCCTAAATGTACAAACTGTCAGTCAGTGGGACAAGCTGCCACATTAAGCGGTGAATTCTCTTTAACTAGAGGTTCTCAAACAGGCTGGATGAGAATGTCAGGGATGTTCTAGTGCAGTGTTTCTCAACCTTGGCCACTTGAAGATGTGTGGACTTCAACTCCCAGAATTCATGCTGGCTGGAGAATTCTGGGAGTTGAAGCATGCTGGCTGGGAAACACTGCTCTGACCTCCAAGATCCCTTCCAACTCTGTCCTTCTATGATTATGTAGTAAATGATACACTGCCATTCTTTTTTTTTTATAATACAATATAAAGAAGAGTGACTGTGTTTGTGAGAGAGACAGGCATGCAGAGAGGAGGGAGGAAAAGGCTGATCATCAAGATTATTCTATGACAGTTTGCCAGCTTCAGGTTTTAGAGGGACCCTGAGCATCTTATCTATATGCTCTTGTTCCTTCTTACTAATGTTCCCTGCCCATTTGCTGGAGCAAACTGGTCCTACAAATTCTTCCTGCCAACATTGTCCATCCTTCGGAATTAGAAAGCAAGGGAAAACAATGGCAGGGATGAGGATCGATAGGACGAGGTAGATATGTGATTTTGATAACTGCCTAACAATGATGATAATGATTCTGGATGAGCTGCACATCTACATCCTGGATTTCCCCCTTATATTTGACTCATCTTTGCTAATTGTGCTGTTTTTTTCCCCTTGGCTTGGCCACTTTTTAATCTTATTTAAACTGTTTATGTTGTTGGTTTAGCTCCTGCAAGCCACCCTGAGTTGCATGTGAGTAGGTGACTGTAGAAATGAAATTATAAATAAATTTACGCACACACATACACTTGCACAAATACCTGAGCCTGAAGAAAGCCCAAAACTGTACCTGTAGAAAAGAAGAAACAATATCTTTCATTGCTTAGGCTGGTTAAGCTGCTAGTGGTAGATAGTTTCCAGTCAATGCCCTTCTTGAAGTTTTATTCCCCTTAATTAGATGCCATCAAGGGTGGGGCCAACTCACTCTATTGATAAATCCCTACCATCCCATTGGTCTCCACCAATAATCTGCAGCTCTTCAAGCAACATCTCAATGACCTCCTTGTTCCAGTTCATTCATCTTACACATTGTTTTGCCTTCCCCCTTTGTCTACATTCCAAACATGATCATCTTTTCTCATCCATCATTCACTGACATCACTTGCCCAAACTATATGAGTTCCTGCTTGCTGATCATCACCTCAAGGAAGCTGTCAGTCTTTATTTCATCTAGATCTGATTGGTTCTGGTTACAGTCCCACTGTAATCATCTCCAACTCAAACATTTGGAGGTATTTATCTTCTTTCTCTTGCTTCTTTCTTAACAACCAGCTTTCCACTGCTTAAAATAAGGATTAATCTCTTCTTTACTTATCCAGTATACCATCCATCTTTATTTGTGAGCCCAAGGGAACAAAATCATCTATTGCTTTTGCTTCTTCAGTATCAAGTGTAAATTCACTAAGCGTGTGAGTTAAGATTCCATGTCTTTGTTTTAACAATGGAAAGAAATATGCAGAGATCAGGGTTGCCATGCAGAGTTCTCAAACAAGGTTTTGGGGCTGCCAATATTTCATTATCATACTAGAGATCATCCTGCAGAACTCTAGTGCAAGAGATGTGGGGAAGTGAGGTTTGTTGGTTGGCGAGATTTGTATGTATCTTTCTATTAAATGCTTGGGTGAGGAAGTTCTGTGGGTGGCAGTTAATTTGCATAGGTTATATTTTTTCACAGGTCCATAGATAGGTGTATAGATCCATTGATAGGTTTATATTTTACATTCTGTCATGCTCTATGCAGTCAAAGGTCTTGGAATCCCCTTGTGTTCAGATCTTCATTTTTACAAAGTTTAATATCCTGAAACTGTCTGGTCCAAATGTATAAGAGCTATACTTGGAGTTCCAAGATGCATGAAGAATGCTACCTTAGAGTTAGATTGGGTTTTTGTGGGTGCCACAGCCTGGTTCTATCTCCTTAATTTCTGGTTAAAATGTTTTTTTTCCCCTGGGGGTCTGGTTCCGCTAGTTCTCAGAGACCATTTTAAATCAACCTGGCTAACAAGAGCTAATACCAAACTCTAGTCTTTGGGTCTCTCTTTGGAATGGATTAGGGTTTGAAAATGCCAGGAGCCATCTTAAGCAACCTATCTGGGGTACTGATTTTTAAACCAGTCTAAGCCTAGTATTCAACCTCACAGTTAGTTCATGGATTTTTCTCAAATGGGCATATGCCGTCATCTTATCTCTCCTCAATTCAAATTCTGAAATTTTGTGGGGCCTTCACTTTGGCCAGGTTGGATGCACTACCCACCACAGTCCTGTGGGGATTGTAGAAAAACATTCCTCTTTAGCAGGGTTGATGCCCATGTGGGGTTGGTTCTACAGTTCTCCTTTGTTGTGCTCAGGGAACAAGGAATCTCAGAAGACATATATCTACCCCATTTTAAAGACCTATCATGGTAGAAAGCACAATGCATATCTGTCATTTCTTTTATCTGACCAGGACCCTGTCATATCTTTCCAGGTTGCCTGATTTTGCACCACCATTTGTTCTACCCGTCCTACCTATAATTGAAGATTAGTACAAATTTTGGTGATTGCCACTGTTATCTGTATTATTGTTACTATATTAATTTATTTTATGTAATTTTATTGTATTTGTTTACTTTTTAGTTGTATTAATTGTAGGTGTATGTATTTTTATTGTAGTGTTCTCTGGCCTAAAAGCTGAAATAAAGGTTTTGGTTTGAAATCTTACATGTTTATTATGATAATTATTTAACCCCCAATGAATATAGTCAGTAATGAAAATAACTTATTGTATCATGCTTTGAATTGTCAATTACTTGAAGCAACCTTTTGGTCACCTCATCTGTGAAATACAATTCATTGCTTGAATCCATATACAATAGTAACAATGTTTGGCAAACCCACGTAGAATTGAAGGAATTAAAATGCTTTTCCTTTTTCACCTCATCTTTAGCACCTGTTTTTAGAATTCTGTGAAGGTCTTTCCTAGTTCAGAAAACAAATACCACTATGTTCACTGATAGATTAGTCCAACTCTTTGCAATCTGGAATCCTGTGGATGGGTTGGTTTGGAAATATAAAAGTTGAAATTGTATGTATCTGGAGATATCCACTGAGCAAGGCTGAACTAATTTCCTTAATATCTTTCCCTTTTAAATTTGCTGAGTACATCAAGTGTATTTCCACCTTCGATCACTGACATACTGATGATTTATAACTGAAAAATAGAATGCTTCTACAAACAGCTAATAGATGATAGCTTCTTTATAAGCTCTTTTATAGGCTTACAAATACTACCCTATCAACTGTCAGGTTTCACACTAGATATGGATATAAGACTCAGATCTCAGATGCTTGACCCCTTATTTGAGACTTGGCTTCTTCAAAAGAAAACTTACAGATAGGACTAGCAAGATTTGTCTCTTAATTGCGGACATAAATGAAGCTATATACCCATAGGAGACTTGCCCACTGCAGAACTTAAAAATCAAGGGCTATGTATAAGTTTATGACTCAGGGTTTAAGTTTTAGACTTTCCCTTCCTGCTATTCTAAGCCAACAGATACTTGTCTGCTCTTTTTGTGGCCTTGCAAGACAATTGTTCTGTGCTGACACAGCAGTTCTCTCTAGCTTGGGAACTGCTGGTTCCTGTCTCACCAGTTTAATTCCTTACATTAATAACCAATATGAATAATAAATCAGTTTCAGATCCTGTTCCGCTAACATAAAATCTAATTTAGCTGCTGTTACTACCCTACCATAACTGAAGACTGAACAATCTCTTAGAACAGAAGTGACACCTGTATGTTTAATATTTAAGAATAAATGATTTTTCAGTAACCTGAATATTTC
Source organism: Python bivittatus (assembly GCF_059951505.1). Classification (NCBI taxonomy): domain Eukaryota; kingdom Metazoa; phylum Chordata; class Lepidosauria; order Squamata; family Pythonidae; genus Python; species Python bivittatus. Next base: position 7,172,095 of record NW_028277037.1, on the reverse strand, counting down.
AAATTCATAAAAGAGTACTTCATTATTATAAATTTGAATCAAGTTAGTGTTAATTGTTTCATTCAACATCTTTGCCTTTCAATGGTGGTAGGTTAATTTATTTCCTTATGGGAATTACTTCGTATGTCCTGTCTAAAACAGGATGGTCTGGCAATTGATTGTCCCATTTTCTTCCAGATTGTTCCATTAGTCTCCCGGAATAAGCTGATCTGAGTCTTCAGGGATGGTTTGTATGTATACTTCTGGAAGAACCTTATCTGGAACAAGAAGGTTTTTTTGGTGAAGCATTCATTTTAGATGTGTTTGGGTGGGATTCTGAGTAAGAAGACCCAGGCTTTTAATTACTTTTCATAAGGAATGTTTTGTGACTAGTTATTTTCTCAAGGTTAATCTATCACATAAGGTAGTTGTAATGATAAATATTACAGTGTAAAACTGGATCTTGATCTCTCTGAATGGGAAATAGGCAATCTCAGAGGGAAGACATATTTTGTCCTTTGTCCTCCTGCCTACCTCTCTAGTTGGCTGCCTGCCTCTGTGACTTCAGGGTTATTGAGGTGACTCAAGTATATCATTGAAAAGGGTGAATGTGGAATTTTAGACATCTTTTAAAACTTTGGTGGGGAAACCCTTTGATATAGTAGAATCATTCTGCACTAAGTTTTACTGGAGGCTTAACACATTTATTTTTACTTGTCATTTCTTTAAAAAAAAACACAGAATATGGTGTTGTAAAAATTTGACAGGGCAATCTTGAGGGGTTTAAAGGTTGCAAAAGAGTTCAGCTGTTGTTCTGGGGGCTGTGGTGGCCAACATCTGCTTTGGACAAAGAGCTTCACACAAAAAGCACAGGTGATAAATAGCTAGTAGCATTTTGAAGAAATATTTATTGTGTATGACCCAGTAAGTCTGTGTATTGCCTATGACTGAATGGAGAAAGTGAATTCTGTGCTTTATATACATTATAGGAAAACTAGGAACCAGGAAACGTCTTAGCAGTAAATAACAATCCCATAAATTAGATTAGCAGGAATGATTTATATCAAGTATTTTATGCACATAGGAACACTTTGGTACTCAGTAATGAAATATATTTTTATTCAGCCAGCTTACAACATAACCCACAACTATAGTGGTCTGCTCTACAGTAGGACAATCTTTGCCGAACTATTACAAGGACAAATTCACAAAGCAGAAATATATTGCAATGGCCTCTGGTATACAGTACATTGTAACAAAATGTCATCAATTTCAGTGATAAAATGGTATTAAAACATAGGGTGAGGAAGAAGAAAAACAGATAGCAATGGACTTGTGTTGGTTTGAGGTATGGAGCTTGTTTAGAATAATGAGTGCTAAGGGAAAATTCTTTCTTGAATTTGATTACATGCAAATGCTTCCATGCTATGTTTCTAATGAAGACAAATAAATACGGCTCGACACTAGTCAGCATTCTAACACATCCAGCTTCAGGTCACCAGATAATTTTGGAAACACTTTACTCAAGCCTTTATTTATTTACAACAAAGACTGAGATTTCATTAATTCCACTTTTATCCCCGATGGCCTGCTGTGAAGTTGCCTTTCTGCAAGCCAGATGCCAAGTGATACAGATGTCCCATGCACTGAAATGAAAAGGAAGCGGTTTCCCTGGCAACAATATTAGTACAAAAGCTCTCTGAATGTTCTCTCTTGCTCATGGAAGACTTGAGTAATCCAAACAGTACAGAAGAATAATAATAAGCATCTGATCTGAGTGTAATGCCGCAAAGAGAGATAGTGAGAAGCAGAGAAGAGGTGGGTTAATGTTATTTATAAATGTGGATGTAAGGCGCCTTGACTTCACTTCCGCTTTGAATGATGTGTTTACAGTGGGATCTTTATCCCATCAACATTCAGGCCATATTATCCCATTATATTCCAGCTTTCTTAGGATCAGAAATGAATAATAGCTTAAGAAACTACTACATAGCACAGGAACTATGGAACATGATCTTGAAAAAGAAGTAATAAGTGGGCTAGTTTAAGACACAGGTTAATGCATAAAGGATTTAGTTGACCATTTTTATTTTCCAGGTTATCATTGCTTTGCAGGGTCCCATACTTCCTGTTTATTCATTAGAGTAGTAACTTGTCCTTTTCTCTAGGACATTAAGGCTGTTCTCTTTATTTTATCCCCATGATAACAACCCTATGATGTATTGAGAGACAGTGACTGGCCCACTAACACCCGCTGAGTTTCCATGGCTGCTGGTGGACTTGAACCTGGGTCTCCCTAATTCTGTTCTCTGGCTGATGCAAACACTTAACCCTTTTAATCCCAATGTAATGTTTACACTTTGGTGAAAGAATCTGATAATAAGGCACAGCTATTCCAGAAAACAGTGGCAAAAAATGAGATCAGAAAGTAATTAATCTTGGTATATTGTTTTTAGTACTGCAATTAAGGCTTAATTATTGTTGATTATTGAAAACTGGAAAAAGATTAACCATAATTCAGGTAAAATTATGGTCATGGAGCCCAAAAGTCTTTGAAGAAAGATGTAACTTTGGAATAGGCATATAAAAGTTCAGCCAGAAATGATCTACCTCAATTTTTAAAAAAATCAGCTGTAGTCCCTTCTCATGTTAATACTGACAATGCAAAGAAATGAAAATCAGTGTATGGAAATATAATTTACAAAACACCTAAAACTCTTTTTGCCACAGAAGTATTAATAGTCACACTTCAAAAGGCAAACAAGCCACGATTTGAACAACCAATACTGTTCAAGGAATGATGGCTACTGAAGACTCAGTTGGATCAGAAAAACAGAGGATTGAAAAGATCTGGAATCTGTACTCCTTAATTCCTGAAAATGGGGTTTCATATATGTTTATTGCCCAGACAACTTATTTTCTTTACTGTATGCCCCCTGGTACATATACATCTTTATACTTCCTGAAAATTATTTGCTAAAGTAAACAAACAAGCCAGTACTATAAAATAATGAAGAACTCTTTAACATAAGCATTGTTAAAGGGAATGGAAATGCATGTCCCTTAATATGTTTCATAAACATCTACAAATAATGAAAACTTGGGCTGCCTTTAAATGTTTTTATTTTCCTACCTTACTCTTTCAGGGCTTTGTATTTTTATTTCCTATATGTGATATAGTAGAATATTACTGTTCAAAATAATACAGATATTATCTGTTCAGTATTAGGAGACACTTAACACAAAGGGTAATTGAAATGAATTCCCTAGCAATGAAAGGGCCATACCAAATGTACTTTGAAACACAGAGTAACGTTGCATTATGGACTGCTAGTTAAGGCATTAGAACTATGGTTAGGTACACGCGCCCTAACCCCAACTCCAGCTCTCCTTTTGGTCAACACCATGTCTTTTCCAAACCGTTCTTAAAATTACATTTTCATAGGAAATTATGGTGAGAAATAATCAGCTTTCTCATTAATCAGGTTTTGTTCATTGGAAACTGCTGGCAATCACACACTGTCCTAACGCAGTACTTGTAAGCGTTAATCTAGGCACTTGACTCAGTGCGTGAGTCACGCATGTATGTGAACGTTAAATATATTTTAAAAGCAGGCAGCTGGCATCTTCTTTACTTCCAAGAATACCTCTGGGTCCTATGTATGCAGCCCCAATCACTCCACAGTCCAGCCAAGCAGCCTTTAGCCCAGCAGCCAATTGTTTTAGCAGCCAGAATGTGATGTTCTGACAGTGGTGTTCTGGATCAGACTAATCATGGGAAGAAGGCTGTTTAACTCAGGGGTACCACAGTACTGAGAACTACACTCAGAGTGTATCAGCAAGTGAGTTTATTTATTATAATAGTTAACAATTACAGTTCTATCTATGCTTATCTAATGCAAATATTATTCAAGTACGTATCTATTTCTCATACATTTATATGACTATCCTTTTTTTAACCTGCTGTATTGTATATAAACGAGTCCCATATTTCATTATACTTATCTATACAGAGTGTTTTTTTTCCTGTGTTGTACTTTGCTTTTTTGTTAAAGCGCCTTCTGTGTTTTTTATGTCTTTTCAAGAATAAAAAATAAATAAATGTGTTTACTTATTTGTTTAATTAATTATATTCGAGGCTGCCTGATCTACTAAGCAAGATAAAAGCAACAGAACAAGAGCCGACATACAACAAAAAACAAACTAGGAAAGAAGAAAAGGAACAAGGTGGCAAACCCAACAGATAACCCCAGTGGTCCCACCAACATCTAACATCCAGTGATGGGGGTTCCAGTCACCCTAGCTCAAGACCTGGGAGGACAGCCAGGTCTTTATGGCCCTCCAGAGTGCCAGAGTGGGGGAGCCATCTAAACCTCACGGGGAACCTCATTCCAGAGGGCAAGCATTGTGACTTTGCTAATCCTTACAGTGAGTAGGGTGGTGATGTACCATATTTTACAAAGAACCGTGCACTTTTTGAAGGGCTAAGTATTTTTTTGAAGAATGCTTCATTTGGAAAGCAGGAAGTTTGAAATTGTCTATTAACGCTGAACAAAATATACAGGATGTCTGAGCAGTGTCTTCGTGATATGATATTATTGCAGTTAATTGAGAGTAGATACAATTTTAACATTGGCATCTAGTCATTTAATTATTATATTATATTATATTATATTATATTATTTAATTCCTACAGTTTGCTGACCTCTTGTGCTGGGTAAACTATAAAAGCTCATATAATTGGTCACTCACTGATTCAAAGAATAGTATCAGTCAGCTAAGGGTGTATCAAAGGACAAAGAATTCTTCTTTTTCTACTGCTATTACTACTACTACTATTGTGCAGCAGAATTGGAAGAACTCTGTTCTGGGTTCCAGGTCTTCAGTTAGGACAATGTAGCTGCTAACGAGGTTACCCATGGATCTGTTCTTAGCTCCTTCCCTCCCCAATTGCCTAAAGAGGCATAGTTTTTGGAAAAGGGAATCTTCTGGCATCAAGCAAGCAAAACAACATTACAAAGGCACATGGTACTTCCTGCGAGAGCTCTTTTTTACATTAACAGCTCTATAACCACTGTGATTCCTTCTGTGTTTATAGCCTGGCTGTTTGGAATCCTGCAGTTCCATCTTCAGGAAGACTGTCTCTCCTTGTGTTGGAGATGCAAGCCTCAGTAGGACTTTGGCAGAGTCACAAATATGTTGCTCACTGACTATTTCTGTCTTGCAGAAACCTGCTTTCTTTGGTGTATGGGTTGAAATACAAGCAGTGAATACAATAGCCTCTCCTTTTTATCTACATGCTGAGTGTATCCAATTCTTCATACAAGGGGGACAATCAATTCCTGCTGTTCATCTTCATTCTTTATACAATACTGCATCCATCATTAGCCTAATGGTGAGTTCAGAAAAAAATCACTTCAGAATTGGTTTCTTATAGGGAAGACCAGAAGACGTGCTTTACTTCAGATCCAATCTACAGTCTCTCTTATTTATGAAACTTTAGATGTCTCCTCTTTGACATCAATATAGATGTGAATAAAAACAAAAATCAAGAAAGGCTTCTTTTTCAGTAACATTGCATGATTTTGGCAGCAGAAAACCTACCTTATTTTAGAGAAATTGATAGTAGATGCAAAATGACAAAGGAATCAAAATGAGGTCATCCCAAATTCTATCCTATGTTTCTGTAATTTGGGGGGTAGAGTGAAGTTTGTAAGAATGCAACTCCCTCTATCTATATGTCTGTGTCACTGTATTTATAGGACCATCGCATGCAACAAAGAATACAAGCATGGAATTATATGATTACTAGTCAGATTTCAAGAAAAATTACTAATATTGTTCTGAAACTTAGGAGCAACAATCAATCAACCAATCAATCAAATATTTATTTATCAAGTCCAAATCCAAGAAAAAGACCCACAATACAATAAATATAAAAAGGAATTTTTAAAATTGTGAGAAAATCCTAAAACTGTTAACAGTAAACAATAACCTAAGGGAAGAACCCGATGGCTTCTAACAGCTATAGCTATTGATAACAATTTTGCAATCTTCTAAGAGGTTTCTGAAGAGTGGTCACCCAGGAGAAGGATAATGGGTCCCTGGTTGCAATGGCAATTAGGGTTGTTAACAATTGGAAGTATGAAGTTCGATCCCCATTGGCTATAGCACAGACATTTTAATAGCCCATGTGAGGCAGATTCTACTTCCAAGTCTGAACAAAAACAAGTTCAGCTTCCATATAGAAGGCTTATTTATCAACCAGTTGTTGTCCTAATAGGCAGTGCCCCAATTTGGGCCAAAGTTTTCTATGTGAAGCATATAAGATGTTAAAGAAATGTTTAGGGACCATCCAGGAAGCAGGAACAATTGTACTATAAAAGGGATGAGAAAAATTGGCTGTGTCATTTTGGATATCTAGATCCCAAATCCTCTGCTTCAGTTCAGCCACAGTTTTATCAAATCCCAAATCAGTGCTGACAAAGGAATCAAAATGAGGTCATCCCAAATTATACAGGATGTAAACAGTCACGTGACTTATAACAATGTCAGAGTATGTGTTCTGGATGCAAATAGTTTTCACTTGGTATTCCCAGGTAAGGCTGGGAAGCCTCCTAATGCTGAGCTCACACAATATAAAAGCCATGGTTTGCTAAGCCATGATTTACTGAACAAACCACAATAGCTAGGTCCAGATAACATTCTAAGCCACAGCAAAAAAAGCACATGATGCTTTGGCATGCTGTGAAAACCCTGTCTGAAACTCAGCCAGTGTTGCACAGGGATTGTAAACAGGAACTTTATAAATAGCTTCAAAGCTACTTGTTCTTCTTTACGCAAAGAAACAAGGGCAGGATTACAACACTGATTGCTCCTTTTTTCATTCATATTGACATTCTAACATACCTGGCCAAACTGAAGTCTAGCTGGACAGGCTAGGTTTGAGTTGCAGAAGAACTGAGGTGGAATGCAGTGTACCCCAGTCTATGCAATGCCCCCAAAGTACTACAATTCCCATCCACTTTTGTAACTTCCAACAAGCCTTGACTACCCAAGCTTGGTACTTTTCCTCACGCTCCTGGCACTGTTGCTTGTGGTATCTTCTTAGAAATCTTCATCTGGTATTTTTCCAAATGCAGCAGAAGCTGAAATCATCCAGACCAACCCTTTTTCCTTCTATGGCTTGCTCTGAGTGAATCTCCAGCACTCCATCTTTTGTACAAATATGTGGTATAAGGTGCCAAACACATATAGAGGAACCACATAACTACAAATCAGTATAGAGTAACTACAAATTAACACTGGAAATAATATGATAACATCAAGGAGACACAATTTGTTTATGGGTCAATGCTCCAACAAGCTAAGATAACTTCCTATCTTCCTCCTACAGTTCCTTGTTTTCCCAGTGATGATTAGCCAGGAGTGAAGAGACAAAATAACTACTGCCAACCTCTCTCAAACAATTCCCAAATCAATATGTGGGTTCATAACTTTGTGAGCATATATATTTGCAACCCTAGGACAACATTTTGATGAAACTATGTAGAAGTTATGCAAAGGGAAAGGGAGGGAGAGAATGCATTTCCCTTAAAATAGACCTAGAGTTGTTAAAAGAAGTATTATTCATGACTGCTCAATCTTTTCTGTAAAGAAAACCGTACAAATAGACAGGAAGTGGCCAAAAACAAACAAAAAAAATGTGGCTACTGGAAATAGAGTTGGAAAGAGGGATCTTTGTATAAGATAATAATGGAACCAGAATTTAAAAATGACAAAAAGAAAGAAGCCGGGTGGTTAGCAATACATCAGCAGATGGCCATTGTCTCACACAGCATTACTCAGAAGTTATTTTACCAACAAGAAAGGTGCTTTGTGAATAACAGAATAGACTGTACTAAAAGTACCGCCATAATGTAGCTTCCTTTGCTACGTTCCTTATTTAACGTGACTCTTCTTTTGTGGGCATAAGCTGTCACGCCATTAAATGTTAAGTTTCTAAAAAGATTCTTTACAAGCATAGTTCTATTAAAATAAATACCGCTAACAAATATTCTATATCTGTAAGATGAAGTCCCTGAAGTGGCATTCAGAAATATAAACAGTGTCCCTTTGGTGTTATCTGTTAATCTTCTTAGGATGACAGTTGTTTTCAGCCCCATGTGAGACTTACAGACAAAATTGTGGTTACCATGGAACTGATAGCACTTCTGATCAGGAACGGATTCAAGGAAAAGGATAGACATAATTCTCAAGCAGCAGAAGCCCTTCTTAAAAGCCCTCATAGGGTGCCTCCTTGAAAAATTGACCAAGTGTAAGTGAAACAAAGAACTGAAGCTTTGTAGAAATTATATTTTTGTGAACAGGGTGGTTTTCCCCAAACTGGGTACCTTTCTGGTGTCTAAATTTTGATTCCCAGAATTCAGAGCCAGCTTGGCCACTGAGTATTCTGGAAGCCTACCTAGACGGAGGGATGTATTGGCACAGTGGCAGATTGGCAAGAATTTAGTAGTCGAAACCCATTTTTCCCTTTGTGCTTAAAGAAATACCTGTGCAGAAAGGGTTATTGAGGCAGCTGAGGCAATTTGTGAATTACTTCACACCTTAAGAGAAGTTATCCAGAAGAGCTTTGCAGATTGCATCGTTGTTCTAGTTAATCACTCTTGCCTGCTTCTTATCTGTATTCTTACTCTCTGTTAACATAAAGAGTATAGCACCAGCTCCCTACTCTAACACCTGCCAAAGGGAAATGGACAACATCTGCCTAAGAGCGCTGTTCTCATAAATGGTCATTTCCCGAGGTATTATCCAGATATGTTATCACACCATCCCCAGATGCTGTCGGAAAGAGACTCTATCTTCCCTAAAAATATTCTTGGCAGATATTCCACTGTCTGAAGCAGTGCTTCTCAACCTCAACCATTTTAAGATGTTCTGGCTGGGGAATTCTGGAAGTTGAAGTCCACACCTCTTAAAATGGCCGAGGTTCAGAAACACTGGTTTAAAGTTATGATCAAGTCCCTGATTAGATGTTCTACCAAGCTATCCAAGTGTTATTGTTTATATCCCCGTCTCATGAAAGAGTATACAAAGGTAGTAAAAGCACCCAGACAATTTGAACCTTGGCATAAAGACAAAGGTCTGGGAGAGTGCTGCACAACTACTAGTTTCAGGGGGTTCCCTGCATTTCCATTCTTGGGGTTCCTGGCATGCTGAAGGGCTGTGGATTGGCATTTATTTCTCTGTGAACTCTCTTAACTTTTATTCAGTAAAATCTACTTTGGCATTTTATCTTGGTTTGAGCCTATTACCCTCATATCCTAAAGAATCTATTGGCCCCAGCTGGCCCTGGGGGTGCCAATACAAGCGAACCCTAGTTGAATAAAGTTGGGCAAACCTCTGCTTCACACATTATCTTAACAGAATGATTATCAAGCTGTGAAAGTCTGTGAAGAACTACAGGCCACCTCTACCAATGCCAAAACAACTCTATCTTTCTGACAAATGACAAGTCAATAATGTGGGAAGAAATGCCAACGCTCTTATTAATCTTTTAATCTTGCAAATTAATGTAATCATGTCAGTTAAACAGAAAGAACAGTTGGGGCCAAAATAGTAAATATAATACATCCTCCTATGGCTTATTCTTCTGGTGCTGATAAATCTCTCAAAAATAAGTCAAGCTATTCTGTAATCCATTCCTTTTTCTCATTTGAAAAAGGAGAGGATTTCTCATTTCTTTATTGGCTCACTCAAAAATAATTAAAAAAAAACTGCTGTAAAGTGAGTAGCCACAAGAACTCATAATTCCGATCAATGTCTATCCCACAGATAGATCCATATGTGGCAAAGTGTAGGTCTTGTTACATCCAAATCTTAAGAGAGCAGGTATCGTACAGAAGTGATCAATAGACACCTGATTAAACAAAACTTTCTTCAGATAATTTCACTAAAAATGCAGGGGTGTCAGGGGGAGTTTAAAAAGTCAAAATCATAGCCATAACCATATGATTGAAGTCCTGCCTCTTTTTGGTGTACTGCATGCACAAACAGCTTTGATAGCACTGTTGCAGCCATGTTCTTGACATCTGAGACCGCTACCCCATGGGAACCCCTGAACAAATTAAGGAAGTAAAAAATTAAGGACATTAAAAAAATCTAAATGAACTTTTTGAACAACCTCAGCTGCTTTTAAGCTTTCATTGAATGCACAGTTGCTAAACTGGAGCTTAGAGCTATCCAATGGATTGCTGGTATGCAAAGCAATTAATTCCCTTAAGGTCAATACAGCATCACATTTTAATGTGGCTGTTTAGCTAAGAGGTATATTGTACTGTATTTAGTAATCCTCATAATTAAGGTATTTGTATGCTGAAGCCATATATTTCCTGATGAAAATATTCATGAATAGGGTTTAAGTGGTGGTTGTGTCTAATTTAAGACTACTTGAATCTTGAATGCACATTTTCAAACTTCAGTGAATACTAATTCAATGTTTATATCTTGCCATTCAGTCATTAATTTTTGCAAATCTATTTTCTAACATTCAAAAGAAAAAAGTCACATATTTAAAGAACTTGGAAATATGCAATAATTTCTGAAAAAAGGCAATTTTTTCTCTGTTAAAATTTATTATACTTGCTAACATTTCCCCAAAGGAAAATTCTAACTTCATTAGTAGAATCTTCTATAATAAAACAATATGGATGCTATATTTTCTAGATTTGCTTATTTTGAGTGGTTTTAACTATTAATGGAAAGCATTTTCGAACAACTAGAAAAGTATGGAAAGAGGGCACCATGGAATCTCAAGACACAAATTGAAGACCCACCATATGAGAAAAGATTCAACAGATTCTATGACCAAATGAAATATTAAATAGATTCACAAACAAACGAGGCTCAGTTGAATCATTTTAGAGACCTCAGTTGGTAAAAGTGCTTTTTCTTTCTTTAAATCCAAATCCTAACTTTGTTAACCAGTTAACAACTGTGTCACATTAAGATATCAGCCATAATGGTCTCAGCTAATACAGCCTTCTAGATGTCTTAGTACTATAATTCCCAGAATGCCAGCCTGTGGTGCTAAGGAAGGGTTTCTAGAGTATCTTTTGAATAGCAATCTTTTGTACTGTGGGATAATTATAGCTATTCCCTCAGAGTGCAATCCTAAGGAAGATTACTCAATTCTATGGAAGGTTACTCAAATATATCAAGAAATAGATGGAAAGAGTTTTATTTCCCCATAACGTATTTACTTATAAGAGGTTTATTTGCCCATAATATAAATATATTGATTGCCAGGCATTTGCAATCAAGTATTTAAAAATAATTTCTAAAGCAATGTTCTTGACTTGCAAAATAATACTGTGGAAGCAAAAATATTGACTCCAAAAATGCAAGTTTTTTTTAAAGTGACAAATATCCTAATCGACTGCCATTTCAACATAAAATCAAATCAGAATTACAGGAAAGACAATGATTAAAAATGCAATGTAACAGCAGTCGTGATAATATTAGCAACCGAGAATTAGTATGATGCAGGAATTCTATGGACAAGAAGCCATGAATTAATAAACACTAGGAACAAGGTTATGGCATTGCAACTGTAAAGGCCTGTTTGACATTCATGTCTTGCTGCAAGGCATCCTCTGTTGTGAGAGGTTCAACATTCAGGGAATACAAACAACTGATGCAACAGAAGCCTTGGTTAGCTGAATGGCTTCTGGAGAATGATCCTTATTAGTCTACACAGGATTTGTGGGGATGTCTGCATCTCCCCTCCTCGAGTGATCCTGCAAGTACAGGAAATGTTTTCCTCTCTCTGACAGTTATCTGCATATGCGTTTTGGGTGGAGGTATTTTGTTTTCTATCTTTTTTACTATCCCAATCATAGGTTCTTACCTAACCACAGGGTGCTTGCACTATGCATGAAAATTTACATATATTTCCATGTGAAATAAATTGTAAAGTTGTCTGAAACAGTGGATCAGAGACCAAGATTAGGTAAGGGGCAGTAAATGCTGAGGAAATGGAAGGTGTTCCATTCCTAACTATAAGACTTTAAGGGAATCTTATCACTCCTAGGACAGGGCTCACACCTTCTGAGTAGGACTCAGGGATGGTGGAATCCCATGCTACCAGATTAATACCACTTTTAGTTCTGGATTTCTGCTCTGAGTTGCCATTCTTCCTGGTGTGTAGGACCAGCCATTGTGCAATTGGATCCCCTCATTCTAGAGCATTCCTATGTGAAGAACTAATGGCAGGAGATGATCATTGTCCATTGACTTTGCTAGTGTATGGTGGTGAAGAGATTTTCTACTCAATTTCCAAAGTCTCCTTCAATGTGATCCTGATCCTGACATGAAGATGGTGGGTACCTCATCACCCAAGAAAGCGTCTGAGAAACTAGACCCTTTCTTGTTCTAGGTGTTCTCCATTTGTGGATAGCAATGACTTGGCTTTCTGGTTGTCACTGTAAAGAAAGCAGTAGCCCCCTCTTTCGCATGGATCATATTTCACTAACATTCTTTCCAAAGCTTGAAGCTGGTGTGAGACTAGGCTGAAGCTGCCATAACCTAAAGATGAAGCAGGCACGTAAGCAGAGAGGACAAAAGCCAGGAAACTTATCTATGAGATCCCTTCAGGGAGGTAGATAAGAAGGAAGCAAATCCTTAAGGAAACAAAGGACCTGAACCAGACAAAAGAAGTTGGGCCTGAGCACATGGAAACCCTCACCCCAATCCCGTCAACTTGTAAATCAACCAAGCAAGGACTTTTGGGGATTAAAGGGGTCCCAAAGCCTGCCCACTCTGAGTCGCCTGAGCTGAGTCATCTGAATTATCTTTGGATCCAGACTTGGCGGCTTCCATCCCTCTAGCTAGTGCCTGGCAGTCTAGTTGGGAAGGATGTGGGTAAGTGTGGATGAGCGTGTGTGTGTGTATGAAAAAGAGCAAATGTACCTTGCAACCAGTAAAGTTTTGCTGTTACTTTAAATTCACTGGGTCTCCGTGTATTACAAAGAACCTCTTGGGCCTCAGTGTTTGGTTGGAAGTGATTTGTGTGTGTCCCTAATTATTTCCTGGCTGTTGACCGGGGCTGTGTGTCTTGTCTGCTCCAGCCGCACCTCTCTGGAAAACCCAGGTAGAAAGCAAGGTGGGCTGACAAGATCCATGTGGCTCCACAGGCTGTGAGTGTGTAAGTGGGTGACCATAAGCCGAACCTGGGAGCAGCGTGTGTAACACTGGATCCTTATATAAATCAGAAATGTTATGCTTTCTTTCTTTCAACTGGTTGCTGCCTACTCGGGTTTGTCTCTCACTAATTGAAGAATAGACACATTATGGCCTGCATGTAATATCCAGCTGTTTATGGTAACTCCTGGAGTAACCTAAGATCACACTACTGGCATTCAGCAGTAAAGGGTGAAATCTTGCAGCATGAATCCTCTGCTTGGATTATCACCTTTCTTTTAATTTAACCACCCCCACAAATACCCTTCCCATCCAAAAAGGTAAAAAAATCTTTGGCCTTGCCCTCTCCAGTCAGTTCACAAAAAAATTCCATTTTTCATCCTCATTAGCAATTCAAGGGTTAAAATATAGGAGGTGTTATAAGGTGGTGTTCTCTGCAGCAGCATTTTTTTTCCTTTAGTTTATTACAGTCATAGACCAGTACAACTAAAAAGGCATGTCTACTTAAAAATCTTAGATATAATAATATCAAGTAAAATCTACATCGTAATTATAATTTGGCCGACTGAATGTTATTTATACATGAAGTCAAACGGCCTATCCTATAGTGTAATTATTACTCCTTAAATTATGATATCCTACAATTATGGATCGTTAGCTAAAATAAGGTGATGATAAAATGATAATATCTAAAATTGAAATGTGTTGGTGATATTTCTGTCTGTTTTTTCATGGTCACCTACTTAGTCCACCCCTACCAAATCGATTCCACTCAGCAAGGCCCCCTGACTCTCGAAGTAGTATTTTCAGGTCTCTTTGGGCACTGTTAATACAAACTAAAATACTAGTTGGCTATAATCCATTACTGCAAAACCTTTCAGCAGCATTAAATCTGAGACAAAAGGAAAAACGTACCTATATAATCAGGAATACTGTGCCTTACCTATTTCTAATGAGAAGTATCAATCCTAAAAAAACCAGTGCTTATTTCCAAAAGAAGATATTTATTGGGATCTGTGTGGTTGTCTCTCTTTTTCTTCACTTAAAGACTAATCATGCTTCAATCTCAGAAGCCACACGGTACTATCAGCGTGTAAACATGGAACTGGAGAAATATCATTGTCTGATCATACCTTCTCCTCTACTACTGTGACACACGTCAATGTAACTCCTGTGTCTTCTACATGCCATATTTAGGGAAAGGGGAGATTTGTCCGAATAGACTCTGGGCTAAATATGGCTTTCTGGGAGAGATCAACTGTTCCCAAACTTGAAGGAGACCAGAAGACTTGTCTCTAAGACAAGAAAATTCAGCAAATAATCACCTATTAAAATGGTAGGATTAATTGCTGACCTTTGCCCATGATGTTAAAATTAGTACTATTCATATCATATACTTATTGGCAAAATCCACTCCTTCTCTTAAAAGAGAAAACTGTTTCAACCCACTATTCATATCAGTGTTTACATTTCTTCAGCAATTTTAAATGGAAGTAGGAAGAAACCAAAAATGCTTTTAAAAATCCTTTTTCTATACCGATTAGGTAAACTGATGTCTCTGATAGTTAGATCAGAATTACAGCAATATTGAGAGATTTTCATATTGCATTATCTTTTAAGAAAAAAAAGAAGTTAGTTCAGCTTTTACATTCTATTTTTTTCCCCTGTATATTAGCACGTAAAGAAGAAGTGACTGATGAAAAATCTCCCTGCAATATTTCAGGTAACAAGTTGATCCAAGAAAAAGAGTCATGTTAATAATTCTGCATTTCTGATTATCAGTTTTACCTCGATCAAATTAAAAACCAGTAACTAAACCCATTCTTCTTTCTCAGCCAAACACCTCAGCAAATATATCCATGGAGGACATGCATATGGAACATTAGATTGTACATTGGGGGGAAAAACCACTTATTTTACAATATATAATTAAATCAAGAACCAATGTCAAGAGAATTCCTTCTTTCTGACCCATAATCTTTACTCTGGTGAAAATACTCAAATATAAATTTTACTTGGAATATTGGGTGCAGCAGGGAAATAGTTCTGGAGAAAGTCTTTTTAATGAATAGAAGTTTTATTAGGCTGTTATGAAACTCAGGTCCAACTGAGTAGGTATATGCAGTTTTCCAGGTGGACTATGACCACGTGGTTCAACACTCACATATGTCTGAGTATTTAGTCACTTGTAGAAGTGATAAAAGTACAAGGCTTTGTTAGTAATAAGTCAACACTGTCTAACTCAATTTCACTCTTTCATGTCACTAAAACCCTTTGGAGAAAAATACCTTATTAAGATGTGGAGATACATATTGCCAATTAAAAAGGCAAAACACATTTATACAGTAGGTAAAATTCACTTCAGGCAGGTTTGGGAACCATCTGTCAGATAATTCCTAATCTAACAAAGTTTAAATATAAAATAGCAATAATAGATATGACCTAATGCTTGGAATTCCTACTAACTTTGAAAAGAAATAAGCGCAAACTTCAGAGCTTCTCCATAGTTGATGGTGTCCTACCACTCTCAAACAAAACACACACATGTTCACACAAGTCAGCCATTATTGTATCTTATGTGTGTGTGTTTGTGCAACACAAACATCTTTCTGTTTACAAATACAATTTAGTTAACAAATACTCAAGATTATCTATCCATTCACCCATCCATCCATCCATGCCAGCTATTATTGTATCTTGTGTATGTGTATATGTATTTGTGTATGTGTGCTGCACACATCTTTCTGTTTACAAATACAATTTAATTAACAAATACTCAAGATAATCATACACATTCTTACAATGATAGTTAGCTATTGACTTGTACAGTTATGCAATCAGCCAAAGATTCAGCGTTTTTATTCATTCCAATCCAAAGGTTGAAAATAAACTATAGAACTGCCCCCCCCCCATCTATAGAGGGGGTCAGGACATTGTCCATCTCTCCATCAGCACAATAACCCTCCCCAAACAGAATACAGTTGGGTCAAATTTGGTGTGGGAAAAGAAGCTAGCAAAGGAAAGACTGATTTTGAATATGGGCTGGATCAGGCTGGGGGCTGTGGAGAAAAGGAAATTTGAAATCCCCCCCACTGCATCTATGTGGAAGAGACCAGTGGGCAAAGCTCAGAATTCTGCCAATGTCTCCAGTCATACATTGCCTCGTCTCCTTGCCACCTTTCCTTGCCACGTCCACCCTTTGCGAAAATGGTAATACCGTCCTATTTTTAACATGTTGTTATCATTCTTTTATAATGTTTTATTATGTTATTTCATTGTTGGCCATTTGTACCCCATTCAGAGACTTCCATGACGGACCCTCCAAAAATGAATCCATAAGTAAAACGTTAATAAATATGAAATAAACATTATTTAATTATTTAATACATAGTTATTTAAAATCTAAAGAAATATTAAAACCA
Organism: Python bivittatus; assembly: GCF_059951505.1. Taxonomy (NCBI): domain Eukaryota; kingdom Metazoa; phylum Chordata; class Lepidosauria; order Squamata; family Pythonidae; genus Python; species Python bivittatus. The sequence goes on along the minus strand of NW_028277037.1, from coordinate 7,155,494 downwards.
CACCTTGGAGATTTGGCCATTGTGCCATTGAATTGTGGAGATGTGGTTTTGGGGTTCATGTGTACTGCGCATTGCAACCAATGAACTCTGCTGTGATTATCTGAACCGGGACAAGAATGGGAAGTTCTGAATCAGACTTTGAACAAATGCCAGCAAAAATATTTAGTAAGCCAGTATTGCAGAGAAAAGATAAGCAGATTTGTCATACAGAGAGTCAAGACACTACAGCAGAAGCAGCAAATAGTTCAAATTACACGAATAGGTTTCAAATTACTGGCTAAGAAAAAGGCATTCTAAAAGCAGAATCTCAAGTCCCAAATCATCAGGACATCAAATAACAAGTAGTCAAGGAATATAAGTTATTGTTTCCAGAACCGATGTTTCTTAGAGCTAAAATGCTTCAAATGTCCAAACACCTGTTGCTACTTATCAAGTCCTTCAAAAGAAGTAACTAATTGAAAATCAGACAGTACACTTGAGAAAGTGCCTTCTCTTGACAAAACCTTCAATCTTCAGATAAACACTACATTTTGGCTCCTGCATCTTACATGTCTACGTTCCCTAGGACTGAAGAGCCTTTGAACTCAACCTGACCAGGGGGTGGGGGTATCTATAAAATCAAGATGGTGTCCACAACTGCATGACTGAAGTCTTGTCCCTTTTTTATATGTCTCACATGTACAATGCATATAAAAAAGGACTTAGATCACAGCTGCCATCTTCACTTTTGTGATGCCCCCTGAGGACATTGTTCATCCTGACACATTCTTCCTTTCTCCTTCAGGGCTGATTTGAGCTAAAGTGACTCTCCCAATCATATCATTTAAACTTAGATGAGAAGTTAGGCTAACTGCCTCTTCTAACTTCTGAAACAAAGAAGACATGCTAGGAGAAGTCACCAAAAATGGGGTTCCTCTATTTCTTCTTCTTGCTCTACCCGAAAAAAAAGGGGGGGGCAATGAAGCAGAAATGGGGTGGGAAATGTCTTCTGATATAGTTCATGGTAGTGTTGATCCTGATTGCACCATTAGAGATGTTTTTTTACCCATTTTGGAGAGGAAGGGCCTTCTGAGCCAGAAAAATGCTATGGTGGTCTTTCCTGCAGCTTTGAAAAGGGTTGCTTCTCAGCTGACTGGGTTATTGGCAGTTATGTGTAGCCAGTGCATAAGGGTCAATTGGTTAACCAGTCAACTTTGTTATAGGAACAGTCAATATTGAAGTTTGTGAGGACCTTTTCGTTTCAAAGAACAGAACAGAGTGGCTATTTATGGATATATGTTTTTAATTTGTTCTTCCAAGGACTTTAGGGCAAAGCTACATAGTACACTGGAGATGAGTATAACATTAATTAGAAGCTGTTTATATTCATAAGGTGTTTTTGAGAAATAGACAATTTGCTGCAGGTAACTGTAGGTGGAAAGGATTAATGATTCTGTTTGCCTGCTACTTTTTCTAGGACCATTATCTTACACCCCTGCTTCTGGAAGCAAAATATGAGTCTCTAATCTTTGCATTGAAAAATGAAACCAAACCTCTCATTCTATTATTAATTTTTACAAAATTATTTCTCTTAAGACTGATATTTTGGAGCATAGTTCATCAGGATATCTTATATATATGTTTGTTCATCAGGCTACCATATACAGTGTGTGTGTGTGTGTGTGTGTGTGTGTATATATATATATTACACGCACCTTGTATAATATATGTTTGTTTACTGTGGATGTATTATAAGTTGCAGTGCAGCCATAATAAATACATAAATGAATTTCGGTTTTACAGCAAATTAAATATGGCTTCAAGATTGATGGTTTCAGCTCCTTTGGCTTGTTAATACAGCTTTATGGCTATCTGGAAGTCTTTCCCAGTTGGTTTGCCCTTCAGATGGTGGCTGGGAATTAAAGAAAGACCTCAAGAGAAAAAAGCTGATTGAGTGGAACAGCCCATATGCTATCATATCAGTGGTAAGCTTGTGAGATGGAAATAATAAGTAATGTACACTTATATCCTGAGAGCTAGTAATCATTAATTTGAGGCCTTCCAAATTACTCCTTCAAAGACGAGTGAAACCACACTGTCATTCAATGTATAGGAGTTGTATAACACATAAATAGCTTCCATGCATAGCTCAGAAACTTAATAATATGCAGGGATCAGCAGTCAAAAAGACCCCAGACATGATAGATGGTGTTGCAGAAGTGGGTTTGTCAGAAGGGATCTTCCTGTATAAAAAGTTAATTTTCCAACACTATATAATTAATGCATTTAAGTATTATTTTCTTTAATAGCAATACATTGGTTTCTAACTGATTCTGAAGATTTTCCACATTTTTAAATTCCACTCCAATCCCAGTGCAATATGATATATTACCATTTCACACATTCCTATTTTTTTTTTTAATGATTCTTGACTATGGTTGAGGAAGTATATCAGCAGTAACCCTAGGGACAAATGCCAGCTGCACATTTTTTAAATTATTTTTTTAATTTTTAAACCTACATACCACTGCAATTCTTTATCTATCTGTACCACATCTTTAAGGTGGTAGTACTCTGTCTTTCTGCTTTTCATTCAGTTTGGAACAAAATAAATAAAGTATGTTAAAGTGCTCTTTCCTTACTTTAAAAGTGATGAATCAGCTTCTGGAATACACTAATTTGTCAAAGATAATTAATAATGGGAAAGAAGATGCGTGTGAGTGCATTGTAAGGTGGGCATGTCCATCCATTAGAGCTTTGTCAGAAAACTGTGCTGAATAAGGAATCTAGTTCATTGTACAACATATTTCAACTTAAAACTAATTTCAAACAAGTACGGATCATGACGTGATTCCACCTAACACCTTAACTTTGCAAGTGGATGATGAATTAATCTCAGTTTTCATTCTTCTCAAGTGGAGTAATGATGGATTTTAATTACATGTGCCTATTGTGTTTAGTTTTTTGCAGGTGAAAGAAATTTCCAAAACTGCCCTCTGCTCCTGGAAAATTGAAGAAAATGCATACTGTGACATATTCTAATGAGATGTCTTAATGCAAATCTAGAAAATGGGAGAAACATCATGGAATTGCAAGGTAGGCCTTGCAGGAAGACGACACTTACCTTCATATGTTCCACTTTCTAAGAGAGCACCACTTTTCTCTAGTTCCATAAAATCTTCAACAGTGATGAAAATATAATCCACACCAGGGACTTCCCCCTCCTTATGAGGCCTTGTAGTGCCTATTTTGAAAGAAAGAAAAACCATATTGATCTATCATGTGCAGGAAAGAACAGCAGACTCCCAAAGTTTTATGCAAAGTTCAATTCATTGTATAATGTCATAAAAACTGGGTTCCTAACTGGCATATTTTATTGATGCAGCTTTCTAATCAATGAACTATACGTAAATATAGATCTGTACTTCATTCATTCTTTCACTCACTCACTCACTCACTCACTCAGTTATTTGTTTATTTGTTTATTTGTTTATTTATTTATAAGATTTATATAGCTGTCTAACTTGTGTAATTGTGAGTCTGGGTGGTCAAATAAAAACTAACCAGAAAACAATGATTACAGAATTTAAAAAACTATGCAAAATCAAGAGAAACAAAATCCATAAGCTATATATCAGACTATTTATTTATTTATTCATTCAATTTATATAGCCGCCCATCTCAGACCAGTGACTCTATACTAGACAATATATGGCCAGAGTCAAACACATAGTCCATTTTGCAGAAGACAGGCTCATCTATCATCCTGGCCCACATGAGGGGAAAAACCATATTTTTGAAGCTTTCTGGAAGGCTAACAGGGTCAGGGCTTTATCAGTGACTGAATAAATCACTGATTTATAAACAAACGTGATTAGAAGTTAGTACTAAGAGTTAAATATTAATATTTGTATCAAACACACAGAATGTATGTTTCTGAGGTAGATCACAAACCTAACACAATCCTAGCAGTGTGGTTCAGACTTAATCTGGAAAATACCCAGAATGCAATCCTTCAGAGGTCTATCAGACCGTGCTAAGCACAAATGAATTCCGAGGCTCTGATTCCCATGGAATTCTTGCCCATTCACAAAATGGCAACCATGATAGGTGTAGCCTCTGTCACCTGCCGGAATTGAAAGTAAATCTTTTGTCCCTAAGATCAACCCTCATCGAATTCTCATTAGCTAGCTAATATAGGAACGTTACAAGAATTCCAGCAACTGAACTATTTTCATTTTAGAAAACACACACAAACATATGTAAATTAGGGTGGGCGGATTTCTGAGTCTTTTTCTCATAGCTTTATGAGAAAGTTTTAAGAGTAAGGAGTCAGATGTCTTCTCAGAGACTGGAGATCTGCAGCTGTGGGTTGTTTAGGTCAAAATAACAGTCAAAATATAGACAAAACTGTTTAGGTAACAGTCACTCAAATCCCTATAGTCTGACAATTAAACTTACAGCCCATAAGAAAATATAAATTTTCCAGGCAGCAAACTGTACCCACCACAATGCTTTCTACCATCTGTATGGGACCTTGGTGGAGTTTATAGGCACTGTTACGAGTAAGCTTGATGTTAGATCTAGTTCTTTCTTTGGCAGCATGTCAACTTCCTGTTTAATATTTTAAAGTTTAGGACTGGTAGTTCTGGGGTGCAAAAATCCAGACAATCACAAGATGGCTAGAAAACTAACTCTTCGCTACCATCTGGTGGTCAGCTGGATCTCTGCAACCCAGGTCTGGTAAGTTCTTTTTTAAATTAAATTAATCTTTTTTTTTTAAAGTTGGAGGCTGGAAGTCAGTCTGGAGGCACCAAGAAAAGTTTCTTTCAGGAACAACATTGCCTAATTCTGCCTGGAACTTTCCTATAGCCTCTTCAAATGGGATGCATAGAAAACAGCAAACCCTGGAGGTACCCTAGCCCAGAAAATCTAAAGTGGGACAAAATCATTTTCACAGGGAAGATGGAACTCATGCAGTACTAGCGAATGATGAAGAACAAAGTACTGAACAAAACACAGAACAAAATGCTGCCTCTGTTTGCAAATAGTCTGGGAGTTATACTTTGCGGGGCACTGCCTACCCCAGCTCCAAGCATTTGAATGGAGGTGGCCAGCAGAAGACTTCACCATCAGACTGATAGCTGTTAGGAAGCAGCAAGTTCATTATTCAGCCACATACGTCCCAACAGTCAACATTCCAGAAGGTGCAGCTGGCAGAGAATGTGGCAGTTGTATCACTAGTACGATGGCAAGCCAGACCTGTCAGTGCAGGATAATGCCAATTTTATTAATTACTGTTAGGCCTTCAGGTCCAATTCAAAGTGCTGATTATCAGTTATAAAGCAATTTATTTATTTCAATTTAAAACATTTATATGGCCTCTCATCTTATGTGCCATAAGCTTGGCAGCAATAAAAATATAAAAAGCCATAAAAACTATACAAAAACTCCCAGCACCTGAAAGGCAAACATTCCTCCAGACTTCAATATTCATCTTCATGGGGCCCCAATCCCAACGCTTGTGGGAAAAACCAGCATTTTAAGGTCTTCTGGAAGGCTAGGAGGACAAGGGCCTGCCAGATCTGAAGGGGAAGAGTGTTCCATACAGCAGGAGTCACCATGGAGAAGGTCCACCTCCTAAGTCCCACCAGATGACAACATTTAAGGGCAAATACCTGCCATATGGCACAGCAGCAGGATATGTCAGATACCTTGCTGGAATTGACTCTGCTTGTCTGGTCTAAATATCTATGGGTCCTGCTAAGAGTCCCCCAATCTCACAAGGCTCAAGGTGTCTGTCACTCTCCACTCTCTCCCAGCTCTTTGCAATATGTTTCCACAGAAGTACAAATATGTGTGGCTCTTTCTTTTCCTGCATTCTGCAAGGCACTTAAAGAACATTTTGTCCTACTTTGTCTGTGGTTCTCATTGATTCCAAGTGATCATTATAGTCAGGCTTATGTACTGGTGTGTCGGAAAGACCTTGAGAAACAGGGTGAATAGATGCTGCCTAGGGAATGGTCAGATAAGAGAGGGCTTAGCTCACAGCTGCATAATGGTGGAGAAAGAGGCTCAGAAGGAACCCTCCCTAACTTCTCAGGCTGTAAAGGAGGCGGTGGGAGATTTGTACTTTTAGACATGCAATATTCTGTTAATGTAGCTTTACAATAAAATAGAATTAGTTTATCTGGTTGTGTTTCCTGTCTGGTCTACCTGGTAAGGCTGACAGCTTATCCATTTTGTACTTATTGCTCTTGTCCCCCTTTTTTATTGTTCTTCCTTGGAAACTTCCCAGGGTCTTCATGGAGAGAATGGTTCACAAATACTGTGAAATTAATACACAAATGGGATAGGCCAGACATAACTTGAGCACTGCAAGAAGAACTAAGATAACATTATATCTGAAACAGACTCTTTTCCTCTCCTTCAACTAATTCACTTATATTAAAAGCACTTTTGGCTCCTTGCAATTGTCTACTAATTTCTTTAATGAAATGCCTACACCCAACTTCAAACTAATACATATGTATGTATCATGTGCAACACATCTACTTGTTCATTTACTTTAAAACATTCTGATTCTGTTCTTAGCCCCAAAAGACTTCCAGTGTATCTTATGTACCAGTGATGAGAAACTGGCTTTTCTCAGGAGTATAATGGAGTAGATGTGATGCACGAGGCAAAAAAGATGGTGAGGGAAAAGGAAAACAAAAACTTAGAGATTAGAAGTTACAGTTTGCATCATAACCAGATGGGATGTTCTCCCGGTCTTCTAATTCACTTACTCACAAAGGGAACAAATTGCTCATCCTATCATCTTTTTGGTTTATGTTGTTACTGTAAGGTGTGATCTAAATTCCTAAGGAAAGAATTACAGAGTAAAACATATGCTGTGTAAAGATTTTTAGAAAGAAAAACTAAACAGCGCTGAAATATACAACTGAGACATTTCCTTTATAATCTTCTTTTTTGCCCCACTATCAAAAGAAAACTGGCTATAAAGTTATGAACATTTGCCACTGTAAGTCAGATACAGATTTGTTCTTTCAATCCTACAGGGAGACAAGGGGAACAACTGAGAAGCATGTATGACAATGTCATTACACAAATGCCAGAATTTTTGTACTTGTATCCAATATTACAGAGACTTCTACATGCTGACCTCACTGTACTTTGTAAAAGATGCTGCTCCTTCCAATGTTTTATAGTAATTATCTTGGCTACTTCTCCACACTCGATACATTAACTGTTTGCATGTTAGTGCAATAATATATTTTAGTATACAGTGGTACCTCGGGATACGAACGCCTCTACTAACGAACTTTTCAGATTACGACCAGCTCCGGCCGCAAAAATTTACCTCGATGTGCGAACTCCGCCTCGGGGTACGGTCATTTTTCCGCCCTGACATGTGGTCCGCAGCCATTTTTCCACCCCTGACACGTGGTCCATGGCCGTTCTCCCACCGCGCCGTGCCGTGCCTGGCCGTTCTCCCACCGTGCGGCACGGCGCGGCGCCCGGCCGTTCTCACGCGGCGCCCGGCCATTCTTCCGCCACGCCACGCCGTGCCCAGCCGTTCTCCTGCCGCGCTGCGCGGCGCCCGGCCATTCTCGCGCCACGCTGCACCCGGCCGTTCTCCCACCGCGCCCGGCCGTTCTCCCGCCGCGCCGCGCCACGCCCAGCCGTTCTCCTGCCCCTGACGTGTGGTCCGTGGACGCCAGAACAGATTAACGGTAATTACATTGAACCTTATGGGAAAATTTGCTTTGGGGTGTGACCAAATTTGCAGGGCGGAACGGATTAACCGGATTTACATTGAACCCTATGGGGAAATTTGCGTCGGGTTACGACCAACTCAGGATATGCCCAGAGTCACGGAACGGATTAAGTTCGTATCCCGAGGTACCACTGTATTTGGGATACAGCCCAAAATGATAGGAGGCACTATCTTAATCAATTTTGACTGAGGAAAAAATCTAATGAGGGTTAGATCTACGTAGTACTTGGCTGGGAGACTAGGAGAAAAGCCCCAGGCCTTAGGTTAGATTGGAATGTTTTTTAAAAAATGAAGATGACAACAGCAAACTATTTCTGTGAAGAAAATAATTAATAAAAATTCATGTCTCTCTATAGTCACCAAGGATGGAGAAATTCAGAGAAACCATTTTTGTTTACCATAATTGAGAGTACTATGAATTTCAGACCAAAATATGGCAACACCAGGACAAGCCCAAACCACGTAAGTTAATATTCCAACTCTATAATTGTATGTCCAACACCAAAAAAATTGAGACAAAAACCAATGCTTATTAAATATTCTCTGAAGGGAGTCAACAAATGCAAACTATTGTTCCTATACTAACCACATGTTTATGTCAACAGAGGCTTTGTTCACAGTTTTTTTTAATTTGCCACTGATTTTTTTTTTTAAAAAAAGGACATTGCTATAAAAATTATTAAACTATTAACATTAATTTATTTGACTTCTATCAATTCCACATAAAATACAATTCTCGCTTAGGAACATCCAAGAAAAGATCCAAATCTTCTAACAGACTTGGAGTTTCAGAGGTTGCAACAATACTAAGATAAAAAAATTCTTAAATGAAGAAGACTTTTGAGTAAATTGCCAAGAAGCATTTTAAGGCAGCTCTTTTCAATTCTTCAAAGGTTTTAAAAATGGCTACAGTAATGGCAATACTATGGGAGGCCCAATTTTACTCTCCCAAAAAATTTTCAAGTTTTATTTTAAATGACGGCTTTCCCATAATATGAACAGAACTGAATCTTTATTGCAATCCATGACCAGTCCATAAAACACTTGGATATATAAAATCCCATAATATGAATTTTTCATGAATCAAAAGATCGTAGCAATTCAATATATTCCATATGTATATTGTGACATCAGTTACAGCTGTGAGTCAGATGTCTAAATCCAAAAATAGCTTAACACCTGCCAAGATTTCATATCGGTTGAATAGTAAGTTTGGAGTTTTAACTCAGATAGAAAGCAGTACTGAAAACAACTTCTGTAGAGAAAATAATATAGACGGGTCTATGTAGTCGCCAAGCTATTCCAAGTCTGCAGACCCTGCAAATTATGGGTTTAGTGCCCAGAGACCACCATTGTTTTCAAATTGTATTTTTTTTTAATGAGACCAGAAGGGAATGCAATATTAGAAGATCACACTAGCAGTATGTATGTTTAATTCAGTGTCAATGAAATGAAAACAAAAGTCATTTTTGTTCTGGTCCCACCTCCTACTGCGTGGAGTACAATGTGCTCAGTAAGGCGATGTACAACTAGCAGCCCAGAAAAAGTTGTGTGCTTCTGCTGTAATTGAAGCAAAAGTGTACACATGAAAAAACAAGAACATGTGAAAAATTAAGTGTCACAGTTGCCTTGGGAAACTGTAATTTAGGTACTAAAAATCTGCATAGTTCTTCATCATGCCCAAGAAAAATATTAAATTGTTTATAAAATGGCATGAATAGAGTGAAAGGAAATGAAAAAGCCTCTTAAAATAGAAATTGATCTTAGAGATTTAATTCATCCTAACCACATTCATCTTCCTTTAGATATTCAAAAGAATCTGAGACAGTCTCTTAATCTGTGACATGATACAGCCATAAACTCAGTTTAACTGTTTGAAAAATCTGTGGCTGCAATGGATGAAGCACTTAGGACACATAACACAGCACGTTCTTTCTTATTCTGGCTTAAACAAACCCACACTTTATAATATGTCCACATCTGATGCAGAAGGGACGGTGCTATTCAAAATTAAAAAGTAACATTTCCATAGATCATAATATTAGAACAATAAAGCACTTCATACCTCTGATGTTCTAACAGCCCACAGAACAGTTAACGGGCACTATAAATTCAAGTTAAATCCCACAAAACAGAAATCATAGTGAATCACTAAGAACTACTATCCAAATCCAGGCTTCCCCCATGCGACATCTAAATCTATAGGTAATACAATATGTATAGACATAGACAGACAGACAGACAGACAGATCTATGTAAGTCCATTATCTCCATCTAATATCAGCGGATTATATGGACCCTTTTCAGTCTGGGTTCGGGCTAAGGTACAGCTCTAAGACAGCATTGGTCATGCGTGCTGATGACCTTTGGAGGGCCTGGGATGGGGGTGGTGCAACTGCCCCGGCTCTCCTGGTTCTCTCAACAGCTTTCAGTACCATCAACCATGGTATCCTTCTGGACCAGCTCCAGGGATTGGGAGTGGAGGCACCATTTTTCAGTGGTTCTCCCCTTTTCTCTGTGGCTGGTTTCAGTTAGTAATAGTGGGGGAAGGTTCAGCCCTAGGCCCCTGCAGTGTGGGGTACTCAGGTCCCTCTCCTCTTTAACATCTACATGGAGCTGGTGGGTGAGGTCATCCAATGGCATGGGGTCTGTTATCATCAGTACATTTCCATCCCTGGCTGGTCAGGTGATGCTGCTGCAGTGCTGACCAAGCTCCTGGAGGCTATGAGGGTCTGTGTAACGATCTGCCCCTCACAACTCCCAACTTCAGTAACTCTCCTTGCAACCAGTAATGGTTCAAAAGAAAGTTCATTTATTGAGAACAAGTGTACAGTTCCAAGGCACTGCTAAGACTGAGCCCGCGCGTGCCAAAAGTTGCTTTTACTGTTTTTTCCTTTCCCCCTGAGCCCCCCTAACCTCCCAGTCTTCTCACAACCGCTTGTTGGTATGACCTTGAGCATTCCTCAGTCCTTAATAACAGCCCATCTGCCGCTAATGGTCATTTCTTCCGTCCATCTTTCCAGAACCTTCCAGCACCCCCCCCCCGTCTCTTAATGGCAGAACCGAAGTAAGCAAGCAAGCTGACAAACAATGTGGTTAATCGATTGCAAGGATTCTGACAGTCTGGATGGGAAGGAACTGACTTTGGTTTAACCCAGGTAAGATGAACCGGCTCTGGGTTTTTGGCCCCCAGGGTCTGGTGATTCGTCATCTTTGACTCTGGACTTGTTCACACCTCCCCAGACTGAGCGGGTGTGCACTTTGTGGGTCCTCCTGGACTCACAACTCCTGCTCAATGAGCAGCTAGCAGTCATGGCTAGCTATGGATATTCTGGTTTAAATGCATGGTTTTAACATCTTATTTCATAGGAAACCATGCACATTACTAGGGCGGTGCATGTGGGGGCTCCCCCAAATCTAGGGTTGCATTGCCTCCCCAATTTCTTAAACCAGCCCTGAGTTAAAGGGTGTAAAAAATAAAATAATAATAAAAAAAGGCTAGAGGAGATCCCCGCAGGTTCCACCTTTAACTAATTCTGGTTCATACTGCTGTCATTTAAATGTATCTGAATTTGAACTCTCAAAATTGCTTGTTTGTTATTAAAAGCCATACAGAATATCAGCCCAGATGCTGCCTGTGCAGGCAAACTGCCCATCCAGGAAAAATACCTACAGCTATTTGGAGAGATGGTTTTGCAATCCTGGGTAAAATGTGTAAAAAGAAAAAAGGACAACAATCAAAGGAGGATATTCTGAGATTCTAAGTGAGCCCAGAAAAAGTGCCAAATTTGTTCATTGTGTGCAGAAATGCTGAATAAGGTGTTTCTAGTGGGATTTCACTGCCATATGGAGTTTCTTTTTGGTCTCCTTGGTGACCAAGACTAGCCAAATGTCTTATGCAAATTTATATAATTAATACGGGTAGCTTCATTCAGCTTTTGTTTGCTCAGAATTTGGGTTTCCTGGATGAGCATTTTTTCCCCCTCAGAGTAGAATTCATGCCTGAGAATAAAATGGAAGGGAAAAAAGTTGGGACTAGAATCCGCAATCAATTTCTCCTGAAGCTGTTGGATTATAATTTCTGGCACCCTTCATTTTTGTTTTGGATAGCTAGGGCTAATACTGGCTGTGATTCAGCGATATTTGGAGCAATATCACCCAAGTAAGGTAAGGAAACAGAGGTTTAAATGAAGCACCATGCAATGTTGGGAATTCCCCAATGAAACTGTTGCTTCCAGCAAGTGCATTACACACCGTAGAGGCATGAAGACAGTGCAGAAAGTCACAACTGGAGATCAGCTGAAGGAAAACAATAACCTAAAGTGCCTTAAAAATATGTTCCATAGTAGAAGATACTTATTGTGTCTTCCGCTGCACCAAAATAGTCTCCAAATTGCTACTAAAGTTACAGACTGTTTTCTTTGAGCATTTGGTCAACCTGTTTGGTCGTTCGGGGGTTAGATGATTACGGTTGATAAAATTGGCCAAGTACCTGGATTAATTATACCGTGTTTATATGCCTTTATCTTTTATGGAAACTGTGAGGTATCAGCGTGAGCAGGAGGCAATTTCAGAATCACAGATGCACAGCAGGATAGATGGGCTAAACCACTGCCTCTGGCTGCAGAAGATGGCAAGGCTGATCTTTCTCCTGAACTTTGGCCAGCAGAAAACCTTGGTAGTTTACTGATTCCCAAATCTAGTTATTTTCTTCTTCCTCTGTTTTCTTTTGTGAGATGCCTTTTAGACTCTAAGTCTGCAGGCAATGTCTTATTGATCTCTTGCAATGCTTTTGGGGAGGCAGGATGGCAAAGCAAAAACGCATTAATGAACTGCTGAAACCAACATGGAGGCACTTAAAACTGGCTTCAAAGTAACCATATGGGAGGGATGTTTTCTGATTTTATAAGGGGAGCAATCTCTTTGCCTTCTTTGTTTATGCAACCTCTTTGCTAAATACAACATTTTAGGCTGACCAGATATGTGCTATTCCTAAAAGCTTCTATTTAGGAATAGCACATATCCTTGTACAATCATACCGTTTTTAATCTTAAATCTTTTGGGGCCAAATCATCCAGTACGGATGCCTTAATCTCCTGGGCTTTGAAACAACTTAGAGGCCATGGTGTTGTTGTTAGTGGGGTGCTGTTGTTGTTTTTTTAATCTGAGAAGGCACACTGAACTTGGAGCACTGTTTGCTCCCTTTTTATTTGCCATTTGAAATTGGCTTGTATCTGCTTGCATTCACAATGGGCTTGAATTATATGCTCAATTTGCTGACACCATGGCAATCTTTGGGCTCTCTACATGGCAGATGGGAAGCAGATAGCCAGGCACATGGGAGAGCTGTATAATTTATATGCTTTTTTGTCTCTTAGTTGTTTCTAAGGCACTTAACGTGTAGGAATGAATGCAATTTTCTGACTACGCAGGATAGGACATATGCCAGTTCCCAGTGTGCATAAATGGAAAATGTAGTGAGGCTTATGTTCATGGGCACCATTGACAGGCTCCATATATTCAGTGGAAAATCTAAACAGAACTTTTGAGAGTAGGCTCATAGGAGAGGACAACCAAGTGTCTCAGCTGCAAGCAGAGAATCCCAAATTTTTGCAACAAATATAGTATTTATTTATTTTATTTATTAGTCACATTTATAGGCCACCCATCTCACACAAAGCGACTCTATTTATATAATGAACAGGTAAGTAAGTGAAATTAAAAACAAACATTAATAGGAAAATGTGTCTTAATAAGCCACATTCGCACAGTAGGTTGTGGTTGTAACAACAGATACAAGCAAGGTGTATATGTATGCATGTACACTCACAAAGATGCACAATATGTAATTTCTGGTTCTGAGACTGGTAAAGATTCAGGCGACTATGTATAAACAACCAGCTGCAAGCTCATTCTTTATCAGTGGAAAAAAAAAGAACTACCAGTTTACAGGAAGGTAATTAGAAAGAAAAATAAAGCAATTTCTACACTAAGATATATCAGGGTATATTGGATGAGAATGGGAAATAGTTCAGTTGTTAGAATTCTTGTAAGCCCACCCTTTTTATCTCAATAAATCTTGCTAAAAATATTCCGAGTATTACGCTTGGAAAAGAATTAATTTTGGTTTCAGGCAGATGCCAAAAGCCTTTTATTCCTATATGCAAACATGCCATATAGCAATTGCAGTGCTAATGGCTCTATGTCAACAGATATGGAACAACACTGAAAAAGATTAGTTTATATCTAACCTGCAAAGGAAGATGCAAGAGAATGCAGAGGCTAAGATAGCGGAGGATAGGAGCCACTCGATTCTCCCCTTAGTGGCATGGCTAGATTAATGTCTCTTTAAATATTTTTTTGGCACCTACATGGATTTGGATTGGACCTCTGGATCTCTGGACTCAGACTTTCTCAGCTTTTGGTTGGCTGGAGCCAGACAACGGGATTGCGTTTGTTACCGGCTGCTCTGGCCACGTCTGCTGCATTGCACTGCGCATGAGCTGAGCGTGTTGGAACTGTTAGGAGCCGGGCGCATTTGGGAGGCTCTGAGGCATAGGAGCAGGCTGGAGCAGGCCAGAGATTGAAGGAGCGGGTCGGAGTGTGCCAGAACAAGTGCTGCCGCATTTGTGGAGCGGACACTGACTGGGTTAGGAGGTTGGGATCGTGAGCCGGCCACACTGGGACATTTGGTTACCGATGGAGCTAGCTGGAGAACGGGTCAGAGGAACAGACTGGAAGATGGGCTGCACCTATGGGCCGGCATGTTTACTGTGCTTTTGGCCTGCGCTGGCCTTAGGAAAGTCTGGAGACCAGAGAAGGGCTGAGGAGGTTGCAATCCACGTTGACTGCTATTTCAGACCTGGCCAGAGGAGTGGGCTGGAGCCCCCGATGGGTTGTGCTTGCTGCATCTCCATCTTTTGCTGCCAGTGTCTCTCACCCTGTGGACTGAGACTGTGTGGGATTTGCCATCTGGAGGAGCCAACCAAGACGCTGGAGCTTTAGGATATCGATGGTGGCTGGGTGGGGGGATAACAGCAGAGTGGCAGTTTCCCTCCGTTAGGTCCAAGAGAGGGAGAAGATGATTACTTGCCCCTCAACTCTGTCTGCTGGCTAGGTGCTCCTGCTTGTATGATTCCCCCCCTCGGGATGAGAGCCTGAGGAGAGGGTTGATTGGGTGGGGTGAATTTCCCTCTAGGGGGAAATAGGCAGGCCACAGTATTATGGGGTGATGGGTGGGGTGAAATATGGTGGGAGATGAGGAGCAGCTGCTCCCAGGGAACATGGGACTGATGTTTTATACCAGTTTTGCATTCCACCTCCTTGGTCTCAGCCCCTGTACCCAGACCTTCAGAGGCCCTGGCTTCTGGCTGCTGCTCTTAACGTTGGTCTGTAATAAGGCCTCCCTCATCTGTGATTTGATTGTGGATGAGAGAGCCGACCTGGCATGTATTACTGAGACCTGTCTAGGCCTGGAAGGGGGAGTGGCCCTTTTGGAGATATGCCCAGCTAGGCTTTGGGTGTGGCACCGGCTGAGAACCCAGGGCAGGGGTGGTCGTGTGATGATTGTCATCTGAGAATTGATTATGGCTTTCAGGGCTGCTTCCAGTTGGGATTGTTGCTGTTGTACCAGCCTCTCTGCTGCATAGAAACCTCTCTGCCTGAGCTCCTTGACTCCATTTCTACGTTGGCAGTGGAGTTCCCCAGACTTATGGTCTTCGGGGACTTCAATCTGCCTTTCCTGGGAGGAGGGTCTGAGGCAGCTCAGGAGTTCACAATCATCTAGACCCCAACACGGGACAGTGGTCACACACTGGATCTGGTATTCCTGTTGGAGCAGTGGCTAGGTGATCTGCAAATGGGGGAGCTTTTGGTGTCCCCTTTGTCAAGGCCAGATCACACTCTGATTACCATGGGATTTTCTGGCACTGCTATCCACTGCAGAGAGGCTGAACCCATTAGATTGGTCTGCCCCTGGCAACTGATGGACTTGGATGGGTTTCAGAGGGAGCTGGGGGTTGTTCCTGCTGGTCTGCTGCATGGTCCACCCAAAGCCTTGGTTGCCGCTTGGAATAAGGGGGTCGCTGAGGCATTGGATCAGATCGTGCCCATGGGACCTCTCCCCTCTAGGGATCCTGTCACTCCCAGTGGAGTGGAGGGAGATGAAGGAGGAGGAGGAGAGTGGAGGGAGATGAAGCGGGGGAAGAGACATCTAGAGCATCATTAGCACTCATCTAAGAATGAACTTGACTGAACATGGGTTAGAGTCACTATTAAGACCTACCTTGTGGCAGTAAGGGTGGAAAAGCGGCAGTACTTTTCCACTCTTATTGCGTCCACAGATTGCTGTCCTGCAGCCCTGTTTCAAGTGACATGAGCCCTAGGAACCTTTTGCAGGGACATATGAGGAATTTGCCCATGTCACACCTCTGCTTCATGGGCTGCATTGATTACCGGTTTGTTTCCAGATCCAATTCAAGGTGCTGGTGTTGACCTTTCCAGCCCTACATGGCATGGGACTGGGTTACTTGAGGGACTGCCTTTTCCTGATTACATTTGCCCATCCCACCAGATCCAGAGAGAGGGCATGTTACAGTTCCGTCGTTGAGGGAGCTACATTTGGCAGGCCCTAGATGGCAGGTCATTTCTATCATGGCATCCACATTGTGGAATATTCTCCTGCCTGAGGTGAGGTTGGTTCCATCATTTCTGATCTTCCGCAGGTCCCTCAAGACCTGGCTGTGCCATCAGGCCAGGGGACCCCAGGTGATTGGTGAACTAGAGAGGTGGCTCCATTATTATTAACATCCCTTCACCTACCATTTCTTTGTCTGAGCTTTGTTGTTGTTTTTTTTAGTTTTTAATGTTTTTAATAATAGTAATAGTAACTATAACTTATTAATTGTTTTAGCTTTGTTATATGCTGCCCAGAGTCACTTGTTGTGAGATGGGTGGCTATATAAATTGGGCAAATATATAAATCAGTAAATAATCGAATCCTTTGCTAATTCTTCATGCAAGCAAAACTTTGCTTATGATCTTACAAAGAAGAATGTAAGAAATGATCTAAAATGAGCCATGGAAAGAGCAGGAGAACACAAGGAGGAGGTTTCCCTTTGCTTCACTGACTACAGCAAAGCCTTTGTTTAGGTCATGCCAGAATATTAGAACAATTTAAGGCTAATAGTTCTGCCAGAGTACCTAATTATTCTTCTGAAGTATCTTTGCGATGAATAAGAAGCTATTGCAAGAACTGACATTGGAGTTCATGGCAAACAACGAGGATGAAAAAAAATGACAAAAAGCACGGCATGATGGGAAGATGTGAGATGTGTACTTGCGTCTGATACTGGGCCGCAAGTATGAAACAATGTGCAGTTTGCATTGTTACATCAGTCTGCTTGTATTCTCGCTGGCCGCCACTTTGTCCCCTGAGGATACCTGCGAGAAATGACTTTGTAGGGAACCCCCCCCCCAACTGGTTTTCAATATGGATGCACAATTGTTCTCATATCTGTTTAATGTACACAATGAATATTTTATAAGAAATGCAAGACTGGAAGTTGGAATTAAAAGTGCAGGTTAAAAGAACAACCATCTGACATATTATAATGGTATGTGGGAATGACCTTGGGAGACAGGACAACGAGGCGCAGCCAAGGGAATAGTCAGATAAGAGACAGCTTTGCCTGCAGCAGGAATGTGGGTGGGGCAGGACGCTCAGAAGATATCCTCCCTAGTTTCTTGGGCTGTGAAGGAGAATGAGGGGAGGGATGTTCTTTCAGACTTGCATGATTCTGTTAATGTAATCTTACAATAAAGTAAAATTAGCTCAACTGGTCATGTTTCCTGTCTGGTCTACCTCATAAGGCTGATACGTACGAAGTGGACATGATTTTGTTACATGAAAGTCTAATCTAGGTAGAGCTATTTATGAAGGTATAATGGAAAGTGAAAAATCTGGGTTAATGCTCAATATGAAGAAAACCAATGTAATCTTAACCTGCATGCCACTACTGTAAATTTATAAGTGATAGTTAAGATGATAGATCGTTTTGTTTTCTTGTGCTCAAAAATAAATAAAGATGGGCAGTGTGCTGGAGTGGTAAAGAGATTGTAAAGGAAAGCAGTGGCAAACTTAAAGATCATGAAGGATCAAAATATTTCTATGACAATAAAGGTCTATCTGATTAAAGCCATGTTTATTTCCCCAATAGTACTGTACAGCTATGGAAACTCAACATTAAGATAAAAACAGTGTAGACTGCTGAAATTATAGCCATCACACAGCATTTGCCCTAGCTAGGTTTGATATGTTCACAGATGGAGATACCAAAAGATTCCAAAAGATTCTCTACCTTAATTTCCTCTGCAGACATGACTCCTACACTACAGAGGATATATACCATGTCTTACTATGATGTTTATACACTTACATGCTGTATTAATTGTACTTCTCGTAAAAGAACTGCCAGGCACTGAATATCTCTTCTTCTGGGAGACCATAGGCCATGGTTACAAATAACATGGCCAAATTTTGCCTAGCAGTATAAGAAGGCAGTAATATTATCCAACATGGTTGAGCCCCTTTAAAACGTTCAGCTTTTAAAATCTACCCACAGATCAATCCTTGTTACCTTTTAAATCCTTTGCTATTGTTGTATTTCTGAATTATGATGTATTTTATGTCCATGGCTATAATAACATCTTATTTACCTTTGAATTATGGATTTGAAGACAGCTTCTAAGAGTAGAATGACTGACTTCTCCCTCTGAGGATATGATCAGCAAAAGAGGCTAATATTCTTTGGGCACACAGCATAAGTAAATGATGAGCTAAAAATAGTCAGCTTGGCAGTGGATGGATAAGATTGCTCGACTATTACAATGCGCTCAACATGGGGCTTGCCTCAGGCCTCTTAGAAGGTTCAGCTGATCCAGAACATAGTGGTGCAAAGCAGTGATAGGCTTGCCTCAGCATGCCCATGTAACACTCTTGTTGCTTGAGCTGCTTCTGGTGTGATTCAAGATGCTGGTTATCATATATAAAGCTATACATAGCAAAAGGCCCGGTTATTTGAGGGACCACCTATGTCCCGTGGCCTCTGCCCAGCCAGTATGAACTGACAGACTGTGTTTACACAAGGTCCCCTTGATTAAACAGTGTCATCCATTGGGACCCAGGAAGCATGCCTTCTCTGTAGTGTTTGGAGTTAAGTAGCATCAAAAATTGAACAAACAAATGAACAAATGAACAAATGAATAAATAAATATAGTCCCTAGAAGATGAATTCAACTTGAAGGCACCTTACCATATAAACATATACGATGACATATGTAGTACATATAGAAGCACCTAACCATAGCATATATGTTGATTGTTAGTTCCAGCTGCTGGGAAATCCATACTCCATAGAGCCTAATACAAGCACTGCCAGCCCCACCAGGCCAGCACAGATGTGTAATCCTTCTGCCCTCAATCAGCTACAGTTTGACCAGAATGAGAGAACAGGTTTTGGAATCGTTCAACAGAGTTAGTACTCTGAGACTACTTAATTCCCAGGGCTATGATGCTTCTGATCTGTAGTGTTAACATTTTGACTTGAGCTAGAAATGCAATCAAAGGAAAAGTGATAGTTCATTCAGTCAGCACCTTCACACAATCCTTGCCATTGACAATGTGGAGCCCTGCACATGATTGTATGAGAAAGTAGAGTGTCTGAATTTGATGTAGCAAAATACTATTTTCAAAGTGCACTATTTTATCCAAGGGCAAAAATAATATTCATTTTAACTTTTATTGATTTTATTGTAATTTATTTGATTGTCATGAGCCACCCAGAGTTGTTGAGAGTCAAGCGGCATACAAGTTTAATAAATTATTATTATCCTGCCCTGGGAGCACATATGCTGATCATGTAACTGTTGGGTGGAATGTATTTGCATTACTGGCACAGACACATATTGGCTGTTTTCAAATATTATTATGTTTTACAATAATCTCACATACTATTGTGGAGATTTAGCAGTTCATTTTCAGGTACAGGTAGTCCTCGCTATCTGACCACAATAGGGATTGGAATTTAGATTGCTAAGCAATTTGGTCATTAAGCGAATCAGAGCTGATTTTACCACCTTTTTTATGATGGTTGTTAAACAAATCACTGCAGTCGTTAAGCGAATCTAGCTTCCCCATTGGACATTTTTGCCAGAATTCACTTAACAACCACATGATTCACTTAATGACCACATGGTTTGCTTAACTACTGTGGTGATTTGCTTAATGACCATTGTAAAAAATGTCACAAATTGCAATCACATGACCGTGGGGGTCATATAGCACTTTTACCAAGGTTGTCGTAACTCCAGACAGTAACTCCAAACAAACAGTTGTTAAGTGAGGACTACCTGTATTGGAGAACCTCATCTGAGGACAAACAGATCTTTCTTTGAAGATTTCATTGTATGAACCTAAAGTAAAGCTAAAACATAGTTTGAATTCTGTATTGTTTCTGAGTGCAAGAGAAAATAAGATATTAATGTAAAAAAAAGGCTTTAGGAAATAATACATCTTATTTTTTAATTAATTCATAGCAAGGACTCAAAAGAAATCTCCTAAGCACACAATGCTCTGTTGTTTCGCTGCATGCATACCAAAAGTGAATACATGTTCTGAAACAAAAACAGCTTGTTACTGACAAATATATGCAAAGCTTATCACATCTTAATATAGCCAGAGAGGTCCTACAGAATTGAACAGCTAATCTTTATTAAACATCAGATAAATTCTTAATATGACCTTGCATATACCTTGCCACCAGCAAATCTTGCCAAAATTTAATGAATTTCTTTGTTCAGCATGCCATACAGAAATAATACTGCTATAAGGAATAAAAGAGACAAAGAATTTCCACCTACTTCTAACAAAGGGACAACAATTCCAAGGGCCTTCATTAATTTATTGCCCTCTTCTAAACTTCCAGATGGCACAAACGTTAAATGTTCTTTATAAAGAAACTGATATGTGTGACAAGGCAGAAAGCCCTGAGTTTTGTTTTTTAAATATTTGTTCAGAGCAGCACCATAAACATTTGGAAATCATTTTCTGGCAAGGCTTACACTGAATAAGAGAAGGGCTACAGTACATTTCACGATTTACAGATGCACCCAGTTGTTAATCCTCCCCAGACTATCCCTAGATATTTCTTTAATATCTTATACGGTCCATCTATTTACTTTGGCCTGAATTGGGGTGCTAGTTATTAGGGCAACAACCAGTAGATATATAAGCTTCCCATATGATAGTTAAACTTGCTTCTGTTCAGACTTGGAGGCAGAATCTGTCTCACACGTGCTATTAAAATGTTCATTGTACACCCAATGGTGATCAGGTTTAATACTTTCAACTGTTAACAACTCTAATTGCCATTGTGACCAGGGAGTCATTATCCTTCTCCTGGGTGGCCACTCTTCAGAAACCTCTAAGAAGGTTGTAAAATTCTTATGAATAGCTATAATTGTTACAGGTAGTCCTTAACTCATGACCATTCCTTTAGCGTCCATTTAAAGTTGCGACAGCGCTGAGAAAAGTGACTTATGACCTGTCCTTGCACTTACAACTGTCGCAGCATCTCTGCAGTCACATGATCAAAATTCAGGCACTTGGCAACCATCATGTATTTATAATGATTGCAGTGTCCTGGGGTCATGTGATCGCTATTTGCAACCTTCCCAGATGGCTTCTGACAAGCAAAATCAATGGGGAACCACGTGATTCACTTTACGACCACACATTTTGCTTAACATGATCACATGCTTCACTTAAGAACCATGGTGATTCGCTTAATGATCACCACAAAACA
Source organism: Python bivittatus (assembly GCF_059951505.1). Classification (NCBI taxonomy): domain Eukaryota; kingdom Metazoa; phylum Chordata; class Lepidosauria; order Squamata; family Pythonidae; genus Python; species Python bivittatus. The sequence goes on along the minus strand of NW_028277037.1, from coordinate 7,133,873 downwards.
TATTGTAAAGTTGGGTGTGGTCACACAATGCCTCATTTAATGACCCCACCACTTAACACTGAATTTTCTGGTCCCTATTGTGGTCATAAGTTGAGTACTACCTGAACAAGCCATCTGGTTCTTCCCTCATGTTATTAACTGTTACCTGCTAATTATTTTAGGATTCTTTCACAATTTTTAAAATTCCCTTTTATAGTTATTGCATTATATTGCTGGCCTTTTGAGTGTGTTTGGTCTTGGATCATAAACAAAATTTGATTGATTGATTTATAGGAGTACCAACATGTTTCATATAAATATTGCCTTCATGACATCTTGTTCCAAAGATCATCTCAGCATCCTCAAATAGGGTCACCATACATAGAAACTCCATCTTAGAGACCAATGCAGTGAAAGAATACAGGCAGGCACTAGACAAGTTGATTGTGGTAAGTCTAATAATTCTTACAAATTTAAGAACATAAAAATGAATAGTAATGACTCAGTGGTAAAGCACATGCAAAAGACTGATACTCAGCTTCTACAAGATAGGGCTGGGAAATAATTCTGCTTGAAATCTGGGAAAGATGCACCATGCTGTGTTCAAAGGGCAATGGTCTGCTTTGGTACAGTATAAGCCAACTGTTTTACAATTTACAAAATGCGTTAGAAGAGGAAATAAATCCAGAGATGTTTTTCTGTTTCTGAAAGTGGAAAAATGAGGATGTACACAGAATCTGTATATTAGATATGCATAGAACTGTTTCAATAGTGCCTGTGGCAGTTTTTGCAGACTGATGCTAATAGTGTTTTCCTTTCCATTCATAGTTCTTGGATCCAATGCCAAGACTTGCAAACCAGCAATGTTAATTGAGCCATCTTTGTCTAGTTGGCAAACTCTCAATTCCATCTACAATGCATCTACTTTCAAGAACTGCCCTGACTGAGGATTAAACCAGTCGACAAAGAGGTTCATTTTTAATCCTGCTCTTAACTCATAAGACATCTTTCTTCCATTATCTTTGCCAAGAGTGCCTTTCAATTTGTTAATAATAATATTCACAGGATTCAAGGTCCTCCATATAATAGTAGTAGTGTGAATTCCTGGAGATAGCTTCTTGGCAAATTAAAGGCATTTCAACTTTTAAGAGCAACAAAGAGGTCAGCAGTTCAATTGCTTAAGGGATTCTTTGGTGTTTATCAAATGAAAGATGAAAAGGAAGGAAGTTATACTTGAATGTTTACCAAATTGCAAATTGTCATCTCGAAAGGAAATCTGTTTTGATTCTGAAAGCTTACAGCTAGGATAGTCTTCATGACCTTTTCATAACATTTCTGTCTTGCAGGTCATTTTATAGTAATATGCTTTAAAAGCTGTGAAAACATCTTAATACTACAGATTGCTAAAGCAGTCTTTCTTAAACTTTTCAAGACTACAGCAGTACCATTTCTTAAAAAATGAGGAACTCCAGGACTTTCTTAAAAACCAGGTGAGGGAAATTAAAAGGAAATTTGAAATACAATATGTTTCAATTTCATGCTTGATTTCTCCTTATGATTAATGCATCAATTATAAATCTTAATGGGATATATGACTTTGTATATGATGGCATATTTCATCAATGTCTAGAGTGAGAATTGCTGAAGTTTTAGGGCTGGTGTAACCTTCATCTTACACATATGGACTTGGTTGTAGTGAGTGATGAAAATCCAAGGAAGTTGAAGGAGAAGTAATCAAAACTTCAATGGAATTTGCCTAACTCATTACATTTTTAGACTGTCCACAACTCATTTTCTTTATTGTAGTTAGATCTTTGAGTGGGGTGGGGTATGAGGGTTGAATGCTATCTATGATTATTTTGATAGGATGTGTTATGCAATGTATCATTTGTGCTAGATAGCAAAATAAGATCAACATCCAACCTTAAAGTGGACTGAAATACACAAATCGCTGATGCTTTATTTACTTAAAAGCAAATAAGTGGAACTTGCTTTAGTGTGAAGAGGTAGGCTAAGAATTTTAATAGGAAATATCTTGTTTCTCTGTTGGAGAAGACTCCTGAGAATACTGTGGACAACCAAGGAAACAAACAAATGGATCATCAAACAAATCAACCCAGAGTCCTCACTTGAGGCACAAATGACCAGGCTCAAATTGTCCTACTTCAAACATATTACGCGAAGACCTAGCTCTCTAGAGAAGGCTCTAATACTGGGAAAGGCGGAAGGAAAGAGAAGAAGAGGATGACCAGCCACAAGGTGGATGGACTTAGTTACAGTGGTGATGGGTGACTGAGACTAGGTTAGGAACAGATCATCATGGAGAAAATCTATCTATGCAGTCACTAGGAGTTGAAAATGACTTGATGGCGTATAATCAGTCACCTTATTTCTTAATTTTCTTCCTTACTACAAAATCTGAATTTCACCCTCAAAGAGTTTTGTGCCATCTCTACTTCCTGGAATGAAACAAAGGACTTGCTTCATTATGCTGTGAGATGCATGTCATACAATATGCTGGGAAGACATACATTGTTCTATTTGTGGTGCTAAATAAGCTTATTATCATTTGATGATGCTACAAATTGTCTGTTTTCATTAAATTGCTTCCTATGTTTAAATGAACGATGGGTCATTCAGAACTCCGTTTTTTGGATTGGCACAACTGATTAAAAAAATAAACTAACCCCAAGGGCTAATTAGCTCATAGTGCAGAACACTTACTAAGGGGATCTGTTTGACCTCAGGTGCTTGTTGGATACTTGAAAGTGGCTTCAAAATGTTAAATATAAACACAAGTTTAATGAACATATACAGGCTTAAGTCTCCTAAAGTTTTGTATAGTGACAAACCTTTACCTAATATGCTTCCTCTCATTTCAGAAATTACCTTTTTTTTCTTTATATAATTAATAAAACAGAATAGAAAAAAAAGAGAAAAAAATAACAAAAAGAAAAAGAGAGGAAAAGAGAGGAAAAATAATCTCAATGCATTCAGAACAAGATGAATGTTGTATAGGAGCTTCTCATGCATATGTGTGTGTGTGTGCACGTGTATGTGTATGTACATGTATGTGTGTATGCATTGTGTGTATGTATGTATGTGTGTGTGTATATATATGAAATTTTTACTTAACAGTTTCAATAAGAATATTACTTTGCTTTACAATCTGATGTCAAGCTTAGTGATAACTACTGAAAAGAAAATTATATATTGTTATTATATATAATCCTGCAATTATGACAATATTCTGTTATGCCTGTTTAACTCCTTTGACATTAAAGCCTATTTTTATCCCAAAGAGCTTAATTTCTGCAAGTGAATGAGAACTTTATTTTGAATTGAAAATGCAATATATCTTTGTACCTGCGCATGTTTTGATGTTAACATTATATTTATCCAATAGGAAAGCAAGTCCTGTCTTCTCAATAATTACCTGTAATTGGGAGGGGGAAGGGTGAACCTGAAGATGCAAAATGCTCGTGAAAATAAATGGATGGGTAGCTTGCAAATGGCTTCACTGTTGGAAAGCATGGATGCCTTTAAAATTAGTCATAGCTTAGAAGTGGTAAATTCAACTCTGCAATACTTAAATTGGGCTTGTCTCCTCTCCTCTCTGTTTAGTTACGACTTTTCCCTTTATTCTATCTCTATCCTCTCTTGAAATGTTCCAAAGGTGTCCCAATTATGCAACAGGCCCATTTTATTCTGGATACCACAAAACACTTCTGCTTTGGAGGATTTACTATTAGAACAAGAACAGACAAACATACAAGTGAACAGCCCCTGGAATGACCTGGGATGGAGACAAGGCAAGGAAGAAGTTCAACATGGTACAGAAGAGGTAGAAGAACGCTATGGTCCTTTCTGGAATGTTTGGTTCCAAACTAGTGAATTTGGCACATCCCTAGGTGGTATATGCAAATGGACATCAATTTATTTATTTATTTAAATTTAGAGAGCTTCCTTCAGTTCAGTTAACTCTGGGCAGCTGAGGATAAAAACAAACAATAATCTAAGTCATCTAATAACACACCCACCCCCTGCTCCCCAAATTCCCAAATAATACAAGACAACCCAAGGAAGCCATTCTTCACGCCAGGGCCTGGGAAAAGAGCCAGGTCATCAAGGCTCAAATAGGGGACAGTAGGGGTGGGGTGAGGGGCAATGTAAACCTCTAGAGCAGTGTTGTCCAAACTTGGCCACTTGGCCACTTTAAGATGAGTGGACTTCAACTCCCAGAATTCCCCAGCCAGGCTGGCTGGGGAATTCTGGGAGTTGAAGTCCACTCATCTTAAAGTGGCCAAGTTTGGACAACACTGCTCTAGAGGACTGCCATTCCAGAGGGCAGATGCAATGATAGAGAAGGCACACTTCCGGGGACATTATTTCAAAGATAGGACCTGGAGTACACCCCCACTCTGCTGAATCTTGCATGGTGGGCAGAAACTACGGAAAACGTTTACAATTTCATATCCAATTAATTCAATTAGTTAAATTTTCTCCAGCAGAGTCTCTTAGTTCTTCTTCAGCCTCCTCCCAAATTCATAGGTAATTATTGGGAAGATGGAATTTGCTTTCTTACTGGGTAAATATGATATTAGCATCAAAAGCATGCACAGGTACACACACACACCTCCCAACACATCATAAGCCACACTTACCCATTTCTTGGCAAGGGTGAGAGAAAGAATCTCCAGGTTAATATTAACTGGAGCTAGCAACTCTAAGTTGGCAAGACACGAAAATGGACATTGCACAGGGTTAAAAAAAATTATGCTTCCCCCCCCCTTTCTACTTTCCTTTCATGCAGTTGACCTTAAATACAGGGATGTGCATTCCAACGTGGCACTTAGTCAATTTGCTATGAAGCCATATTATCTGTAAGATGTGAGATCTTCTTAACATTGTACAGTAGTTAGAAGCAACTGTTGCATTTTTTTTTAAAGTCCAAAGTAAATGGAGTATTTCACATGGAGAGCCCTGACCGATTGGAAGATTAGTCCATAACATTTGTTATGTAGGATTTCTAAATCACTAAGCTTTCAACTTCTGCTAGGAACAGTTTCTCAGTATGACAGAGTACAAGCTTATATCCCTGTACTTAATGGGATCTGGTCAGCAAGAAATCTGCTGAGGGAGGCTGCTATGTCCAAGAAACTCAAATTTAAATGTGAAGGAAAATTAAGTGAATGAGTGCATGAATTTTTTTTTATAGATGTGAGCATCAGAAAAAGAGGAAGAATTCACAAAATGCCGGTGATATCATATTCACACTCTGAGTTTAACCCTGGGTGCTAAAACAGATAAGGCCAACTATATCTGAGCAGCTGATTAGAATAGTTACAGGGTACAAAATGTAGCCTGAGGACACCAATGTGGCCAAAGATTCCTCTTTGGTGTGCACCAAGTTCCTGCCCCATCTGAACTGTTGCACTGGGGGTAGGGGCACATATATACATAATTTTTTAAAAAATGGGTCTCATAACATTTCTGAGGAACCACGGATAGCTACACTCAATACTTTGTTCAAAAGTGTGTCTGTTTCCCTGTAAAATGGTCAAAGGCAAAGAGGAAAAATAGGGAGAGTCCTATGTAAGCATTCTGGTAAATTAATACGTTGTAATTGGCTATGGCAACTGTTCTGTGAATATCCCCTTACTGCCATTTTTTAAGATGATGCAAAATATGTTCTCAGAGTTCCAAATATGTCCATCAGCCCACCCCACCCTCCAAAGTGGAGGATCTCTTGAATAGCTCTTTCTACAGTCAATATACACTGACCCTGTTTGCCCAAGATACTCTGTCTCTGCAGAAGGCCAGAGAACAAATGGGTGTGCCACAATAATAATACAGAGGTGTCTATTGTTCCTCCTGCCCCAAAGTGAAAGGTGCTCAGCCTGTTATATGGCACAGGTGAGGGAAAGAGACATGAGATCTGTACCTTACTTCATCTATAAATATGGCTTGCATTTAACACCTGGCAGTTGCTGGATTTCTTTAATGAATGCTCTAGTTCTTCCAATAAACACCGATGATCAAAGGCTTCAAGTCCCAGTACTGGTTGGAAGAAATGGAATTTCTTTAAGTACAATGACATCTGCATTATTAATCTTCAATCTAGTATTAAAATGTTGCTGCAAAATCTGACATTACCCCCATCACAGCTCCTGACTGGTGGACTGGAAGCACACAGTCGCTCTAACAGGATCGTAAACGGTCATTTGTGGAATATAATATGTGTACCCCTGCCACAGTCCTGCCTCGCACCACAAAAGTATGTCACTGTATCACAGAGTACTTTCCCATTGGCAAGGCAGCCAATTAGTACAATGGATTCTCTCTCTCTATATATAACATTTCAGCTAGTTTCAGCCACACTTTCTCTCCAGCTCTTTTTGTTTGAGGATTATGTTTGCAAAACCTGGTAACTCACTGAATTTATTGGGTCCCTCCATATGACTGACTGGATGAAGTTAGTTAATTTCTGTGCATGACTAGGTCTGTTATGGGGTAAATTTAACTCCCTGCGGATTAACTGACTGGACATATAACCCTATTTTGGTATTCCTACAACATTCTAAACACTCCTTCCTTTTAACCACATTCTCTCCCATTAGGGAAACCCTTTATAGAGTTTTTGCTGAAAATGGATAAAAATGAATGGCTGATTTTGGGATTTATGGATTAAATAGGTTTGTTTATGGGAAAAAGGGAACTAGGATATGCAACATGGGAGGGGGGAGATGGTAATTATTATGCTTGTAACTGCTGCAAAGAAGATCAGATGCTGCTTCTTTAGATACCTTTCTTCTTCCTTTTTTGTTATTCACTTTTTCTTTTACCCTTTTATAATTGTTTTAAATTTCTTCAGTTTCCGTAGTTTTTAAAATCTTTGTAAAATGATCTTTTCATAAACGTTATTAAGAAAAATAAACACTCCTCCCCATTTAAGTGTGCTGCAAAAACAGAGTCTTGTTATGACTCAAGAAACCATTTTAAATTGCATAGTCCTGGTTCCATATTATGCTTATTCTGACTCACCCAGCCAGTTATGATTCAAGTGTGTATTCTAGTTATTGCTCAGTGTGACCAGAAAGCGAAAGTCAAATCACATTTTGGACAGTCGCTCTAGTTCTCTCTGTGTGAGGTTCAGCGGGGCTCCTCCAATTTCCAGCTTTAGCAAGGACAGCCAGCGACCACGGTTGCCTTTAGCTCAAGCAGCGGAACTTAAATTGATCGCTTTTACGTAAAGATTTCTACGACTGGGCTGTAGCTCAGGTGTTTTTAGAGAGATAAAGATAGCAGAATTTCTTTAAGTAAAATGGTTTCCCACATTTCCTTTCAAAAAAATATAATTGGGGAATCAGCAAGGAGCATCACCGATGACCTCAATGCCATTTATCTGCAAGCAGTTTATCTGAAGCGTGGCCACAACTAAATGGGTGAGATATCATTTGGCTAACTTTCTTTTGGATCAATTTGATCGTCAGCAATCAGATGGAGTTCAGTGGTTCAGAAAAACACCTGTTTTCCACCCCAGCTCTTTTTCAAATGTTATTCATAGCCTGCAAAAAGTGAGAAATAATTCTCCCTGTAAATATCAAAAACACCATAAGCAAAACAGTCAAAAGCACTTTGTTAACTGTTCGTTTTGGCCCGATGGGGCATGTTTATTTAGAATTAATCCCACGGACAAAGATCCTTCCAGTAGGATTTCCGGAACTGGACTGTGAAAATCTGAATGACCACTAGATGACAGCATAGAGATACTGAAAACTCACTGTTCCATGTTCAACATCTTCTTAGCTAGCATAGCTTCTGTTCATGATGCCAGAGAGCAATGGGAGTTGTAGACCGTCCACTCCTACGGGTTATCAGGTTAAGGAATATTTTTATAAAATCCCCAATGGGCTATAAAATGGCAAGTGTCATGAATGACCTCATGACAGCCCTTTGATAGATAAGAGAGGATCCCAGTATGTTGGCTTACACTGTCCATTACTGGTCCCAGCCTTAAACAAAGCTAAACCTAACATCTGTATGTAAGTTTAGGTTATTTGTTTTTTGTTTTTTGTTTAATTTAAATGATGTATAAGGCTGCCCCACTCAGAATTTATGACTCTGAGTGGTGTACAAGTATACACCAATATAAAAATCACAACTATACATCCAAAGCCAAGTTTGGAAATAGCACCCATTTCCTTTCCTAACAGAAAGGGCTCATGTACCATCCTGACCCAGTGCATGGGGAAAGAAACAGTCTCCATGACTCTATGAAAGGTGAGTAGGGTTGGGGCCCCCTGTATCTTGAGGAGCTCATTCCAAAAGGGTAGGCACAGCAACAGAGAAGACACATATCCCAGGTCTTGTTAGATGACATTGTCTCAGAGATGGGAGCTGAAGTATGTGTTTGGTATGGGCAGTAATAACCAGAGACAGATGATCCTGTAAATAGCCCAGTCTTGTGTCATGTAGGGCTTTATTATGATAATCAGCAACTTGAATTGCACCCGTAAATCTACTAGAAGCCAGTGCAGCTCGCGGAATAGTAGTGGTACATAGGCATACTGAGACCCACCTTTTACTACCTGCCCTGTTGCCTTCAGGACCAGCTGTGGCTTCCAGATAGTCGTCAAGGGCACCCCCATGAAGAGCACATTGTAGAATTCCAACTGGGAGGTGACGAAGGTGTGAATGGCTTTATATTTGTAGTGCACATTTAAGATGAGAATATGATGTACTCCTGAGTAGGCAAAGTAGGCATAATAGTAAGCCATTCTCTTTAATTAAGAACATACTCTTTGTTAATTTTAAGAAATGTACCAAGGGATGTTCTTGTGCACTTTGTCAGGAAGAGGACCAGAGAGCAGGTCTTGCAGCAACATTTTAATACTAGATTGAAGATTAATAATGCAGATGTAATTGCACTTAAAGAAATTCCGATCAGAATATTGCATAAAAGAAAAGAGTTTTTTTTTTTAACTGACTAGCTTAAGCAACAAAAGATACAATTCCATTGGGATAAATTGGAATGTGTGATTTTTACTTTTAAACAGCAGAGGTTTTGACTTAACTCAGTTTTAAAGGCCAGAGATTTCCTAGAAAAATTCAAAGAAGAAATGAAAGAAATGCAAATAGAAGTGACAGAAGGAGCCATCCAACAGACATAACAAGAAACTGAAGAAGAGGCTACTACGTTAGTTGCTACAGGTATTGACTTTTCTAAATCTTTGGCATAAATATGGATTTTAAATGCCCAACATGGAATATAAATGGAGCGAATGCTCTGCAAAAAAGAACATTATTTCACTATCTGAAAAAATCGAAACAAGATGTTTGTTTACAAGAAACACATATTAGAAAGGACAAAACATATCTGATATATAAAAATGTAGGTGAAGAGTTTATTTCAGCAGGAACCAAAAACAGAAATGGAGTTGTTTTGTATATAAATCCACACCTACAGTCAGAGCTGTTATTGGCTGATGACTATGGCAGACACGTGTGGGTGGAAGTTAATTTAAATGTAGCTGAGACTTTGATATTAGGAATTAATGCCCCATATGAAAATAAAGCAACATTTTATAAAGGACATATGGATAAATTACTGGATTTATCGTATGAAAATTGGTGCCTAATGGGAGACTGGAATGGAGTGGACTGTCCTGAAAAAGATAGAACCTCTGAGAAAGATATTAAGAGAACACAGATTTCCGGGGAAGAAATGGTGAACTGAAGACAGTTCTGATAAAAGTGGAGCTGATGACCACAGCGAAATGAAGAGTTGGTGAGTAGATTGCTTCTCTGTAATACCGCACTGGACAAGGAAAGGACCTGATATCACCCACAAGTGCTCCATACAGCTGCTTCTTGCAAGGAGATTGCAAGACAGCAGTCTCTCTGGTGGGTTTAGAGCTCTGGGAGATGAGGGAATAGCCATCTTGCTGAAACCATGGTCAGCACTTTTAAGGACACTGGGTTTGCATCCTTTCTTTTCTAATCACTTTTAGAAATTGCTTGTTAACTGCTTTTCAGCTATTAGGAACCTTTGGATCAAGAAGTTTTACAGTACCGGGAGTTTCCTTCAATCCTTAGTGAATGAAATTTAAATACAAGTTTAAGGACTTAATTTTTTTTCTGGAATAAACAGCAAAAGAATGATTAAAACTTTGATTTTAGAAAGTTACAAACGGACTAAGGGTCCAGATAAATTTGAAATAAGATTTTGGAGCTAATTATAGGAATCTTTCATGAGGAAAAATGCTTTTGTTTTGAATTCTTAAAAAAAAAAAACATGATAGGATGGGACTTTGAGGGTTTGACACTAGAGGGAACTAGAAGGAACTAAAGATTACAATTAAAGGAGAAGAACACTTAAATTTGACTCACTAATACAGAATGGAGCAGAATATTTTAACTTCGGAGATACTGAAATATATTTTTGAACAATGGACCCTGAAGTTGACTGTCTGCTTCTATAGATACACTGTGTTTAAAGATGTTAGGGAAGAGGAACAAGTTTTATTGGACAAGACTGACACTGATCTGAAAGTGGATTTAAAAATGACAAGCTACAAGAATGATATGGAAAAAGATGCTATAAGGGACATACAAAAGAAACTGGCTGATGTCTTAATAATGAAAAGGGATATACAAATAACAAACCAAGAGAGTGACCTGGATAATTTTCCTATATTGGATTTACAAAAGAACCTTGTTGAAGCTTTGAAGAATTTTGTGAGAAGGAACAAAGAAAAAATGAAAATAAACCAGGTTTTAGAACATCATTTGAAGGGAGTAAAGATCAAGATTGTTAAAAGTAAAAGGAAGGAATATAAAGTTGGTTTATCTGATCAAGGTTAAAATAGATATGTTGTTATCTCTGGTAACCCTTAATGGCCTGCTGATCAGGACTGAAATGATGAGGTTTTAAGGATTTGTTTAGAGATAAGAGATGAAATATGGGAAGAAGAGATCATTTGTTGTATTTTAAGAGAAAGTGATAAGTTACTAAAATTGTTTATACTTGTGATGAAGGGGGAAGTCATTTTTTATATATTTCTTTTCTTTTTCTTTACTATATTTTATCGTTTTTTATTTGTGAGCTGCCTAGAGTCACTTATACATGCGGTATATACATTTGATTAATAAAATAAAATAAATAACTAAATATATTCTTATTTTTTCTTTCTTTTCTATTGTTTTTCTCTATTTTCTTTTTCTTTTATGCACCTTTTATTTATTCCTTTTCTTTTTTTCTTTTTTTAGTCTGTATTAGTTTTTTATCATTGCAGTTGTAATTTTTAATAAAATTGCTATTAAAAAATGAAAGATATTAAGAGAAAACAAGGCAAACTACTGAAAATATTCTTTGACATGATGGACAATTTAGAACTTGTAGATGTAGGGAGACATGAAAATGGTGGACTTTCAGGGGAAGCATTGGAGGACTGAAGACAGCTCTGCAAAGAGCAGAGCCAATGGCCATAGTAGAAAGAGGAGCCGGTGAATGGATCAGCTCCTCAGAACTCTCCGGATTAAGGAGAGGACTAGGATCATCCACAAATTTGCTCTTTAACAGAGGCTCCCCATGAAGAGATTATAAAATAGCAATCTCCGGTGGGTTTTAGAACTCTGGGAGCTGGGGGGAAATCACCTTGCCTAAGCTGTGGTTTGGTGCCTTTAAAAGGACACTGGGTTCACCCACTTCCTCTCTTAATCACCTTAGGTAATTGATTGTTATCTATTTTTTGGATGTTAAGAATCTTCAGAAGGGCAAGTTTCAAACCCTGAGAGAGTTTGAAAGATTACAATTAAAGGAGAGGAGACCCATTAATACCATGGAGCAATACTATTTGACTGTAAAAGAAATCAAGGATATTTGGGAACAATGTACCTAGAAATTACTCTTAAGATTGTCTGCCACTATAAAAACAGATTTAACAGAGGCTACAAGAGAGGAACAAATTTTACTGGACAAAATAGAGACTGAGGCTGATCTGAATGTGGATCTGAAAATCAATTTAAAAATGCCACACTACAAGAGTGATATGGAAAAAGATGCGACATTGGATTTACAAATGAAACTGGCTGATGTCTTAATAATTAAAGGGGACATACAAATAATAAATCAGAAGAGTGACTTGGAAAGCTTTCTTATCTTAGATTTACAAAAGAGACGTGTTAAACTAGTAAGGAAGTTCTGAGAGGAGATAAAGAGAAAATAATAAGAAATCAACTTATGGGATAAAAGGGGATTAAAGATCAAGCTTTTTAAAAGTAAATGGAAGAAATATAAAATAGATTTATTTGACCAGGGTTAAAATATAAATATAAATATAAATATATAGGTTTCTGGTAGCTATTAATGGAACTTTTTTACTTACTTTTTAATTTTTTTTATATTCTTCTTAGTTTATATTAGTTTTTTTATATTTGCATTTGTAAACTTTAATAAAAATTATTTTAAAAAGAGACATTAAAATGGTGATTCAAAAGAATATACTTATTTTTCTGAAAGACACAGATCTTTTTCAATGATTGACATGTTCTAGATTTCTATCAATTAAGCTACTAGTGTTAACAAAGTGGAGGTATTGCCAAAGGTATCTTTAGATCATAATCCAGTGACTTTAACATTTAAAAGAAAAATTAATTCCTTTAGATGGAAGTTGAATGAGACATTACTTCAAAAAGAAACAATAGTGGAGAATTGCAAAAAGTAGTTGAAAGAATTTTTCAAGAACAGCCTTAATAAAGGTACACATATAAGTGAAGAGTGGAACGCAAGCAAATCTTTTATGAGATGACATTTTATACAATATAATAGTAAACTTAAAAAGCAAAGACAAGATAAAACACGAGCGGTCTTAGATGAGATAAAAATGAAAGAAGAATTAAAGAAATTCCCAGGAAAGAAAACCATGTTGCAACAAATCAAACTTCTACAGTGACAGCTACAGTAACAAAAGTTTTCTATGTTACAATAAGAGAAATGGAAATAAAAATGAATTATGGAAAACAAAGCAGAAGAAGAACAAGATAAAGAGTGTATGACAAAATGGCCTACACACTTTGGTTATAACATACAGATGGATCAATGGGAAAATATGTGGCTAAAAGGACTGAAATTCACATTATGTTGTTTAAATTTAAAAGGGAACTTTTATAAAATGATATATCATAAAATGATATACCGTTGATTTATGACACCAGAAAAACTTTCTAGAATGTATAAAGGTACTTCAAATCTTTGTTGGAAATGTGGAAAACATGAAGGGTCATTTTATCATGCTTTGTGGATTTGTAAAAAAGCTAGAAAATTTTGAGTTCAAATTCACACAGTGATTTAAAGAATTTTAACGATTAATATGCAGTTGAAACCAGAACTTTTCCTGCTGGGACTAATGGACAGACAATTAGAAAATACTTATTGATTATTGTTTTTATACATGGTAACTGCAGCAAGGTTATTATAAGCACAAAGATGGAAAGACTGAAATCCCCGCAACAGACAAATGGCTGGTGAAGATGACAGAATTTGCAGAGACAGCAAAATTGAATAGTTTGATTAGGGAAATGACAGTAACCACATTGTCAGTGACTGGAATCCCTTTATGGACTTTTTGCTGAAAATGGAAAAAAAATGAACTTGTGATTTATGGGTTTGATAATTAGAAAGGGTAAAATATGGAAAGAAGGGAGCCTCTCTTAGAGAGAGAGGATAAAATATAAATGCATTTATAACTGCTGTAAAGAAGATTGGAAGCCACTATTTTATCTCTTTTTTCCTTTTTCTTTCTTTTCTTTTCTATTAGTTAACACTTTTCCTTTTCTTTCCTTTTTCTTTAATTCTGTATTGTTTTTATTTTGTAAAAAGAACCCCTTCTTTAATAAAAAATTAATTAAAAAAAAAAAGAACATGCCCTTTCTAGACTCCAGTGTACCTTTATTTAGGAGGACAAAGCAGTGAATTTAAAGAAAATTAAAATGTTGCGGTATTGCAATTTGTGTACAGACCCCAAGAATAGTATTTGATTCATTGTTTAAACATTTAAATAGAAAATCCCAGTGCCCTTACTCTAGGAATCAGAACAGAGTTAAATGAATTGGCATGTGACATTCAGTGTGGCAAGTGACAAAATACAACTTTGAGAGTGTCTGTATCTCTTCTGGCCAGACTGTAGATACCATTTGATATTAAACGAGCGAAACAGGAAATTGGGAAGCATATTGTTATAAAAAATGCACAATAGGCACACATTAATATGCTACTTTTGAGCAATGAGGCCAAATATATTGCAATACTTGAGATGAAAAGACTGGGAATAGTTCATTTGTTGCCACTATTCTGAGTAACACAATACATTATCAAGGAGAGGTAAAACTGGACGAAAGAGACAGGAATCTCTTACAGACCCAATTTTGCCAAATACAAGAAACAGAATTTGAACAAGAGATATCAAACAAATAGATCACACAATGTAGATAAGGGCTAGTCCAACTCTTAATGACTGCCATCAGCTTCTATGGGCTGTAGCAGGGACAGGCTGGGAAAATAGAAAGACTATAGCTTCCTCCTGGTAAATGGGTGCTGAAAGCAAGGTGCTGGTTGAATATATCTCTCTGTCTGTCTGTCTGTCTGCCCGCCCGCCCGCCTGCCTACCTATGATAGAAGATGTAGAGAGGTCCCTATGTAGAACTGAATATATCTCCACTTGAAATTAGCCCAGGACTAGTTTCTAAAATGCAAGAGAGCTCTGGATTGGACTGAATGTTTATCTTTCTTTATCTTTCGTAAGTTCTTGTCACAATTAGTCTTTAGTTGTCTACCCTTTGGTTAAGCTCCACAGTCTTATACTCAGGAGAAACTGGACTCAGGTCTAGGAAATTTACTTTCTGTACTACAGACTGGGCTAACAATCAAGATATTGATTTTTGTTTTCTGGTTTTTTCTGTGAAGGGGGGGAGGGAAAAAAAAACCAGACAAAAGGCCAATATTGTGCAGCAAAAATTGGACTTGATATTATTTGCAGTCTGAATGGCTTTTCTCTTAAGGTGGCATCAAGGAGCAGACCGCGTACTCAGATGATAGAATAGACAATTCTGTGTTTATAGCATTTTCAGGTCCAGTTTTCATTTTAGCTGAAGTACACTACAACACATAGAACGTGTTAATTCATTGCACATCAAAAGGACTTTAAAACTTGGCCATGATTACTTTCAAGATAAATTATGCAAAAAGGAACTGTCCTTACAGGGCTCAACATTGTATTTCTATTAAAAATTGAGAAAACCTAAAACTTATATCAGCTGTGGCATATCTTGACCACTTTTGTGTACTACATTCCTTTTGTGAAAGCTTGTTAGATACTGTACACATCAGATGAGTAGCAGAACCTATCTATGCCACAATTCCTGGAATGAGTCAATCTATACTGCAACCTTTCTCAAATTGGGGGCTGTTAGGTGCCTTGGACTCACTGGCTGGGGTCTTGTGCATTTAAACGTATCTGAAGGTGAAGGCTGTGACAGAAGAAGATTGCATTTTAAAATCTCCTCCATGGTATTTCTTCATTCATGTAGAGAGGACAGTCTCTGTCAATACTCTTTGCAGCATTAGGGAAGCACAGAATGTCTGAAAGAAGAATAGCTAAGACAGGCCCGTTCCATTAATGTTGGCTCTGTTTTATTCATAGAATGAAAGGAGAGCTCTGAGCCACCCAAGACTAGTATGCTAAGAGAAAGTACTTCTTTGTTTGTATCACAGTCTGAGCTTGCACATTTAGCACATTTCTGCATCAATTTAGTACTTTTCTGAACAAATGGACGAACATTTCTATGCATTTTCATGGGCATTTCTCCAAACACACGCTACTTGTGCACAATTAATTTCTTCTAATGCCATTATTTTTTTCTGCACTGTATGATACAAAATTATGCACACCTTCCCATTATAACATACTGCTCCCTAGAGGTATTCGATTTCAACTCCAGTTAACAGCAAAATATAGTCTGGAATTTCTGGAATATTTTCTTTTTGGAATGCCTTTTGGCCATCACACATTCTGAAAGGTGTGCCCCTGGGCATAAACCTGGTACTCCCTTTGTGGTGGTCAGCAATCTTTTCCAGCTACCAGCCTTCACTTGTCCAGACACCAAATAAATAACCATCATTTTGGTGATCTTGCATAAGATTCCTGTTTTAGAAAGTGTAACCAGGGGGAGTGCATCTTAAAAGGCAAGCTGAACATTCTCCTCCAGCTTTAGTTTAACATTTTCCTTTGTTAATTTTTTGTGTAAATTTAACTTTGTGTAAATTTTAATAATGTTCTAGATGGAGATGAGAGCACAAAACAAAAGCAATATTCCTTTACCAGCTGTTGGGATATTTCTTCTACAGAGCAAACCAGCAAATGCAGAACATCACAAGCATCTTATACTTCTGCTCAAACAGGTTCAACCTTCATTAATCATCTTTTAGATTTTTTGTTTGGTTTTGTTTTAGAGCAACTGGCACCCATCAGGAGCTGTCAGCTCTGGCATAAAGACCATGAAGCTACCCAACGTGCTTCAAGTGTGGATGATCACCAGTGATTCTAAATGTATTTGGCAGAAGTAATTGGGCCAACAGTTGCAGCAATAAAGATATTTCTCATGGACTCAAAATACACACATTCTACAGCGGTTTCAGTATAAATTTGTCAAGTAAATTCAATTAAGTTCTTTACAGTGGTGGTCAATGTTGTGGGGGGGAAAGCATTATACCTTAAGGCATAAGTTTTACTGGGTGAATTTTTCACTGGGAATTCTCCAAAGCATAAAGCATGAAGGCATAAGACTTGCCTTCAAACAAAATACTATTTAATTTACAACAATGGTCCACAGATGCCTCTGAGTACTGATGAGTAATGATTGGAAATTACTGGCCTTGCAGTTCTCTTTCTAGTAGCTGGCGTTCAGAGAGATTGCCTCCAAGCAGGTAGCTTCATTTAATGGCCATAACTAAACCAATACCTATGGGTTTGGCTTTGCCTTTCTAATTAGAAAAAAAATATGATTCTCTATTATTGGAAGAACAATAGCTGTTGTTGCCTGAAAGAAAAAGATAATACAAAAGCCAAATTGTAGAGGACCTAGGGAACTGCCTTGAAGGACAGGAGGAAGAGCCACTACCAAGGCAACAGTCAGATAAGAGGGCTTGAGCCTGGGCCAAGAAAATAATGTGAGAAAACGTCTTAGACAAGCCCTGCCCTATTTCACAGGAAGATAAAGTGAGGGAGGGGGAAGCACGTTCCGACTTGCAAGATTCTGTTCCTATAGCTGTTACAATAAAAGTAGTCCTGAATATATGTCACTGGTTTCTTAGTCTGGTCTAACTTGTTGGGGCGACATAAATGGAAAGATAATAAAAGAGGATAAATGTATTTACTTTAAAACAGAGTAGTTTATAACAAGTATAAAGCAGCAGAAATAGCCTTAAAATAAATAAGCATTATTTATAAGAGCTGAGAATCAGCAATGTCATCATGATAAGAGTACTTTCTTCTTTTTCTTTTACTTGCAACATCCAAGTACTAACCAGATCTGGCCCTGCTGCCACCATCTACTGGGTGAGTTTGAAATGCAGACATACTAGTTCTTATTTATCTGTTAAAGGATTTTTGAAAGGTGACTGCAAAGACTCAGCTGGATTCATTCCCAGGTAAATAGGTATATGATTTTGAAGAGTTGAAAACGTATCTCTTTTTATAGATGGTAAAGCCTGGATGCCCCACTGAAAAGTTGAATGATTTTAGAAAATAAAGGTCCATCAGATATCCACGTCTAACAGTTACCGAAGCATTGGAGAGGCACTAAATACCTGGAATAGAAAGTGATGATGGGCCATTGGTATGGATAAATAACATAATGATTTCTTTCCTCTTGAGCTGCTAACCTGGAAGGGTGCGGTAGAGATTACTCTATATAGAAAGAGCTAACATGGCTGAGATCATCTGACTACACAGACAGACAATTCTTGGTCTGTGGTACAGTCACCATCTTGATTTATCTGCCGTTTCCAACCTGGTCTATAAATGGCAAAGACAAAAAGGAAGGATGAACATTTATCTCTATCTTGGCTGTTGAAGGGAAAACCTCAGTGGCCTGTGAAATAGAATGACAATCCCAATTAGACTCTACCACCTTAGCCTAACTTTTGTCTGCTTCCCTTGACAGAAGACAGTACAGTCTCAGGACTTAAGTAGCTACCTTAGCTTTCAATGGGAAAAAACAAAACAAAAAAGAGACTGAATTGTGAATTGTCAGCATAATGGTGCAGCAAACCCTGATTCTTCCATAGGTTAAAAATACACGGGAGTTGATATAAGGAACTCTAGGATTATGATCTTAAACAGGAGTCCCCAGCATTGGGTTCTGAACAAATCTCTAAGTATAATCCAAATCATACTTGCTCACCACTGCTGGGAAAGTCAGCAGAGTCATTAGGATGACATTTCCTCTGCCAGTACATGGCACAGACCATCCACTAGGTGATCCCACAACCAGTCCTATGCCATAACCAGATCTAAAGTCAGAGTGAAATAGATTTAATGTATTGTCGAAGGCTTTCACGGCCGGCATACGATGGCTGGTGTGGGTCTTCCGGGGTGTGTAATACAGCCTGCAAAAGGTCAATGAACTCAGCTCAACCACCAGGACATGTGAACAGTTCACACAATGAACTTGCTAATCACTCCCAGCAGCCCCTCGTTAACAATTCAATAGAAGAAAAAACCCTGCCTAATCCCCAGGAAGATACACACAGATTCTGACAACAAAACAAGCAGCCACTCAGTAACCCCCCCAATCCCCCCTTCCCCCCCCCCAGAACTGTATAAATACCCACAAAAGGGTCACATCACCCTGGGCACAGAGAGAACTGCTCCTGTTTGTGCCCCTGCACTCTGAAGATGCCGGTCACAGGTGTTGGCGAAACGTTAGGAAACAAAACTTCCAGAACATGGCCACAGAGCCCGGAAGATCCACACCAGCCATCGAAATAGATTTAGATAATCCACACCATGTTGTGTGTTAGAGGCCCCTGAGCTAGGTTTTTGGGTTAGGAATATTTCATTACCATTCTAGATAACATTGTCAGTGTAGAAGATGTGGAGAAGGGGAGCCCTCATATAGTCCATCACTTTGCCCAAAAAATGGAATATTGAAAACTGGCATTTATTTATCTATGAAGTTTAAATCCTGCCTTTCTACAGCATCTGCACCACTCAGGAAGGCAGTCCAATAGCACTGGGTCCAGGGTAATTTTCTTAATGAAAAACTCACCACATTTAAGCACAATGCTTATACAAATAATAGGGTTTAAAAGGTCAAATACCTAGGAATCTATTTGATAAAAAATAATAAAGACTTATTTAAAAATAATTATTCACAGATTTGGAATGGCCGATATTTCAAGGTGAAGAAAGTGAAGATGGTCTTGGATAGGTAGACTTGCAGCCGTAAAAAATAACATTCCATCAAAATATTTTGTTCTAAAGGTTTCTTATAAAAATTGAAAGCAAGGTATTAAATTGTATCTGTTTAACTTAGATCACAGATTGTATTGTATCTCCTTATGGTTCAGCTACCTCTACTGAAAGAGAAGAACTTCCAGATGGTCTGCAGAAATATCTTTGGACTGATAAAGCAGAAATAAACAGCTCATAAGAGATTAGGTGATAATAAGCAGCATATTAAAACTTTGGGATAAATACAGGTAAGGAATCAGTCCAGACAAATCCCCTTTTGTCTCATTAGTAAATATTTATTTTCATGAAGAGGAAAGCTCAAAGAAATTTACCCAGTGGAGAGGAAACAAGTCATACAGCCTGCAAGATCTGATTATCAGTAAGATAAAATCTTTTTGAGGCTTTCTCTCTAGGATCTCTAGAACCACCTAACTGGTTTCAATAACTTCAGATAAGTAGTATTGCATTAAAAGAATAGCAGAAACAAGGGGGAACACTTAGAGACTTGATCTGAATCTTCTCCCACAAAATTCAGAGTATTTCCTGGGCCTTATTTACAAATTGTTCAGAAACTGAACAAGTTAAAGATTGTATGATTAAATGTATGCAGAATTTAGATACAGTAATTGGAATGCAACAATGGGGATTCCAATAGAAGAAAAACATTACGCTTAAACCAAATATCACACTTAGAGAAAACTGGTATGATGTTTTATTGCTCGTACATTACTTTAGTTCTTATTGCTAAATGAACAATTCTCTAAGAACTGCTGGAAATGTAACAACTAATTTGGATCATTTTTTTCATATTTGATGGTCATTTTCTAAAGCTCAACTCTACCAGAATGAAACCAAAATTGAAAGGAAATTAAAACATTCCTTTAGAGCCTGCTATTTTTAAATTAAATATTACTAAACCTTATATTCCCATAAAGCACACCAAATTAGCATTATGTATGGTAACTGCTTCAAGAATACTCTACATTTTCCACTGGAAGGTACCTTAAATTCCTCCTGGACAAGAAAGGCTCATTAAGCTGTGGGACTATGCCTTGATGTCCAAATAACTGTACCTCAAAAATAATCTGACACAGAATTGAACTCAGCTTGGAAACCATTTATGAATTGTAATTCTCTATAAGGGCTTGAACTACATTCAGATGTTGGGTTTCTCTTAACAGAAAATCTTAAAATTCCAGCTGTAAAATATGTTTAAAATCAGAATAGATGTTCAGTAGCATGGACAGAATTTACTGTAACATTTAATCTTCTTTTATGATTGTATTATTAAACTGTGTTGACTACTGCTGCTGCTATTAATATAGAGTTTAAATTTAACAATGTCCTGCAGTTTTCAAAGCACCAGTTACTTAAAACTAAATGTAAAATATTGAAAATTTAACATAATTCTATGTTGTGCTTGCAAATTCCCTTGTGTTTCATTTCTTTATTGTTTCTTTCTCCCTTTTTTCAAACCGAAATCAAAATATAATTAAAAAAATAAAATGTAAAAGAAACCTTGCTGCACCCAATTAATTCTCCTTTGAGAAAGTGAAGGAGGGAGGGGAAAAAGAAGGGAGGAAGCAGTCATGAATCATACATATAGTAGGTATCAGTTGCCTAAGGCTCTTGTCCACATCCTTAGGCTGTACAAACTGAAAATTAACTATAGTAACTGGGTAAGCAGAGGCCAAAGTAAAATCCACTGGATATGTACCAATGATGGCATAATGGGATAGTCTGTTGGAGACATGAAGAGAGCTTGGACCAGCCTCCCCCAGACTAGAGCCATACATTTGGAAGGCATCAGATTATGGAAGGCTGGTCTAGAGGTATGTGAATAAAGATGTTTAAAGATCTTTAAAGATAAAGGCAAGATACCAGCAAGCAAACTAAGAGACATCTGTCTTCATAAATTTAACTTTGATGAAAAAAGGGAGCAAGAAATTGCAGAGACAACCTACATTTTCCCAGAGCTACTGACATAGTAGATATTAATTGCAACACCCCACGATCCATTAATACGGTCAGTAATTTAAGCAGCATCAACATTTGACAAGAGGTAGCTGAGGCTATTGATTTCACCAAGCATTGTAGATGAATTAGGTAGAGGTGATTCCAGAGACTGTAAAGGTCAGTTGGGGATCAAATCTCTGCAAGGAATTGAAACCAAATAAAACCTCTGTGGGCTATGATTGCCATCAAATGGCTGTTGTGCTTTTCATGTCAGCGTGAGACCATTATGTGTTCATCATGGCCCGCCATGCCCAGGGCTGATTAGGAGCATTAATACTTACGTCGTTCACAAAGAATAACATGATTTGCTGCTGTGCTTTTATGATTAGAGTCTTGTTTTAATAATCCTTTTTGACCTGAATTTGCACCTCAAATCAAGCACTTGAACTTATTAAATGGGCCATACAACATGAATAGTCCATTCTGAAAAGTACATGGCTTTGTCCATTTAAATCTCATGAGTTTAAGCAGCACTGCCTAGCTTAGCTGGGTTTTTTTTCCCCCTGCACATTTAAGGTTGCAAGGAGAGTGCTGTTATCTGAGTAAATTGCTTTAAAATATTCTAATGATGGCTGATGTAAACATGGTAACATTATGTCACTGAGCTAGCAGGTCCCAGTTCAAATCTCATCATTCTCTACTTCTTGTAAACAACCCATTATTTTCTCAGTTTGACCCTGTTTTCCCCATGCCTGCTATATTTACATACCTCTCTCACAATTATTATAAAGGCTACTGAGATGGTTTACAAAGTACTTAGAACACTGAGAAAAGTACTATATAACTTACGTCACAGAGTATAGTATGAATCATATTTCTTATTGATTATTACATCCAAGATCTTGCATATTCTTTCTTTCTTTTTTTTTAAAAAAACAATACCATTTGCATTAAACACTTGCATTTTAGGCATATGCTTGTTCAAACTTCATTGTTTCAGATTACTCACGCTTCTTTGAAATTGTCTCAAGACCTATCTACTTCCCTAAATATTTTCTAATTTGCAGAGCTTTTCATTTACAGCAGAACCTCAACATGTTTTCATGGACGTTAATCACCAGCCTTAAGACATCTCTCCTGAATTGTCTTTCCATGTCTTTGATAAATATTGTCCTTGATAAATAAATATTTTATTTATCAAGTACAGTACCTCACTTTCTCAGACCTGTATTTTGATTCAGAATCCTAAGAGGAACATTTGGCTTGGAACATTTACTGAATCTGGACTGAAACAATGTACAAAAAAGGCTAAATTGCTGTTTGACTTATTATGCAATTAAATGGTTCTCTTTATTTAAGAACACTATTGTGGGGGTTGGCCAGTTTTGCTTCAGTGGCTGCTGAATAGAGAAATTATTTTACCTAAAGTTTGGTAATGACCTATTTATTTATTTACATAATTGTATTAACTTTGTTGCTTAAGTCTAAATGTATTTTAATCATGGTTGCCTATCACCCTAAGCATAAGACAATAAACTTTTTCTTCTCTTCAATATTTCCTTTTCTGCAAAATGAGACCCCCTCCCCAAATTTGCCCCCCTTCTCATGTTAGTTGACTCATTTACTGTACCATGCCTATATTTTATGTTAAATATTGAGAGAAGATATTCCAGTTATACTGACTGTCCTGCAGACTGCAGTATATTAGCAAGGATTTCTATCTCCCAATAATTAAACAATACACAATCAAATTGCAAGCAAAACATATTTTTGCTGCTTTAGTCCATCTTATCATAATGATTTCTCATCCTGTGTTTTGCTGACCTGTAAAATATAATTAGTGGTTCTATTTGCATAATTGTTTATTTGGATTTGCTAGCTAGTTTTATGATTTTTGTGTTCAAGCTGCTGTCATACGAAAAGAAGTACAATACTAGAAACATAAACACGCACCTGGAGATTACATCCTTAAGCAGAAGCACAATAAAACATTTTTCATTTAGATTTCCTGCATGAAGGTAAGAGAGAAAAAAAAACATCTCAGCTGCTAAGAAAAGAGACTAAAAACACTCATTTATATGAGGGACATGTTCAACACTGCCATAGTGATTTGTAGCTCAGGGGCATCATATTTGATGTAGCACAACTGAATTCTTCCTGTTGAACTTACTATATAATTAATCTAAAAACTGTTCTAGTATTCATGAGAAGTTGGTTAGACTTGGGGAAGCTTTTTCAATCTTCAGAGGTGAACAGGATAAGCATTCCTATTTTCACCCAAAGCATTTTAAGAAATACTATATTTCCTCCACGGTTCCAGGCTGTCCTTCAGACGAGAAGAAGCTCTTTTCTCCATTTCTTCAAATGGGGGTTCAGTGTATAAAAAGAAAAGCTATTTGTATAAATTGACTGTTCCATTGCAATACAATTTTATCCAGTTGTCGTATATACAAAGGTATTTCACCTTGCAGTACTACGATATAACTTCACACTGTCCCTTCATGAATCAGACACTATTATACTGATTTTGCTGTTGATGTTCTAAAGACTGAAACAATCAAAACCTACATATTACCCAGTTTATGAGATGATTTTCACCCTCAAGGCAGTTCAAACACATCTTCAATTCCTAAAAATAATTTAAAAGCATCGATGTTTTAAAATACCAGAGTGGATCTTGAATTACTAACATTGTACTCATTGTGTTTTTATGTAATGTTGTGTGTTGTCTTATGTATAATGTGTTTTTAATCATGTGAACCCACCCAGAATTATTTTGGATTTGGGCGGCCTAGAAATTGGGCAAATTAGATATATACATAAAGGTTTAGCGATTCTAAAAACATGTAAAAACTTGGGAAAGAATTATAGTTTAGTGTTAGAGTATATATTGTGAACACAGATGATTCTAGGACCAATTTATTAGCATCTTCAGATGTTTCAAGCTTCAAGAACTTTAGCTAGCACAATTAATGCTAATGGACAGTATATGTCAGATACAATAAGTAGCATATAAATCAAATCCAATACGTAGCTGGATGACACAAGATTCCCTGCCAAAATTTCCGTGTTGGGAATTCCATAGGAGCAATAGATCTTGATACAGAGAGAATTTATTACTTTATTGGGGTGTCTATGGACTCGTATTTAAGTCAAATCACAAGCAGATTAAACAAAAAATTAAGAGAGCCAGTTTGGTGAAGCGGTTCAGGTGCTAGACTAGAACCAGGAGTGCCAGTTCTCTCTGAGACACAGAAGCCAGCTGGGTGACTCTGCGCCAGTGAGTCTCTCTCAGTCCACTTCACAAGTTTGTCATTGTGAGGAAAGCAGGAGGAAGGAGCATTATGTACACTGTCTTGAGTTGTACAAAATAAAGGAAGGATATAAGACTAATAAATAAATGTATGGGAATTGTGTTTTGTGAGTTATATATACAATATAAAATATATACAATATAAAAAGGCAGGACAGTAAATGAAAAGAACAAAGCCCTGTATCCAGAAAAAGAAAAATCGTAAAAGCAGAACAAAATCTTACATAATCTTATTAGGCCATACTGTCACACAAATGAAACTGTTCAGTTTTCACATGGCTTAGATTGTCTACTCACTGACTGGGTCAGAACATCAGTAAAGTTTCTAAGAGCAAAGGAACTGTTTAGCTATGAGGTCATAAAGAGCTGAGATATTACATCAATATTCTAGAATCTTTATATCTAGGAGCACTTGTTGAAACACTGAGCTACCAGCTATGTGCTATCGCATGAACTATTGCTGGTCCTCAGATTTTTGGATGAAATTGGACGGTCTTGAATAAAAGGTGGTGTCAGTCAACATATACTGGTTCTAAATCATCACCTTCACAACACGGCATTTGATATGGTTCCAACCTATTGAATTGTTTGATTCATAACAGTGGCATTCATAACTTCAATTCTAGTCTGGTTGTAACAGTAAAATGGTGTGGCACAAACTAAATGCTTAATAATTTTTCAGACGTGCTCATAGTACATGTCTGTAAAATAAGTTGATGATATCTCACTTTTGCTACTATAGACCTGAAATGAGGGGAAACAATAATAATAATCTCAAATTGGCTAAACTACCCATATTTGGACTTGTATGTGCCCTACACCATTCCATTCTAACTTAACTGCACCCATATTCTTCTGAAAAAGGAGTATTGGATTGTGAGAAATAATTCTAAAATGTTTATTTCATTAGAATTCTTTTAGCTTCATTTGGAATCTTTGATGTATTTTTCCAAGAAGAAACCCAATCAATTTTGCACTGAGATTTGCTTTAAGTGGAAATTCTACTGTTAATGCAAATATTTATGCTCAGGCTCTTTTCTGTAGCTAGTCTTTTCAGCAGACCAAGGAAGGCAGGAAGGCAGGAAGGCAGGAAGGCAGGAAGGCAGGAAGGCAGGAAGGCAGGAAGGAAGGAAGGAAGGAAGGAAGGAAGGAAGGAAGGAAGGAAGGAAGGAAGGAAGGAAGGAAGGAAAGGGCAGTCAAAAAATTCTTATAGCGTGAATATATAAACACCTTTTTTGGTAGCCTAAGGCTATTATATGTATGAAATCACTGACTCGGTTAAACAATCTATAGCTTTGTCACATATCAGTGTAAATGGAGCAGAATATAGTGATTTTATAGTTTTATTCATAGATTTGCATGTCTAAATATGAATATATACCAACTATAAAGAAGATCTTTAACTATATCTATGTAAGTTCTTAATATTCTTTCCAGTGAATATTGCTACCACTGCCTCATCAACTTGCAAATAATCCACCTTAATATCAGATTAAGAGCCAGTTTGGAGTAGTGGTTAAGGCATCAGGCTAGAAACTGGGAGGCTGTGAGTTCTAGTCCCGTCTTAGGCAGAAAGCCAGCTAGACCTGTCACTCTCTCTCAGCCCTAGGAAGCAGGCAATGGCAAACCACTTCTGAAATACCTTGCCAAGAAAATTGCAGGGACTTGCAGTTGCCAGGAGTTAAAAACTGGCTTGAAAGTGCACATGTGCACACACACAAAACATCAAATTTTAGCTTTGAATCACTCCAGTTGAAAACATTTGTAGACAAAGCCTTTGTAAATAATTCAGAAGGGTTGAAAAAGGATATGATTGTGTGTCACTATACATTGTCCAAATAGTCATGTAGCATCTTCAATACATGGACCAACCTCACTTTTCATTGGTATGATGAAATACCTTATTTTGGATTGGAAAAGTGAATGGCTGCCTCAAATACCTTATTTGTGGAATAAGTCAATGTTAAGCAGGATATTTTACTGGATGCCTATCAGTCTTCCAGCCCTCCAACTTTAATAATAATACTGTATGATCAGAGACCAATTGTCCAAATACAATTTACTTAACAGGCTGACCGAACAATGTCGTTAGTTCTAAAAACTATTCCAGGACTGCCAGCAAATGTATCTTCAAAATTAAGATGTCAGAGCTAACCCACTAGTCCCCTTCAGCAGTAGCAATTAAAAAGTTAGCAACTCTTCTAGAGCCCCTTATTGACAAACTAGCTGCTAGGAAGGTCACATTCTCCTTGTCCCACAAGCCTAGACAGTAGATTGCAGTTGCCCTTGCCCACACAGCAGCATTATTCAATCGAGGGGCCACAATGGCAGCACAATAAAAAGGGAAACATGACTCAGTCACCTTCCCAGACGTTGGCAGAGGGAACTGATTAAGGGGATTATCATTAAATATTTTTCTAAGACTATTGAGGACAAGACATTAAGGCTGGCCAAGGAGAGAAAGCCCTGACAAGATACATGTGAGCTAAACAGCAAGATGAAAGGTCTTCTCAGTAGCCTACCTTTGTAACAACAGGGGAAAAGTTATTCTCAGTGGAAATAAAGATCAAGGATCAGTAGCTTCAACATCAGGGTTAGGGTCAAATCCCAATGAAAGCAGATATTGGACTGAGAGGTTATAAGATCATGTCCATCTTTTTTTTCCTGGAGATTACGCAGATGTCTTCAAGGATTAGGAAGCTAATGACCACTCCAGAAGGGCCAACAATTAAAACCCACAATTTAAATTTTTTAATATATTTCTTTGATTAAAGATATCAGTAATTGGGAACCTGGCATGTTATAGTGAAAGTCTCTGGCCTTATCTTTATTTAGAAAAATGCATCTGGATCCCAGAAAGACACTTTAGGCTTTCTTGGAAAACAGAAATGATGTGTAGCTACAGCTAAGCGCTCTGTCTGGAAATGTGCTTACCCAAAGTTGGGCTTAGTAGAAAGTTGGAATGGCAGAAAGCAATTCTTTTGGGGGGGAGGGAGTTAGAATGGATGACAAGGAGTAACATCATCAGTTTGTCTTCTGGGAAATGGGTATTCTTGACCAAGCTCCATCACAATTTTGTAAATAATCTACATCTCCCTCCCCACTTGCAATAGCCATAGTATGACAGGATGTCAGTTTATGCTCTTAAATGGGCTCCCTAGAACAAACCATTGGCTATCCCTGGAATATGCAAAGAGGTTTCCAATTCATGGTGAAAATAAAAGCAAGAGTTGGGAAACACTCCAGGCATAGTAAAATGAAAGAATCGCCCTGAAATTATGTATGAATTAGGACTATAGGCTAATTAGATCACAACAATAGAAACCCCCTCTTTTAGAAAATGCAAACACTTGCGTTGTTTCATAGACTTTCCTCCAGTGTGAAAGATAGCCAGCCGTATTTTTAATAAGCAATAGACATATCTGCTGTTTAATGACTTAGGGACAGTCCTTACTCAGTTAAAGTCGTCCTTAATCTATTAATCAAATCCAGTCATAGATGAACTGTGGGGATCTTAACGTGATAATGGATCCCTGCTGCAATTCACTTGCCACATATTAAACAGTGTCTTCACTTTCATCTTTCGAAATTAAGAAAGGCTGACATTGCAGTATTCTACCAGAAAGGTACACCTCTAACTGATTATTAAGGAAGTTTGCCTTGATCTGCTGTGAAGCCATCTAAATGCAGGAAGGAAGAAGAAAGGATTAATTCAGGTTTCTCCAACTTGGTTTCTCATTCAAGTATATTTCTATATAATGGATAGCATTTCACCAGTCAATCGTCTCCCAGCTCTTCAAATTTGCCAGATCTCTGCTGCTTCCCATCCTGGGGGACAGAACATTCCCTCTTATTCTTAAATTCACTCTGTCCTTTTATTATTTAGCTATTTGTATGTTATTAATTAAAATCACCCAAACCGAAAGTCATGCAATTTATACCATATTTGGTACTTGCAGAAAGTACACGTTGTATGCCAGTTCTCTAATGGGGCAAAATGATGTATAAACATAAATAGCATAACCCAGTGGTTCTCATACTTTATGATATTATAACCCCATAAAATGACCCAAGGATTTATGCATAAATAATTTTAAGGATTTCATTGGAGTTAGGGTTGGACAAGAAATAATGTTAGTACTTCCTATGAGATCTGTAGCTTTCGTGATATCTTCTTGACTTAGGCTTATTTTTATCAGCACTACCTGGGCACAAGTCATCTTTAGCTGCTCTCTTACCACTCAACAAAAGCTTTTTCAACTTGAAAGGCTAGACATGCAAATTCTGAACTTAGATTATGGATTATGAATTTAGATTATGTTGGAGTCACCAGCCAGCAAAAACCAACCTGTGACTGGTACATGGTTTTGAAAAATGGCTAGACTCATGGGCTTGGCCATTTCTCATAAGACATTCCAGGTTTTGCTCCTTGCTTTGACTGTACAAACCTGATCAGACTTGACCTGGCGATAAACATTAGTTTTGACCGCGCTCTCACTTTGTGTAAACTTGATCAGTGTTAAAATGGTTTTGAGGCCTCATTGAATTCCTTATGAACCCTGGAAGGTCATGACCTACAGCTTGAGAACTCCCACCACAACCCATTGCAGAGTTAATTTAAGATCATACGCTCATCACCACTTTATTGGTTTCAATGTCTTTAAGCATAATTACCTCTTAGTGGGATTTGAAATGCTTTGTACGTTGCCTTGAGAGCTTTTAGACTGATACATTGTGGAGATAAATAAAGTCAAAGGACAATAAATTACACATGAGTTTCTACAGATAAATCCAGTGAAGATATAATGGCTCTTTTCAACGAGCTGGAAATTACAATAAAAATAAAAAAAAATTGTATTGTGTCTACTTTTATAACCCACTAACTTCAAGCATGTACTAAATTACTCACATCAATATTAATGGCTCTTTAAAATACTTAATTGGCATATTTTTAAACGTGAATAGAAAGAGCAGGAATATTTACACTGTTCACTTACTGTGAACTATACACATTTTGTAGATGGTTTATGCATTGTGAAATATACATATTTTGCAAACAGTTTTTTAAAGGCTTCTAGCATGCTGTATACTGCTGGCAACTTGGAATTCTGAATCATTATTAGTTTCCTGAATCTCACCCCTGCTGCAGAGTGTCACTTTCTGGTACATGTAAAAGCAATTATGCATTAGTGAGGACAAAATGTTATCTAAAATATTATAGTTGGAATATCTGGCTAAAGCAAGAGCTTTAAATATTTTCTTTTGCACAGCTACATCTTTCCTCAAATCTTAATTTATATTTAATTATGTTAATTAAATATAATTATTTGTTAATTATATTTAGTATTTTGGTCATCTCACTTTGGTTTATTTTGGCCTGAACATAATGGTTATAGGCTGTAGGGCTAGTAAAACCTATTGACTTCATTGTACTGGATACAGGTAGCCCTCACTTACTGACTGCAATTGGGACTGGCAACTCCATCGCTAAGCAACATGGTCGTTAACTGAAACATCATGACTTACAACGTCAGTTCCGCTGCAGTCATTAAGTAAATCATTGTGGGTCATTAGGTACAACATCACATGACTGTGATTTGTGACTTCCTGCTGGCTTCCCTATTGACTTTGCTTGTTGGAAGCCAGCTGTGAAGGTTGCGAATGGTGATCATGTGATCATGGGATGCTACAACCATTGTAAAAGTGCACCAGTTGCCAAGTGCCTGAATCACAATCATGTGACTGCGGGGATGCTGCAACAGCCACAAGTTTGAGGACTGGTTGTAAAGCTACTTTTTCAGTGCTGTTGTAACTTCAAACAATCGCTGAACGAGGCAATTGGTAAGTTAGGACTACCTGTGTATTTTAATGGTCTATGGTAGTACAGATGAAGTTCTTATCCTACTGACTTACTATTATAGATCAGTGGCTTGTCACACTAAGGAGTCTTTGTCATCCTGCAAAAGATTTCTTTCAAGTCCTTATCCTGGATGCTGCCTTAGGATGCTTTTATAAAAATTGCCATAGACATAATTTTGTTCATTAAACCACTTCTCATGGGGTTTGCAGCAATCTAAAATGGATTGAGCACCACGGCAACTTTGGAGATGGGCATCTACTGCATCTCCAGATCTTACTATGTGATGTACCACCTCTTCTTGTCTTTGTCAAACTCTGTATGAATCCATGTTTACATGGATTAGCCTTAATCAAATCTTTGGGTGTGTAAGCCTTAAGACTCCAAACATGCTTGGAATTATGCAATAATATAAGAACTGTAGAGGGGATATGATGGACCATGCCAAAACCTGTCCAGCTCAATATTCCATGGACACAGTGACCAACCAAATTGTTCTTCAGTGGCTCTTGCTTCTTCAGAAACTCTCAGATCTGATTAACATCCTCGGCATATTTCCACTGACTTCCAAATGAAATTGATGGCAATGAATTACCTCTTTCCCATTCACTCAGCAAGATACACTTAGTCCAAGATGCCACTTAGAATTAAGTGCAGATTTACTCACCTAGAATTGGTTACATTACCTAGAGGCAGTTCTATGGTACAGCCATTTATAATTATGTATACATTGTGTTTCTTTTATGTGGCATAATATGCATTAATCCAATCTATCTGTGAACACTGAAAAAAAATTGATCACTTTCTTAGGAAAAAAAATCATCTAGGAACACCCTGGAGATTATGATACTAATTATAGCTTGAGTCTTTTTGCATTAGAATCTATTTCATCCTATTGCATCCTTTCTTAGAGACATGAGGTCACCTATGAGCATGCTAATTTCAATGGCATGGATTTTACTTAATGGGGTCTCTGATTTCTTTGCAGCTTGTGAAAGATGTTTTCAATACTGACATGAAGTGGAATTATTTGTACATTAGGTCAGATGATAAGCTGCCCTCTTAAAACAATACTAGTCTTGAAGAGTTAAGCAAGAAATGAAACATACTGATCAGAAAGTGGTTGTTTGAAAACATACAATACTTATTGTTCAGTTGCAAGCCACCTGTCATATTCACACTTGATCCACTTATAGATATCCACGTATTAGGGAAAAATGGGATTAGGAGTTACAGTAGACATTTTGGAGTTATTAACATCTTATTTCATAGTGATAACAAAATGTCCCTTGGAAGTGAACCAAATCCATTGCTATTACCAATAAAACAAGAACATGTTATTGTAATATTGGCGAAAACATGGTTACTTCATCAAACCATGGGAACTGGATTGATATGGCTATCCCTCCAGATGATGAATTCTTTTTATAGTACTGAAAGTGCTTCCTGGTTTTATACGCCCTGAATGCATGGCTTGTTTTTAACTGACTTGTATTTGTTTTTAATCCCAATTTACATATTTGGCAAATTGTATGCAGTTGATTGGGCTGTCCTCTGAGTACTGGAATGAACGAACTAATCAATCAATAAATGAAATATGGGGAGAAGTGGAGGTGGATATTAATCTTAATTGCCTCAGGAGTCAAGTGATCAGTTTATACAATTTTTTGCAAAATACTGTGCTTTTTTGTAGTAGATTTTGTTGATTGTAAGTGGCCAGTTCAAGATTATTACATATATATGCTTTACCATCTCACAGCATGTCAAACCAAAATATATCCAGTTAATCTCAATGTCTGAAACACATGAAGGTGGAGCTCTGCTATATATTTGAACAGAGATCTATGGGGAACCAAAACCATCTCTGTATCAATGAATTCCAGAGGAATAACTGTGTAGCCAAAAGCAGTTTGTAAACACATTCATTAGTAATGGTTGCTACAAAAAATAATTCATCTCATTTAGGTCGTAGTCTTTAATCTCTCTAACTCTACAAATTTTCATCAGGGGCAATTGTTTTAAAATTCGATATATACTCTGAATGTTGCTGTTTCTTGCATCATCTTTTTGTTCCTCAACACAGTTTTCCTCCTGATTATTACATCTCTCCATCCTAAATTTAATGAAACACATCTCTTATCATGCATGCACAGTCTTACTTAGTTTAATGTACCTCTGAAAATGTATGTTACTATATTGTATACGATGGACTAGCTTGGGATCCACCCAGGAGTCTCAAACTTACAAAAGCAGTGTCACTCTGTAAATGTTGCCTTTTTTGGACATGTGTGTAATGTCACACTTGTAGAAAATGGGTAGGATTGCAACATGGCAACATGGCAACCTGACACTGTTTTCATTAGACTGACTGGTTCAACCTCCCCCTCCTGTGGATACCAGTGAATCTCCCATACTGTGAATGGTCCTGTGGTGCTATAACTTGAGACAACATGGAAGACTTTTAAATTCATTACCAAATATTGTAAACTAGACATAATTTACCAAGAGGTTGCAAAGGCCAAACTAGGGGTCCCTTTCTCTTAGAGCAAATCTAATGTGAACAGCTCTGTGGTTAAAAATGCATTACAACTCTCTTTAGATACAGACATGTCCAATTTTCCCCAAATAGATCTGTGGTGCAGTGCAAGTTCCACTACACACGATGACACACATATTTACATAGTGGTAATTGGTTCTAACTAACCTGAGTTATACAAGACACTAGCCATAGCCGCAGAGTAATCTTTGCTTGAGGGTGTATTCTTTCTTTTGAAAACCACACTCAGTTTTTAGGGCAGATGATGTCTCATTAGCAAGCTGTGCTATGGCCAGGTTTAACCTTTTGTCCTGCTTTAATAACCACAAAATGTTCCTTCAACCCAATTTCCAAATGCACATCAGAGATTTATAGGAAGACACAAATGCTTGTGGCATGACTCGTCCTTCACCTCTGGGGCTGGGGAAGGGCAGGATTGGTCTCTGTCTATTAAATCTACATTTCATATGAATGTGGCAAAATCAAAAGGAAATAATTACATCGTAAGTTTCATTTTTATCTCTTGGATAAACAAAACTGAGAAGGTGGTGTGGAGAATGTTAATGCTTTGAAGCATTGGCTCCTGAATAGGAATGCTCTCTTTCTTTAAGGGGAAGAAAGATGTAAACATAGTTTACAGAAATGTCTATATGTCTTGCTTACTTATGAATGAACATTCTCTACCATCCTTTTTAAAAATATGGCAATATTTTTCTCATGCTTCTGAGGCTATCCAAAATTTAATATTCAAAATCTAAACAGGACTTCCCAGAGTTCTAATCCCACTTACTCACACATTTGCAAAAACAATGATGTGTGTCCCGTTATTAAACTTAAATCTCATTAAAGTCCATTGGGCCAAATAAGAACCACAAAAGCAACAACAATATGAGGAGGGGATATGGCACAAAACAACACATACAGTAATTAGAAATCAATCCAATAACATTACAGTAGCTCAGAGCAATTCTAAAAACAAGTATTAATATGAATATTAACACAAAACCATCTAACACAACAGTGATACATTCAAAATTCCCTGGGATAGGACCAAGTATGTATGTGTGTGTGTGACACACACATATATCTTTTTTCATAAAAAAAGAGAACAAGAAAGAGAAAAAGCAAAAGCAAAAAGAAAGACAGATAAAAAGTGATTCCTCCCTCCCCCCAGACAAGTATAAGCATTTACAGTAACTTAACACCTTCTCTGATATTACAGAAAAGGAAACTCTTCTTCCCATTTCTCACCACTAAACAATAACCAAATTATTTATATATATATATTCGATCAGTCTTACACAGCAAAAGCATTAAGAGTACCAGTAATAATAACCCATATGTTTAAGCTTAGACAACTAAATCTATTTTACATTTTGACTTACAACTTCCTCTAATAAGTAAAACATAAAAAAAATTATCCCCATAAGCATGAAGTATATCAATAATAGTAACATATATATTTTAAACTAAACCCAATAGGTCCCTTTTACATACTAACCCCTAACTTCCTCTAACAAATAGGAAATAAAACATTCATCCCTATATAAAAAAATCTGTACGTCATCTTGCAGTCCTTGTCAGAAAAAAGATTCCAATAATAATAAGCCAAAATCACAACTTATATAACGGAATCCTGAACAAATAAATCCACTTTGAACTCCTTTTTCTTCTTTTTAAGAGGCTTGGTCTTCAGTCACCTCTTTAAATAAAGTCCCACACAGTGATTTCTTATCATTTTCTCCCTGTCTGTTTTCAGAAGCAACTTCAGATACTACTGGATAAAACAGAAATTGAGGATGATTTGAATAAGGAGTTTAAAATGGACTTTAAAGAAATGCCAGATTATAAAAGACACATGGAAGATATGGAAAAAGATGATGTGGATCTGAAAATGGACTTAAAGATGTTTGATTACAAGAGTGACATGGAGAAAAAGTTGTAACAGATATACAACTTTTCCCTTCTGTGGATCCAAAATAAAATAACTCTCCAACTCACTCTTCTGATTTGTAATCTGGATATCCCCTTTAATTGTTAAAACATCAGCCAGCATGGTTTGTATATCTGTTACAACTTTTTCTCCATGTCACTCTTGTAATCAAACATCTTTAAGTCCATTTTCAGTTCCACACCATCTTTTCCCATATCTTCCATATTGCTTTTATAATCTGGCATTTCTTTAAAGTCCATTTTAAACTCCTTATTCAAATCATCCTCAATTTCTGTTTTATCCAGTAGAATCTTTTCTTCTTCTATAACCACTGTTAGATCCAATTTTAAAAATCAGTCCTGAACACATTGTTGCCAAACAGATTTAAATTATTCTATAGTAAGACAATGTACCTTCATTATGTTAAGATGTATCTTTTCCTTTAATTACTCTCTGGTTCCCTCTAGTTAACCTTGAAAGCCCAGTCTTATCTTTTGTTTATTTTCAGAGCCCAAACTTTTCCATGACAGGTTTTCTTACAATGAAGTCCAAAATCATCTGCTGTATGTTTATAAAATTTAAAACAGCCCATAAAAAGCCCCTATTCTTTCAAATCCATCTGACCCCACAACTGTCCCCAGTCAGCATTCTTAACTCCCTTTCGCTGATTCCAAAATTAAGATTTTTCTTCATATTTAAACTCACTTCAATCTTCTTTCTTCCAGGATATAAAGAAATTCTTCTAGTGTACAACAGCTTGCCTTTCAGAAGGTTTTTCATTTCCAAATAAATTGTTATTAAGTAATTTTCAATGGTAATTAAAAAGAGGAACTGTATGTAAATCTAGTGTCCTTTTGAAGGCTCTGAGCCACAGCTTCAGCTCGATATTTCCCGTGACTCCCAGAGTGTTCAACCTGCTGGAGATTGCTAATTTGTGTTCTCTTCACAAAGAACTCTGAAAGGAGTACTTGTGGGTGATCCAGTATCCTTTGCGCAGAGATGGTTCCAAAGAGCTGGACCTTTCACCAACTTCTCTAATCTGCTGTAGTTGTCTGCTCCGTGAAAATGGAGCTGTCTTCAATCCGCCATTATTCCCCCAGAAGTCCACATATACATACATACATAAGTTAGTCATAGCTTCATTTCCACTGATTTCAACAGAAACCAGGTGTAACACCTTGATTAAACACATCCAAATACTGAATGTGAACTGATAACAGGGGAAAATATGAATGACATTGCAGTTTCTGTCAAATTCCCTTCCCTCATTTTTTAACAATAAAAATTTGTCCAGGACAGAATTATTCCAGTAACTGCAAATAATAATAACATTTATTAGTCATCTTCTATGAGGTATCAGTAATAAATGGTGCCAAATGGAAGTCTGCTGTGTTTCATATTGATTCCTAAGGTTATTAGGGAACATCTGATACCCTTTGAAGGCCAAATAGGCCTAGATCATTATAGAGTAATCCAACAGACTCAGTTCCCCAAACCACAGCAATCTGGAAAAATGGAGCTCTGTTATATCAAGAAGGATTCTTTCTGTGTCATTATTATTATTCGCTTTAAGAATGTACTCTTTTTCTTTAATTGAGAGAATATTTGGATTCCAGTAGATGCTCTCTTGTGAAAAGCTACCTGTTCAAAGTCTTTTCAGAGAAGCTAGACATGGATTTGTCTCAAATGAATTTTCTTACACTTCTGCTGCTTTCTGAAGAGTAAGAATGGACTGGTCATTTTTGTACGGGGGCCTGGCAGTCTTTCCTAAGAGTCACTCTGGGGACTTCCAAGCCAGTCCACAACATTTTCTAGGCTAAGACTATACCCCAAAATGTAGTGAGTAGAGCCAAGTCAAAAAACAAAATTTGGTGTCATTTCATTTACATTCAGTTAAAATTAGATACAGCTTAATTTTAATTCATATGATTCTTTGCCAGTCATGGATTTAATAGTTTTCCGCTTCCTCTTCGAGCACATTAAAAATGATAATTTGGTAACAACTTTTGAAAGTCCTTTAATTACAGTCTTTATTAAATGTCCTTGTTTATGAGCTAGGTGACAAGTTAATAGTTATTCTTTGAATAATGATCCTTACAAAAAATAAGGGTATATGTGAATTAGCTTATTTTTCTCATGCAGAAAGAATATTAAATACCTGTCAAATGAGATTTATGCTGCCAAAAATAGAAAACTTCCAAGGTCCAAGTGCAAACTGATTTGAGATATAAAAAAATGGTGGTAATAAGCAGATCATTAAGTTTCTTTATTCTCACTTAAATAAAGCATCATGCATGATAATAGAGTCTATTAACCAACTCAGGCATGGATACATCCCCCAAATAAAACTAAATAAATCATTAAGACTGAAGGGTTCTAGTCTTCTAAGGTATCATGATCAAAGTTTCTGTCATAGGACTACAGAAAGACAAAAAGTACTTAAGACTGCAATCCTATGTGCACATAGATGTTCACCATTCAGAAACTTCCACTGACTATGCTTTCAGTCATAACTCATGCAGGCTAAGGGGGCTTAGAGGAGAACACAGGTCTTCTGAGCCATGGTCTCCAGTTTTATGGAACCCTTGGTTCCCCTTGGTGTATAATTAGTTCTTACTGTTCTTGGGTTCAGGAACACCCTTAAAAGGGTTTTATTTCAGTATAGTGTTTTGATGCATATCAGTTTTTATTTTTAGTGACTGTTGCTTGTTATAATTTTAAGCTGTCCATTTTAGATACAGAGATATTCATTGCATATTTGCTTAAGTATACTGCCAAGAATCCAGTAGATTGAGATGGTCTATTAGCACTGTTAATACCTACCTACCTACACTTTTAACCTGCTAAAGGTCAATATCCAAATAGGACCATGGGTTGTAATCTTGAACATAAAAGCACCCAGATTCTCAGTACATAAACTTGCCATTAAAGGTACAGAACCAACGAATGATGCAGTTGGATATTCCCATAGTATACTCTACATCATACTCTCTTTTGCACTACATTCCTATTCAGAAGGGGTAAAATGAATGGCTAATTTGAACAGATTTGGACAATCAACTGTATGCTTTGTTCTGAAGTACTGAATTGGGTCAATTCAATTTTCTGAACCTATTTAATGGAGGGCTTTTGCATATGTTTAAAAGCCTTTCTGAATTCTTGAATTGATTCAGAGACATCCAGTTCTGTTGGGCTTGACATGTGATTCAAAAATATCCCATTCTATTGATCCCCAATTATCTGATTTAAAAAGACAATTTGATTCAATGGTTCCATGAAACCATCTCCAAATCAAATAAGCTAAATGAAGTCTTGTACGGCCCTACTATTCAGACATTATTGAAATGGGTAACCTAGCCAGTTTGGTGTAGTGATTAAGGTATTTGACTAGAAACTGGGAGACCATGAATTCTAATCCCGCCTTAGGCACAAAGCCACCTGGATGACCTTAGCCTCTCAGCCCTAGGAAGGCAAACCACTTCTGAAATCTTGCCAAGAAAACTGCAGGGACTTGTCCAGGCAGTTGCCAGGGTCAAGACTGTCATGAAGTCAAAAACAACCATGCAAGAGCTTTACTCCCAATGATCTTAATGCCAGACATTTGTTAAAAATGGATGCTACGTGCACAAAGATGGTATTTGCACAACTGAGGTCTTTATGCTGAGTTTCTACATGATCCCACACATGCATGTGGGGTCATGTGAAAGTCCATGCACATACTGTATATACCAGTGCCTTTAACTGACATAAGAGCAGTTTACATAGGAAAGGGATGTTCCGCGTTCCTCGCCCATGAAAATTGGGTTCTTTAATTCACTCTGAGGGAGGATATCATTAATCGAGATTGCACAAAAAGGAAAACTTGTTTAAAATATATTGTAATAAGAGGCCTGTATCCTATTCAAATTATTAATTCAATCCACTGATTCAGTCCAATTTGACTTGATTAAGAAAACAGAGTTAATTTCTTTTTTAAAAAGCTTTTCAGCTTTTTAAATTGTTGACTTGATTCAAATGCAGTCAGTTCATTATTTTAATCAAAGTCATCAATCCAGTTTGAAGTCAGTTCAGTTTGTGATTCAATCAAATTGCATTTGTATTAAATTTCCAAACTGAGTATTTGTATACCTCTCACTTTAAGAGTAAACATTGGAAGTAAAATAATTCTACAATATAATGATAAAGCAAAAGTCAATGATACTGTCAGTTATAGGCATTGATTGTTGTTGATGCATAGCAAAGCTAATTTTATTTATTTATTTATTTATTTATTTATTTATATGTCACATGCATATAGTCACCCATCCCATACAAAGTGACTCTGGGCGGCGTACAACAATTAAATAAAATAACAAGTGGATGAAAAGAAGCATTATAAAAAGATAAAACG
Organism: Python bivittatus; assembly: GCF_059951505.1. NCBI lineage: Eukaryota > Metazoa > Chordata > Lepidosauria > Squamata > Pythonidae > Python > Python bivittatus. The sequence goes on along the minus strand of NW_028277037.1, from coordinate 7,094,395 downwards.
TGATTATTAAAATAAAAACATTATCAAAAAATAAAAAAAAAAGATTTTAAAATATACAAACCCCATGGAGAGAGCAGGATATCAATTTCAGTGGAGCCATCTAAGAGTGTCTCCGGTACCCAAAGACCCCCAGGCCTGGTGACACAACCAGGTCTTGAGGGACTCCCTAAACAACTGCAGGGAAGGGGCAAGCCTAACATCAGGGGGGACAATGTTCCACAAGGAAGGATCTGATGCCAATTTTCAATATTACAGAAATGAGCTACAGCTTAGTCAAATCATCCTCCTTTCCCCCCATTGATCTCTTATTAAAAGAAAATCTTTCTTTGCCTAATTGAACACAACGAAACAAGTTATGTGAGAATTATAATAATACGACAGCAATGACCCAACATTAAATCTATTTAAACAACCACAAAAGTAAATTCTTAACATCATATCTATAAGTTTTATTCTGAGGAAGTTCTATAAATTTTTATTAAAAGTTTTAAAGAGAACATAAAAACTAACACAAAGTAATAAACAGAGTGAAGAAAGAGAGAAAAAAGAAAGAAAGAGTACAAAAGGAGAAAATAAAAAGGAATAAAGAAGCTTCTGATTTCCTTTGCAGCAAATATAAGTATGATTACAAAGTTACCTCTTACTCTAAGATTACAAAAAAAAAGCTCACTTTTTTTTATTATCCAATTTTTTTTCCTAACCATCAAAACCACAAGTCATAAGTGCATTTTTTTCCTGTTTCATGCAAAAAATCTATAAAGGGTTTCCAATCAGCCATAAATGTTGATCTTGTCTTATCAAGGAAGTTAATTTAGCCATCTCTGCAAGTTCCATCATCTTCACCAACCATTCCTCCATTGTGGTAGTGTCAAACCTCTCCACTTGTGAGCATCTAATAGTCTTGCTGCAGTTGTCATATATAAAAACTTAACTTTGTTTTTATATATGACTTTTTTCTAGTTGCCTGTCCATTAGTTCTAAGATTTTATATTTCTGTATGGTCAGATGGCGGTGCTATTGCCTTACCCTGACCAACTGATGGATCTATGCCATAGATACAAACCCCATGATATAGATCTTTGTAAACATCAGTTTTGTTTTAATGAGATAAACAGATTTACAAACACATAAAGTTTTTCCTTGTAGCTAACAAGAAGAAAGCTATATATCATCTCCCTGTTGGATCGCAAAGGATATAATTACAACATTAATTTTTAGCATTTTTCCGTGTCTGTAACATTATTTACAGAGATTAAGAACACTTTATATGGAATATGTATATAAATAACTACATAAAGTCCTTACAGAGATGCTGAAACTGAAAAGTCTCTTAAAATAAACCCACGCTTATTCTTCATTTTGAGTCTTTACACAAATGGTAATGAATACATGCATACATATTCATGGCTGTTTAGCACATTCTAAGTTCACAGACTTGGGGAAATGTTGTCTTCCCCGTATTCAAATAGCTGAACAGATTGCAGTTGCTGTGTATGTCTTTTCATGACACAAGGCACCCACACGTGGAAAAACTGTTCCCAGGATAATTTGCATTGTCATGTCCCATAATAGATGAAGTGGATTTCAGTCTGGTTTCCATTTTTTCCCTTGAGCTTGTTACAGCTTTAATGAGATCATCTTAATCTGGGAAGCTTGGCTTTTTTATCATTCTCTGAAGTTAGCAACATCTTTTAAATTACCTATCTGGCATTCAGGCAGAATAAATCTCGCTGCCTTCAGTAAATGTAGCTGGTGCCTTTTGAAGAAGACTCACAGTGGAGTTCTTCAGTTATTCCCCACATGGTTATATTCTATGTGTAAAGCAAAGGCATTAAGGTGACATCCCTGTATCTTTTAATACGATATTTACTATGTCTAATTTAATTTTAAAAATATATCATGGAATGCTTGTGTTTTCCCCAGGGTGCTACTTAAAAGCACTGTTTGGAATCTGGAAACCAGCTAAAATGATTTGACCAAAAGATTCAAGCCTTGGGTACAGGCAATCTCTCAAACTTATTTTGGTATACATTTTTTCTTCCTCTCATCCCAACTTGGGCAAAAATAATCAGCTATTACATGTAGTGAGTGTTTGCCCTTCAAACCAGAACTGGGAACTCATTTTTAACAGCGAACTCTGATTTGTCCAGATTCAAAGAGAGGGCGTTGGGAGAAAACATAGAAATCCAAAGATTAAAAAGTTGATAGTCATGTAAACGGATATGTTTTTAATTCCAATAGAAGAGAATATACGTGGGTTGAACTATGGAATCCTTGATGGTGAGCTTCCTTGTTTGCTTGCAAATGTTTTATTACCCAACGAGGTAACATCATCACTCCACATGTTTTTAGTTGTTTTATCTCACATTAGATTTTGTAAGCCACCCAGAGTCTGTTGAAGTGGGTGGCTATAATCAATTTAATGAAATAAATTTTTTAAAAACCTAACATTACAAATCCTAATAAAATAAGTTTGGATGATGGAGAATGAACATGGTTATATTCTATGGTTATATTATATTCTATATTCAGGTGCCTTCTCAGTTCTCAATGAAGATGAAGTTCCACAGGTGTTCTTACACTGTATCTCTTTTCTATGTGCTAGAAATCTATAGTGCATAAATATATATCTTATACATTTACAAATAAGTATGACGTCACACACCATTCTTGCCTCTGTACATCTTTAACTTAATGAAAAGTTAATGGATTTAGTATGACATCTCAACTGACAAAATATAGTTGGCAATTAGCCAGCAAATCAGAGATGAAGTGATTTACCAAATGATTTGGAACTGAAGAGATACAATGCCTTCCACAATCACTGCATGTATAAAATGGAAAGCTGAGTGGGAATAATAATAATAATAATAATAATAATAATAATAATAATAGGAGTCAGTACAAACATCAAAAGCTTTGTGCAAAGATCAATGGCACAATGGAAGACACAGTTCCTGGTCAATGGTGATAAACTGGGAGAGGTTAATATCAAGAGAGGAATCTTCCAAGGAGACTCGCTATCAACACTACCGTTTGCCATTGCATTGATTCCTTTGTCAACAATAGGCCATGGCTATCAAACTTCAGAAACATCTGCCAGGCTATTCCACCTCCTTTACTTGGACAATCTGAAGCTGTATGGAAAAACACCATCTGAAATAGAATCGCTGCTCAGTACTGTCCGAATATACAGCCAAGTTATTGCAATGGAGTTTGGACTGGACAAATGTGCCACCCTTACCATCAACAGGGGAAAAATAGTGAAAACTGAAGGAATCAAGATGTCCTATGGAAATAACATCAAGAGTCTGGATGAAGAAGATCACTAGAAATACCTGGGCATCATTCAAGCTGACAACATCAAGCACACTGAACTCAAGAAGAAGGTTAGTAGTGAATTCATCATGAGAGTGAAGAAGATCTTAAAGTCCAAACTCAGTGGCGGAAATACCATCAACACCTGGGCAATTCCAGTCATTAGATATACAGATGAAATAATGGATTAGTCTCAAGCTGAACTAAAACCCCTGGATAGGAAGACCAGAAAAATAATGACAATGAATCATGCCCTTCATCCACACAGCGGCGTTGACAGATTCTACTTACCAAGGAACATAGGTGGGTGTGGAATGAAGCAAGTACACCAGGCAGTTGAAGAAGGAAAAAGGGCATTGGAAGAATATCTGAAGGACAGTGAAGAAGATGCACTGAAGCTAGTACACCATGAAGGCTTACTGAATACTGAAGAGACCAAACTGGCCTATAAGAAAGACCAAATGAAGAAGAGAAAAGAGACATGGCAAGGCAAAGTATTACATAGCCAGTACACAAACACAAAAAACTAGCAGGCAAAGCTGATAACAACAAGACCTGGCAATGGCTAAGAGCAGAAAAGTTGAAGAAAGAGACAGGGGGGCTAATTCTGGCTACACAAGACCAAGCCTTTAGAACAAATGCATATAAAGCCAGAATTGAGAAGACAGCAACAGACAGCAAATACCACCTCTGCAAAGAAACTGGGTGGACCACCTAGTTAGCTGCTGCAAGAAGATCACACAGACTGACTACAAACAACGGCATGACAAAGTAGCAACAAGGGTGCATTGGAATCTCTGCAGGAAATACCATTTGCCTGCAAGCAAGAACTGGTGGAACCACAAAACAGACAAAGTAATAGAAAATGAAGAAGCTGAAGTGCTCTGGGACTTTAGAATTCAAACAAGCAAGCACCTGCCACACAACACCCCAGACTTTACAATTGTTGATAAGAAAGACAAAAAAGCCTAGATAGTGGACATTGCAATATCTGGAGACAACAGAGTAGAAGAGAGAGAACTGGACGAAATTACAAAATACAAAGACCTGAAAACAGAAGTAGAATGACTGTGGCAAAAGATAGTACCAATAGTAATAAGCATCTTGGGTACAATCCCAGAACATCTGGAGCACCACTTGAAACCATCGGCATTGACAAAATCACCTTCAGTCAATTGCCAAAGGCAGCTTTACTTGGAACAGCTTATATCCTGTGACGAAACCTTTAACACCATCCAACAACATCTGCCTTTCCCAGGTCCTTGGGAAGGACTTGATCGGTGGATAAAAATGCCAAATCCAGTCTAAACATCTGGCTGACTGTGCAGCCAACCATAATAATAATAGGTATTTTCCAGCTATAGATTCTGCATAGGACATTGCATGATTTAGTTATGATATCTGGAGGAGTAGGCACACTGACACAGAGTCTGGTTTATTTAACTATGGTTTATTTAACAAACCGTAGTTAGTTAGGTGTCTCAGCCCTTGTAGAAGATGCTCTTATTTTTCAATGCTCACAAAATCTTTTCCAAATCTATACATTTTTAAAAAGGATTTAATATTTGTTTTGATTACTAGCAGTATTGCACATTCAATATTATTATGTATTATTAAACACAGACAGAATTTATTGCTGGCTTCTTATTTCTACAGTTCCAATGGTCTCAGTGGGTTTATTATTTCAGAAAATGATACCTTCTGACAGAACAGCTTATCAAGTAGGTTCAGATTTACGCCTCTGGACATACAGTTCAGGAGTAGTAAGTAAGCATGTTAGGCTCACGTGTTACTGAGAGCGGTAGAACAGGAAACAAAATGGTTCTAAAATCAATAAAGCACATCTTACATAAATGTGTTAAACACCATCCGGTGAACAATATTCACAAGATTTCATAGAGTATACAAATAAATACATAGTTTCCTATACTAATGATACATTGTAGAAAAATACAATGAGCTTAAATTTAATTTAAGCTCATTGTCTTAAATTATGCAGCCTCCAACAGTGTTAAAGTTCTTAAAATAGAAAAGGATCCAGCCTATTAAGCAGCCAATGCAGGTTTAAGTTGCTTAAGGTTTAGTGCTACAAGCCAGTTAAAGGAGGCATACATCCCATATGTTGCATTTAACATCTGAAGGCAGGGATCCTACAAATTACTGATTGATCTAGTTTGACCTTAAGAACATAATTAAAAAAAAATAGTATTCTGGTTTAGCATTTTGAGATCACAGTGGTTAAACAAATGTTTACGGAAACCTACAAGGAGAAATAGAATATCTGAATCATGTTCCTCACCAAGGGATGTTCAGCAAGATTTTCTTGAACTGCATATAATATATAACCATCATGACTCACAGCACTTTCATGAATTGATCTAAAGTTCTCCAACCTGGTGATCGCTTTTCACCTTGTGGCACTGAGTTTTATAGTTTTATTATGTGTTATGTAAAGAAATATATCCTTTCTTTCTCTTCTGAATTTCTCCATTATTCAACTTCATTAAATTACTCTGGATTTTCTTCAGTTCCTGCATGCCTGTCTGTGTTGATATAATGCCAATATGGTAGTAGACCTTGAGAAGTAATGAATCACCTTAAAGATCTCCTAGTGGAAAAAGGAAGGAAGGAAGGAAGGAAGGAAGGAAGGAAGGAAGGAAGGAAGGAAGGAAGGAAGGAAGGAAGGAAGGAAGGAAGGAAGGAAGGAAGGAAGGAGATGAGAGATTGAGCAAAGATGCACAAAATTACTGTGTGTCCCAAACTCCTCCACTGATGGGTTATTTTTTTAAAAAAACATGATTTCTTCAGCTTTCTTATTTCTGTATCTGTTGCTCATGGGCAACTTCCCTCTATCCTTTTTTACCACTTTGCTTTCCACTGTCATTTATTTTCCTCTTATTCATAGGTATAATACACCTTTTTGAAAGCTCCTCTGCTTTCTTTTTATACTTTGTCTTTCCCTTTCCAACTTTATTCCCAACTTCCCTTCAGTCCTGCTCCTCTTCAACTTTGTTCCCCCTTTAAAAAAAAAAGATGTTCAGAAAATGGCTGGATCCATCTCTTTTTTCTCTGCGAGACTATAAAGCTCAGCCACAACAGGTTTTACTCCATCTCCCCAAACATTCAAAATCCCCAATGGCTGGAAAAGGCCCAATAAATTAACAATCCAGGGTTATGATTCATAGATTTCACATAATTATAGCTTAGTAGCTATGAAGGAGGGTGTTCAAGCTGGCATTCCCTTACTGCTAGGTATTCAGATTTAGAGCCCCAAACCAATGAATGAAAAGATAAATTGCAGATTGCAAGATGTGTAAAGGGAAAAGGAAGAGAATGAGAGCAATATAGAAGAGACTCCTACATTATCGTGTATGAGTATGAATGAATGCGGCATCATGTCAATGTTCATAGATTAGATGAATAAGATGTTCCTCTCCAAAATCTGCTCTAGTAAGCAAAATTTCAAATAAGAAAATGAAAGTATTGACAGCTTGAGTTATTTTTGTGCCCAAGGACTAGGGAAAAAAATGGCCCCATGGAAGAGAAAGAAATAATTCAAAGAAATGGCATGATCCATGGGCTGGATTATTTTAGCCAGAATGGTACTCAAGGAAATATTAATGCTAAAACAGCTAAAATCAGTTATGCTTGTTGGATGGTTATCTAGACTTTTTCCTTACATTTTTCAGCTGAATTTTGCTCTCATGCTTTTATACCTGAAAAGAGTGACTAACTGATTTTTAAGTCTTATTTTCAAAATAAGAACTTAAGTTCTTTCTATACTTTGTGATGTACTAAATGCATAAATAGGGACCTCACGCTGTTGGGTACTACGCACAAAATAATTACGGAAAAAATGGAACCGCAAGTTCAGCTGAACAAAAATATTAAAGTCTCAACCTTTTTACACTACCGCTTTGAATTACTTCTCCCAAGGGTATCCTTAGAACAGCAAGTTTCTGAGTGCATTTCTCAGAAAGAACCTGAAGTACTCCAATCTTCTCCTATATCCTTTGATCCCAAGCACAATTCTATTTCCAAACTCCTATTGTTCCGCGATGACCATCTAAGTAAAAAAAACAAATCGAAAAAATATATTGGAATGATATTCAGTTTCTTCTATTTTGCAGAGGGAAGGGGATTTACAAAGCCATCCACACAACCAAGTTGCAGACAGAGCAGTGAATACAGTATTATGTTTTAAGTTCTTCTTCTTTTCTTTTCTTTTCTTTTCTTTTCTTTTCTTTTCTTTTCTTTTCTTTTCTTTTCTTTTCTTTTCTTTTCTTTTCTTTTCTTCTCTTTTTTTTACTGCAGCCCAATTTTACTATTTCCTGTGAATGGGAGTAAATTAGTTGGAAGACGGTAAAAGAGCTAAGCAATATGCATAAAGGCCAGACATTATCACCACTGCATTGAGAAGATTACAGGGGTCAGGCAAAGTAATAATCACAAGGTCTGATGTCTTCAAGGAATGACAAAACAACAACAACACAACTTTTCGTTGATGGCTCATCTTAAAAACAGTATAGGCTCTCTCCTGGAGAAGCACAATGACATTGTGGAACTTCTACAGAAGAAACAAAGGTACAGAAAAAATTATGGCACTTTCTACACATGCAACTAAGTATGGGGCAAAGATATTTTCTCTTCAATCAATGTAATTTTCTGGTGGTATTTTTACAACAGTGATGAAATAAGTCAGAGAAGTTTTGTAATAAAAACAGAAATGCAAACTTGAAACAGTCCTATTACTGGGGAGGGGGGAGTTTAAATGTTCTCTCATATCTCACTGCGGTGATGATAATTAGCCTATTCCACCAAAATATCACAAACAGAATGAACAGATACATCATTTCAAACCTGAGAGAACATTTTAGCAAATTTATCCAAGCATTCAGCGTACAAAGTATATGTTCTGCTTCAGCCTTAATTTGAAAACGTTCATATGTTGCTTAAACATGAGGAGCCTGCGATCCATAAAAAGTAACCTGAATGAAGCTATGCCATATATGGCCTTATATATATGGTTATACTTGAGAAGGATAAGGCACTGTGTGTTTGGAGCACTAAAGATGACTTTCAGAAGTCAAAGCAACACTTCCGAGTAGATTATCCTGCATCAAGAAGCTGGACCTTGATGGAGCATCTGAAACCATCAAATTCTAGGAGATGTTACTGTAAATCGCCCAGAGAGCTTTGGCTCCTGGGTGTCTTCAAATGCATAAATAAATAAATAATAAAATGTATCAGTATCCCCTGCTCTACATACATGAAAGAAACATTTCAATTCATCTGCCCTAGTGCTGAAGACAGCAGTAAGAAGAGATAATATGAGTGACAGGAATGCTTTTAGAACAATTCCCTTATATATTAATACATAGTTACCACTGTGAAGTAGAATTGCCAAAGCTTTCCACGTACTTTTAGAAATTACGGATTTGTCAGTTGGGGGATCAGCTATCCAAACTACAAGAAGTAGCTACTGGGCAACTACTATTTCCAGAAACTTCTTCTTCTGTAAGCTACGTGTTACTCGTCCAACATTTTCATGCTTGCTGTGAAGGTATTTTCAGCATTGTTAGGAAAAAAATACAATGAAGGTTAGGAACTTCGTAAGGAATTGACGTAAGGAATGTGAACTATGTTATGTAATGTAAGGTGCAGCTGGACCATACACTGTCCTGGTATTTAACGGGGGGTGCTTCCACATAACACGCTTTCAACTTCCCAAAGCCTCAGAGAGTCTTCATGCCTGTTGATCATGGAATATGGATCACTATTATCCAATGAGCGCTCCTTCCAAAGAAACAACAGGAGTGAGCAAAAATTATCCTTCAGTCAGTGTCCCACTATCTGAATTCCCAATTTCTGGGGTAACAAAAATCATGTTTGCTCAGGTCTACACAGAAAGGAAAAAAATAACCAGTGCCCCTTATTTATTTATTTATTTATTTATTTATTTATTTATTTATTTATTTATTTGAAATTTAAGCTATTGATATGAAGCGAAGCTGCCTGACCATCTGGGTATCATTCTTCCTGCGCATAATTTCCCACTGAAAGTTGCAGTGATGGCGCCTCACCATCCTTTCCCCAGCAATAGCAACTGTAATTGCAAGTTGCAGTGCAGACCCTTGATGTATTGTCTGTGTGGGCATTCTTGTGTGTAGAGAATAATAGATCCCTGGAACCCAGGAGCTGGGAGCTGAGATGAAGCAAGAAGGAGATTCACACTGCTAGTATGTAAATAGGAAAATCAGTTTTTTGTTTTTTTAAAATAGTTGTTGTCACAGGAGTTGGGAAACAGACTGCCTCCTAGTCCATGGAATCCAGGGTCACAATGTGCAAGCCCTGTCATTTTAATGGTGCTGTAGTTTAGCCAGGAAAAAAAACTCACCTGTCCAAGAAGGGTGATATAATGGGAATATGTTGGCATGGGACCACTGCTGCAAATTCTATATGTGAAAGGGGTTGCCATCTCTGGGTGGAGATGGCATCCAAAGTCATTAAAATCAAGGCTTTTAGTTGTAATGAATAGCCTTCAGGCACTGGTTTACTTTGAAACCATAACTGCTACATACTGAACCCTGCAGGCAAAGAAGAGGAGTGCTCAATGCTGAGTTATGATTCAGCTCTTGTTAACTTGTCTTCTACCACATGTATTTCCTAGTCTGGGGTTAAAGAAGACTGTTCCCAACAGTAACAAATGCTGCTTAGCTACTGCTGACGACTTATTTTTTGGGGTCAATTCCTTTACCGCTTGAAAAAGTAAGTTCTCAAATGAGGAATATTTCTTTTTTAAAATGCAATATTGGTATCCAAGTTCAACTCCTGATGGAGTTAGGGATGTGTTCGTGTAATTTCTTGGCAGCAATCTAGAAGTGGTTTGCTAAACAAGGTCAGCCAGATGCTGCTACTTGCTGAAACACATTGACATCTTGAGAGGTTTGAGTATGAACAAGGATTTTAGGTGGACTAATACCTTAAGAGATTAATGGAACAGAAATACCAGAAGGAAGCCTCCTATTCTGAAATTCTTAGAGTGTTGACTTCCCTGATCCATAGCTAAGGGGGTTCCTGGATTATGATCTTTCAATATATAGTTTAAGCTCTGTATTTTCCTCAATCTCTATATGAATCTACATGTAAAGCACATTAATATTAAAGAGGAAGAGAGAGGGAGAGAGAGAGAATAAGAATTTGGCATTTCAGATGTCCCTTTTGGTTTTTATTTCCAAGTAATTTGTCTTCTGCTTGCTTTTTGCTGAGGGGGGGTGGGTGGGTGGCTGGGCAAGACACACACATACACACATCAAGATTAGCATGTCTCCAACTGATCTAGCTTCTCAGAACATGCCCAGACAACAAGAAAATGGTTTCTCAGGCAACAGCAATTATGTGAAATCTGTTTGTATCCTCCCTCCTTCCCATTTCTCTTCATTTTTAGCTGTTCACAAATATACAACAATGAGGCAGTGGACCTCTAGCATGTAATTAAAATGTATCAAGATAAATCATTGCCGGAGAGATGGCTTTAAACAGCTATATTCCTTGAAAACAATTATGCATTGTGCATTTGCTTCATGCTAAACAGCAGTTCACCTCAAAAGCAAAAATAGAGGAGGAAAAGGTCAATAAAAACCAGGATTTAAATCCATTTCTCTTATGCAGTATGCCTGTTAGTGCAATACCCACAGAGGAAAACTTTCTTAATGACTTTTACAAGTCAAGCTGAGTATGCTTCTCCACCTTGAAACACACCTCTAATAAAAGCAATATCGGCCTGAGTATGTGATTAACAGTGTAGACAAATCTTCATCACCACATTCTTTTTATCACTTATTTCCATTTTTGTAATCTTTTTTTCCTTTTTTTTTTTTTGGAAAGGTTTGCAATGAAGGTAGCACGCTGAGTTTAATTCTTATTCTGGCCAATTGCCATTTTGTTTTCTTAGAGTCCTGCAAAACATGGTGTTGACCCCACAGTTGGCTATAATGTTCCCATAGAATGTCCCTGAAATGCAACACTACCTTGGGAATTCTATGAAAATGAAATGGATCCTCTTCCCAGGAGCGCCTCTTGAGAAAGCTGGGTACATATAGATCATAAAGTAAATGACAAAATCTACCATGGGATTGATGTTTCAGCAAAAATTTAATCAGACAGGTTATTTAATCAGACGTTTGGAGAAGGGATGCATAGTTCATTATCAATTCATACTCCTTTGCCATTTTTGCCAAAGAACTAACATTTTCTTCTTGATATGTGACCTCTTCGATATCTAAAAGACAGTTATGCTGATAAAGACTTCCGAAGCAAGGTACATTCAAACTAAGCCATAAAATAGTGATAACTAAACAGCAACCAGAACACCACAATTTTTTTCTTTTTTTTAAGGAGCATTTCACCCTTTTCCTATTGTAAGGTTCGCTAGCCTGGATTCTATAATTTCCAATGAGACTCCAGACAGAGGTTTTTCCAAAGCAAATACAGCTTTTATTTCTGGCCAGAAGAAAAGCAGGGTGGACCACTCTGTGTCCGGCTGGCAGAGAAAAGACAGAGAACAGCCACACCTAGAACAGTTTACAACAGCTTTTATACCTTTTTGTTATCTGGAAGCATCTAGGAGGAGGGACACACACACCTGTGTGCCCGCCTTCCAAGGTTGTCAAAACATTAGCTTAAGTAGCATAAATTAACAGTCAGGTTTCTAGCCCTCACTTGCTCCAGGGGTTCTTCATATAAGGCTTTACAATCTAGCTTGTCCCAAATTGTGTAGATGTTGTGGTTGCATAGTGTGGTTGGAAGCAAGAGCAGGTGCAAAGGTTTGTGCATACTCAGGAAATGTGTCTAGGAGCTCTAAAGCGAGACATTAGCTTAACCACATCTTTGCATTTCCTTTCGCACCTCTACATACTCAGCCTACCTCCTATATGTAACTTTTATCTCTACTTGCAAAAGCAGTTCCTTAATATCATCAAGACTGACCCTAGCAGTCAATAGGTCAGCAAAAGCTTGAAGTACAGAAGCAAAATAGGCAGTTAGTCTAACCATTCCTTACAGTATTAAGCAGAGGCGCAAGTTTCCAAGAGTCCCAAAAATACAAGGGAGCGAGGAGTTTACCTCCTGTAAATGGTCTTGCTGGTTTGCAATAAAATGTAGGACTTCAATAATCTTAAATGCATTTGGCAGAGTACCAAATTCCAGGAAACTCTGAAATCTGAACAGTGACCGCAGGACAGAAGGAGCATGCCATAAATAAAGGACTCTTGTAACCATAATACATTCATTCTAAAACTCTTTTTTGACATATCAAATCACTTGAAACCTTTGGGTAACCTACTGTAAGTAGTAAAATAATACCTATGTTTACTTGTGACAGTTGTGTAAAGAGAAATTAGCCTTGGTCACAAGGAGAAGAATGTTCTCATGGTTAAAGTGGGCTTGCTAAGCAAAAGGCCTGCTCTCTGTGTTTTTCAAACTTTTTGATAATATATAAACAAGCCTACTTTCTGATATTTTTACTACTTTTCATTTTCTGAGTTAGGTATAAGAGCTCTTTTTCATTTGGGTCGTGCAGAGATACATAGCAATTCCTATTTATGTCTTTCTCTAGATAGACTGAGTTAAAAATATTATGGAAAAGTTCCTCTTGTAGCTATATGAGGTTCTCTTCCTACAACAGATATGTTGAGTGAACAAATGGATAGATAGAACAATGGAGTGAGTAGATCTGACCTGTCCCAAACTTCTATGTGCTCAATACGAGAACAGATTTTTCAAATGCACATCCATATGTTTATTAGGCTGATACAAACAACCAAGTGACCTCCAGATACTTGGGAAGTCCAGTCATCTCCGGGTAGTAGGACCAAACACAAGAGACTGTGAGAACTGCAGTTTAAAAACTTGGAAGGTCCAAGGGTGCCTCCTTCTGCTACAACACATGGAGTTGTGAATCCTAGTTAAGTTGGAGGAGAAGTGGCCAAATTGCAACTTTTGTACTTCTTTCTGTGTGTCACCAATGTCCCCCAGAAAACTTCCAAATTACATTTAATTTTATCAAATTAAAGAAAACATATTAAGACTCTGACAGATGTAACAAGTAATAACGTCTATTAAATATTCCATCCTGCTCTGCTAGATATTACTATGTCATTACTCCTTCCCTTGTTGGTTGATGAAAAACTAAGAAAAAAGCAGTCTTGATTCCTATCTACTTATTCAGGGGCCTACTTAGGGATACTTCTATGTGCACAGAATCTGTTCTCACTTTCCATTGAAAACATAAAAGTTGGGGGTCTGAGCACACAGGTTCAGTCCTCCTTATCCAGTTTTTATTGTAGGTGTGGGTAAAATGTGAGATTTTTGACAAAGCCATTCTTAATAGAAAATTATTTCAGGAAGATCTGTCATTTCACTGATAGGGTTCAGAATTGGATGGAATAGCCTTTCAGCCTTGGAACAGAGCACTTCTGACCAAAAAGAGATTCAGGATTTTAGATAGAAGTCTCTCTTCTCTTCCCAGAAAAATAAAAGTTAGGTTGGTCAGATCTTGACCACTGGAAGCTGGCACAGAAGGTTGCAGGCGGAGGGATCATGGCAGTGTGTAAGAAGAGAGCTCAAATCCTGAAGTTTAAGCTCTGTTCCTCCAGCCCTACCAAGGATTTCTCCCTCCATCTGCGGAGGGGAGGGGAGGGGAAACCCCTTGGAGGTTGGTAGGAACGGGGCTCAAATCTTCATGATCTGAGCTCTGTTCCTACCCAGCGCCGAAAGGCTTTTTCTCCCCACTCAGCGGTGTGAAGGAACAGAGTTCAATTTGAGGGGATGGCAAATCCTTCAGTGGACTTTAGAAAAGTTTGAGAGCAAAAGGGCTGCCTGCTGGGAGGACTTCAGCTCTACATGGAGCTGAAAACGTCTGGCAGGCAGCCCTTCTGCTCTCAAAGAGCTGCCTGCTGGGAGGATTTCAGCTCCACACTGAGCTGAAATCCTTCAGCAGACAGTTCTTTCATTCCCTCCACTTAACAACCTGGGAGATCGCTTAACAACTGGGACTGCCCGGATTGCGGTCATTGATCGAAGCAGTCATGTGGGTGTCTTGCTTAACAACTGCTTCACTCAATGACCAAGATTCCGGTCCCAATTGTGGTTGTTAGGTGAGGACTACCTGTAATGAAGATAGGAATCTGTTGGAGTATTAAGGCTGAGACACCCCACCTTATGCTTAGCCTATATAAATGACATATGTGTAAATAATTCTTACAATATAAATTCTAGAAGCCTTCTGTGTTGCTCTTCCAAGAGAATGGGAAATTAACACTGAGCTCCTGAAAGGTTTCTCCTCTCAGAGGAATGCAAACACATAATAATATCAGAAGTTCCACTCTCCTATAATTCTACCATCTATGTTTGAGTTTCTTTGTACTCCTATCAAGAGAAAGCTAAAACAAAACATGTTCCCACAAGCAAAATCAAATTAAAAAAAAAGCTATTTACAGAATGATGCTTACTGATTAACATGAGTCACATTATTGACAAGGATATATACAGGGCAGCAAACAGGCAATGGAGCCTGTAATAAGATTCAAACACCTTTATACTAAACAAATTCTTGTGCCTAGGACTTCAAGGCCTGGTGAACCTTTATAGAAAGCAAAATTAATATACTAACAAGTTTATGACAATGAACATCCTTGTTTTAAAGTAAGAGTTCAGATAGTTAAGTCTGTTCATTGAGGCTACTATTGCCTGTCAACGAATAAACTATAAACAATAAGTACATCTTAATTTATACAGCTTTCCAAAGATCAGATACAATTTTGTAAAACACTGTTGTAAACCATACATAAAAGTAAGCTGAGGAAGTCAGGAATTTTATGGCTAGCAACAGTTTTCTTCTCTTGTTCTTGGCTATTACAATTTTTATTATTAAGCTTATTTTATTTTAAATTATAAATAATTCACATTGTTTCCTTCCCTTGATTGACTGAGGCATTTTTTTAAAAAAATTAAATAGGATGGAAAAGTACCATGAAAAGAATCCTATTGTAGCATTTTATCAGGTATATACAGTATGCTGGAAAAAGTATTTTGTCCTTTGTATATATATAAACTTTACTGATCCTTAAAGTCTATTAATGTTTATTCACACATATGTGCTTGATTTATTGCATGTTTTCTTGTAGATGTTCAATTTATTGGAATGTGAAATGCACACCAGTTCTCAGAATCAGAGTTTGCTGCTGAATATGCCCAATCACCTGTGCAATTTATACACCGTAGAAGAATACTGGAATGGAACAAAAGCTGTTTGTTAGGAAAACATATCCTTTATGACATAGGCAATCATAACATTTCTTGAAACAGCAGTTTGAAACCGGTGATAGTTTTTAATTTGCTTCGGTAACCAAGTCAGTTTTAAAAAGCTTGTTTGAATAGTAATGTCTGTTGGCAGAAATTCTTTGGCTTATTTATTTATAGAGACTTTTTAAAAAAGCGTATATACAGGTAGAATAAATTAAAAACAGAGAGTCACAGAAGGAACATGCATATATCCAAGCAGTAAAATAATAAAAGAATCATGAGCAATAAGGCGTTTGAAAACTATCGATTTAATCTCCAAAACAGCCTCTCTTGCCCTTTGACTTCTGATGGCAATGCAATGGGGGTGGGACTGAACAACTTCCTTAAGAGTTTTTGTGGAAATATCTACTAGTAAGAAATGTATAATCTTGGAATTGGTCCAGTTCCTATATCTAGCAAGGAGTGGATGCAATAATGGGGTCTGCCAGTTCTGAAGTAATGGGAAGTGCAACAAGATATGGATTATTGTTTTTGATGGTTGTATCTGAACATAATCAGTGGTGATCTAGAGAGGGAATGTTGAGACATTCCTCCGTTGGGTTCAAGGATAGGCCATTGAACCTAACTAATGTAAATGCCTTTGGTTTGTGGGAGAAAGTATCTTAAAAATGTCATTTAGCATAACAAAGGGATGTGATAAAATTCTGTGACACATAATTTAGAATTTTAACTCTGCCAGTTTCTAAGTCAAGGTCAAACTTTCTCCAAACCCATCCATGTTATGCCTGAACTGAGAGGCTACAGAGGAAAAGTAATTGACTATTGGATTAAATTTTACTTATAAAAGCATGTGGGACCAAGGAATCACTTCCATAGTTTAGTTTCAGCCAGTATCTTAATGGGTATTATTATCTGGTTTATTATGCTTTCTCTTCAGATTGAAATTCAACAAAAATGAAAGTAGATTACTTTTTTTTAACAGTAGAAGTAGAGCTCCAGAGACAGTGAGTAGAAACTGGGAAGGGCTTCTATCATATTTACCCAAAACTGCTTCTAATGATAAGGCAGAGAGAAGGATAAGTATTTCTTTCAAAGATTTTAAAATTTGGCCAAATACCTCAAAGGATGAAAACCTGTTTGGTATAGTGGTTAAAGCACCAGGCCAAAAACAGGGAGACCATGAATTCTAGTCCCGCTTTAGGCACAAAGCCAGCTGGGTGATCTTGGGCCAGTCACTCTCTCTCAGCCCTAAAAAGCAGGCAATGGCAAACCACTTCCAAAATCTTGCCAAGAAGGCTGCAGGGACTTGTCCAGACAGTTGCCAGGAGTCAAGAGTGACTTGAAGGCATGTGCACACACACACCCACAAAACCCCTCAAAGGATATTATACTCTTAGTTGCTGTTCATGCTGGGTTTCCATATTCACGGCTGAGTATATTCAAATAGGTCTTCAAAGAGAATGTAAACTCATTTAGGATCAGGTAAATCCTATTCCTTGAATTGCTTTTTGACTGATTGAGAATAATTCAGTCTTATCTGGATTTTATCCAAACCATTAACATAACTGAGTCAGAACTTGAACTTATGTTTAGACAGAGAGACAGAGTTGATCACTGTCAGCACAGAGGTATCTTGGAATTGGGTTGACCTGCTCCAATCTGTTCAGATATATGTTAAAGAACACAGGAGTAAAATGAAACCCTGAGAAATGCTGCAGATTTATTTATTTATTTATTTATTTCACTTATATCCTGCTTTTCATCCAGAAACTCAAGATTATACACCTAGCATTCCCTCCTCCTGTTTTTCTAACCACCAACTGTAACATTGTTTGGATTGACCCACTCCTAGTCCAACATGTTAACCACTATACTGCACTGGTTCATATAACATTGAGTAGTAGGAACACTGCAGTATTCCTGCAAGCAGAGGAGAACTATTACCATATGGCAATGCTCAGATTGTTTCCCAGCTACACACTCCAGAAGAATATTATACATATTATTAAATATTATATATCCTATCCTATCCTATCCTATCCTATCCTATCCTATCCTATCCTATCCTATCCTATCCTATCCTATCCTATCCTTCCATCCATCCATCCATCCATCCATCCATCCATCCATCCATCCATCTATCTATCTAAAACACAGAGAGACTTCTGTAACTTCCTATTCAATTTCTGGTGTATATTATCCATCTGGTAAGCCAAAATACACTCTGTACCATATCTATGCCTGAAGTCATGCTGAAATGGGAAACATTTATTTATCTCTTCTGGAAAGATCTTAAGATGAGATGCCATTGCATGTTCTAAGAGTGGAATCCTAGAGACTGGATAGAAATTATCCAAAAATAATAGAGTAAGTTTTAAAATAAAAAGAAAGGTCTTGCCATCAACTGTTTTGGCATGCTGGAATTTCAGTTTGTAAAGATGCAATTACCAACACACTGAAGTTTTCAACCATTCACAGCCAGGCTGATCTTAAAAGTCGAGAAAAGCATTTATCAAATAGAGAACAGTTAAGAAAGCCATTAAAGGGAATTATTACAGTAAGCAGTATACTTTTTAAAAAAAGTCTAGATTCACATTAAATATACCATACAAATGCAACAGCTACATTCTGGAAGGAGAAGCACTTAGATATAAATAGGCTTTTATCTGAAACTGCAAAGAGTAGACCTTACAAGGTCTGACAAGTATCTTCTAAAGGATAAAATGCTGTCATCTCTTCCAATGTGCTTGTGGATGTATTCCCAAAATGAATACATCCGATCATTTCACCCTTATTAATGACTAAAATAGTGATGTTAATCGTAGCATGCTTTATAGGTTTTAACACATTCTGCAGAACAGGACAGTCCTATTTGAAATCTTTAGCTGTCCACAGGCTAAAATCAGGGATGCAAACAGTTTTACAAAGCTTAGGAGTCATCTCAGTGAACTGGATTTGGAAGGACACTCCATCCTTTCCTTCATTATTGTTTTATTTAGGAATAAACCAAAACAATTGGGTTGACGCAATAGGCTAAGCTACAAAAAAGCTTTACAAATCATGATAGCTTGCTTCACTCAATACACTAAACCAAATCAATTGTCTTATGATTCAGCATTTTGTGCAACATGTAGCAGAGGTTTGCATCAGAGAAGTTTCCTTATTCTTTGGTCCCCGTGCATCAATAACAATAACAATAACATACTTTTCAGATTTGCTTACATTGGTTTCCTTATTACAGTGTAATTACATTCTGACTTCTATTTGCTTTAACTTTGTTTATGACCTCCTGGCTTCTCTTTTATTCTCTCCCCCCCCCCCACTTTTCTTCAAGCAGGCATCTGAGAATTCACTTCTATGGGTTATACAGCTGCAGAGATTCCCCATTCAAAAACTTCTAGACCTAACAGAATTCTTAAGGTTGACATAGTGGATACAAAGGAACTATGAGGCTACTTAACAGCCAGGTTAGGTGATGTAATTCCTGCTTGGCAAACTCTGCTATTTGAGTCCTGCTAGGTAGACTAGACCATGAAATCAACTCCACAGGATGGCCAAAACTATTTTTGTTGATATTTGCTATAATAACAGAATCTTGCAAGCCTTATTGTGCCGTACCTCCTCCTCCTCATATTCCAGTGTATTAGGGAGGTGTCTGCCTGCGCTGCTTCTGAATTCTGGATGTCCTGGACTTTAAAAAACGTTTTAGCCCTTTTGTCGAGGCAACAGCACCTGCATATCTCCATTAAAGTCATCTTTCTTTTACATATTCTGTCTGAAACTATTTTCTTCTTGTCTTTTGCCAGGGATATCTTACTATAAATGCTTGATAGCTGGCAATACAGAAAGAAAAATCTCTTGAGGATTATAACTTGCATTCAAGACTTTCCAATATTCTGCCCTTCATAGCCATGGAAACAGTGGGAACCTGATTGTGATACTTTCACTATAATATTGGATGTTGGAATGAGAAATGGCAACTCTTTTCCTTTACTATGTAAATATTCTCAATACAGTGAGAAGCTGATGGTATAGAAGCTATCATGTTCCAGGAGCTTCATGTCACTTTAGTAAAATTGGAACATTGGAATTAGGACTGTCAAAATGGTAGCGTCTTGGACTAACTAGGTTCTCTGAGAAGTTTTCTGAATTTCAAGCCAACTGAGGAGGCATCAGATCCATAGTTACCAGGTTTAAAGTGATCAGCAAATGATTCACTAGAGGAACAATGAGGTGAATCCCCTGTCTCAATGAAGGTGGACAACACCCAAAGTTGACCAACCTCAAATGATTGAAGATAAGACAGTGAACTTTGGGCAAGAGCCATGTTGACTGGAGACAAGACACCAGATCTGCCTTAAAGGAATGTCTTGGGGAAAGGATGAGAGTGATGTTTGCAAACGTTGTCTATCACATGGCCAGTTTAAAGCAGAGTTAGGTAATGGAATTCAAGAAAAGTGTTACATGCAAGACCAATACATGCAATGATCTGCCTCACTATATCCTATGCTGTCCAGGGAGTACAAATTGACTGACTGGGAGCATGAAAGGCCTAGTAACAAGGGGGACACTGATCTGCTATAGAAGGTGGGATATCATGTAATGCAAGAATTGCCACTTCTGATATCTGGAGTTGCAAATTACACTCATTGAAATTCATGGGAAAACAACAACACCCCCAACAAAACCAAAAGAGAGCTTGTCACTGCTGAGAGCTGTGGAAATGATCGGTAAAGTGAAAATTCAGAGGTGTTTGTTTTGTAAAAAAATTATCAATCTGTTGAGTGACTTGTCATATCCCCTTCTAGATGTAATGACAGCAGCATGGAAATAGCTTGTCATTTGAAAATATTTAAGAAGCCATGAAAGGATGCTTTCATGAGTGAGATTAGCTATAATGCTTCTTTTTACTTCTCCATAAAGACTGCACTTAGTGCTATCCCTATAGAGAAGGCTTTATCTTGTTTGTTGTTGTAGGTGCTAGGCGTAATGACCTATAAGAAGTCCCCTGAAGTCAAGCTACTGCAGTTGAGCGACCTTGTCAATAACAGCATCGTATTTCTCTATCACTCCAAGTATGTATATTAAAAAATGAATTTTCAACTATAGATTCATATCTTTTGGAAACAACATGGATATGGAAAGGCCACATACAACCTACCATCCAGCTGCTTTATTTTCTTCCCTTAAATTATTTTTGCCATTCTTGCAGGATATCCATCATCTTTTCGTAGAATACAATTATTTCAGCTTGATGTCAGCTTGATAGGAAGTCTGAACATTGATGAAATGCCATCATAACACACCCAATGGGATGCATCCTACTGAAGGAATTTGCCTTAGTTTACCAAAAGTCTCTTTTGAGTCGAGTGTGACTCATACAGAATGGCTTGCAATTGTTTCTTATTACATTTTTCTCATGGTGCACTTTTTCTTAACATCACCTTCCCCAACAACCGAGTAATGCAACTGCACAATTCTGATGCGAACTTCTGGCAGGCAAGTTATTTAGTTCACTTGTAAATGCTGTGCAATGAAAGCCAGATAAAACTCAGAAAGCTGGAAGACAGGTATTTTCAGATTTTTTTTGAAGTTTACATTATTTGTTAATTTTATATCTTGCCTTTCCTGAAGGAGCTCAAGGCAGCGTGCATAGCAACTATCTCCTCCTGTGGGATAGACTGGGTTGAGAGAGAGAGTGACTAGCTCAAAGTCACCTAGTGAGTTTTCATGGCTGAGGATAGATTTGAACCAGACTCTCCCCAGTCCTAGTCTGACACCTAGTTTAAACTGTTTATTTTCTAATTCTTGCAATTTACCACAGTTCTCCTCCTTTCTCTCACTTCAGACAAAATGTGTCTTACAATGGAAAATGAGAAACACCAAGAATTCATTGGTCATCTTCTGTATCTGCCTTTCGGAATATCCACCGAGTCATTTTTGTGCCAAATATTTAATGAAATTCATTTCATGATCAGTGACGCAATATCTTATGCCTGTCCGTTCACAAGCTTACTCCCTAACAAGTAAGAGTATACTTGCAAACAAAACACAGTTAAATGCTAGAACGTTTTTCTCATCTCCGTGGAAGTTATTTCTTAGCACTGCTGATATAAACATGGATAAATTTCATATTTTTGTTCTATTCCATGCCAAATCTTTGTAAGCTTAATTAGTGGTAACAAACATATGCAGAGGTAATACTTTTTGTTGTCTTCAGAGATGGAAGGGAACAGCCATTTCCACTGATTCAAGATCTTAACTGAAACCTGACAGCATGTTAGATGTTGAAAAATGTATTCACTGAACTTACAATGCTATCTGATGCAACAGGATAGGTGCAAATACCAGCTCTTGGGTTTTGTCCAGTCATTCTTTCAGCAAAGTTTATAACTTCCAATTCTTCATATAAAAGAGAAGATTACTGGACCAGAATAAGTTTAGGGGGCAGAATTCCTGATCTGACAAATTTTGATTCCGATTTTTAACTTCCAAAACTTAGAATCTTGAAGAGAAGGGCCTCCTTCTTGGATATGGCCAATTAGCCAATACAAGAAACACCTGAGAACCCTTTAATCTTTCAAGAACCAAATATTATGAAAATCATAATAAGTGATTATGAAAAGCATAATATCAGTTTCCTTAAAAACAAAAAGAGAAAGTTAATGCAATCTCTGACCAACTGTAGATGTTCTTCCAGGGAATCCTAAATGCTAACCAGATTTCATTCTGACTAGCACTCATCCCGCCACAATATCATTGTAGGGAATTTCTCAAATTCATTCCCAGCAGTGCATCTATAGCAGTGTAGTGCAAACTTGGCCACTTTAAGATGAGTGGACTTCATTCCCCATGCTGGCTGGGGAATTCTGGGAGTTGAAGTCCACTCGGCTTAAAGTGGCCAAGTTTGGACAACACTGATCTATAGGGAAGAGAAATTGGGCAGCATCTTAGAATGCTGACTCCTCCACCATTCTAAGCCTCCTAGTCATGTGACCAGATTGGCACTATTACTGGATGCTGGAATGAAGTCTGCATGCTTTCCAATCCTTGTTGCAAATAGCATTAGATGGGTTGGGGGACAGGTCATAGAAAAAAATACTCTCCCGCCAGTCCAGCAATGTATGATCCAAGCTGATAAAAGCTACTGCCTTCCTACATCATCTTTGTTATTAATATGTCACTATATTTTGAATGTTATGGATCCCAAAACAAATGTAATCAACCAGCACTAAAGACTACCTATCTATAAAGTTGTTAAAACTGACATATAAAAGTTAAATCTTTCAGTCAGAAGCTTATCCTCCATTCCCTTTGTCTGGCAAAGTCTCATCCTGTTTAATAATCTTGCACTTCACAAATAGCCTTCCCTAACACTGCAAAGGGAAGAAATAGAGAGAAGTGAGCCACAAATGGCTTTCAATTAACTGCAACATTACACAGCTAGCCTTGACAAAATTCTGTTTTACAAAGGTCTACAAATGTAAGTGTCTTCATCAGTCACTATTGTGTAAGGAATAAAGGAAAGATGATAAAGAGGAAAATGCAAGGACCAATGTCTGGAGAAGAATAATGAGTGAGAAACACTGCTGCCTTAACAAAAGAGTTCAAACCTTAGCAGAACGAAGACAACTTATCTCTAAAGTAAAACCAAGCCAGCAACTTCATATGCTTACTGCTGAGTTATATGAAAGAAAGTACATGAAGCTGAGACTGATTATATTCCAAAGATTGAACTACACCCGATCGAAAGATGCATTTGATGATGCTTCTAGCACATGAGCCCTCTGCAAAATTATCCTGGGAAATGTCAGTGCGTCCCAAATCATCTCTCTAAACAGATGCACTAATAAATAGTAGCAGCATTTAAATAGCAATGGGCAAAAGAATTACTGGGTTATTTATATTTTATTTTATTTGTAAAATTCATCTAACCACCTGAAACCAGTTGGACTCTAGGTAGCTTGCAGAAATTAACTGTTAAAAAGAAAATGCAAATAAAAGATTAAGTTATGATTGTAAGAGAAAACTAAAAATTATAGAATTTAAGAAGCAGTGTCACAGTATGTCCTTCTCCAAATGCTCTTTGGAACAGCCGTGTTTTCATCAGCTTCCTTGAAACTTAAGTGGCCTTATTAAATTTGGCTTTAAATATTGTCAGAATGTTGATTCCATTTTTAAAATAACAGTATCTTCATGTTTTAAATACTCGTGTTATTTTAACTGAGATTAAAATCATGGCACACTGTTGTATAAATCTAAATAAATAAATCTAAATGAATGAACATGATGTTAACCAGTCTGGATTCTGTCAAGATTATAATTATTGTGACAGTGTGGTTTATGATTGCAGTGTTTTTCCACACATCAGGGACAGAGTTAACAGGCCTTTCACATTCTTACCCTTCCTTTTCAACAATCTGAATGGCATTATGAATCATTCATCCTTGGGGAAACATATCCTGACTTTTTACATGTCTGTTAGCACTTGGTGGAAAAGAAAATAATTCCTGCTGATGCCCCATCCATATTCAATCCAATCTCCTTCAGCTACGGAGCTGTATTAATGTCCATGTTGAAGGCTGCCTTGTAGGTAAAAAGAACAGTCACTCTTCCATCGTATCATTTGCATGGAACCTTACACAACCAGTAGAAATGAAAAGGTATGCGTCAATTTGGTTTTAAGACCAAATTTAACAATGTGCCTGAGTGTGAAATATGTAAAGAGTTAAATGGATTTCAACCTTTTTCTCTTTTTTAAAAAATAGGGCCTTCAGTCAATTAACATTTGTAAAAGTGTACTATTTTCAGCAACCTGCTGGGGGAAAAAAAAACAACCTTTGAAGTGTTGTAATTATGGAGAGAGTTATTAATGTTATTAAATTATGACACAAAGATAATTAAAATAATTAAGATACATTGATTAAGATGTTTAAGGTACAGTGCTGAACTTTTTTTAGAATTTGGAAAAATCATGAACAAGACCATTGTTTTATAAATACTGAAGAAAAGACAGAGCCCTACTTAGAATATGAGTTGAGCTTATTTTAGAAGAAATATATAAAAGTATATTTACAGAGCAGCAAAACAAAAAAAAACCCACCCCCACCAGCACTGGCAAGGCAGGCCACAGCACATAAATAGAGAGCAAACCCCATCCCATTTTAGCACTGAAGATGTTACCTAGCCAGGTAATGAAACGTTTGCAAGAAAAGAACCAAGCTCAGAGAACCCCAAGGACTCCACAGTTCAACCCTGAGCTACACATATTCACCTCTATTGATATAAAAGTTTCTTTTATTCTCAATCATATTATTATCCAACAGTAAGTAAGTCACGCCCTCCTCCCTACTCATCCGGATTCTGGTTGTGGGGATGAGGGCATGACTCACTCACTGTTGTGGGGAATGAGGGTGTGACTACATCGGGCTGCCTTTGAAGACCACATAGAAACTTCAGCTAGTCCAGAATGCAGCAGAGAGCTGCTGGTGGGTATTGGTTGAAGTGAGTGCATCACACCTCTGCTCTGGGCCCTGCATTGGCTTCCTCTCAGTGTCAGTGCTGGTTTTGACCTTTAAAGCCTTATATGGCTTACTGCTGCATAATGTTGCTTAAATCAAAAGGAATAGTGTGAATGGTATGTCTGGCTGTCCATCTGAACATCAGTGATTACCTCTGGACTACCCTTCATATACATGCATGAAAAAGGAAAGTTATCTTCTTTTGGAAAAACAAGACAACAATAGGAAATATTTTGGACAACAAAATAAACATGACTTTGCCATTTATATTTATGAAGGTTAAATTACAATTCAAGCAAACTCCAGGCATATATGTGCTTAAATACTTGATGGGTTCAATAGCACACAGGGCATCTTCAATAACTTTAAAATAATCTAGCCAGAAGATAAAAATGAAACTGATCTTTTTCAAGAGGATAGGTGAGGACATCTCGGTCATTTGTCCTAAATTTAGGATCAATTTAATGACAGCAGCAAGTAAGGCATTGCAGAAAGAGCATTTTTCCTTCCCAAAAGCTACACAGATGTTCACATCATAACTGTATTTTTGTTTCCTCTACCTATGAACACAAACACAGTTATACAATTTCTAAATTCAAGTAATTGCAATGCTCATCTACTCCAGCTTGGTATTCTGTAATGTTTTGAGCAGAATTCTGGTTAGGGATAAGAGTTCAACAACCTTCAGAGGCCAGTAATGTTTACTGCTACATTATTGAAATATTAAGAAGAACAGACTATAGCATTCAGAAGTTTTTGAAATTTCCCCTAAGTCACTTTATAGTGCTTACTTGTTTGAAAGAGATCTATTAAACCAAACAAAACAATTGTTTTGTTGTACTGGACCAAGTCCCAGAGGTTATTTCCCCCCAGCTCCTGGTTAATTGAGCTCTTTCAATGGTAGCTTTCAGAAAGCCATAATTGCCTCTAAAGGTCATGTAATTTATACATCAGACATTGTATTATAAAAAATAATTTGCAGTATTTTTTGAAAGAGAAAAATAGAAATTTAATGTAGTTACCAGTAAATGCCTAATAAAGCAGTAAACCATCAGATTTCACAACTGTGATTTATTTGTTCCTTAGATTTCAAGGCCACCCAACTCCAAAAAGAATCTGGGTAAATTACACAGTTAAAAGAGTACATAATATAAAAAGGGAAACATGAATGCCCAGACAGAACTCCTGCCCATGTCTGCAAAGTGTGAGGGACTGGATAGAATGAACCCAAGCAAGATGGAGGTACTCTTCATCTGTAAAAGCTGGACTATCAAGAAACATGGGTTCCAATTGATTGATCTAGACAGTTTGCACCCCATCTCAAGGAGCAGGTCCATGACTTGCAGGATCTCCTGGACTTGTGTCATCTGCTAAATTGGTGAATATCATGGCCATGGGAAGTGCTGACCAACCTAGGTTGAAGTGTCACTTGTAGGCCAATCTGGTATGCTTGGTGATGGTGATCCATGCCTTTATCACCATGCATCTCAACTACTACAATGCACTCTATGCCTTTGAGGGTGGCATGGAAACAACAAGGTGCAAAAGGTAGCCACCAGCCTGCTGGTAAGTGAGGCTTGCTCTTACAGTGTAACAATCTCAGTCTCTTTCTCAGTCACTGCACTGGTTAGAGGTAAACTTCTGCACAACTAAAGGAGCAAGCTTTTACCTATAAATCCCTTGATGGCACAGCTCCAAGCTATATCAGAAGCCTCCTTCTCCAGAATGATCCTGCCTATCTGGCTGGGTCACCTACACAAGGTCACATGCCTTCAGGAGGTATGAGGGTTGTGGACCTGGAGGCAGGTTTTCTCTGTAGTAATCCCAACACTTTGGAATGCCCTAGCCCTAGCTGTATTTCTGGCCCCTCATTGTAATTTTGTATTGCTAGCAAAACAATTTTATTCGCGCAGCTTAAGTATTAATAGTGATTGCTGTTTATTTATGTGATACTGTACTTGGGTGGGGTATTATACTCTTCTTTGGGGGACTTCTCACGTTTTAGTATATGATTCATTTTTATGTTTCTGTATACTGCCCTAGTCTAGTGATACAGATGATATAAAAATTCTATTAAATGACAACAGCACAAATTACAGAAGCCTTTCTTCTCTTTTCCTATGTTACTGAAACTGATTAAGAACTCAAAAGAACAGGTCATCTATCAATGAATATAAACAGGGAATAATTGATTACATATCTTGACATCAAAAATATTAATTTGTGGGATGAGGTTTATGCAATAAAAATATTTGCTAACACAGACAGCTGAGATGAGAAAATTAATGAGATTTCCCCCCTTTTTCTAACTCCTTACAGCCAAAAGGTTACTTTGCAGAATTTTCTCCGGATATTCTCCATTAACTTTAATGCTGTGAAAAGATGCTGAGGAACTGGGGAGGATGCTAAATGATGGCAAAACCAACAGGGAGAATGAAGAAAGGAAGGTTGTTATACTAGTACTATTTATGATGAGCCCTGTTCATAAAAAATAGTGGGCAATTTCTACTCCCTGAGAGAAATGTGCTAATCTGTATCACAAACAGTTTTGGAGAAATGTGGGAGAACATTTGCACACAACTTTATGGGAGACAAGGTCCCTAACATTCTAATTATGAAAGGAATCTCTAACTTTATCACAAGGCATTAGAATAAAACATGTCAATATGAAACATTTTAATACCTGAGGTAGGCTATTCTACACCCATTCTTCTAGAAGTAGTATTATTGTATTCAGCAGAATAATAATAGAATTAAGCCAATCTTTAGGGAGCACACAGAGAGTTATTTATGGCTGTGAAGAGAGGAGCAAGCATGATGTCCACCATGCAGGGTTTAATTTTAAGATTTCTGGTAAGACTAATTCTTTACCAGAAGCTTTAGTATTTTCCAACTGAGAGATTAGTTTTGGACATCTGAAGGTGAAACTAGGGGCCATTCAGGGAAAGACTCATTAAATAGCTGGGCAGAAAATTGACTGCCTTCAGATGTAGTATAAAAGCCCCAGAAATGTCCACCCCAAGACTCCAGGAGGATTAGGTTGCTATTGTTATCAAAGTTTACTTTGGATGAAGATCAAGAAACAAGACCACCAAACAGGCGATTGCCTTTGTTAGCTACAGCTTGCTGGATACTATTCCAGTTCTGTAGAGAGTGACTTTGCCTTTCCTCCTTTAAAAGCTTCTTTTAATCCCCTTTCAGGGTTATGGTTTGGGTGACCACTCTTCAGAAACTTCTAAGAAGGTTGCAAATTTCTACCAATAGCTCTTAACTCCTAGAAGCCATCTGGATCCTCCCTCATGCTATTAATTGTTAGCTGTTAATTGTCTCAGGATTTTCTTGCAATTTTTAGAATCTTTTTACTATATTTACTGTATGATTGGTCTTCTTCTTGTGTTTGGTCTTAGACTGTGCATAAACTTTGAATTCAGCAGAATTTGTCTAGGATTGTATTGCTGTTCTCTTAGGCCTTTTTTTAAAAAAAACCTTTCAGAATTCAGTGTTCCTTTTAAAACTGAGACATTCTTTTCATAAAATGCAATATAACGCACACAATGTATAACAACAAAAACATGGATGTGAAAGTAATAAAACCTAAATATCAAAATTTCTTTAGGAGTAAGGAGCAGAGTAACAAATAAAAGCATGGGCAATAAATAAAACTGTACAAGAAACACTGAATGGACTACTGCCAACATTTAACTGCTACACAGAGCTGTTCTTCTTTTTTATCAAATCCAGCTCTAAAGAATTATAGTATGGATGAGAATAAATAAGATGTGTCTGATCCCCCAAACAGAACTGTAACGATCATGTGCAGTTGCTGGTTTAATCATGAATCTTTGCTTCATTGGGATTGGATTTTATTGACTTTTATTGGATGTGATTGGGTTCAAGTCCCAATGGGACATAGCTGTTTTTAAGAGTATCATCAGTCAATAGCTAGATGGCTGTATGTATCCTTGAGATCAAGAACTCAAAGAATTTTCTGAGAGAACTGAGAATTTTCTCAATTTTCTCAATGACTTGCAACTCCTAGCTTGAGTCTTTCCTGTAACATACTCTGGGTGACATGACCTTGGAGTTTCTTCCAAAACTTCAAATGAAATTATCTATTTTTTTCAGTTCCACCTGATTCATCTTATAAAACTTTTAATTTGATAGATTATTTAGGAAAAAAAAATCTTCCTGGTATATCATAACTCATGTAGTAAAATATGAAGATGATATTGCAATATTGTTAGAGTTGTATAAAACTGGAACTACTTGGGGCTTAACATAATTATTTTTAGGAAACAATGGAATATTATTGTCTTTAGGAAAGATGTTCATTATTTTCTATTTTCCCAGGACTAACTGTATTAGTTCGTTATAAGAAAAACATCAAAAAGCATTATGGCTTCTTAGCACTTAGCAAGTTTATTATGGCACAAATTTTTATGGATCAAATTTTGAATTTAGCCTACAAATTCATAATAATTTAATTCAGATTTAACCTAAAATTCATAACATTTAATAAATGTTCACCCACAGGCCATTACATCTATTAATATTATAATAATTTAAAAAAACCAATTTGAACAGGAGACCTTAATTCAACATTGGCCTCACACCTACTACTGTTTAATTTCTGCATGATTTAAACAATTATTTTGTGCTACTAGTGCAAATAGAGTTACATGCCATGACACAGCTTCATTAAAATCAATGATTTTTCTTCATCTGAAATCAACTGAGGGATAGCTTACCTTTTATAAAAGATA
This sequence comes from Python bivittatus, assembly GCF_059951505.1. Lineage (NCBI taxonomy): Eukaryota > Metazoa > Chordata > Lepidosauria > Squamata > Pythonidae > Python > Python bivittatus. The sequence goes on along the minus strand of NW_028277037.1, from coordinate 7,064,490 downwards.
ATGCCACAAATTCTCAATGTGAGAATGACCATAAGGGCAGAGAGAATTTGCTGATAGCTACCCTAAATCATAACAAAGAACATAGTTTGCAATGCTTGCTGATTTTTGTAAAAGGTTATATTGACTGATTAGTACACTTTTTGGCCTGGCTCTAACCTGACATAGTAAGGTGAGAACCAAACTGGTACCATGTGGTCTTCTTATAGTTTATTCCAAATAAATGGGAGGTACTGAAACCGCATACTTGTCCAACATTTTACATAAGCCAAATTTCTAGCCTCTTAATTGGATTAACAAATCCAAGCATTGCCTAACCAGGAATTTCCAAAAACTAAATGGGGCCTTGTCAATACTTAATTGAAGTAAGACCAACTCAGCTTGTAATAGAAATGGACTTTTTAAATAGTGAGATGAAAATAAATTTTACAAAATGATAATTACTTAAATTGTTGTGGGAATCAGTAGGGCATACTAGAATATGCAGTTGCTGGATTACAATTCACTGAGAAGTCCAATTCTAATCTGTATTTTAAATTGGAGTCATGATGTTTGATCATACTGCATGATTAATTACTACAGCAATTTCCAGATACTTGTATTATCACCAAGAATGCTTTGAGACCATTTTAAATTTAAATAATTGTAACTAGCTCTATTTTCTACATTTAATTTTTTTCCAACACCATAGTAAAGATTCTCTGTCTTCCCCCTGCTCCCCCCTCTATCCGTGCACAACACAGGAAAATTTTGTGTCTAATGAAGTTGGATCATCATGTCCATAAAGTATTACCCTAGAGTAGAATTATTTTATGTTCCACAAAATTGTTTTTTTTTTTTTACCATAGAAGTGACCGCATTGGCCTCTCTTTTTATTGTATCCTACTGAAAACTGATGTTCTCTTTTGTATCTTTTAACAATACTTTGTGGTGTTTCTTACCATGATCCTGTTCTAAGGGAGACAGAACATGCTTTATTTTAAAACATTTTCATCTTAATTCACAGACCAAAAGCATGAAGAGAATGGTAGATAAAACAGATCACCAAGGCACAGTTTTCTTGTTTAATGAATTCAGTCCAAGCTCAATGAGCATTTCCCATTAATTGAATCAAGCTCAGTCATCCACAAGCAGGTCTTCTCCTCTTTCCTATGAATGATCATTCAGAATAGCTTTTCTTTCCCACTTTTTTAAAATCCTCCACTCATGGAAGAACAAAAGCAAGCAAGAGTAAACATCAATGAGTAGAAATGGAATGATCTGGAACTGGAATTTATATTAAAATATCTTCCTCAGTTATCTCTCCCTACCAAACTTCTACAAAACCCGTTCCTTCATTGGTTGTATGGAAGTCCTAGTAAAACATGCTTTCTGTATATGCTTTTTTACAAAATAACAACTACATTGCTGGTAAATTATATATTCTGCACCATTTAGACAATGATACTATGATATCACTGGACTCCCTCACCCCTCTTGCAGAAGCCCATATTTGTTGCCATGAAGAGCACTCATTGAAAAAAAAAAAAACAATTTGGGGGAGCATCATCCTACATCTGGTCTTATATGACTATAAATCAACAGAATGTGCAGGTGGGATATAACAAATACATAAGGAAACAAGTAATAATTCTAGTAAATTAATTCTAGTAAAGTAAGAAACAACAGAAACTTCAGATGGTCTAAAACATTCATTCCTATTAAAATGACTCAAAAACACAGGAAAAAACTATGCACAGTAGACAAGAAGAATTTAAACTTTTGGTTTGATTTATGGCAAATCTGTCATAAAGATTATCTTCCATTGATATAGACACAGCTTTGGAGCATTAAACAAAATTCTTATGTAATAGGAGGTGGAACACCTGTGACCTTCATTAATGCCAAAAAGCTAAGCAGAACTGGATCTGGTTACTACTTAGATGGGGGAAAACAGGATATCCTCAAGTTGTTGGTTAGATAGAGGTATCACAGAATTATTTCTGTACTGCTTCAGGAAAGCTAGATAAATGTGTATCAGATAGTCACCTGGAGTTGAGCCTTGCTTGAGAGCAATTGCCTTACCCAGGCTTGTGAGAGATTGGGCCAAGTAATCATTTTGTGTTTCACCTCATTATAGCTTTCCTTTGATAAGAGTCTTTGTTGTTGTAACAGAGAATGGGGGGTATAGCCCAATTTAGAATGCCTGTGATTTTTGGACTCAAGCAAAAGAAACAGATTGGAACCAGTAGTTCACCCTACAGGGTAGAGCACTGAATATCCGATTATTTATTTATTTAAAGAACTTATTAAGTCACCTATCTCATGGAGAGATGCTAGGCAGTTCACAACAACCAATAATAATAATAATGATGATGATGATGATGATAATAAGCATAAAAACAGAACAGCCCTTCCCACCAAGCACCAGATCAACCAAACTATTGATCTCCTGGCTCAACACCCATCCTAGCCCAATGTTTGGGCAAGAGCCAGATCTTCACTGCCTCCCAGAAAGCTAATGGGTATGGGCCCCTTGAACCTTAGGTGGGAGGGTATTCAAAAGGGCTGTGATAGCTACAGAGGTCCCATCAGATGACAGCATTCAAGGGAAGGGACCTGGAATACACCCACCCAATCTGGCCTACTGGGACAGGCAGATATCCTCAGGAAGAAGCGATCCTGACAATAACCTGGCCCAGTGTCGTGTTAAGTGTAAGTAGTAACCATCTTTTATGACATGAACCTATTACTGCTTTAGTCAAAAGCTCTACTCTCACATCTGCTTTGACATCTAAATCTCTAAGGACATGTTCAGACAGGTGTTTGAAGACAAAAGAGTATCTGACTTCCAAGGGAGTAATGACAGATTGAAAATGGCTCTGTTTTTTCAGAGATGATGGCCAGACAAGAGGAACCAGAGAAGGATCCAACTCTTCAGAACCATCTCCAGACAAAGGAGATGACTGGATCACCCACAAGTACTCCTTACAGAGGTTCTCTGTGAAGAGATGGCAAATTAGTGATCTCCAGCAGGTTGAGACTCTGATAGTCACAGGAAACATCGAGCTGAAGCCACAGTTCGGAGCCTTCAAAAGGACACTAGATTTGCATACACTTCCTCTTTTAACTGACAATAGAAACTACTTATTATCAATTTATTTGGGAATTTAAAACCTTCTGAAGGGCAAGTTGCTGCACATTGGGAGAATTTCTTTCTGTCCTTGAAGAAAGAAGATTCAAGTAAGTTTAAAGATTAAAAAGAAAAAAAATAATTTTTGAAACACCAAAAGGGAGTTTAGAATGTTGACTGTGGATAGTTAAGAGACCAGATGGATCTAAAAGAATAGTTTTTATGGACTGCTTTAAATTTTATAAAAATACAGCTGGTGATTTTGGAATTAATGTAAGAAACCTTACTGTGGGAAAGCTTGAACTCTGAAAATAAGCAAAAGATAAGACTGGGCTTTGAAGGTTAACTAGAGGGAACCAGAGAGCAATTAAAGGATAAGATACTTACTGAGATCATGGAAGAATATTATTTTATTATAGAAGAATTTAAGTTGGCTTGGGAACAATGTGTTCAGGACCTATTTTTAAAATGTTATGAAACTTTCAAAGTGGAGCCAACAGAGATTATAGAAGAAGAAAAGATTCTATTGGATTAAATACAGGCTGAGGATAAATTGAATAGGGATCTTAAAATGGACTGTAAACATTGCCAGACTATAAAAGAGATATGGAAGACATGGAAAAAGATGTTGTGGATTTGAAAAGGGACTTAAAAATGTTTGACTATAAGAGTGACATGGAGAAAGAAGCTGTACTGGTCCTACAAATTATGCTGGTTGATGTCTAAACAATTAAAGGGGACATCCAGATTATAATTCAGAAGTGTCTCTGACAGTTGTCTTATTTTGGATCCACAGAAGGGAAGTATTAAATTTCTGAAGTTGTTCCTGAAAATAGAAAGGGAGAAAATGGTAAGAGATTGTCATGTGGGAATTTAATTGAAGAAGTGACTGAAGATCAAGCCTCTTAAAAAGAAGAAAAAAGAATTCAAAGTGGATTTATTTGATCAGTGTTAAGTTGTAGAAGTTGTGATTTTGGGTTGTTCTTATTGGAATCTTTTTTTTTTTTTTAACCAGGAGTGTAAGACAAGAATTTAAAGACTTTTTCATATGGGGATAAACTTTCTATCTCCTTTTGTTAGAGAAAGTTATAGGTTAGAATGTAAAAGGGACCTACTTGATTAGTTTAAGTATATGTTACTATTACTGGTATTTTTTTTGCCTATTCCTATAAACGGTTTATGTTTTACTTATTAGAGAAAGTTATAAGTTAAAATCTATAATGGATTTATCTGCCTAAGGTTAAAATATATAGGTTAGTATTACTGGTATTGTTAATGCTTTCGCTGAGTAAGATTGATGATTTTTTAAATAATTTGGCTATTGTTAAGGGATGAGAAATGGCAAGTCTCACTCCTAGGGAAGGTGTTAAGTTACTGCAAATGTTTATACTTGTTTGGAGAGAGGGTGGAGTCACTTTTTATATGTCTTGCTTTTCTTTCCTTTTGCCTCTTTTTCTTTCTTTTTCTCTTTTGTTTGTGTATCTTTTTTAGTTCTGTATTAGCTTTTATCTATATAAAACAAGAAAAATATCACTTAAAAAAAGAAGACAAACGCGTATCTGACACTGAAGTTACACCATTGGGCTGTTTTCTTAAAAGTATAATGCAGTGGGTGCTGCTAGCCCAATCTCATCAGAAATTAAGCTTTCTTTCTTCACACACACACCACACTTGATTCTTCTGCTACTCATAACTACTCTAATCACTTAGGCACTAAACTCATCTCCAAAATTTCATTCAGAATTATACTTCCCAGATAATGCAATTCCCCCAACCGATAATAAAGAGTTATTATTTCTCCTCTACTGATTTTCATGCCCAATCCCAACACCCAAAGGCTGAATACGTCATCCTAGCTGAGATATACTTACTAATTTTGTAGATTTGCCTCAGTGCTAATATGACTTTATACATGCCAAGAAGAATTATTTTAGATGTAATTACTAATGTAAGGACATTTGATCACTGGGATCTTTCAGTATCAGAAGTGCAGCTAAAGGCATGCTGTTCTAAAGACAACACAAAAAATATTGGATTATCTGCACATTAGCAATACTAAGACTTACTACCTTACTTATATCTTAGACATAGACTGCTTCGTCTGAATTCTACCTATGGTTTTGGGCCAGGTTGTTTTATATATGTATCCTAAATATGTATTAAATGTTATCTAAAGATTTCTTACTTTTATAAGTGAACATAGGTCACTCATGAACAAACTTCTTGTACTGGTCTAAGACTGTAATAAAATCTATCTAATCTAATCTAATCTAATCTAATCTAATCTAATCAATAGTAAGACTACAGCCCTGTTACCGTATTTGGGAATATGGTCCACTGAACCTCCTGGACTTAGAGAGGAATAGAACTGTCTTTTTCAATACCCGATAACCTTTAATTTAAGTAGTCTTCTTACACGGAAAGTATGAATATCTATGTGTAAAATAATTTTTTAAATCCCCGAAAGACAACCAAGGAAAATACATGCAGGCTACTTTCTATGCTATCAGAATCATTATTATTTTATATGATTGATGATACACCAGGTACAAAGCATTGTTTCCACATATTATACCAGCTCACTTTGAAGAATTAATAGGTGGATCATTAGCAAGGATAGCACTCTGGGAAGATAACAGCAGACAATGACATATCTTGCTTTGAAGTCAATGGTTTGAAACTGAGCAGGTACAATAGCAACTGGAAGCTGCTGAGTTTTTGGTTCTGCTCTTGGTGTATTCCTTAGTAAGATAGTTACTATATGCATATACTGTATTGATTCTGAAAGTTGATTTTAAGAGGCAAGCTAATGAGGCCGAACAGTGATAGGAAAATGAGTTTATAGAATTGTTTGGTTCTAAATGCAATGAGTTCAGGCAACAGATATTTCAGTGCCCTTGTTTTAGAGCAAGGCAGCAAAATTTGTTGCTAAACTGAAACTTCTAGAATCTTCATGCTGGCTAAATCAAAATAAGCTATAGTTTAGCAGGGTCCCTGACCCTACCTTTACAGAGTTCCAGACATTTTTTTTTTAAATGTAACCAACAACACATTCCCGTCTATCTCACCATTATTTAACTATTTGGCTTTAGATTTAATTTCTGACATTTAAAGGCCCCCTTTATTTCTAGGTAATATAAAATCTAGCTCTGGCCTCTCTCAGAAGAAATGGAGATGTATTTTCTTAGATGTTTTCTTTCGTAGATAACCTCTGGATCTTGGCCAACAGTGTGAGTTTTACTGACAAAGAATCGGCAAGGGCTTGGCATTATAAGAAGGTTATACTTTTGTTTCACAGTCAGCTAGACCATCCTATTTTGCCCGGATTACTTCTGGGTGACAGAAACAGTAAGATCTGCAAAAGGACACAGAGAATTTCCACGAGGGGTAAAACAAAACGGGTATCTTGCTTGATGATGTTTCTGCTTGAGTTTCCTTAGAAGAAACTTCCCAATAGGCAAGCTTAACATTCCTAAAATACAAAAGTGCATTGTGAAGTGGGAAATAAATTATGTTGTCAAGATATCTACTAACTGTAGATAGCAAAATTATGGCAGGCTGTCAAAGAGAGAAGTCTGAAGAAAACACTTTTCAACCAAACTGCAATGAATGAATCTGAAAGGGTTTCTTCAAGCGAATTAGAAGACGAGCTACTTTTTGTTCACAGATTACTGGATGTTCTGCTAATATTGGTATTCTGGTTTTCTGAAGTATGAGAATAAACATGGTCTTTTGACAATGTCTCAGCATTGTGCTTTATCAACCACATGCAGTTGGGCTTGTCATGCCTGAATCTTTAGCAGAAACTTGATTTTTAGACTTTACCACGTGTTTATACTTATCTCAAGTAAGCTTCAAAAACATGTTTGGCCTTGCTGCAGATTTGAGAGAAACACTTCTTCAAAGGTGCTTTGAGAATCTTTTCTCCAACCCCCCTTGCACCCTCCTCTACCCTTCTGATAGTCAGAAGAGGATATTATGCAATCCAAGGGGATTCACTTACCCCTGACATCCTTTAGCCTTAGCTCAACTTAATTTTTAGATGGATACGGAACATTTTTAAAAGTTTAAATTCTAATGCAATCTCCCAACTTAACCTCTCCAGAGAGCTTGAAATACAACCTCAGTGATGCATGATGACCTTGCCTTTTGAGTATGGTTAATTTGGCTGATCTCTATATCCAAAAGGAATTAGATTAGGCCAACCTATTTTAAAGTATTGGTTTTTATAAAGAAAGAGGATAAGATTTTAAAAAATATATATCTGAATCATAATATAATATGGAATGAACTGTTGGATAAGTCAGCAAGAGCATCCCTGCTGATGTGACCCAACCATTCTCCTTGAACTGGAGAACTCACTGGGGGAAAACTCCATAACAACAGCTAAGTAATGCCTGCCTGGCTGAACTGAGCCCACATTATACCTTAGGAGTCCTATAAATGCCTGGTTATTTGTTCTCCCTGTTTCTGAGAGACCCATTAATCTTGTGTCTTGCAGCATTTCCTTCTTTAAAATCTTCACTTATTGACTATTCTGTCGCCAACGCTATTTAACTTCTGGATGACACTGCTGCAAGCAATTATTAGAGAGTCCGGTGTCACTAATGTGCAGATGATTCTCCACTTCTCTTTGATATCTGTGCCTATATGGATGAAGTAATGGGGTGAAGGAGGGCCAATAAAGCAAAACTGAAATTGAATCCTGACAAGACAGAGATTTTGTGGGTAGGTATCTCTCAGATTTGGGAACTGGGGAAAAGGGAATGGTTTACCAGTTCTAAATGGGGTTGTATTCCATGATAAAGGACAGGTAAGTAGTTTGACAGGACTCAGAGAGTCATCACTGCCACTCAATGACTTCCAGGCTAGGAATACCAGTTTTTAGCTTTGGTTGATCTATGTACTTTCCTTGATAAGGGCAGGCTAATTACAATTTTTCATCTGCCAATAACCTTGCATTTAGATTACTGTACTGTGGCCTTTGTAGAGCTGGCTACCAATTAATGAGCAAGCCAGGAAGGCCCTAAACATCTAGAAATCAAGATACCTGTCAAGTGGCCTTCACTTTTATACTGTAAATGTGGTGGGTCACTGAATTCATCAGGGGCTGTCCTGCTCTATGTATTGAGAATTACTATAAATAGCTCAGAAAAAGAGCTTCTCCAAGTAGCACCGATCCCCTGGAATTTTGCCCTCCTACTGAAATTTGGGAGGTACCTACTATAATATCAATGGAAAAGTTGGTTGTCAGACTAATGCACATACATAAATATTGATTTTCTTTGAAAGTCGTTCATTTGCTGCAATTCTAGTGTCACTACTGCTTTTATCTTAACTCTTGTCAATGAGAACACTATGCGTGAGTTTTACACTTGGGAGAAATCACTTTAATTTCAGGCAGCTACCACAGGCCTGGCGATCTTTAAAGCAGCTGCTGAAAACTCACCTCTAGGCTGAATCTTGAAAGACGGGTCCACCTTTTAATTGAATATGTTGTATTGAATATTGCTGAGAATATTTGTGGAGACAACATTCATTTCAATGCATTTTGGGCTTTAACACCCAGGATTTTCAACTATGAATTGCTTACTTGGGTCTTGGGCATTATAACCATGCTTCTCATTCAACTGTTCTCAGATAGAGTATTGTGTTTCTTGATTTATAGATGGTTAGGGATTAACTCTATGGGATTAATATCTCTGTAGGTCTCATATACTAACCCTTAAATTATGCCCTTGATTATGCTTTCTCCACTCTGTGGGACAGAACATTTACCAGGACGTATCCTATTTCAGTCCAGTACTGATCTGAAAAGATCAACTGCACTGTGGCTGCATGGTTCCTGACTTGTTAATACATGATAACTTAAAAAATTAGCAAAGTCTTTACAGCTTATGTGGTGCAGAATGTAAGAACATTATGTTCTCTTTCAGTGTTGAAGCATTGGAATGATCTTATACTCTCACTTTTTAATCACTACTAAATCAAGAGAACTAAAATAGTCTATTTGGAAAGACCAAGCACAGCTTTGGCATTTTCAGTCCCTAGAGTTTCCAAAAAATTTAGGAGGGAACCCAGTATAAACCCTACAAAACAGCTTATCTCCTCACTGAGTACATGTACTGAGTACATCTTCCACTCTGCTTGGTTTGTCATCTACCAGAAAGCTGGAAGAAATGAAGGGTAATCACTGCTTTATTCTGACCTGCTTAGTATCCTTGGAGTTGATGGAACTCCCTGTTTCTGCAATCTATCCACGTCCACATTGAATAGCTCTTTGAAATAAGCATTGCGCCTGTGACTTTTAACAAGTCATTGAAAAAAAAATTGCAGATTTATGTATGATGTGGAGAATTTATAAGGTGTATAGAGACTGCAGGAGTCTAAAATGCAATAATGCTAAAGAAAAGCAAGATTGGGTAAAATGTATGCTCAAAGATAGCATCTGTAAATTCTGCAATAGCTATTTCAGGGGAAAGAAGTACAAGAGCTGAGGATTTGAAAGCATCTGGGCATGGTAGGAAGAGATTTATAAATGCTCAATAGGGCTTTCAATAAGTATCTGGATTTGACAGGGCTTTTCAGTTTTCTGCTGCTCAGAGATTTGCCCTGAAATAAGCAAAATATTTACTTACACACACACACACACACTCATTATTGTACTTCATTATTTTTTAAGAAAAAACCTATATGAATGTCATCCATCTAGAACACTGAATAGCCAACTTTTTTTGCAGTATACATCATTAAGCTTAACACAAAGGTTTAAGAATTTGTCCTTATGTCCGTTTTTTCCCTCACTGAATAACTTGAGTGTTGTTAAAATATAATAAAAATTGATGCTACAGTGGGAAAGTTAAAAATAATTTCGGTCTCATTTTGCTTTCTTTAATTCTTTTAACTGTTTTTTATTGTCATTTTGGGCTTGTCCATATCCTATTTCCACCATTACTTGGTGGAAATCCATATAATTGTTTTGTTTTTTTCACCAAGTATTGACACCTGACAATCATGTTGTGACAATCTTTGGAGATCTCAGTGTCATATTAAGATCTCAAACTGTCAGATCTCATATTCACAGAATTGCTTAGAACGGTAGAGACAGGCAAATGTTATGGTGTTAATCACAATCAACAGTGAGAATAGTAATCTAATTATTAAATTTGTAAGACCATCCAATTCAAATTATTCTGGATGGTGTACAATGTTAAAAACAGATTAAAATTTACATTTTTTTTTAAAGCAACACAGAAGACTTGGCATTCTCCCATACAGTAAGATTAATGTTGATGATCTCACCATTGGTAAGCTCAAGGCCTGGAAGAAAAGCAAGTTTTAAGGGCTTTTATAAATAAGCTCAAAGTGGAGAACATACAAATCTCAGGGAGAATGTTATTCCAAAGGGCAGGAGCAGTGATGGAGAGGTATGCTTCCTGGGTCCCATCATATGACTTTTTCTGTTGATGGGACATGGAGTTAATCCTGTCTGTAGTGTTGGCTACAAACATTGACCAAAATACACCTCTGGAAATAACATTCTTTGGTATTATGTTCTTCAGAATTAATATACTAAACATTTTTGTTGCTCTGTCTCAGGCTTTATAAATCATATTTTTTGTCCACACCAATTTCATTCCTTCACCTTCTCCTACCACCCCCACAATTACAGTGTCTGCATCATAAGCCTCCTTCTTTGACTTCACTCTGTAGATCTGATGAGTGGATCATCACCTAGAAGAGCATTTGTGAATACACATTTGTTACTCTCTAAGGTGCCAGAACTATATTCAAGTCCTGTTTGATTTTTCAGGATGAGTTACATAATTATTTCTGTCTGCAGTGGATACTAAAGTCATAGTATTTTATATCTGTGGTAAGTACCAAACTGTTGCTGAGGTTTTGATGTAGTTGTGAGGTCATGAGTTTGGAGTTATCAGATGAAAGAAAGATTTGCCAATCCTGCATGGCTTCTAATTGACAATCACTTCCTGTTTCTAATTTCATGCTTACTTTGCCAAATGAATCCTGATCTTTAAACTGTTTATAGAAGAACAGAATTGAAGAATACTTGGGGCAGGCTGGATGAGAGAGAAATTAGGTTTTACTTAATATTTTTGCAGGCAGGTAAGAAATAAGTGTTTTGGGAACAAATTAAATGAAAAGAAAATAAATCAACAGAATTCCCAGGATAATGAACTTAATCAAGTATATAATTTAAAAATACACTTCAAAATGCAAAACAAAGAGTATTGCAACAGGAGAAAGACTGTCAAGAATGATTTTTGGAAATCAATTTTAGAAGTATGTGCAGGGATATTCCAGTACTCTTTCAGCATTTTTATGGATTGTTTCTTCTCTTTAGGTATTAAGAAGGATGCTTTTAGGTCTGAGCTCAGCTACTGCCTTGTTCCATTTCAGCATAATTTGTTTACCTTTGCAAAGAGATGGTTTGCAGTTCAGAAATTCAGAAATGTATCCACATACTCAACAGTTATGTTTGCACACCACTTAACTAGGTCATGGGCAGGATCCACATTTCAGGCAAATACCTAAATCTAGTCAACTATGGGATTATGGAGAGGTAGCTTTATTTCAAAACAGTCTAAGTTTGTTTTGGTCTAACATTTCTTCATATGAATACCCTAATTCAGGGGTTCCAAAACTCTTCATCTCATTGACCCCTGAAGTTTGAGATTGTTCACTGACCCACAAACATTTATTATATGAAAATATTTTAAATAACAATTTAAATAATAATAGCAATAGTAATAATAATAGATAGTCCCATTGACCCTTGGGGTCAATATTGACCACTTTGGAGAACCCTGCCCTAACTCAATCAAAAGTGGAGCAGTTTAACCCGGTTTGTGTGTTGTGTGCTGCTATGACCAATGATATGGAGATTGGACTGGTTCAGCAGCTTAGTGGGTTAACCATTTATGAAAAGATGACCAGATTGCGGTCTTTTACAACTCTTCTGTTCCCATCTACTCTTAGCACTGATGTTTCTAGCAGTGGCCATTCAAATATTAAGGTAAACCTTATAAAAATCAGGACTTCTGATGTTTTCAAACAGAGTATTTTGTAGCCATTGTAACATTCATTCACTCTATGCAAGACATGGCAGGATCTCCCATAGGCCACTCTGCCTTCCCCCCATTTCTGAAATCTTCTGAAATCTTGAAATGTTGTGAGATTTGGGAACCCTGCTTGTAATCTCTTATAGGACAACATCAAGAATTTCTGTGAAATCTTATGTGAGAACATCAAAACCTTGTGAGATCAATTGAGATACTGCAAGATTTCACCTTTCATGTAAGACCTTGCAAGACCTTTGCAATGCTTGCTGAAATCTGTTGATGTTTCAGTGCTTTGAGGGAGGGAATGCCTGGGTCATTGCCTGAAATCACACAGTAATACTTAAGACAGAAAAGGTTGTAGACCCTTATGCTAGACTACTTTTGCTGGGAATACTGGCTGGGAATTATGGTTTTTTGAAGTGTAACCCACCTGGAACTCACTAGGCTGAGGAAGCCTGATATACAAAATTTATATCTTGAACCTTATGATAATGTATTATTTCTATGATTGTCCATATTTTAAAAATGGGGACATAACTGCATAATATAGATATGTATGGGTTTTGCAAATGACTGTGTCAAGTCCACAATGTCCATGCCCCAATCCCGAAGAATTCTCATGCAACCAGGCCTGGTTCAGATAAATGCTCCTTTATTGTGTGGTACATGCAGCTTGAAACAAAACATTGCTAAAACTAAAGCCTGGGTAAACTTCCCTCTATTTATCCCCCCTCCCCTTGTTGCCCTGGTGCCTCAATTCCTCTTCACCTGGTGGTGAGCTCTTCCCTTCCTCCCAGGGATACATAGCTCCTTCCTGGCCATCAGGCCCCCCACTGGCCTTGCCTGCAATCAGGTCCGGCCTCATTGCCCATATAAGGTTAGGCTCCTCACCATCTCCCGTGACTACTCCTATTACAACCCTTAACTACTAGCCCCCCTCCCCAGTCACAATTGGCAGAAGCAAATCAAACAAACTCCCATTGACTGCTATGTTTTGTATATTAATTGTTGGTTGATGCAGGTTCTGACAGACTGATTGACTGATATGTACAGTCTGGTTTGAAGAGCATTCAAGAGCAACCCAGAACTGCTGAGAATTGGGTGGCATACAAGTTTAACGAATTGTTGTTGCTGTTGTTGTTGTTGTTATTATTATTATTATTATTACTCAACATAATTTTCTTCTCTAGTCCTCAAATCTTCTAAAGACAGGAAATCTTTATGCCTTATTTTTCTTAAGCCATGTGCGTTTAAAAATGCTGTGGTAAATTGTGAAACAATTTAAAAATAAGGGACAATTTCAAAACCACACTATACAGACAAAATTGAATTATGCTGGAACAGACACAGAATTGGAATAAGCAAAGTTAAAAATAAAGCCTCAAAGAAAAATTGATTTAAGAGACTATAAACTTGAGATACAAAATTGTACTTTGGAATATAATTTCAGCCTACATGTATTAATCCAATTTTGTGTTTTGCAACATTTGCAGAAATGTCATTGAAGCTCAAATGAATTTTGCTACAAACATGGTTTTTACGTTTGGCTCTTACAAATACACATATTTTTCTTTGTTCACTTTAGGGTATGAATATATTTTACTTTATAGAAGATTTAAATGGAACGGGGACTATCCAAATTCTCAGAATTATGCTGGGAATTCAAGGAGTTCAAATCCCAACATATACCAGATTGAATAAAGTTGCTGTGTACAAAATTGGGCTTTTGAAGAATGGTTTTCAACCAATGAACACTAAGAAGGTACAGTTGCCATCAAGGTAGCCCTGGATGCTAAGATAAGCTCATACATAGGTCCACAGAGACCTTTCTGTTTATATATGAGTTCATTTGCACATTTCAATCAAACGTGAATCTTATTTTGTTCTGTTTTTTCATGATATTTCCTATTAAAAAATGAAAGTGAGTCAAAACCATTGCTATTTCCAAACATTTTGGAACTGTTATCTTCTAGCACAGGAAAGTCTTTTGATATTTGCCCGTCTTTTCCTTATATTTATAATGGGGTAAATAAAATGTATATTGATCTTACCTGCACCTCCCCAAAAAGTGGGGGAGGCTTAATGTGACATGCCTGCAATCAACACAGCTTTTTGGCTTTTTGCTGGCTTGTCATATATGCATACTTCCATGCAGACAACCAAATCAATGCTTGTGCTAGTTTGTGCTAGCTTTACCAGTAGGAGAATAGAGAGAGTTGGTTCTCATATTAAAGGTTCTCATAGGAGATAAAGGAGGAGTGGCAGATGGACTTGCTCTGGGAGGTATTTAAGAAATAATTAGGGAGGATCCTGGGAAAAAAATAAATGGAGGAGAACTGGAATAGAAGTAATAGCTGGCCATTAAAATGGATTAGACAACTGGCTATTATGCCTTAGAATAGGCTGGCAAATCTGAGTTTGGTAGCATTTATACAGCTGAAGAGAGTTGTTGAATATGGTCTGGAGGTGTGTGCTGAAAGTAAAAAAAAAAAAGTGTGTACTGAAAATTAAAAGGGGAGAAGGTGCTGTAGGGACATGTTGGGTGAAAGACTCTTGGTGCAGCTATAGATAATAGAAGATCAAAGATTTTATTACCTACAGTAAATGGCTGCCAACCTGAGTGAGCAATAAAATTGCCACAAATCTCTGTAAGCCCTTCCTTAACTCTAAAATTAGGAAATAGTTAGGGTTAGAAATAGAGTAATACATTTATAAATTAAGGTCACAACATAATCTGCAAATATATGCTTAGATATTAAATTTGAGTATAGAGAAAAGCTTTTTTATTGCAATTTGAAAAGCAAAATGTGTAGCTGTACTTTATCAGAGAAAATGGAATGCAATGCAGTTAGTTTGCCTACCATGTGAGTGTAAGAAAATGAAACTGCTCATGCTTCTCACTTTAATATGCTTCTTAATAAAATGGGGGGAAAACCCAGAAGTGGAATCTTGCATTGAATTTCTATCAAATTTTAAGAACTCACAGGCTGCTCCAATCACCCTGAATATCAGAAACCACCATTTGTGCAATCATGACTTTTGCTCACGTACTATGATTTTAATCCTTTTTTTAAAAAAACTAAGAATTTGTTTCTATAATTGTATATCAAAAACATATGAAAATAGAGGCTTGGGGAGAACATTTTATAGGATTATTTAAAAGTTTGTTGCTTAGCATAGATACATACACTTGCAAATAGGCAAGGTTGTGAATTTTAAGATATTTGCTTTTAATGCTTCATATAACCCAGGAAAGAATGAGAAGTTTCTTCTATGAAATCCCTGCCCCTTTCTCAAAGGAAAACTTTGAAAAGATACACTTTATAGCTAATTCTACCATTTTAAAATTAATTTAAAACGTATCTGTATTTCAATCTTCTATATCTACTTCAATCTTCTCTCTGCTCAGAAAACAAAAATGATGAATGGAATGGAACAACTTGTACATTGGACTTTCATGGAAAGAACAGTGATTGAGATCTATCCTGTTCATGAATGGAGGCAACTGACATTTTTATCCAATGAAACAATTAGTTATAGTGTGGCAAGGATAATCTAAGGACGCCTCACATACTGTGTTTTATGCAGCAACCCCATGCCCACATCTGTGGCAGCTAAGCTGATTTATATTTGACTCAGCTTTGAATTGGCCCATTTTTCCTTTGGCGGAAAACCTTGTCCTGCACCACCTCACTTCCCTATAGGTTTGCAGTAGCTTTTTTTTTTTTTTCTATTTTACACTGAGCAGAACTGCCTCCTCTCTGATCATGAACACTCTGTTGTTGATGCCAATTACAATAGTTGACGGAGAGTTGGATTCCAATTTTGCACCCTCCTTTAGGGCAAACTGGGGAATTCTCTAATTGCAATTAGTGGTGTCTTCAGCATTCCGAGGTCAGCAATGGTGAGGACAGACACAGGTTGGCTTGAAACTATTCTAATGTTTCGGAAGTGAAGACAGGGACAGTATGAAAGGGTGCTAAGCCTATAAAGTGCTCTACAGAAAGCTGTCTCCTTTACTCTTTATACTCATCACATTTTCCTTGTTTATGTCTACTTCTTTAGAACATGAATCACTATCTGATCACCAAGAGTCTGACATACCTGAAGAGAATCAAAATCTGAATGGATCTTTATGTCACCCTTAACAGAAATCTTGAATAAATTCATTACCTCCTAGATGTAATTCAGAGAATTCACAGCATTTGCAGAGGAATGTCAATTCAATAAATGCATTTCAAAGAAAGGCTATGTCTGCATCCCTAAAATTCTGCATTGAAACACAAACAAGCACCATTTTTTCACACTCTTCTTGCATCAGTTTCATTAGCTAACCAATCTACCATAAAAATTAGGAAGGAAGGAAACCATGCCATGGACAATGTTGTCTTATCTGAAACTAAGATGACAATGCCATCCCATTGACAATATGAAGCTTTCTAAGAGATGCCTCCAAACTTTTTTCCCTACCAGGATCCTTTTACAAGCTCCAAATTCTAATGCCAAACATAATTCCTAAAGTAGGAGCAACGATGCTGACAGACACAGCACGTCTAACCTGTTGTACAAGCTGCCAGCTCTATTGTCTTTCTAGATCTGTGTTTCATTTACCAAGTTATATTAGGATGGCAAACAGCAGGTTTTTGAGATCCTTTCTGAAAGATTTCAACAGCTATTGTGTGATCTTGAGTAAATACTTCTTATGCTCAGTCCATCTACCACAAAACAATTCCGGAGCCTCCTTAAGTATTTTATTAATCAGTTTTACTGATGATACTTTAAATGGAATATGTCTAGAGGTAGATTTGAGGCAATTACAATTTTGCTAACCTGGGGATCTGTCTTGTCTTTCAACACTATTTTCCTATCACCGTTATTTCCAAACCCAAAATCAAATTACTTTCAAGCTTCAACACCTGTTTGATGTTACGACACTAGTAAATTCTCTAATTTATAGAAGTTCAATGCTAAACCTACAGCTTACTCAGAGGTCTAGCAGTCTAGCAGATAAAATCCTCTAAGTTGACAATACATTGAAGTAAAAATGGCCACTTGGTAGCTGATATAAGGAAATATATCCACTGCATACATTTTATATATTAAGTTTCTGGAGTAATGAATTTATCAATGAATCATCATCATCATCATCATCATCATCATCATCATCATCATCTCATATGACCCTTCTCCACTTGAACTTGATTGTGAGTAGAGTCCATTGGTTCATTGCGTCTTCAATGTATAGTCAGGCCATGGTCTGGAAGTAAAGCTAGCAAATGCATTCCTTAATGTAGCATTAATACAGTAAAACTGAATTTGTTTTTCTCAAAATGAAGATGCATAAAGAAAATTTTTCATCATTGCACTCAACTGGCACCTAGACTAGCATCCCATTTGAGAAGCTAGCCACAAGTATTATTTTCCCTTCTACCAGAATTGTAGTTCTTGTTGCAAAGGTAAAAAGTACAGTTCCAGAAAGTGGGTCAGCATGTTTCTCAACAGGTTCCCTTCTCAATAGTACCAAGAAAGTACCAATAACATTTAACTAGATGGTTGCTAAGCGTTCTCAAAATATTTTAATAGTGTCAATTAAACACTTAGTCTCCATTTTTTAAATGGGCAACATATAAGGTGGAGGAGCTTGAAACTTTTCTATGAAAATCACAATCTTCTGCAAGACTACCTAATTAAATTAGTGGTACTGTTGAGATGGGAATTGTACTATAATTGTACTAGGCTTACAATAATCAATATAGTCAGCATTCTTCTGAACCCAGTATCATTTTTCTAAAACAGAACAAGAAAGGAGCTAATGTAACAGCCCTGTTTGTGGCCTTGCTTTAATAAAATTGGGCCAGATGAAGACTTATGTAGACCTACTCCCTTGATGTGAAATTACAAGTCAATCAGTCCACCAATCAATAGCCTAAAAACATAGAGACATTTTAAAAAATATATTAATTTATTTAAAACAAAGATATATTATTGATACATGGACAAAGAACATTACTAAAGTTATATAATTAACCCTCTAGCAACATTCACCATTGCAGGTTTTCCCACAGTCTAAGAGAATCAAAGGCTGACATGTGTGCAGCAAATGCGACATGAAGATATTTTTATGGTTATTGTTGTTATTCCAAATTAAAGCCTTCAAAGTGATTAAATATCAATATAATTCTATAATCTGTGCAAAAGCTGACCCATTTTGGATGGGAAAGATTTCTCAAATCCTCCAGCTTATTTAAAAAATGTCAAGCCTAAAATTTGGAGGACACATCCAGAATTCTAATCCTATAATATTTAAAAGGTTCCTGCTTATTTTTTTTTCTTTTTTGGAAATTGGATAAATACTTTATTTCCAGTTTGGTAGAACAATACATTTATTATCAATTTCAGAAAAGAGCTTTACCCAAAAGAAAAAAAAAAAAAGAGGTGGGGGGGTGGGGAGCTAACTAATGGATGACCAATTTAAATATTTCATAGCCATCATATACTCACTAGGGGCTTTCCCTATAATCAATACATCAAATAGCTACTTGTACTCTGCTTCTGAACTCAAATCATCCTTGTTGAATCCTTTTGAATCCCTTCAAACTTTATGCAGTAGTTTGCTGCCTTCAATAATCTTTTTAACATGCCCACTTTCCCACTTTCTGACAAATTCAAAATCTCTTCTTTTATAAACACATTAATAAAATAATAAATTGGGTGTCTGCTATAAAATGTGATGTAAAGTGACTCTACCAAGGGTTCTAACATTCTACTCTATGGTGAGAGCTTTGGGGATTAATTGGATCTGATCAAAGACACAGCACTCATCACACTTCTTCATCATCATCTATTAAAACAGCAAAACAACTTTCAGTTTCAGGCAATGTTTCATTACAGCATCTTAGCTATTCCTTTCTGTCCACTCTCCTAATTTCTTATTGATAAGTAGCCAAGAAGTGGTAATACATCTATAAAACAAAGTAAAATCAACATATTTGACTGACATATATTTGCCAAACATGTCTTGGCTAATGTACCTCTCTATTATCAAAGTAAAGCTTCCCTCTTCTACCTTGTTATGCATATTATCTGGTATGCTGGTTAAATATGAGCACTGTAACATTTACATTTTCTTCCTGCTTAGAGAAAGGAAGGGGATCAATTGCACTGGCTGGCATTCTTTCTCTTGAGCCTTTCCTGGTTGCAGGACATGGTCTCCCTCTTTCTTCCAGCTTCCCAGAAGTCATCTGCATGGGGTATATTTGTTCCATAGTGATCCTCTACTTCCTTCTATAGGTCTTTGGACCTCTCCCCACTCATGATCACTTCAAGGATCTTGTTCTAGGTTCTACTAAAAACAACAAACCTTCAACAGCCAACTGCTTAGAATTCATTTTGGTCTGCCAGTTATTATATCTCCATGTCGCTTCCTTCTTTCCAGAAGACTTTGCTTTAAAGCTCCATCTTTCTCCTTCTCTTTTCACCATCTCAGCAGCAGTCCCCTTTTCCTATGGGAAAATTATGAAGTTCTGCGCTATCTGTTTAGTCTCAGGGTAGCTTTCTAGCTATAAGCTACAAAGAACAACAGGTTTTATTTTGGGTACAGGTGGTCCTCAATTTAAGAACAAGTTCCATTCCCAAGGTCTGTCCTTAAGTCAAATTTGTATGTAAGCTGGAACAGTATTATTGTATAATATGGTATAAATAGTATTGTGTAATTAACTCGAACTGTTGTGTATTTAACTCAAATCATTGTGTATTTGATTCAAATTTTGCTACAATAGACTCTGTTCTTAACTATGGGTCGTCCTTAAACCAGACGTTCTTAACCCGGGGACTACCTGTATATACATTACATGTTAGCAGAGAGCCATGGGTAATAGCATGCTCCCACACAGTCCATTCCTATGAAAAAAGTACAATTAAAGATGTGATACTTACTGAAAAGAAATCCCCACCAAACACTTGGTATTCTGAGTAAGCAATAAATAGTCATAGGTGGACTTTTGACTGAATAAACATGCATTTGTTTCCAATAGAAGTTGCATGTGAAGGAGTATATGTATACTCTTTATAAGCATACATAAAAAGAGAGTGTATTGCTTCAGCAGTAGTGCCATTACATAAGACCCTTGCAATTCAATAAAGCTGCCATTTAGAATACGCTATAGCTCTCAGTTTGTTATTAACATATTTTTTCTCCACCCAATAGTTTCTGAACTGTACGCTGTCTTCTCTTTGAGAATGTTCTACTCTGCCAACATAGATACCTGAACGAATTAGGTATGTTCTGACAAAGGTAGATGAAAGACAATGTGGATATTAATAATAGTTCTAGTCTTCTGTTTGGAAGACTTGGATCTGGCTAAGTTGTTGAAGGCTGTATCCAGCCAAACAAGAGGTTTCAATAGATAGAGGAATGCCAGTAGGAGGCAGGAAGAGCAGAAGAAGTCCTCTGACTGCTATAACCTACATACTGTTAAGCCCCATACAGCTAGGAAAGATCAAGGAAGCAAGAATTACACAGACTTCAATAAATCATCTCTAATGCTAGTCATGAGGTAAGTTTAGAATTTTGGAAACTGCAAGAGGAATTTCCAGTGCTCTTTATACTTAGTTCATTAAGACGGATTCTCTTTTAATAATTTGAAATGCTTTCTCCCAGCTTTATTGCCACCTGGGATGAGTTGCCATTTATGAGAAGTTGCCAACAGACACACCCTCTATCTCCTGATTATTTATCTTTATTCTCCCTTTCACTCCTTTCCCAACTTCCCCACAATCACACATATTATGTGATTTTAAAAGATGAATAAGTTATTATATTCCTCTGTTTCATGACAGTCGTTCAACCAATAATTTAGATGCGTTTTCCATTCTTTTATAAAATCCACTTGGGGGGGAGCTATTTGTGCAGCCATTGTATTTTTCTTAAATTATCCTTGCAAGTACTGATGGATTACACATCCCGCGCAGCCCAGCAGAGTGTCCTGATTCAGAGTTGTAAGGCAGGAATCAAGAAAAGCATGGATACAGTATGTTATGACAAAATCCAGTGCATTGTTCAATGAAATCCTGTCTGTACAGATACTGTGTTGACTCCAACTGATAATGATACTGACTGTGGTCTAATCAGGTTATACATCATTGTAAATAAATTATCAGAAAGTTATCAAAGCAAAATTACTGTTCACTGACTCATGCTTTGTCCCCTGTGTGTCTTCAGAAGTCTAGCCTTATTGTGATATTTTTATACAGCCCCTTTGTATATAATTTTTTCACACCCTATTATTTTGGCACGGATGATAATAGGGCCTAAGTTCTTTGAACAAAACCATCCCCCCATGTTCCCCTTCTCAGCTTAAAAATAAATGTTAACATTCTTTTGCAATTAAAGTTTCCGCTGATGTTTCTTTGGGATCCTGTGAAATGCATGTATGATTGGTGGGTCAAATATGTGATATGGCAAACATGGTTTAGTCTGTGAGCCTTCATGAGGAATCTAGGATCTATCAGTTTCTCACCACAGCAACTGGTTGTAGTAGTCTGACAGTGAGATAATACTTCCCTCTATCCTCTGATCTGGTTTGCAGTGTTCTGGAGCTTCCCTGAGCTACCCGTCTTTCCTTATCACCAATCTGCACATCACCCCTGATGAAGACAAAGGCTGAGAATAGAATCATTCCAAACAGCAGAAAGAGCACTGTGAGATAAGTAAGACTGAATCCACTGAAATGTAATACTGGCAACATCAAGGGAACTTTGGTGGAACGTAGTATTTGATGGTCCAAGGTATCAAATGTG